>NC_080835.1:42835704-43487068 GCF_030435755.1 Ochotona princeps
CCAAGGATGGTAGTGGAGCAGTTTCCAGGATCCTATTTCCTGCTTCCCTTCTTGTACTAGAAAGAGGACAACATACCTACTACCCTCTTTTAACATAAAAAAAAGTCCTCAAAATGTTGAGTCTGTTACTGACTTATGTTATTCATCTATTCAGCAAGTCTTCATGGGTCATCTGTCATGTGACACACATGGGGGATAGTAGAGTGAACTACCTTATTTCAACCAGGAGACTCCCTTTCCCATAACCCGAAAATCCCTTGCAATTTCCTAGCAGTGCCTTGTTTTTTTTTTTAACTGAAAATTGCGCTGACATCTTCAACATTTCACACATATTCTTTAATTCTGTTGTTTTCCTTCAGAATTGAACACATGCTTGACTGGCCTAAGCCCAATGAGTCCAATGACAATTCAAGGCTAATGCTATGCTGTTTTGAGCAATCTTGGCTTTTCCTTTATTTTCTCAAGTATATTATGAATTTTTAAGACCTATGCTTCTGATTACTTTTGTTCTCTTCATTTACCACTCTTTTGACTAAATCAACAAAATGAACTACAGTAAAATCCTCAAATAATTTTATAAATGGCGGTGTACAAACTGCATGCCTGGCTGGTATCTGGTGTCTGAAAGGCAGAGTAGAGGGGTCAGTGCGGAATGCACGAACGCAAAGACTATTTGAAAGTTGAACACGTGGACATGTGGGACTGCTTGGATCTTAAATGCTTCTTGTCTGGTAAGGCTTTCGGCATCCGCATGATTTTGGCAAAAAAGCAGATTTCCAGCTGTTTTAAATCACAGATGTATTCTTTTCTGGGTTGTTCTAAAAATATGTACAGACTGTTTTCTTGAGTCTTAAACCAGAATTCTCTGGATAGATTTCTGCCTTGATTTGGAGTCCTTTGGCCCAGGACTGTTTGCAAGAGTGAACTGGGAGCTAACTTGCCCTGGAAGGACATTTCTCAAGCCAGGAAGTCAGTGCAGCCCTTGTGGTCTCTTCCCAGCCATTTACTGTTGTTCAGTATGTGCCCAGTCCCAAAAGTTCATGAAGCACAAAATGTGCTGAGTGTTTCAAGCATGTGGCGAAGGAAGAGGGAAATGACTCCACATTGTAAGAGCACTACGTGAAGGGACGAGGCAGCGGGATGACCTGCGCGAGAGGCAGAACACTCAGGCACCAGCTTACAAGTTAAGGAGAACATTCAAACTGCAAAGGCTCTGTTTGTGGTACATAAACGTAGTCTAGGAGCTCTGCCCTGGCAGACTGGATCTAACGATTCAAGTTCTGTTGCTCCAGGGGCCAGCTGATACAGGGGGTGGATTCCCAGCCAGAGGCTGCTGTGGAACATCTGCAGCAGCAGGGGACTGTGGGAGGAGAGGGTGTATTAGACCACCTGGAGAAGAAAGCTAAAGCTCAGAGCCAGTGTGTGTGTATAAGAGAACAGCTATGTAGGAAAGGGCTGGACTGGTGCACAGCACTAAAGCCCTGGAGCCAGCAGACCTGTACTCCAATCCCAGCTGTGGCCCCTCGGATTTCAACCTTGGACAGAAGGCTGTTTAGTCTCCTTGAGTATAGCTGTTTCTCTCACCTGTCAATGGGGATGGTAGAACTCCTGTCTGTGACACGTTATGGAGTCAATAAAGCCAAGAAGCAAATGTTTAACATTGTGCTGTAAACCTAGTAGGCATTCAATAAACACGAGTTACTAGTAACAAGCTCTGTGGGAGCTAAAGAAAGAAAGGAGGGCTGGGGCTGGGGGACTGGCGTGGTGGTGGGTTAAGCTGTCAACTGTGACATTGGCATTTTACATGGGTGCCTGTTCATGTCCGCTTGCCCTGGTTCTGATCCAGCTCTCTGTTAATGTGCCCAGGAAGCAGATGATCTAAGTGCTTGGGCCCTGGCACCAAGTGGGAGATTCAGACGAAGCTCCTGGCTCCTGACTTCACTCTAGCCAAGCTCTGGCTGTTGTGACCATTTGGGTTGTAAACCATTGGACAGAAGATCTCCCCTTCTCTCTGTCTCTTCCTCCCCCTTCAGCTTTCAAATAAATGTTAAAATTTTTTAAAAAAATAGAGAGAGAACTAAGTGGTAGTGGCCAATAAGAGTGAGATATTATACCTTATGGTAAGTCAGGGGACTATGGACTAAAGGAATCTAAAGGAGTTTATTGATTTGAGAGGAAGGGAGAGGGAGAAAGATTTCCTTTCTGTCGTTTTGCTGCCCAAATGGCCACAAAGGTCAGAGTTGGGTCAGGCTGTAGCCAGAAGCCAGGAACTCCTCCTGGTCTCCTACACGGGTGCCAGGGACCCAAGCACATGGGATACCTGCTCCACTCCCAGATGCATTAATAGGAAGCTGAACAAAGTCAGAGAAGCCAGGACTGAAATTGGTGCTCCAATGCAGAATACCAGCCTCAAGTGAATAGTTTTGTCTATAACATTACAAGAGTAAAAAGAATATAACTTCAATTTTAAGGGGAAGCCAAATGGGCACTTGGATTTACTGTTGGTTAGGATGTAAATGGTTATAGCCTCTTCGAGAAGCAATTTGGTAACATCTAGTATGGCTGAAAAAGACACATATTTGGACAAAATAATCAACATTCAGTTATATATTTATGGATGCTCACTACATAGCTATTTAAAAGAGCAGTAGACAAAACTAAAAACAACAATGTTCAACAGTAGAGGAATGTTTGAATGAATCATGGGCCTTCTATTTAATGGAATGCAATATCATTCACTCAAAACAATGAGCTATGTTTGTAAAGGTCTATAATATGAAGTAAAATAAACCATGGGGTCTAAATAAGTACAGCATCATTCCTATTTTTCTTAATGTAGGGCCTGACATCTAGCTTTCTCCATATAAAAAAAAGTTTACAAAACTTTGGGAATGACGCACATCAGTCTGTGAGGGTTAGCCACCATATGTTGGGCTTAGAGGGCTGGATAAGAAAGGAGTGATGGTCTCTTTCTTTTCCTCTGAAAACTAACAGGTAGTATTAGAAGGACTCTTCCTGGATCTGTTCTTCTGCATTGTTTAAGAAAAGGAAGGAAGAAAGGGAGGGAGGGAAGCGGGGAGGGGATGGGAGGCAGTTGAGCCTGGAGAGATCAGCAGAGCCTGTGGTAGTTTTTAGTAAATACTGAGTTAAAAGAGTGATTGTCACTCCCTTAGTAAGGCAGCATACTAAGATCACTTTTCTTGCTTCTTCAAAGTGGCCATAGACAGTGTGGTCATTTTAAGAGGACTGTCCTTGGGGTTCCTGGGAGGTGGGGTGGGGGAGGAAGTGTGTGACCCTTTCCAGAGTGTTCTGTGCTCTATTGAGGAGGTTCATCCAGGGTTTCACCACATGGTGGACCTGGGCCCCTCCAGGTCCAGATGTTGGAGCTGACAGGAAAAGCCTAATTGTGAAAGTGTCCTTAGACTCGAACGTGCAGAAGCCACATGCTACCCAGCGCCTGCCAAAATGAAGAAATTGCAAAATACACATAATTATACAAACTCAAGAGAAACCAAATGTTCTTCCTCCTAGGTGTTGTCAAAAGAGGAAGTTCGAGTTCACACATTAAGGTAGCATCAAGCAATGTTACTGGGTTTTTTAAAAACTGCCTAACTGCCTCTGTTCCTAACTTCAGATGACGTGGTTTAGTAAAATACGTCTTTTCATGTGGGACTTCTAAAGTATTCCATACTCCAAGGCCCAGGGGCCAAACAGGCTTCTGAGTAAACTTTGCACCATTTTACCCCCCTCTTCTTTATGATTATTTGGATGAACAAATTTTGGACATGTAAGAAGAGTACCGAGAATGGCATAACAAGCTACTGAAAATAGGAAAGAAGTTAGAGACGGTGCAGCAGGCATTGGGATGTTCACATCCTATGATGTAGAGTGCCTGGGTTGTAGTCCTGGCTCTGCTTCTGATTCCAGCTTCCTACCTCTGGAAGGCAGCAGATGAAGGCATAAGTATTTGGGTTTCTGACACCAAGCAGAGAGCCTAGAATGAGTGTCACCTGATCTAGCCCTGGCTCTTACAGGCATTTGGGGGAATGAATCAGCATGGAAGATCTCTTACTCTGTCCCCTCTCTCTGTCTCTTTGCCTTTTTAAACACATGAAAATAATTATAAATTGAAAGAGGTTATGTGTGGAAAGACGAGGTATAGGCAGTGGGGGGTTAGAGCTGTGGGTGATGGGTTTGCGAAGCAGCCTGCAGAGCACAAAGAAAGCTGAGGCAAAGACCCCAGGCTGGGCCAGAATCTGTGTGTGTGCTGGGGAGAGAGCAAAGATGTGCCTCTGAGGGGGCGGAGACAGCTGGGTGGGAAGCCTGAGGTTGTGTGGGTGGACTCAGATGCGAAGTCCAGTGGGCAGTCATCAGATGGTAAGATTCTGAGTGGGAGAGAGACAGTTTCTGAGGGGTGGGTGGTGGTGATGATGGTGGTGTGTGTGTGTGTGCGTCCGGGAAGCCCTGTAGAAGAGATGGTGGATGTGGGAGTTAATCCTTCATCTACTCTACCCATTTCAAATCATTGTTCTGATCCGTGTGTCTAACAGTCAAATACAGATTTAGAGCACTGGTCCATCTCTGGCAGACTGCAGTGGGGGCTTTGCAGTCATCTGCTCCTGGATGCTCTGGTCACTCCCAGTTTTTCACTATCACAGCCATCCATGCCATAAGCCTCTCTCTGTGCTGGGCTCTTCCTGTACCAAGGGCAATTTCCTGAGAACAGACTCTAAGAAGTGGAACAACTGGGTCAAAGGACAGGAACATTTTAATGTGTCTTAATACACAGGGGACGCATTTGGAAAGCCAAATTGCTTTCCAAAAGGCTGGTTGAACCCAATTACTTTTATTTCAAACAAGATTTTATGGGTGATTATGCAGGGCTTTTAATGAGATGTTTGGCTGAGAAATGACAGCAAGGAAAAAAACCCCAACATTTTTCTGTGCTAATCATGGCTCTTGCAGGCACTGTCTTATTCAATCCTCATGGCCCCATGCTGCAGACATTATTATCCCAGTGTTACAGATGAGGAGTCAGCCCGAGTCTCCGAGTGCTTTCCCAGCGTCATGTGGTCAGTTGAAAGGCAGAGCTGCTATTTGGGATTCAGACTAGACTTCAAACCTGAAGTTCCCTTCACATCATGCTTCCTCCAAGAACTGAACAGTGGTGGGAGTTTGGCACAGCTGGTAAGGCCCACATCTCATACCAGTGTGTCTGGGTTGACTTCTGATCCAGGTTCCTGCCAACAGGGGATGGATCAAGTACTTGAATCCTAGATAGAGATCCAGGCTTCCTGCCTTGGCTTCACTCAGCCCTGACTGCTGCAAGTATTTAGAGACTGAACCAATGGAGCAAGATCTCTGTCTCTCTCTTACATTTAAGATTAATGAAAATAATTAGATAAGTTACTGAAGAAAAGAATCCCAACTGAGGAACAAAGTGCATTCTGAGTCCCAAAGAGCTATGAAACTATAGGCTGATTCTTTATAGATGACACTATTGGTGCAAAAGTTTTCAGAAGTACAGTTTATTGTAGAGCAAAATGAGGTGATTCTGTATTATCGTATTCTATTTCTACTACAACCTCAATTTAGACCCTTATCACCTTACCTTGAACTACAAAATAGGCTACAGATTGTTTTGTTCCTATCCCTTTTCCATAGTTCAAAATAGAACAGTCAGGATGGTTCTGAAACATGCCTAAAATCTATTTTCTGAAAACACAGTATTTGGCCATGCTATTCTCTGTCTATATGCATTTTCAAACTTTTATTGGCTTGTATTGTCAATGGAATAAAATCAGAATATGGGTGTTATATTTTGTAATATCCCAAGCCAGCTGTTCTAGTAGGAATTCTTGCCTATGACCTGCTCTTAATACCCAGAAATTTATGGCAGGATAGAAGAATGAGACAGGCAAAAATATCCTCTCCAAGGGTGACTAAGAGAAAATGGACTAATGGGGTAGGTTTAGGCAGCCTGAGTTTGTGCCATCTGCTAGTGGTTGCGAGTTATGCCAGTTAGGATTAGGGTTCTGATTCCAGTTCTAGCACTAATTGGTGGTGGGACTTGGGACCTTAACATCTAAAGTTGCAAATTCCTCATCTGTAAAATGAGAAATAGGTACAAAACCACTTCAAATTCTCTCGTGAAGGTTGAAGTTAGTATTAGTTTTACTTCTGTGTATCTGAGTGAAAATGGACACATTAATCTGAGATAATACTGGACAACTCTCCTGGTCAAGCTTTGACAGTGAGTATCTGGGCTAATGGAGACTCGAAGTTGGACTATGTCAGCCAATGGACCTTGGAAAAATTTCCTCGACCTTGGAGCAACAAAATCAACAGCATCTCAGAACTATTGAAACCACTTGAGCAGTATCTTCAGAGTATGCTCTACATCGGGGACCCTAGGATGACATAGGGTGGTCTTCCCCAATTCTGGGGTACTGAGGTTGTTGGACTGCTGGGAGTGACCTTTCCTTTTCTCTCCCCACCTTCCCCAGATACAGTGAAGAAAAAGGAGGGGCAGAGATTGGAGACAGTTGTCTCATCTACATTCCCCGATTCCTTGATCCTCTGCACCTAATTGGTGGTCCACATGGGCATGTATCCTCAAAAATAGAATGAATTTATTATTTAAAAAAATCTTAAGTTCTCAGGGCCTGAAAAGAACTGTAAATGGGAAATGCAGTGAAGATCAGGAGCCAAGCTGAGCAAGGATGGCAATGAGATGGTATAGAATAAGGAGTTACAGGTGTTGGGTCATCAGCATGGGCAGCCTTGGAGAGGCTGGGAGAGCCTGTAGCTTAGATGTGTGCAGCTTGAGAGAAGCTGCTTCACAGTTTGCTATTGTTTTGATGCAAATCTGATCCCTCTGTTCCCAATGACCCCCAAGTACCCTAAACCCTGGCACCTCTACCCAACCATACATAACTTATCTTTCCCAGACAACCCTTGTTCCCCTCCAACCTTAATCCTATCTGACCTGTGAGATATAGAACAAATCTCTCCTCTGCTATTCCGCTTCTTCCAAACCTTATTTTTCCCTTCCCCCAACCAGTTAGACTGCAGCCTTTCCTTGTTCATACTCCTCTGGCAATTATTCTTTTTCACAACTCACTTGGCAATTAATCATATACTGTCTTGTGATGTGTTCACCGTGGTTGACTTGAACAGATAAAAATATCTACGTATGTCTGGCTTGCTTTACTAAAACTGGAGTCCAAAGGACAAGCCAAGAGCCGCTCAGGGGATTGAATTCCTTTTAGAGAAAAATCATAATTACTGCTATTATCATCAAGCCTGTATGACCTAAAAATTCATATTATTTGATTGTTAATTCTCACACAGCTCAGGGAGGTGTATATTAGTTATTAGGACTTACTCCCTCAGTTTAGTAATCTTTATGAGCCATCAGATCAAATGCAAAATCCAGCATTGAAAGGACTCCCAGTCTTCCTCCTTCATGTTTAATCAGTTGGACTAACAGAAGAACTCACTGCACTATGAATGTTAGTTCTGACCTAAGGAAGTAGCCAGTCTAATGAGAAAGGGTGTCCACTCTTCCTGGGCCCCGACATGATCAGCAGAAAATGAAGGACCATCACAAAGACAGAGGCCAAATGGGGAGGTTCAACCAACAGCCCCTCAGCTGCCTTAGGCCACAGACCTGCCCCGTGCCTTAGTTTGGAGGGATCGATACTTAACCCCAACTCTACTCTGTAGTGGTATGTGTAGGCTGTCTAGGGTTGTGTACACATTTTGACTGGCTGGCAAACTGTATATCATTTATTCTCCCATGTAGGTTCAGGTTTAACTCCTAGCAGGCCTGTTCCCATCATCCTTTTAGGAAAATGACTGCAAGCTTCCCAAAGGATGGGAAAGGTTCTTCAGGAGAAAAGGTGGGAGGCACAGCCAAGGTTAACAGTAAAGAGAAGAGATGGATCTTGGATGGTCAAGGATGCAGTATATGCCGTGGACAGAACTGCAAGCTAAACTCTGCAGCCCAGAGCAATGAACACTCGTTAGCTAAGAGAAGATGATTAGTTTTGTTGATGGGCATGTGACAGGCTGACTCTGTGCCTTGCTTGATGGGATTAATTGGACAAAAGTGTGTGCTTTGCACCACATCACTCATTTCTAACAGAAATGCCTTACAGCTGAGAGTACAGTGGAAAATGGTGTGGCTTTTCAACAGTTACCTTTCTCATGCCCCATAATTAGGTATGAATGGAGAGGAGGGAGAGGAGGGAGAGTGGGCTGAAGGATAGTCTCTCTAATGTACCTACCTGATGACTTAAAGCAAGGGTGAGGGAACTTATTTCTGCCAAAGGTCATGGCGATATTTAAAGCATCATGTGCAGGTCACATAAAACTATCAGTTTAAAAATGAATCCACTTCAGATTTACTGAATTTCAAGTCCTGCTGGTGGTTGTCTTGGCAGGACCAGACCAAATGATTTCAAAAATCTTATAGAGCTCACAGACCAGCTGTTCCCCACCCGTGAACTGAATCATCTGGAGTTGTCTGCTAGGGACTCCATGGTTCTTAGGGCTCAAGGATGAGTGATCTCTCACAGACAGGGCCACAAGATCATGATTTGAGTAGCATATGCCTTTCCCAATTTGTGTGGTCGCTAAACCACAAAGTTGAGTATCAGTGTTAATGGATTAATGCTAATTATCGAGGGGTTAAGGGTAGAGACTTGGTCTAACTGCAGCTTAGTGGGAGATCGTTCGTCTTTGGGAGTGTGCCCTTAGATGGTAATTCTCGTGAGAGAGATGGCTTTATATCAGCTTGTGCTTCCTGGGACTCTGCTTCCCAGCTAACCATGTGGTCATCCCTCTGCCATCCCATGGCCTCACCAGATGCCTGAACCCATAGAACCACCCGATCTTGGACTGAACCTTTGAACTGTAGGCTTATGGAAGTCTTCTTCTTAAGTGGTTCCTCTCAGTCTACCATGCCACAGTGATCAGAGCTCCCAGGATCCTCAGAGAGCAGCAGCACAGAGTCCCATTGTTGTGTAGCTTGCCTGGCTCCCAGGAGCTCCTGAGTGGAGAATGGTTGTGAGGTGAGCAAAGTGTCAGCACCCAGAATTGGGTGTATAAGGTTGAAAGAACCACAGCAAATATGAGAGAAGCCAAGTCAGAGCAAGGAAGAAAAAGGATTGTGATGTCGCTGCTGTGGGACATGCCAGGACAATCTTCACACACTCAGCTCCACCAGGTGACATTCCCTTCCTGGCTGGCTGGTAACAGGGCTCCCTTTCTCTGCTTAGTGCCCCTGAGAGGGAGAAGCACCCCACTAAGGATCACACCCACCCCCCTCAGCCATTTGATGCTTTGGAGATAGCAGCAATTAATGATGATTGTAACGGCTATGAGTCATTAATCCATCAATTAATAAATTAATCTCTGGGCTCACTCTACCAAGAATCTGAGGCAGGAATGATTAGTAGCATTTATCATGGTAACCAAGAGAAAATGATGAGAGAATTGTGAGGAGTCAAACGGTAATTGCAATCATGACTATAATAGCTGTGAGTGAATAGATCGATGCCAAGTGCAATGACTATCTGAAGAACACATTTATGTTTAATACTTCAATGTGGAGAGAGGCTTAGAAGAGGATACCATCAGTGAGCAGAGGTTACACAGGTGAAAAGTTGTCAGTGAATGAGGCTGATTGGAATGATTATGAAGTGAAATTGTTTTGTTGGGTGTTGGAGTTCTAGGCTGCTGAGTGGTTATTTTCAGTGATGCTATCCCAGCTAGTCCACATATGAGCCTGCACAGCCTTTGTGTACAGATGGGTAAACTGAAGGACTTCAACAATGGAAAATCACCAAAACAGCTCAGGAACTTGGAACACATTTCCCACCGTACTGTGTTCTCCATTTAGATCTAATTAAACTTGGAGTCCCAGGTATATAATGTTTAGCTGGTGCTCCCACCAACCTTCCAGAGGCATTGAAAATGTGGGTATATTCCTGTAGAAGGCAGGGACATCAAACTTTAGGACAAATCACACCCAAGAACTCAGGAGACATCGTCCATGACATGCGGCCCTTCATTCTTTACATAGGCCATTTTTTGTTTATTGCATTTGCATCACACAACAAACTGTGAGGAGATGAACTTTACCATCCCTATTGATGATGATCCTGATGGTGAGAGTGCTAAAGGGAGAGGGAGGAACAGGCATTTGGCACAATGGTCAAGATGTTAATTAGGCTGCCTGCATCCCATATTGCTGTCTGGGTTCGAATCTTGACTCTGCTTTAGATCCCAGCTTCTTGCTAATGTGTACCCTGGAGACAGCAAATGATGGCTCAGTTACTGAGGTCTCATATGGAAGATGTTGAGTGAGTTCCTGGCTCCTGCATTCAGTTTGACCCAGCCCTGCCTACTGTAGGCATTTGGAGGAGGAACTAGCAGATAGATTTCTCTGACCTTGTCTCTGTCTTTTGAATAAATAAATTGAACAAATATTGCATATACAAATAAAAAAGAGTGCCGAGGTGACTTTCTGAGTTCCCAGAAACAATGAGTGGCAGAGCTAAAAGTGGGATGAGAATATGCTTGAGTTGGATCGCAGTTGAAACTCCAACTCCACAACTTGCCAGCTGTGTGACCTTGGGCACTTTATTTACTTTCTCTGAGCCAAAGTTTCCCCATCTATAAACGGAGATAATAAGCCACAGTTCACAAGGCTGTTATCAGCATTCAACATCTCACCAAGAACTTGGCAGCTGGTAGGGGCCTAATACTCATAAATGTTCATTCCCTTCCCCCTTTCAACCCTAATGTGGGAGGGCTGAGCCAGAACAAACACTAACCACAGTACTCAGAAGAATAGCAGAGGAAAACTCACTGACTCTAATTAGGCCTTAAAAACATTTTAACACGGGTGGCATATTAACCAGACGTTGTGTCTGCTAGCAACACTTAGGTTCAAGTGAGACTTTTTTTGTGTAGTAAAGGGTCTATACCTCTAATTGCAGAGAAACTTGTGTTCCATGAACATTGCTAGGCAGAAGGGGGGGTGGGGAGCAGCTCTTCTTTGGCGGCTCCTGCAAGGAACACTGAGACGATCTAATTAGCATGCCTGGTGTCTCCAAAATTGAATTCAACCTAAGAGTATGCTATTAAAGGCTCCCACATTAGACAGAAAAGTAATTTGAAATGACTGAGCTATCTGCACAAACACCTTAATGTTACTCTAATGGGCCCGGAAAAAGGATGACATCAAATACAGTTAAAAGGAATTTAAGTTTAATTGCCACCTAATAAAATTATTAGTACATTTTCCTAACCATAAAGCCATTTCACAGTCATGGATAAGATTTTGCAATTTAATAAATGATCAAGCATAGCTTGCTGCCATAAGTCTGTATTTATTTTGTGAGGCTCCTCTTGTGCAGGATCTCAAGCCTGGTCATCCACTAATTGCTAGGCTCTCAACACCTGGGCTCATCTGGGGTTCTGGCCTCTGCTAAGAGGAGCCAAAGGACGCAAAGCCTCCGCATCCACTTAGCATCTGAAATGACCCCCTTCATGGCGGAGGCAGCCAAGGACTGGAGTGTGCTGACCCTACGGGGTCACTGGCAGTCTCCACATTGTCCTTGTGAGAGCTCCAAAGAAGCTCCCTCACCACTCTCCCAGATGCCCCTCTCTGGACAGTCAACCCAGGAGACGCACCTGTTTGGGGCAACAACCTGACAAGTAGAGTAGGAACTGTCTTTCAGCTCTCATATGACTCAGTAGCTTGGTGTCTTAAGTTGTATACACTTAACTGGTGGTTCAGAGAAAGGAGGGCCCTGTCCCTGGAGGCATTCAACCAGGAAGGGGACTGGGAGGAAAGCAAGGGTGATGGTGAGGAATGTGACGGGAGGGGTTTCTAGCATTGGAGACTAGACTGGGTGACAGGTGTTTGGGCACTCTCCCTGATGGCTGAGAGACACTGGGACGGACCTTACACAAAGATGAAGCAGCCAGGATTAGAACTTGGACCTTTGCTTCTGTAACTCTCACTCCTGTAGCCTTGTTGGACCAGCTTGCATGGCTCCCCACAGGATGATTTGTGGCTTGCAAGTGTTAGCTTTTCCCACACATGGCTATTTACACACAATGTTAAAAAGATCGGGGAGACTTGGAAGGTGAATGTGAAGAACCTAGATGTTTTCCGCCTTTTGTGATTCTGCCTCAATGGCTTGGCTGGGGGCTGTGTGAACTCCAGGCCTGATAGTCTACGTGACACCCACACCCGGCAGGACACCTGGCAGGTAGGCAGACCGCTTCTCAGGAAGGAGGTACCTGGTATTTGATAAGATTCACCACCCTATAGCTCATCGATTTGTACTTTTTGAAAGTTGCTTGCTTCAAACCCACCAACAGAAGAAGCCTGCTAAATCATGACTGTATAATTAATAGCCTAAAATGTATAAGAACTGGGGGGTACGCTCTCTCTCTGGCTCTCATTTGCTAGCGCATTCTCTCTTTTTGCCCTCCCTGCAGATCCTGCAGCAGCCTTGGCTGCGGCTGCCCCTCCCCCGCCCAGCAATGCTGGGTTGGGGGAGGTGGCTGGGAGACCTAGGCTAACCTGAATAAACCACCTTTATGCCTCAGCACTGACTTCAGACTTGATGATTTTCTGGGGATTTCAAAATCCAGCACAACAAATGAATAACTATCGAGTTAATGGCATATGGAGATAAGTGGTCTCAGAAACAGGTATCAAGGGGTACATCAAAGAGGTAAAACGTGTCAGAAATTGGGGCTGGTGCTCCTCCACCTGCAAGTACCAGCATCTCATAGGGGTGCTGGTTCTAGTCTTGGCTGCCCTATTTCTGATCTAGCTACCTGCTAGAAAGCAGCAGAAGATGGCCCAAAGCCTTGGGACAAGTGTCATAGACCCCTCTTCATTTGGGAGACTGAACAAGTATAAGTCAAAGTAGAATAAAAGTGTTTCTAGAACTTTCTGGAGATTCATACCAACTACAAGCTGCAATTTTTTTCAACTTTTTTTTAAAAAAAGGATTTATTTATTTTTATTCAAAAGGCAGAGTTACAGAGAGGACTCAGAGAGAGAGAGAGAGAGAGAGAGAGAGAGAGAGAGAGAGATTGATTGAGAGAGAGAAAGGTCTTCCATCTGCTGGTTCACTCCCCAATGGTCACAACAGCCAGAGCTGAGCTGATTCAGAACCAAGCGCTTCTTCCGGGTCTCCCACAACGGCACAGGGTCCCAAGGCTTTAGGCCATCCTCCACTGTTTCCCAGGCCATAAGCAGGGAGTTGGATTGAAAATCTAGTGGCCAGAACTCAAACTGGCATTCATATGAGATGCCAGGGTTAGTTGGTGGAGAACTGGCCAGATGAACCATCTCACTGCCCCTCCTCCACTTTTTTAACTTTCGTGGTTGATTCGTGGATAGAGTTATCACATTTCTCTGATACCCTCTGACAGTTCTGACTTATCCTGTTCATCATAGCTTTGCCTTCCTATCCAAAAGTAAGTAATTTAAAAATCCATATCTAAGTTTGATCCCATTTAAAAAATTTTTGTGAGAATTAGCATCATAAAGAAATGAAAGGAAAAAAATCCTTTGTTGAAATCGAGTCTCATCAGAGCAAATGCAGTAAGAGTCGGGAGAGGGAAAGAACTACAATGCACTGAGCATCCTCCGTGACAAGAAGGGTTTGGTATTCTTCTTACAGCTGAGGCCACAAAACCGAGGCGTGGGCCCAGGGAGCTGGGGTTGGGCAGCTTGTTCACGCAAGAGGCAGCTTTTGATCTCTGGTCTTGTGACCACATTACCCTTGGACCTCTTTCCACCGCACACTCATTCCCAAGAACCATCACTGATGTTCCAAACTTTTCTCATTTTCTCCATCCTGTGAAACCCCTTGAGGTCTTACTCATTGCTAGGCTTTCTACTCCACTTGCCATAAAATTTTTATTGGGGGAGAAAGTTATAGGCTATTGGCTGGAAAGGTGGTTGGAAGAAAAAGGATTGTGCCTTCCACCCGACTTCCTGCCTTCAAGCAGTGGAATCTGCATGGTCAGTAGGACTCCCGGCTGTTTATCGCCGGGCTCCACAAAGACAAAAACCACTGTGGAATGGAAATGACACATAGTTCATTTCTTTGTAGTGGGAAAACCATTTGCTGTGGAATTTCTTTCTCATGTGCTGTGGCCTTTATACTTAAATGTGGAAGGGATTTAGTTGGGAAGATTTTTAAGACCAAATCTTTCTCCTGGAATTTACATCTAGAGGCAAGGTCGTGACTACAGTGACTTCCAGTTGATAGTAACCTGGGGGACAACCAAGTTTAGTTCTGACAACTGGTATCTTGTCCCCCAACTTGATGTGAGAGTGGATAATTGAAGTAAATTTCATAGTGTGAAAGTTCCCTGCCTGGATCATATCTAAAGAAAGATGTTTGAGTCATTCATGCAAACTATTCAAGCTCTGTTGTATACCAGAGTGCTGGCAGAATAAATAAGACAAAAGAATATCAAGGCATGTCCTTTCTGTTTCTGCATAATTTGCTTAGTACTGGGGGAAAGAAGGGAAATGTGTACAAATGATTTGCTCATTCATTCAACAAGGAGCATTCGCTATGCATCAGCGCTGGACTTAGAAGGTGCAGTCTTTGTTCTCAGAGATCTCCGATTGTGAGTACAGGCAGATCATAATCCCAGTGAAAGGTGAGAGGTCAGGCCAAAGGTCAAAAATTGGGAAGAGTACAAAGGAAAAGCACCTGTGTTGGGTAGCTAATCAGAGAAGATTTTTGGTGGAGGTGATATGTTAGAACCTGAAGGAAGTAACCAGATGAAATAAATTGGGAGATGGGCACGGCAAGAAAGAACTATAAGTGAAAGATACAAAGGAGTGGGAGGCAGGAAACGTCTGTGGAGGAAGTTCTAGGAGGGTAGTGTTGCCAAAGCAAAAGGGGTGTGTGTGAGTGTTTGAGCTGTGAATAGGAGGCTGACTTGAGCGTGGAGGTAGAGAGCAAGCCGATTGAGATGAGCCAATTTAAGCCTAGCTTGGACTCTCTGAAGAGCTCTGTCATGCCCTTCATGCTCAGGCAGCACTGAGGTGTTTTACATAAAGTGCCTTATTTAATCTGCATCATGCTGACAGTTTACAAGAGTTTCTCCTTCATTGCACAGTTTAAGGAACTCGGGGTCAGAGAGCTTAAGCAACCTGCCCAGGGTCACAAAGCACTGGCATTCCCAGCCAGGATTCTCCCCTTCGGACCCATCCTCATTCCAACTGTGGCAGTTGAACTTGGCTTTGCTGGAAGGTACTACTTATCCAAATAGAAGCAGGGAGAGATGGGAACCACACATGCCAGCATCCCAGGGCATGAGTGAGCATAGAATGTTCTACAAAACCCCAAGGGCATCCTTGGCTCTGTCTCCTTGGAACAATAAATAAATACATATGCATGTCAGAGTTAATTATTCTTGACCCCCCCCTTTTTTTTGCAGAGCATCTGCCAGAGGGCAAAACGCTGCCTCCAATCTTAAATCTGCTCAATGGATTTTCATTGCTCAAAGCAAGACAAACAAGACCAAACTGAACAATGCTTCCTCCTGGTTTCTGTTCTGCTTGTAAATCCCTGTGGCTTGTCAATATTTCCCAGCAAAGGACCCACTGAGTTGCGGAGCAAGGAATAGAAAAAAGATCCACACGAGCAGGAACCACCATATCCTGAATTTTATTTTTCCTTCAGGAGTTCCTTTGTTTCAGTACAATGAACTGGCACAAAAGTGCCACACTCTTGTAAATTTAATTAAAATGGAAGTGGCTTCCCTCTTCCTCAGTGGTTCTAGTCATTGAAATTAATCATCATTGGGCTGGTCTAGCAGGCTGCCATGGTGTCTCTAGGAAGTATATTTCAAGGTGTCTGCTGTAGCAGCTGCAATTAAAACCTATTGAACGATGGGATGAAATGAATCAGACACTTGCCACAATAGCAGAGGCACTGGGTAAATGGGGGTGTGTAATTAACAGACAACTTGAAATGGGCGGGGAGCTTCATGCAGATGGACACTTCAGTGTCTCTTACGGAAAACATCTGATGGTGAAATTACTTTATCAACTCCAGCTGTGATTTGTTTAGGCCGTTATTGTATGACTGACTTCTTGTGTATGACGGCTCGGTGTCTGAGATACCTATCCTCGTTTCCTTGCAGGGTATGCCGAGGTTTAACCCAAGGAATAAACAGCAGGCTGATTTCATCTACTTGCCCATTGAGACAGTTGAGGTAGGGATTGGTTGTAAATGGTGAACAAGCTTGTGGAGGGTTCTGTGCGTTTCTGATGTCTGACTCTCATTTAATTGAAGACTTGTGTACAGAACACAATAATCTACAAGAGCAAACAACTCTCCCCAAGTCATATGAGACCCAAGTCTGTGTGTGTGTTTGAAGACAGTGTAAAAAAAAAATCAGAGAATCTTGAATTTAAATAGACATCATGTGCCAAGGACCTTGAAAAGGAATAGGAAACAAATTTCTCAATCTTTTAAATGCGTTTGGAATTCTTACCTGTCAGTTAGGATTAGATTTGATTGTATATCACATAAGAACCTGAAGCATCATAGCTTAAGATAAGAATATGATTTTTCTTATGTAAAGAAACAGTTTATAGGTGGACAGTCCAAAAAAGAGAGGGGTGCTCCTTCTGTTGAAGGACTCTTTCAGGATACTAACTGTACACAGTACTGTCTTTGGTACTGGACAGTGATGGCTAACGAGTTAAACGAGTTGAAGCTGGGAAGTATAGTTTTTATTCTAAGTGTCTATGTATCCAGCTGACAAAGGGCATCCTGACATAAAAGGGGTGGGATAATTGATACTGGGGGACACACTAAGTGTGTGTGACAGTGGACATTTGAACATACCCAATGGCGTTCTCTGAGTTTCAACCATTTCAGCACAGCCAGCAAGACCTGCCTGGGTATGTGCTTCCTGGATGCACAAATCTGTTCTCTGAGTTAATGGTGAGAGTGGCTTACACCAGGGCTCTGCTATCCTGTCCACTAGCCTCACTTGTGCTGGATAAAATACCGACATTTGAAGTTCTCACATCCCTTAGCTGTAAACAGTGACTGCCGGTAATGCCCAGAGAGGCCCTGCCGCTGCTGTGTGGCTGGAGACCATGCCACAATGCTTCCGCAACTGAATGGCTTCGGAGTAAAATGCCTCACTACAAGCAGCAAAGGGACTAAATTGGTGTGAGGGTGACCAGGGCTGTGGCCAAAGGGAGAGAGGAAATGGGGAGCCCTTTTTCAAGAAGAGATAAAGAGAGTAGCAGTCCAAGGAAGCATTTGGTTTCTGCTGCACAATGAGCACGAGCAATGGAAACTCAGGAACCTGAATTCAAGGATGCTATTTTAGTTCTGGAAACTTGGCTGTTTTCTTGAATGTGTTTTTCTCTTATACAGTGGCTCCACAGTGATGAGAGTAAACCATTTAAATCATAAAGAGTTCACAGGGATATTCCCAGAGTTAGAGGGAAGAGGGGATTGTTGATGAAACTAAACCCTTTGCAAGGCTTTAGGGGGAGGATTTTGAGGGCTGAAGGGAGCATCAACTCTCTCCCAAAAGGAAAATAGAGGTGTACTGGAGGGCAGAAAAAAGGAAAAACGGCTCTAATCTGAGATGCAGGCAGTGCACTAGGACAGAACTCACCATCAGCTCCCAAGATCTGTGATGAGACAAGCCAGTTAGTGTGTGCTGAAGATGTGGGCTGGACACAGTGGTGGATAGACGACTGTGTATTATGAACTATACTATAGTAATAATACAAGGGAACTCAGTGGAGGGGGGAGGGAACTTGGGGATAGGGCAAGGGAAATCCCAGGACCTATGGAACTATAACATAAAATGATAATAATAATAACACAAATAAAAAAGTAAAAAAATAAATGTGTGCTGTGGAGGGATTGTGATGACCTGAACTTGACTTTCGCATCTACCATTACTATCTATGAACCTTTGGTTGAGTCATTTCATCTCTCTGGTCTGAATTTCCCCAAGTATGAAATGAATTTAATAGAACTATATCATATGGACACTCAGAGATGATTCATGCAAAGTTCTTAGCAATCTGGCACATGATAATAAAAGTTCACTGTTGTTATTAAATTTAGACAATATCACAGACTGATGAAGTTGCTGTTTTTAATCGCTCTGAAATCATGCCAGTGAATGTGAGGAAACGATGAGATGCAGCGGGGCAGGAGCTTGCACAATGTTTAAGATGCCACCTGGGACACCTAAATCGCATCTTAAATGGCTGGCTTGAGTCCTGCCTCTGTTTCTCATCCCAGCTTCTTTTTTTTTTTTTTTAAGATTTATTCATTTTTTTTTATTACAGCCAGATATACACAGAGGAGGAGAGACAGAGAGGAAGATCTTCCATCCCATGATTCACTCCCCAGGTGAGCCGCAACGGGCCGATGCTCGCCGATCCGAAGCCGGGAACCTGGAACCTCTTCCGGGTCTCCCACATGGGTGCAGGGTCCCAATGCATTGGGCCGTCCTCAACTGCTTTCCCAGGCCACAAGCAGGGAGCTGGATGGGAAGTGGAGCTGCCTGGATTAGAACCGGCGCCCATATGGGATCCCGGGGCTTTCAAGGCGAGGACTTTAGCTGCTAGGCCATGCCGCCGGGCCCCATCCCAGCTTCTTGCACATGTGCACCCTGGGAGTCAGCAGGTGATGGCTCCAGCACCTGGGTCCCTGCCACTCATGTGGGAGTCTAGATTGAATTCCTAGCTCCTAGCTTTGGCCAAACCCTGCTTGAGCTACTGTGGGCAACTGGGGCATGAACCTGCACGTGGGAGAGCTCTCTTTCTCTCTGTATTTCAAATAAAATGAAAAAAAGAGCAACAAAATGAGTGAAGGTGAGGAGTACTGGACAGATTGAATCCAAGCCTGAACAAAACATCGGCATTCACTAGCAGTGTTGCAGACGTCCTCTTGGCTGTCTCCCACCTAACCTCCTTGTAGGACCAATCAGTGTTTGCCTCTCTCTGAAGCAGATATGGGCACAGCCTACGCATGCCCAGTGTTTCAGCAGTGTGGCTGTTCTGCTAGGACAGCACATTCATGTGCTTACAGAAAAGCTGTATGTTTCCTAAGAACACGTTGTGTTTGATCCCAAACCTCCTTCTGACAGCTGTTCCTATACTGTATTTGCATAAGTCAGTGATTTTTTTTACATTGATGTGATGTGAGTGAGGAAAAATATATGTTTTCTAAGGACTCAATAGAGGCAAGTTGTTACAAATATTATTGTATAATTAGGTAAGGGCAAGAAACTGTAAAGGATTTGGAGAAGCTGTTAAAATCGGGGGCCGTGCACTTGTGTTGCCCTGTGGTGTATGTAGTCATGAGATCCAATTTCAAGCAGCCTAAGTCAGGAAATCCACAAGGATGAATCACGGGTGTGACTTAACACTTGTCACTGAAAGTACACTTACCTAAGTTAAAATATTTATATAATCCATTTGCCAATTTTTATAATTCCCTGCTTTTACATTCTTTATTTAGATTACAGTAATCAGCTACTGCTTCCAATTGAGTTGGAAACGAAGGCATCTACCAAATGAAAGGTAGCTATAAATACACTGGTGGGTGCTCGATATAAAGCTACCATACTTCACTTTATGTTATCAGCAACATCTTCATTATTTTAACATAATTCCTTTCTCAAAGTCATCAAGAACATTTTCAGTAATACCCAATTTGCATCTAAAAGCTCAAACTATTGAAAAAACAAGTGTGCCCGATTTCAGACATCTTAGAGGTAGAAATCAATGAGGTCTACTGGTCGATTACTTGTAGGTAATTACTTTGAAGCCACAGAGGCTTCTTTCCCTCCCAGTTTTAAGCGTGAAGATTTGGAAAAACCCAAACCCAACTTCTTTAGCATTTATCATGACATATAGTAGCACGTCTGTCTCTTTCAGGAGGCAGATGCCAACAAGTCAGGAAAACAAAGTTCCAGACAGCCAGGCTGAGTTCAACTCAGAGGCAGGTGGCTTTTTTGTAGCAGGGGTAAGTGAATGAGGAGTCAGACACAGAAAGGAATGCTTTGAATGGTAAAGAGACTTCCGAGAGCACGACTCAGAGGCAAGCCTGCATGTCAGAGTATCAGCACTGTGAGCTCTTTTCCCATTGAGAAATTTGACCACAGCAGTCACATTGAAGGGAGTCAAAAACACTGCAATTTCTAAAATAAAGAAAGGAAAGAAATAGTAAGGAGTTAACCTTTTTAAGAACTGCGGACATAAACACATGGAATTCTCCACATTGGACACACTAGAGCTGATAGTAGAGAAGGATTGGGCTGGAGTCACAGATAGGAATGATATCAGAGACACAGTTCCATGCAGAAGAGATGGGACCCAGATGCTCAGAGACCTTAGTTCCATCTTGTACAATGATCAACTTGGTTGTATCAGATTAACTGTCTGCTAAGGATAACTAGAAAAACATTAATAATTTGAAGCAACTTGGTTTAAAGTGTTGGAGGACTCTCTGTGCAGCCAGGCCAAGAGTCCTGGGGAGAGTGGAGATGCATAGAGGTGAGACACCTAAATGAAACTGGTTTTCCTCCTTAGGTTGTCCACCAGCCACATCACACCAGGGGGCTGAGGAGCCGAGCACAGCCCTTGCCAGGCTCACAGACTGGATGGACAAAATAATGTCAGCCAAGATCCCGAGAGGGAGGGAGGGATGATGATGGGCACTGAGACCCTTGATGGTTTGTAGGAGCCATGGGGAAGAAAGTTCACAACTCTGAGTAGAAACAAGAAGCCTGGGGTTACACAGAACATCCAGCAGCCTTAGAGCTGGAGATTAAGATTCAAAATCAGAATCTCTGAATCAAGATGCGGAATTGGGGGGGGGGTGGAATCCCAGTGCCTATAAAACTGTGTCACATAATGCAATGTAATCAATCAAAAAAAAAAATAAAAAAAAAAAAGAAAAAAATGTTAAAAAAAAAAAAAGATGTGGAATAGGGTAAGGACACGTTTAAATGGATAGAGAAACATTTAATCAGGATGAAGCAGAGAGGACACATTCCAGAAAATAGGAAAGGACAGAACAACAGCAGAGGGGTACCTGGAGACTGACAGACACAGGAAAGTAGCGGACACAATGGTGTGGTGTTGCAGTGACTGATACTCCAGCGGCATTCAGCTAACAGTGACCTGAACTTTACCAGCAGCCAGAACTCCACCAGCAACCAGGTGGGAAGGGACTTTCACTGGGAGCTTGGGAGGTGAACCCAGACAAAGAATTGTCCATCCTGCTTGTCCGTTTGATTTGACCAGGAGCAGAGACAGAACAGCAGATCCCAGATGGACAGTGTGAAAACAGGGTGGATTTCACAGCCCAGTCAGCCCCCAAGAGCTGAATTGGGCACCATTCTGTGTAAGGAGGCAAAGGCAAGAGAAAGGACTGAGCATACACTAAGCTGGGAGTGAACTCATTTCTGACTCAGTGAACTGCAGCAACGTGGCATTCTACGGGTTCCACCCAAGACAGGTCTGGGTAGCCCTAAGACCTGACGGCCAGCAGATCAGGAACTCTAGTAGTGGTACCTCAGGCACCATTTTGTACACTGTGGCAAAAGCTTTAGGACTGCAGGGGACAACAGTGAACTGAGCATGTGCTGAGCTCTGAGAATTCACTAAGTTCTATGGATTGTACTGATCCCGCAGGAAAATAATACTGACTGTGGCATCATATGGGTCAAAATAGGTACGTGTGGCACCCAGACCTAATGTCCAACAGGTTCCGGCAAGGTCAGTGCCACCAACAACTTAGCTATATAGGATACCTGGTGTGTCCCTAATCCTGGGACCTGCTCCAACTGGAAGTGACAGGAAGGTTATACAGACAACGGCGCAGCCTCAGCATGGTATCACAGGAGGTGGAGATTGGTGAGCCAGCAGTTGGGGCTACAGAGTTGTTTGTGGAAATCTAACATAAGAATCCAGATCTGGGACTCACTGAAGGGAGTGGCACAAGTGACTACAAGCAAAGAGTTGTGTACCAACTGCAATAAGTAAAATCAAACTGTAGACCTGTGGGTGACACAGCTTAGAAACCTGCCCCAAGAAGACTCTGCTAACCAGAAGTATAATGACCAAGAGCAAAAGAAGAGACAAAGGCACAATGAATATTACTGAAAACTCCCCAGCAAAGGAGCAAAACCCTATGCCAACCTCAGCGTTCACTGAGGAAGACATCAAGAAAGTGGGGGACACAGAATTCAGAAAACTCATTTTAAAGCTTCTGATCAACAATGAGAAGCACATACAAGAGTTCAAAGAATGTAAGGAATAATTTACACAAGCAATAGCAGCAATAAAGCAGATCAAAGCTGATATACCAGAAATTAAGAACACAGTAGAGCAGATTAAAAGTATAGTGGAGAGTCTCCAAAATAAAATGAAGCAAGCAGAAGGAAGAATCTCAGAATTGGAAGATATTTTCTGTCATCAGGGAGAAGCAAACAAAAATCTGGAAGCAGAGCTAGATCAGGCCAAAAAAAGTATTCAAGAATTGAAAGACACTATTAAGAGGCCAAATATAAGAGTAATGGGATTTCCAGAAGGTGCAGAAAGAGAAACTGGTTTTGCAAATATATTCAAAAAAATAATAAAGGAAAATTTCCCTAATCTAGAGAAAGAATTGGGAAACAAGATCCAGGAGGGGCACAGAACTCCCAACAGGCTTGATCAAAAGCGATCTTCACCAAGACACATGATCATCAAGCTCTCTTCAATTGAACATAAGAAAAAAATCCTTAAATGTGTAGGTGAAAAAAAATTGACGTATAAAGGAATGCCAATTAAACTCACAGGAGATCTCTCACAGGAAACTGTACAGGCAAGAAGAGAATGGAGTGACATATTCCAGATTCTAAAAGAAAAAAATTGTCGGTCTAGGATAACATATCCAGCAAAGCTTTCTTTTGTCTTTGAAAATGAAATAAAATTCTTCCACAGTCAAGAAAAGTTAAAAGAATTTGCCTCT
This sequence comes from Ochotona princeps, assembly GCF_030435755.1. Taxonomy (NCBI): domain Eukaryota; kingdom Metazoa; phylum Chordata; class Mammalia; order Lagomorpha; family Ochotonidae; genus Ochotona; species Ochotona princeps. Next base: position 42,858,780 of record NC_080835.1, read on the forward strand.
TTCAAACCTGCCCTACAAATGATACTTCAAGATGTTCTCTTGACAGAGAAGAGGAATAGCACCAAACAAAACCAAAGGCAAATGGGAAGAACATCCCGTAAAATGACAACAGAAGACTAAACCAATGAACAACCCATTCCTAAAATGTCAGGACCAAAGTACCACCCATACATATTAACCCTGAATGTAAATGGCTTAAGCTTAATCAAACATCATTGATTAATAGACTGGATTAAAAAACAAAACCCATCTCTTTGTTGTCTAGAAGAGATACATTTTGCTAACAAAAATCAGCAGAAAATATATTGAATGGGTTTTGTTGTTTTCTGTTAGTTTCATCTCTTCAAAACACTTTCTTCTGATTAAATTCTTTTTTTTAATCTATTTTATTGTATTGTTGTTGACAATCTTTACATATGATTAAATTCTTCGATGACTCATAGATCATCTTCTGCAAGAAGGTTCTTGGTTTTCATTTCTCCAGCTACACGTTAGTTGTTCAGTAGCATGGTATTTAACTTCTTGGTGTTAATTTTTTTTCTTCCTGATGTTGATTTTGTTTGGTGGCTTTTAATTTAAGGGGATGTATAGTATGTGTGTAATGGAGACTGTCACGTCTAGTAACATGTTATTTAACCTCATGGCATTGTAAATTTCTATTTTTCTTTCTATTGTTGATTTTGTATTATGACTTTTCATTTGATGGGATGTAGAGTAGCTGTGAAATGAAGACTAAGATATCCAGATGTGAGGACACAATGTAGTATGCCTTTCTACTTCCAGACAAAGACGGACTTACAATGAAACTGTTCACTGTATCTTTAGCCGCTAGGCCATGCCGCCAGACCCTGTTCACTGTACTTGACAATAGGATGCTGGACTCTCTGCCATTGTCCATGTCTGCAATGATGGACATATGACTGTGTATGAAGAACTATATTTTAGTAATGATATAGAGGAACTAGGTGGGGGAGGGATTGGGGCTGGAATAAGGGAAATACCAACAGCCTATGGAACTGTATCATAAAATGATAATAATAATAATAATGGTAAAGCGTAAAATGTGAAAAAAAAGATTCAACGTCAGACACTATAAGGAGCGGGAAGTACTGGTGAGCATGCTAGGCTTTCAATGAGGAACCCTGAAGAACTATACACTTGGAATAAGAATCGACCATGAATGATACAGTGCTCACAAAGCCAGAAATCCAGCATCTGAACAGCCCAAGCAGGCCTTCACACACATGCCTGCTGGATGTAGCAGTCAATCTTCTGCAAAGGAAGATAACGTCACCGAGTACTTCTCCATTGTTTCTTTTTATTTATTTGTTTGAAAGAGAGAGCAACAGTGAGATAGATGGCCACATCAGTTAAGCGTGCACTAATCTGAATCCAGGAACCAGTAATTCTATTCTGCTCTCACACACGGTGGCAGTGATCCAAGTACTTGGGACTATCTTTCACTGCCTTCATGGGTGCATTATCAGAAGACCGGGTCAGCAGAGGAGAATTTGGGACTCAAACAGGTACTCCAAATGTCCCAGGCAATGGCTTAATCCTCTGTACCACAATGCCAGCCCATCTACCATATTTCATACACATTTGTGGTATTTAATTTAAAAATTAAAAATACATCAATGATTTGATACTAAATTTTCTACTTACCTTTAATGCCATGGTATCCTTAAATAGCAGAATGTTAAACTTATACCTTTTAATAAAGGATATACTACTATAATAACATGGGGGGAAATGGAGGGAGGTGCAAATACAGAGGGAGATGGGAAAGGAAATTGGGACTCTGTGTACCTGTATCTGTATCATGGAAACGAAAAAATTTAAAAATAGAGAAATATGGAAGGCAACATGGCAAGGGTTGGCATTTGCCCTAACTGTGAATATGTCTGTGTCTCACACTGGAGAACATAGGTTCAAGTTTGGTCCTGGTACCTAATTACAGCTTCTGTGAATGTAGATTTTAGGAGGCAGTAATGTTTACTCAAGTGGTTGAGTGCCCAATACCCACATAAAAGACCTGGATTGAGTTCCCTGTCTTACTGCTTTTCAAGTTAGACACACACACACCCACACAGTCAAATGATGACAAAATGAACCTATATGTAGTTAGAGTTCTGGAAGAAAACAGAAAATATTAGGGCAAAACCATGGTTAGAAGAAATGGTCAGAATTTTCTTAAACTGAAAAGGATCAAGTCATTTGCATTAGCTTTTTATTGCTAGGATGAAATACTTGAGATAGTCTTAACTTTCAGAGTAAAAAAACGTATTTGACTTTATAGTATTGGAAGTTATATATCCAAAATTAAGTGGATCTACTGGTTTAGTTCTGATGAGAGTGGTGGATCATTTTATATCCTGGTGGGAATGTATACAGGAGGAAGCAGTGGCATCTTGAACAGGAAACAGAGAGGAGGAGGGGCTAGGCCTGCTTCTTTTGTAACAACCCTCTCATGGGAAATTAGGCTGAAGACAACTCAGCAACTTCCCTCACACTGAGAATCAAGCCACCCATTCACACAGGCCCTTTGAAACTACCCAGACCACAGCACCCTGGAGCATACAAACTCAAAACCTCAAACACAATAAACACAAATAAAATGATGCCTTTTCATAGAGTAAAACTGTTGGAAACCACAAAGACAAAATGTTAAAAGCAGCTACAGAAAAACACCCATTATCTTCAAATGAGCAGCAGTAAGACTGACAGATGACTTCTGCACACAAAGTATGGAAGCCAAAGACACAGCAATGATATCTTAAAGTACTGCAAGGAGATAATTGTCAGATTGGTACAACTATTTTTTAAAAATAGAGGCTAAATAAAGACAGTTTCAGGCAACAGAATCAGGATTCTCTGGCTGCAAATTCTCACAGGAAACAAAAAAAACACTGAAGGAGCCTTTCAGGTAGAAGGAAATAACGTCAGAGCAAAATTGAATACACAAAAAGGAAGGAAGGGCTACAAAAAGGGTTAACATGAGTAAAGCCAGAGGAATAACTACTGTCCAAATCATTAATAATGCAAACCCACTAATAATGCAAAATTTGATTATTTGGCATTAGTAGTACTAGTATTAATGTTGTTCTAAGGTCTTTTTTTTTTCCTAAGGTCTTTTTAAAAAAGATTTATTTTTATTGGACAGTCAGATATACAGCAAGGAGAAAAGACCGAGAGAAAGATCTTTGATCAAATGATTCACTCCCCAAGCAGCCCACAATAGCCGGAGCTGAGCCAATCTGAAGCCAGGATCCCAGAACTTCTTCTGGGTCTCCCACATGGGCACAGGGTCTCAAAGCTTTGGGGCATCGTTGACTGCTTTCCCAGGCCACAAATAGGGAGCTGAGTGGGAAGTGGGGTCACCAGGATTAGAACCTGTGCCTGTATGGGAACCCAGTGTGTTCAAGGTGAGGACTTTAGCCGCTAGGCCATTGTGCTGAACCCCTAAAGTCTTTGCTTTACCCAGGAAGTAGTAAAAAACATATACATGTTAATATGTTGGACTGTAGCAGATCAAAGATGCATACTGAAAAGAATGCCTATAACAGGAAAATGTAAAACTAACAAGCTAATGGAGGCAGGGATAACCATAAATAAAGCTCTAGACCAGGCTGTCTCCTTGCCCTCCAACCAACTGAGCTGTTGTTCTAGCATCCCAAGCCATTTCTTTGTACTGGATCATTATAGTTTCTCAAGTTTGGGGCACTCATATGCATAGATTTTGAGTTATCAACAAATTCATTTGAGAAAGAAAACTTTTTGGAACATTGGAAGATCCAATCCTGCTTGCAGTCAGGATGAACATGCTTTTTGTGTTTGACTTGCTATTCTTGAATTCGTTCTGTAGGAGAGTCATTACATGGTAAAGTCGAAGTTCAATTTGCTTCAGATGACATTAACATATCTCTCAGTATACTTCTGTTATGTTTATTAGCTTATGAAGTACTATGAAATAATCAGTTCCTGTACCAAATTCCTGGCAAGCAAATGGTAACCCCTTCCCTATTCCTGACCCAAAAACCTCCTGGTAAGCAGATGTTTCCGTGCATGTAAAGGCCATCTCACGGAAGACTCCAGTCCTTCCAGTGCCATCCCCCGACAGCTGCTCTCAGGAGATGTAGTTTCCAATGAACAGGCTGCCCTTCACTTACACAAATCAATGCCTTCCAGAATAACATTGGCTTGCTAGTTAATAGACTTTTGATTTTCCTCACCCATTGATTAATGGAGCAGTACTTCTGCTTCTCAGTAGTAAGATAAATTTAGAAGTACTGTTACTGGAGCCTATTGGGAAATAGGTTGTGGCTTAGAAAACTGGTGATAACTAAGGAGATAAAACAAGTAGAGTAGCTGACTTTGCTAAATTAATGCTGTCAGGAAACTGAGTGCTAAAACATTCAGCTCAATCCAACAAGCAGTCTTCATGTTCTATCAGCCATATGCATAGCCCCACTAGGGAGAAGAGGTGGGTGGTTTCAGGGAACACTTCTGCTCTAAATGACTCTAACTTCCATAGATTTCCTCCAATGACAGGTGCAGGCACCCATAAATCGAGGTCAAAAATGAGCGAAACAGGGATACATGTTACTCTCAGGGCTTCAAATTACAGGAATTTGGAAGGATCGGGAGAGGCATCATGAGAGAGTGAGTGGAATTTACATGGATACAGATAGGGCGATAAGGGGCTCTCAGGGATGGAGTGGCGAAGTAAGGAGCTCAGTTCCAGGGTGATGATGACTGTGTATGACCCCGAGATAGCTGCCAACATTTTCTGGGCTTTGGTTTTCTAACCTGGAAAACATAATTAATGAAGATCACCTTGCAAGATTATTATTGTGAAGATTCACTGAAACAGGTAAGCGCAAAGGCTCCAGCACACTACCTGGACAGATTCTCCATCAGTGGGAGCTATTTACCACACGGTACCCAAAAATGACAGTAAGACTTCAGAAACTTTCAATCTGCTTTTCTTTTCTGAAGCCAGAACTGTACTGCTGTCTGGGTTCTCTGCTTGTCAACAACCCTGAACCACCTGAATTCCTTCAAGGGAGAAGCTTCCCTCATGTACTTCTGTGTCCTTTGAGTTTTCCTCGGGGCATGGTCCTAGGATGTAGGTAGTGCGAAGAAGGGAAATGAATGAGTCCTGCCTCCCCATCTCCTGGTGTTCTCTCAATCCTGCCATCATGGTGAAGATGTGGCCGCATCCCACCTCCATATAGTCTGACATGCTCTTCTCCTATGACAGTATTCTTTCTCCTTGGTATCCCATGGAACCTTTGACAAAGCATGCTGTAACATGACCCTCATCAGTTTGTACTGACTCGCAGAAACCAGGCTTTTTAAGCGCTATGGGTTAGATGGTATGTCAACGGAACATGAGGGCAGAAGTCGAGGAGCAGCCAAATTTTTATGAGATCAAGCTCTTGCTTCATCTTTTGCTATTATATTTCTACCTTAAAAGTTTACATCACTATACAAAAATTGGAAATGTAACTTATGGCTTTATAATTTCTGTAGCCAATTTCATATACCTTGAATTTTCAGATAATGGACTTCTTTTCCTCTCAGAGATTTTATCTATGTTTTAGAAAATATTTATCTGAAAGCGGGGACTGGGAGGATGAAGACAGATACAGAGACTGTCAGATCTTCCATCTGCTGGTTTATTCCCCAGATGGCTACAATGACTGGGGCTACAAAAGGCCAAACCAGAAGCTAGGAACAGCCTGGGTCTCTCATGTGGGTGGCAGGGACCCAAGTACTTGAATATTTGAGCCATCTTCTCTTGCCTCCCAGCCTGTATACCAGCAGGAAGCTAGAATCAGGAGCAGAGCTGAGATTCAAACCCAGGCCCTCCAAGATAGAATATGGTCATCTTAAAGGACACCTTGGCCACTTGGCCAAATGCTTGCCTCTAAAATAGTCACTTTTTGAAGAGGTAATAGAAAAAATATGGTACAACATTCAGAAAATACCAAAGGAAATACAGCAAAAGGTCCCTTTTCTCCATTCACACAGTTTCTCAGGGCATAGGCAGCCATTATTAATATTCCTGGTTACCCTTTAAGAGACATATGCATAAATCTTTAGAAAGACAACTCACATACTCCTCTATATCTTTTAAAAATTAAACAGTTTGTCTAGGGAATGTTTCATATCTTCAAAGTCTCATTTTTATTTAATTGGCCCCCTATTAATGGATATTGAAGTAATTTAACTCTGCTCATTTTGGATGAATATGTTTGCATATATAAATTTCCAGATATGAACACCTGGGACAAAAGGATGTGTCACCCACAAAGTTTTATTGTTCAGCATTGCCACATCAATGTATGTTTGAAAAGTGCTGCTTTGCTGTGCTTCTGTCAACATATGGTTATCAACCACTTAAAGATCAAAACTTGTGCTTCTATGGAATTAGTTCGCATTTCTATAGTTGTAAATGGGGCGCAGCATCTTCCAAAACAGCTTAAAAAAGGTCATTAAATTTCCTTTTTTGAAACCTGTCCATGTATTGGTTATGGGTCTTTTATAAAGTTTCGCTTAAGAGCTTCTACATATGTATTTAAAATATCAGTCATTTAGTTCTTCATTGTATGAGCTACAAAGATTTTCCCCAAATTTTTATTTTCAAAAATTCTGAATATTTTCCATGACTAAAAAGTATTTATCAATCTCTTACGATCTCTGGGCTTTGTGACATTTTTGGAAGGAACTTTGCTCTGTCGGGATCAGGAACATCTGGGTTTGGGCCACAATAGGTTCATGAAATCATTTAGTCTGGCCTTTCAAGGCAATCACAGACAGGAATCAAAATCAATATATCTATAGGTTAGTTTTTAGGTTGATAAGTTTGCATGACTCAGGAATGATATTATAAATATCCATATGGCCCTTTTTTGGGGAAAAAGGTTTCCCACCTATGCAAATGATTCTTTAATGTTTTGATCCCATGTTTTTGTCTTCATTTTGATATAGTTGAGTCTTTGGGGGATGGATGCTTGGCTTAGTGGTTGAGATGGCCCCGGGATGTCTTTATCCCCTATGGAAGTAGACAGCTTGAGTCCTGGTTCTGTTCCCGATTCTAGCCTCCAGCTAAAGCAGATCCTGGGAGCCATGAGTGATGGCTCATGCACATGGATCCCAATCACCACTGTAGGACAGCTGGATCAAGTTGTCAGATCCCAACTTTTACCTGACCCAGCACCAGCTGTTGTAGCCATGTGGGTAGTGGGTAGAGGGTGGGAACTCTCTCCATTTCTCCTTCCTTCTAAGAGAAACAAGAAAAAATATTTAAATGTTTTTTATATATGGAGCTTATTTTGGTGCAAGGATTGCGGTGTGAAACAGTTTGCTTCTTCCAGATGGTTTTTTCATTATGCCATCATTATGCATTAAAGATCCACTGTTTCCTTGATACAAAATTAGACTTTAATATATTCAATTTCTCAATGAATTTGGATCTATTTCTGGCCACTCTCCTAAATTTTATGGATCTATCTACTCTCAGTCCAATTTCAAACAATTTTATTTAATGTAGCTTTTTTAAAAAGATTTATTTTTGTTGGAAAGGCAGATATACGGAGAGGAGGAGAGACAGAGACAAAGATCTTCTGTCCAATGGTTCACTCCCCAAGCGGCCACAATGGCCAGAGCTGAGCTAATCCGAAGCCAGGAGCCAGGAACTTCTTCTTCCAGGTCTCCCACATGGGCACAGGGTCCCAAGGCTTTGGGCTGTCTTCCACTGCTTTCCTAGGCCACAAGCAGAGAGCTGGATGGGAAACAGGGCTGCCAGGATTAGAAATGGTCCCCATATGGGATCCCAGCATGTTCAAGGTGAGGACTTTAACCACTATGCTACTGTGCTGGGCCCTATTTAATATAGTTTTGTAGTATGGTTTAACATCTGATTTGGTCAGTCTTCATCTTTCATTTTAATTTTCTTTCAGACATTGCTCTACCATAGTTAATTATTTAGTTTTCCATAGAGTCAACCTAACAATTATTGAAAAAAAAAATTTTGGCAGGGGAGCCGATTAGTTGCACAGATCAGAGATTTAGGGGCACTTTTAGTTACTAAATGAAGTTGTCTTTGTTTATTTAAACATGATTCATTTAAAAATATAAATCTACAGTAAAATTGAAGCAGTTCAAAAGGGCATATGGTGAAGTATGAACACATTTTTCAGTTCTAATTCTTCCTGTGCCAGTTGGCATCAGAAGCAACGAGTTTCTGGTGTGTGTTCACAGAGATATTCTATGCATATAAATCCTGTATGTACATTTCGTCATTTTCATTATGACCCACCTTCCTTCCTCCCAGATGGTAGCCAGGCTCTGCTTCTTCCCACTTAGCAAGTGACATTGGGAAGCATCTATATTAATACACACAGATCTGCCTTGTTCCTTTTAATAGCTGCATGCTACACGGCTGATAAATATAGCCATCATTTTTAATACATCTCCTATTGATAAAAAATTAACATGTTTCAATGGTTTGCTTCTTTATGTTAGAGGTAGAAATAAAGAGAGCCAGCCAGCCAGCCAGCCAGCCAGTCAGGGAAGGAGGGTTCCCAAACATTGGTTTACTTTCCAAATGTTCACAACTGCCAGGATTAGGCTGGGTCCAAACTGGAAGCTCACAACCCAATCCGTGGGTTGTAGGAAGTTAGTTACTTGGGCCATCATCACTGACTTTCAGGGTCTTCACTGACAGGGTCAGGAGCTCGCATTGGATATTAAACCCAGGTACTCCAGTGTGGGCCGTGGGAATCTTAGGTGTCATCTTAACTGCTACACCAAGTGCCCTCCTGACTCTCATCCCATTTATTTGTTCCAAAGAATGTTTCAATAAATAGGTTGCCTTAGAATGTTTGCATGAACTTACATGAATTACGTGCCACACATTTTAGGTGAAGATGGACTACATTTATTACAGGGGTTCCATTAGAGTACATCACTTGTTAAGGATGTAGCTGCAACTATACTTACTGTAGTAAGTACACTCTATGGTGTTTACACATTGCTAACATTGCCAGCAATGCATTTCTCAGAGCATACCCCCTGTCATTAAATTACAGGCAACCCACCATGTGAGTGTATAAAATATGGTGCCCAGAACAATGTGAGGATGATTAGCACTACTAAACTGAACACTTAAAATTATGAAGGTGGTAAATTTTGCATCTTTTTACTACAGTTAAAAAATAAAGTGCCTATAGTTACTGCCAAATTACCATCTAAATCTTAAGCAATTTATTAATCATCCCTTACTTCAATTTGCCTTCTCTGCAATATTTTGGCTCAGTTACTATAAAAACAGATTTTGAAGTCAGTAAAAAAAAAACCTGGAAGTCTTTAATAAGGTGTCCCACATTTTTCTCCCGCAGAGTTTGTCAGAATAGCTCTCAGGGGTCTGTATTGCTGTCGTGTGAAAACCAGCCCTGGAGGCTGAGAACTGCTCCATGGCAGGTGCTCCTCCTCCTGCCCAACTGACCCCCTGCCAGTCTTCCTGAAGACCAGGAAGACATCATTTCGGCTGCTGGTGATGTTGGGTTTGTGTGAACATGCCAATCAGAGGTTTCAAAGGACCCACATCATAGCTTTCCATGTTTCCATTTCTGTAGAACTCCTTTCCCTTTCCCCAGCTGAGTATCATGTATCAGTGAGGGGTCTACTTACACACTACGCAGGATAAGCCTTGAGTGAGGTGGAGGAGAGCAAAGGGAGGACGGACAGAAGGGTACACTAAGGTAACCCAATAAAATCAGGCACCCCTGGGAGCAGGATGATGGCACACCTACAAAAGCTGTACCTGACCTGACCCAAATTTTGGAAAGCTTTATGGCTTCAAGGCCATTGTGACAGAGTGGGGAGGTAGGACTCTACAGAGGTGATTAAGTCATTAAGGATTAGTGCTGCCATCATGAGACTAGGTTCACCACCAAGTCTCCCATGGGCTTTTTTACCCTACCACTCTGGAATGCTGCAAGAAGCAGGTCCTAACTAGGGGTGGCCTTGGAGTTCCAGCTTCAGTTGCTCGTCATTCACCCCGGCTGTGGTCTTCTCTTGTGGCAGTATTCAATGGACTAACTTAGAAAAGTGTCACAGAGCATGACTGTTTCTTGTGGAAGCAGAGGGTCCACACCCTGTAATGTGTGCTGCTCCAGATTCTGATGTCTCTTCGTTCAGAAAGCAAATTAGTAAAATTCTTCTTTGTGTCTTTCTTTTGCTCCCTGATTTCCATGCCAAGACAGCTGCTCACATACATCTTTTCTTCTTAAAATTCTTACAGTGTCTCAGTTTCCTGTCCTTAGTTCTTCCCTCATTTCTTCCCTTTTGTGCGCTTTAGTCTTTAGTAGCTTTTCTGCAGCACAATTTACCTCTTTGTTCATTTATGTTCCCATCCAGTCAATAAAACCCAAACACCTTCCTAAAAGTTTGGAACAAAAGGGAATTTTAAATCCTTCCAATTCATTCTTGTTTTTTTTTTTTGTCCCCATAATGACAGTCGTTATGAGCTCCAACTCCAAGCCATGTTATTGTGTATTATTCAGCAACCAACATTTTCTCATTAGAGTTATGGTGTACATGAAGAACCTAAGGCATGGCAAGGTTGACTTCGCCATGGAAAACATTTTTAAAGCCACACTAAAGCTCATCTGCGTACTCTGTGTAGTATTTTCACAGTTCTTTAAAACATTAAATTTTATATTTAAAGGCAAAAACTGGATCACTTCTCAAATGCCCGCAGCAGCCAGGACTGGGTCAGACTGAAGCTCCTCTGGGTTTCCCATGCGGGTGGCAGGGATCCAAGAACTTGAGCCACCATTTTTGATTATTATAACTGAAATCTGGGAGCAAGGAACATGGAGTTTCCTCATCTAGATAGAGCAGCATGTTAGGACTCCTGGAAAAAAACTAACAACTGTGAATTTTTTTTAAGATAATGGTTTTAAATTTAGAAAGTGAAAGAAAAATAAAAAAATTGGACAAAAATGTTTAGTAGTCATATTATTATCTCCAACAATTTAAAGGAAATGAGGAAAGAAAATTCTGAAATTTCTTCTTCCAATTCCCAGAGCCTTGTAAACAGTTTCAGCTTTAAAGAAAAAGAACACCTGCTTGTTTATTGATTCCTAAGCCACAGGTGGCACGACAATCCTGCCGGCTGGGTTAAGCAATCCACCAAAGCAAGGCCCCCTGAGGATGAAACAATCAATGCCTATGTTAGGGTCCACCATTACCTAACCTCTTACGGTCAGGGGAAGCCTAAATCTGAGAAGTATAAAAGCTGGAGTGATTTTAGTACATCCTTCAAGAGTACAGGTATTTTTTTGTTGTCTTCAAAGTGCCTGACTTTCTGCAAGTTATTCATGGCTCACTTGTCAATTAATCCATTCAGGTCTCTAACAGAAGCTGGAGAGCGCTCTGCATGGAGAGAAGGGGAAGTGTTGAGCTGACGTAAGGGGAAACATGGTGAGGGACTCTTCCTAAAACAGTATTTTACAGGACTGCTCTATTTATGAGCAGGAGATAAGACAACCCTCTACCCATCATTTACGGACCTGGCAAGGAGGCCTGCCCTCTTCCCAGGGCACTTTCAAGAAATGAAACTCCTAGCTTCTCCCTTGTGTAAGGGCAGAGTCCAGCTATGTACCAGCTGTGCATAGCCCCAAGCCAAGAAATGACACTGACATTCAGGTGGGACCAGATGTCAAAAAAGCAGTCACTCTGTTTAAAAAAAAAAAAAGCCTACTACTGAAGACCAACAAGCCATCTGAAAAGCAATGAGAAAACTAGCGAATGAGAGGTGGAATGAAGAGAAAAGTAGGCCTAAGGCCCTGAGACATGAGGAAGATCTGAGAGTGATGATCAGACATGCTCAAAAGGACTGAAGAGATCAAAGTAGCCCTAATAATGGAATAGAATAGTATGAAAAGCAGCAGAGGTGGATTCACAAAGGAGACTCCAATGGTAAGGAAAAACCAACACTGCATCCCAGGGGCACCAGTGTCTGCTGGAGACAGAGAGGGAAACCATTGGTAATGGGCCAGAGAAAAACAGCACAGGCAGTGACTGGAACCCAGACCCCATCTTGCCACAGGAAGAAACACTGAAACCCAGATGCAATCTTGAGCTGAAAGGAGGAGCGGGGAGGAAGCTTCCTTCTTGAGGGGACAGCAGGTGTTAAATGCCAGGGTGCCACATTCCAGGTTGCTGACAGCTCAGTGTGTGTCTGCATGTCCCCAGTTGATGCACAAAGTCCTCTAAAGAGACCAAGGATCCCAGCAGGAAGTGGTTATGCAGGTGTCTGCAACTCCCACCCAACCTGTGAGTGAACTTGTTCAGTATAGAGTGGTTCATCCTTTAATTCTCCAGGGTCCTGTGCCACACTGCTCTCACTCCCTTTCCTCTGGCCACACCAGCTTTCTCTGTTCTTGAAGCACAATACCCTACTTTCTGCTTCAGGACTTTTGTACACATTATCATCCACTAAAATGATCCCCCCAGTGTTGCACTCTAGCTTAATGGCCATGCTTCTGAGAGACTTTCTCTATGTACTGCATTGGAAACAGGCTCCTCCCTACCCCTACTATTCTTTAAGTCACACCATTCTTGCTTATTTTTAGTCACCACAGTTTATAATTACTAAAAACTTACTGATTTGTTTTTATTTTCTTTAAAAGGTAAACACACACACACACCCTTCTAGTCACTGATTTCCTCTCCCAAATGCCTGCAGTATATACTGTTGGATCAGACTGGAGCCAGCAGCTAGGAACTCAGTCTGGGTCTCCTACGCTGTGGCAGGGACCAATGTCCTTGAGTCATCAACTGCTGCCTTCCAGGGTGTATATTAGCACAAAGCTGGATCGGAAGTGAAGCAGCAGCACACATATGGGATGTAGACTTAGTTGCTGTACCAAATACCTTTCACTTAACTATGTTTTTAAAACTTGTTTTCTTGCCTCCCCTGTTAGGATGTAGGTTCACGAGGGGAGGCCACTTTCTTGAACACTATTATATCTCCATTGCATGCAGCAGGTATTCCGTAAAGTTAGCAAACGATGAATTCCCAAGTTCAATTAATTAATATTAATGTCATCAAATGAAAAAATACATAATTAGGCAGCATTCTTGAAGCAACCCACAGTATCTGCTGGAGACAGAGGATACAGAAAGGGGAAGGGCGGCTTTAGTGAGAGAGACCTCAAAGAAATGTAGGAAATATGATGAATGGCATGGAAATGACATGGGAGAGAGAGGGTGTTGAGGAGGGGGGCACGCCTGGCAAGAGTATCAGTTAAATAAAGAACCAAGACAAGCCCTCAGCAAGCAACTGTTCAGCTGAGTCATAAACGATGAACAAGAGTTCGTTAGTTGCAAGGGCTAACAAATTTCTGGCTGAAAGTCCAGATGCAAAAAGGGTCACTGTGCTTTGCGGAGACTGAGAGAGGTTCCACACGGGTAAAGCTAGAGTTGCTGCAAGAAAAAAGATCGGAACAGTATGCTTGGACTAGTTATAAAGGATTTTCAAGTTATGATAAGGAATTTTGATGCTTGGGTCAAGAAAGAATCATGAAGCATCTTACCCAGGGGAGTGGCAAGATATGATTTATGAGGAGCACCCTAGTGCAAGATGGATGACAGGAATATCAGAGGCAGAGACATCAGAAGGCTAATGTAGCAATTTAGGTGAGAGAGGATGGCAAAGTAGGTGCTGATAAGGATGGATCCAAGAGAAGGAAACATGGGGGCATGGGACAATCAAACATTATGAGCCTGGGTTTTCCACAGAATAAGTAGTGAACAGGATATCCGTTTGGGCTGGTATCCAGTAGAGAATCAGTCACCTTGGAAACATGCCATCAACGTGCTTGCTGGAGCAGAAATGGCCTCAGTGGGCTGTTCCCAAAAACAAGGATGCACCCGCTGACTTTCCCTTCCCACCTCAACCTACTAACGTGACCCACCATTTCCCACTGCCTCACACTGCCTTGGGGTTCCCTCTGATCTGCTGGGACAGCCACTGCTCAGTATTTCTAATTCCCAGTCTTCAGTGGCCACCAGGAAGTACAAGGGAGCTTCAATAAGCTCATGGATTAAAAGGCAGTATACATTGTCCATGAACTTGTTGAAGCCCCTCATATGTGCTGCTGCTCCTGTCTCCCAGTAGAAAAGGGTAAACCTCCCACCCTCCCTCCAGGCTCTGCAGCTGCTTGTATCATTACTGCCAACACTGCAGTATATATATATATAATTAATTTTCTTGGTGTTTGGCAGTTATAATAACATTAAAATTTCTACTCAACTGTATTATTATAATTTTCTGCTACTAATGGGATTAGTATTTTTGTTCATTTGAGTTCGAAAGTCATTAGCATAAAATTTACCTCCAACAATACCTATTGTGATTTTTAATGCCCTTGAAACTTTCAGTGAGTGGTAAGTCTGTAATAAGAGAGTGCTGGTAAGCATATAAATGGCTTTCTTGGGAAAAGTGGGCTTTTTATTTTCATCATGGTTGAACTTGGGTTCTTTGATAAAGCGATTGGTAGGATATAAGGTATTAAAGGCTGGGAACATTGTGTTAGTTTGTGGATGTTTTCCAACAAGTCCCCCTGGTTATTTAGAGGACGTTTTTATATTCTAGGAGGATTCATGTTCTTGTTCCTTTTTATGTTGGGCTTTTTTTTTTTAACCTGACTTACAGAAAAATATTGCAAGTTGTATGCTTGTAGGGAACAATATCTAGGCACAGGCATTAGAAGTGAAGGACTCTAAAGTCACTCTATGTGATGGACTTTACAAGGAGAACTTGATACACTGCCAGCACAGGAACCTTTCACAGGCTGGCAGGAGGAATATCCGGCTGGAGGGGACTCTCCTGGGACAGAGAAGGTGCCAACGCAGGGCCAGTTTCACAGGCATACCACCTGTGCATGCCTGTGCAACTCCCAGCATTGCCATCTTGAAATTCTTGAGAGTTTAAACATGCCTCCCCTCCACCCCGATTTACACAAAGCTCCAAATTATACCCCTGGTACCCTATACAGGGTTAGGAGCCAGGGAGACTTGACTGTGTATTGGTTTTGTTATCTGTAAAACAGATAATAATATTGTTCCCTCAGGTTAGATATGCAGATGGGTAAAGTAAATGTCTTGCACCTAGAGGACCTGGCAGCTGGTGACAGACACTGAAATATGTCCATTACCATGCACACTGCACATTTAAACTCATCATTGTGACTTTTATCAGGAATGTTAGCCCACGCAGTATGAAAGCCAAGTCCACACACTGGCTAGGAACACACCAAGCAAAGAACATATTCCTAGGTGGGAGACACTTATGCAGGAGTTCCCATGCACAAGTTTCAACCTTTACACTGCTATGACACATGACAGAACATGTCCCCTGGTACAGTACACTCCTAGCTTTGTCTGATTCCTGTATGCTTCCCTCCTTTCCAGAAAATCATCCAGAAGGTTAGCAAGTGAGACCAGTATTATTATGAAATTGCCCTTGATCTTGATCTAATTTATCTGCAAACTAATATTTCAGCTATTGTTTACAACAAGTTGTTTTCAACACCTCCTACCACCAAGATTGGAAAGCCTTTGGGAAATAATTCCATGCTTGAGAACCAAGAATATGGGCACCCAGGCTCCCAGACAGTTTAGCCCTACGGCATGCCACATACATCAAGTCCTTCGTGACTTTGCTGCAGTCTGAAAGGCATGGCGGCTGGAGTTAGACAAACATGGAGTAGCTAGACAGCTAACCAAGTGATGAATCACATGCACTCTTAAAACATCTGGTCAAACATTTTTTAATTTTTCCCCCCAAGGAGAGAAGAGAGAAGGCTTTAAATCAAATTAATAACAAACACAAGCTCATTCCTGGGCATTTCCCAACTTGGGTCTGAAAAGATTCCTCAAGGGATTATGTTTGGGTTAGAGTGACCTTTGCTGCATTGAATTCCGAGTTCATGGGCAGCAGCATGGAGTCCAGATGGCAGGCTTCAAGGGGAAGCCCCAGACCTCTCCGCCTCCTGCACTGCTCAAGCCTCCGAGTGCCTGCACACAAGGAGATCAGCGGTCTGCCCGTGACCTGTGTGGTGAAATGACCACAGAATACCTGGTAGGCAGTGCGACGTGGCTGCCCATGCAACTCGCTCAGGCCACATGGTTTCTGTGGTTAGTGGCAGCTAAAACTGTAATGTCGTCTCTCCATTAACCATCACTCTTGGGAAAGCCACCATTCTTCTTCTAAGATCCTCTGACTGGCATTAACTAGATTGGGATTTTGATGAAGGTCAATGCACTGTCGGCCAAATACATTGAACAGGAATGGTGGGCTATTCATCCTGTCTCTCTCAGCAGTCTGAGATAATTCAGGCCTAGATGAAGGAAAGACATGGGCTCACAAGACATGGAACCCAGAGGACGCCTCAGGACATGATGATTCTGACTACGGACCGACCAATTTATCAAACATCTCAAGATGCAGTGGCAGAAGGCATGTGCCAATACACAAGCATATATGTTCAGAAATGGCAATTTGGCTGTGAAAATTTGAATGTCACCCAACCCTGCCAATGTTCTCAAAGGTCATAGAAAGAAAACATTAAACATCACTTTGATTTTCAGGGGACCAAACACAAAGCCTCTCACCAACATGGCCACTGCAGCAGCACTCAGTGCGAGCTGCAAACAAACACAGCAGAGGAGAACCCAAAACGGCAGCAAGGACATTTGTGGCTCTCTCCTCCTATCCCCGAAACTCAGCAAACATATTTTATATTTTCTTCCAGTACATTTTACTGCATGCAAATCTCAAACTGTTTGGAAAGCAGATATGGAATGACTGGTTTTTGCATTTCTGGTTTTTGGTCCTTGTGTAATTTTTTTTCCTACCTGTTGTCGAATTTCTTCCTCCATTTTCACTGGTGAGCCCAATTCTGCCACTTGTTTGACACCTTCACTGGCATATCCTCCGTACTCCCACAGCACATAATTCTTGGAGTGCGATCCACCAATGATTGCTGACCAGTGATTGGCCCGACCTGGGAAGACCAATGAAGATGCGGTTATTAGGAGTGGGATCCACCAATGATTGCTGACCAATGATTGGTCTGATCTGGGAAAACCAATGAAAATGTGGTTATTAGTGTGATTGACACATGAGTCCTTTAGATGATGGGGAGGAGATGTAACTGAATGATTCAGCCAGTGCTGATTAAGCACTGACCCTGTGATTGGCCCAGTGCTATTCAGTAAGACAGAGTCCCTGCAAATGGGCAGGGTTGGGGAACGGGCAGACTGGTCAATCAGATGCCTGAATAAGGCAGGCAGTCCAGGGAGGCCTTCTCTCTGGGAAGAGAACAGTTGAGAGAATTATAAGAGGTGATTAGATTTGTAAGGCAAGATAGAGAGGACAGCTATTTCTGGCAGACTTAGAAACATTAAATAACAATGTGTGCTCGGAGAGTCAGAAGTAATTCAGAATTGCTGTGTCACAAACTGTCGAGAGCAGAGTAAGCAGCCCATGCCAGAGAGAGAGGAAGGAGCCAGGCTCATGAGCGGCCTTACCCCAGATGCTTCCGAAGTTTGGGATGTCACCTGAAAGGATCTGAAAACCACTGAAGAGTTCCAAACAGTGAAATGACATGATCATATTTGCATTTTCGACAGCTCATCCATGCAGCTGGATGTGAAGAATGCACTGATGGGATTAAACTAGAATGCTAAGCTTGGGGAGGCAAGCAAAGAGTCAAAGACAAAGGATGTGTGCAGCAGCTTAGGGCAATTCTGAGGCATCAACACAGCTGCCTGCAGCTGACTGTTCAATCCCTTCCAGTGAGAGGAACAGGCAGGCTCCCTGTGGTTACCGGATGGGATAGCTAGTTTGGATATGTGGGAGTGGCCAGTCCACAGGGGCTTGGTGAAGATCTGTGGGATGCTGACTGCAGTGGGATGCAGGAGTGAATGAATGTACAGCCTCAGATCTTGGGGAAACAGACTTGGGAGAGACCAAGACAGAAAGACATTTGATGATTTTACCAAAGTCCTCAAAGAAGGGGCAAAAAGGAAGCCGATAATTAACATCAGGATCATTCAAGATTTATCTTTGTATATGATGATTACAAATGTATACATGGTTATATACTAAATATAATATTTTGGTAAAAGGTACATTGCATATATGAGAATGGTCCTGTAAGCTTATACCACCTAGTGAATTCATAGCATCTTAGTTTGAATAACTATACTCTGAGGTGTTTGCTCAATGACAAAATTGCCTAATGACCATTTATTTGAATGTATCTCCATTTTTTATGTGATGTGTAATGGCATATTTATAATTCACAGATTGTATCTAATCCATAGGTTGGCTCAATTCTCAGCCATTCTTGGGTTCTACCAAGTTAAAGAAATTTTTTTGCATATCAAAGAAAAGTTGAACTGGGTGAAACAACTGACACTTTTTCAGTCTATTACTCACTCTGTGACCCAGAGTACACAAAACCTTGTCACTCCAGTCTACCTCCTAGGAAGAGGGAATTCTAAATAAGTAACACCTCCCATGGCTACCCTGGAGCCCCCTGCTCCAGGAGCACAAATCATAAAGCCAGGCCATACCCTTAGGTAGAAGATATAACCATATAGCTCTGCTTAATCCTTATTTCCTACACATTAAGGAAGTGCAAACTCTGTGTCTGTCTCATATTCCTCAGGAAGACAGACGGAGATGCTGCTAGCTATCTCTGTAGCCCATTTCTTAGGCAGGGAGAATGTCCTCACTGTCGTCTAAGCCAAGAGTGTGGTTTCACAGCTGATAGCCAGTTACGCTGTCTGGTCCTTGGTGTGTACAAGGGAGACCTGCTTCAGCATCTCTTGTTGCCACCCCTCCCACAGCTCCCCCAGAACTGTTCCACTGAAATTGGTCCAGGTTTGTCCTACATGCAAGTCTGTCCCTCTGTGGTTAAGCTCTACATGCAAGTCTGTCCCTCTGTGGTGCTCTACTTCTAATCTAACTCCCTGCTAATGTGCCTAGGAAGTAGAGGAAAATGGCCCCAAGTGTTTTGGCCCCAGCCACCCATGTGGGAGACCTAGAAGCACATTCCGGCATTGGACAGGAGCCAGTTCTGATCAATGAGGCCATCTGCGGAGTAAGCCTATGAATGGAAGAGCTCTCTGTGTCCCTCTCTCTCTGTAACTCTGCCTTTCAAATAAATAAATATTTTTAAAATATAAATATTTGAAAAGAAAGTTGCACAGATTTGATTCAATACGATTAAATCCAAGTCTTAGCTCAGCAATGTTCCCATACCTACTAGGCTAAAGCACTCGGCTATCTCTCATTCTGTTAAAAAACAAAACACAACAACAAAAGGAAAGACATTGATCTTGCAGCCAGCAGACAAAAAAATCAAAATCCTAGCCTTGCCACTTACTGGCTATGCAAACTTGGTCAAATTCAATTATTTTATTTCTCTGAGTCTTAACAGCCCACTTTGTAATTCAGGAATGATAATGCCTTATCGATCTCTTCTGAGAATTAAATTAGATTATTTTCAAAAAGAGATAATGTATGTGAAATCACTGCTTGTATACAATAGACAATAATTATAACTTCCTTCTTTCATGGTTGTTATGGAGCACATAAAAATGAGTAAAACATGAAACCGACCCTTAATGAAGTATAAGATGTAAGATACAAGTATTACACCATATAAAAAGAACAGGAATAAACATAATCATATGGGATTATGGGATGGGCCCAAATGGATATTTCTTGTTTATTCATTTGGCTTCCATTAACTGTATGCCAAGCATGGCAGCAGGCCCTGGACACTGACCAGAATGGGATTTGACACTTTCTCTGAAGGAACTTGCAATCTGGGGGTGAAAGAGACAGATGGGTAAGCAGATTAATTACAATTCAGCATGGTCAGGATCATTACAGAATTAGAACCAGCACAGGTGATACAGGAGCTGTCTCTGAACTTCCCAGATCCAAAGATCCAACCAAGGCAATGGGTATAGGGAGCAGGTATTTTGAGAGCAGGGTCTTACTCTTACATGAAAATTCACTGGACCACTTCAACAGTCCAGCCAGTATGGTTACTAGTTTCCTATAATGGACTTGCAGCATATGTATGATATGAATTCAAATTTAAACACATTTAATGACACAAATCAAATAACAGGTATTTGCAAAGTAGAAGGGACTAGGCATATTTTCCTGAGTGGGAAGGGGAATACAGCAGGCACCCATAGAAAAATGATACAATATTAGAAAGTGGCATCAGGGTTAGGTGAGTGGCAACCACCCAGACACAAATGGCACAGAGAAAGGCGTGGTGGGCAGAAACCAGAGGACTGGTGCTCCAGACTTCCAGCTGTGTCCGTGAGTCAGTCATTGAATCTCAGAGGCTCAGTCTCCTTAGAAAAGTGGGGGTAACAATGACGAGGTTGCACTGTCTTGCAGGGCTGTGCAAATTAATCCTTTGAAAATCCTGTTTTGAAAAGAACTATGAGAGTGGTAGGAAAGCATATAAACAAAGATCTCTGCATTATTTCTGACATCAAGCACTACAGGAATCTACAAGAAGAAACCAAACTAAGGTGGAGAAGCAAGGGGAGTTTCCCACATGCAGGAAGTTGGAGAGACTTCGGGTAGCATGCTGGTGAAGACTGCTGGGAGGACTGCTGGGGGACAGTGGGAATGGGGATTCCACTTATGACACAGAGAAGAGGAACAAATATCTGTGAGGTGCTAAGATGGTGTTTTCCTGCATGCAATCCACATTGTAACGTTATCCTTATGTTCCAGAGGAGGAAATTGAATTCCAGAGAGCTCCAGGAACCTGCCTAAGCTCACACAGTAAGGGAAGGGCAAAACTGCGACTCCACCACTTCACTTCAGAACAGCTCCTCTTTTCCTTATAACTCATTGGGAAATCAGGAGAGGAATAAGACCACTTTTGTGGCTATAGTGTGCTTAGATAAAGAGAAGCTGAAATAGAAACTTAGTTGTGGAGGGTTCTGAGAGCCCATCACGGTCAATGACGTTAGGAAAGGGAGAACTATGGTCGAAAGCGCCATCTAGAAGAATAACATGATGATATGTCACCGTGACATCCTGTGTTAGCATCTACTGAGCCAGGCACCATGCTAAAGATCTGACCTGTATTAGCTTATTAGGAATACTTGAAAAGTCTTTTGAAACAGAAACTTTCAGAATTCCTTTTTTTCACATAAGGAAGCTCAGGGAAATGAAGAGAGTTAGCCCAAAGTCACAGTAGATGAGTGAAGATGCTGACGAGCACCAGAGCACAGCTATCCTTCACAACACTGTGTCGTATCCCTGAGAAGACATGCCTGGGCATAGGAGAGGAGGGGTTCATCAACCAAGGGTGTATGTATTGGAAGCCTGGTCCCTAACATGGAGATATCAGGAGGTATTGTGAATCCTTAAGAAGTGAAGCCTTGTGGGAAGTCATTTGGTCATTGGCGACATTGCCCTCACAGGAGGTTAAAATCATTCTCGCAGAACCTTGAGTTATAAAGGAATAAACCTGGTCACTCCCCTCTCTCTGGCTTCCTGTCTGGAGATTACATCTCTCAGTTCACATGCACTCCCACGGTGATAACAGCTGCCATGGAGTCCTCACCAGAGACTGCACACGTAGGGGTGTTCATTCAGTCCTGGACTTCCAGCTCCCAATGTTATGAGCCAGCTAAGTCTCTTTTCTCTGCAAAGTAGCTGGCCTCATGTATTTCATTACAGTAATGAGAAACAGATTCTATAGGAACAGGCCAAGAGCAAGGAGGTCTTACAAAAGATGTTTTAACATTCCCCATAAAAATTGTGTAGGATGTTCCTTGGGTCACTGGCAGAGGACATATGGACAAGGAGCCAGGAGTATAATAAGACAGGATGATAGGAGATTGGATAGGTCTTGGGAGTAAGTTCGGTGCAGATGTTAAAACTTTTATTTTTGATTGATCACTGCATACTCCAGTCTCAGCTTTGAAAGTTTCTGGGGTTGAACAAGTGAGATCAGTGTCAATCTCAGCCTATTCATCTATAGAGACAGTAATCTGACCTTCCTCCTAATGTTGCTCTGAGGCTGAAGTCCACAAAATGATGAGCAATGACTGACACAAAAAATAGACTAACTAAATATTAGAGAGTAAATTGAAATCTAATGAGAGCTGGGCAAGGCAGAAAAGTTTCTCAAAGGCATGGTAACTACTTACTGGGTAGTTAGGCGGCAGTTTGACCTAGAATGTGTGGATGGAGATGACAACAATGTCAGAAACAAGAACTTGAATCTGAAGATAACAAGCCGGAATGATCTGCATAAAACCCAGTGGTCTGGGACCTGCAGATGAGATGACTAAGCAGGTTCCAGTTATCTAGGGTATAAGGACACAGACTACTGGGCCCTTCCATCTTTTGAGAAACAAGGAAGGAGAAAAAGAGAACCTAGGTTTAAGGAAGCCTGGGGAGAATGGGGCAAGGCCGGGACCTATGGCTTCTTCATGGGAATACTCAGGGTGGCTTTCGGGTTCTTGGTGAAACAATGAGGCCTGAGAGTTTAGGGGCAGAGAAGCAATGACTATCTTGCTAATCCCTTTATCTTTCAGGTAAGAGATCAAGTTCTGAGGTTTAGCATATCCCTAACAGGTTCCAGTCATGTTCATGTGTGCCATATGAATCTGGGTCTAGGATTTTATTCCCAATTGATTAAACGGGTTAGGCTTACATGGGACAGAGGCAAGCAGGAAGCTGGGAGAAAGAAATGACGTAGTATGTGAATTTGAGTTACTGATGGCAAATCTGTACACCTACATAAAACATCACTCCAAGGAGATGTCTTGGAAATATGTAGGAACCTCCCGACATTTATTCTGGTATGTAAGTGGTGTTAGATTACCAGTAGTCACAAGGATGCCTAAAAGGTCAGCAGTGATCAAAGAGCAACCATATTGTTTTGTCTGGTGTTGGAAGAGGCATACTGCATAGTAATGTGTTTTCTGAGGTGTCCTGCACATGGCAATGTAATGGCTAATTTTACATATAAACTTGATTGGGCTACGGGGATGGGGACAGACACATGCTCAGACATTATTCCATTGTGTCTGTGAGGGTGTTCAGGATGAGATTAGCATTGACTTGACAGACAAGAGCAAAGCAGATTGTCCTCCCTAGTTGATAAGTGGGTAAATACAGTTGGTTGAAAACCTAAAGAAGACAAGGGTTGATTCTTCTTCCAATAAGAGGGAATTTCTTCTGCCTAAGCGCTCCCTTCACCCCCAACTTTGGACTCAGACTGAATGATTGGTTCCCACTGGGCCTTTAACCTATCAGCCTTCAGACTAGAACTATTCCATTAGCAATCCTGGTTCTCAGACCTTTCAGATTGACACTGGAACCACATCATTGGCTTTTTTAGGTCTCCAACTACTTCTGATGGGACTTCTCAGTCTTTATAGTCAGGAGGACAATTCCCTATTATAAATTTCTTTATGTACACATGCTGTTGGTTTCGTTTCTTTGGAGGACCCTGCCCAGTATTGGAGATGGTCAGTAACTGCCCAGATTTCTTGACCAGTGGCTTTGGTACTCTACCAAGCTCAATTCTGCAGGCAGCTTCCCATTCATTTCCTTGACATTCTTAGGGCTTCACTGGACCATGTGCTAAACTTTAGAGACTAGATTATTTCAATCTCCTGTTCTGTGACTTTGGCCTCATCCATAGTACTCTCAGATCTTTGCTTTGTACCTTGCTGGGGTTCTTCTGGAATTTGAAATAACCATATCAAATAGAATTCCACTAATATCTAAATTCTGGCTTTCCCTTTAATCTCTTAGTAGGTGACCTGCCACTTAAGGCTTCCCCGATCAGCAAGGTCAACTCATTCACAGACTCATCCATGCACCATGAGGCTGCTGACCAACAGAAAAATATTGTGGTCATGCTAGCTTGATTCATGAAAGCTGGCTTGGCTCTCACTTCCCTCTTGCTCTTGTATGCTCACTCGGGGGGGGGGGGGAGACCCAGAATCTGCATGGTTTCTGATGCTCAGGATCCGGCTACGGAACTTGGCTTCCGGGGGAGGGGCTGCCACTGGGTGCCTCCCAGGAAATAGCCTGTACTTGCGCTTTAGCCCTTCCTGCTCTTGGCTGCTTCAAGAACTCACTCGGCTTTTTAGTATCCCATTCCAGTCGGTCCTCTTGGAAAGAAAAACATGCATAGGGATGTTTTTCAATCAGGCCAAGAATTCCTCGGCTTTCTACCTCTTGCCTTCCTCGTCCAGCTACTTTTTTAGCTATCCTAGACTTCCAAGTACAGTGTAATTTTCCATCACTGTAAATATCCTTGCACTTATGACATTGTCTATGTGTTTCCCATTTTTTCTGATTCTCCAAAAGTAAGATTCTATTCCACTTTATTAATTGATTCACTGAAAATTTATTTGGTTTATACTATGTGCTAGGCCAGAGGCCAGCAAGCTACAGCTGCCTGTTTTTCTTCCAACAAAATCCTGTCCCCATTTGTTATCTACAGTCTGTTTATGGCTGCTCCCATGCTACAGTGGCAGAGTTGAGTAGTTACAAGAGGCTGTTTGGCCTGCAAACCTTAAAATATTTACTATTTGCCTTTTGCCAAAACCTATGCAAGGCCATCAAGACTGTAAGATAAGAAAGATTTGGTCTCTGTCCTTGAGAAGTTCAGCCTGGAGGCAAAAGTGAAAGGCATAAAAGACAAGTCATAAAAAAGAATTACAGTGCAGGGTGCATGATGCAACTTTGATAAAGGCAAATACAGAATGTTTAGCATGAAATAGGGGACACATAGGCCAGACAGTACAGAAGACTTCCTGGCGAAGATGGCTGCTGAAGTAAAGTATGAATGGGAATTGGCAAGGCACACAGGGAAAACAGGGCAAAGGAATAGTAGGCACAAAAGCAGAGGCAGAGGAATTTGAAAAACCATGAGTAGATTATGACAGTTTGCTTATGTGTGTGTATGTGCGTGTATGTATGCATGTGTATGAAGAATGGATGATCACTGATGAAACCAGTAGTATGAACACAGTTTTTTAAAACCTCTGTATTTATGCATTTGAAAGAAACAGGAAGGAGAGAGAGAGAGAGAGAGATTTTTTCTTCCAGTGGTTTATTTCCCAAATGGTTGCAATGGCCAAGTCTGGGCTAAGCCAAATCCAGGAACTATCTCTGTCTCATGGATGTTAGGGGTCCAATCAGGTGGGCCACCTTCTGCTCTATTACGTGCATTAGGAAGAAACTGGATCAGAAATGCTATAGCTGGGACTCAAATTGGTATCGCAATTTAAGATATGAGATTCTGGCATTGCAAATGATAGCTTAACCCTAAGCACCACAATGCTTGTCCCAATATGAATGTCTTAAGGGAAACTTTCAATTTTATTGAGAAAGCAATGAGCAGTAGAGAATATAGGGGCCAGCACCATGGCACAGCACGCTAAGCCTCAAGTTGTAGCTCTGGCATCTCATGTGCATGTTGGTATAAATCCTAGCTGCTCCACTTCTAATCCAGCTCCCTGCTAATGTGCATGAGAAAGCAGTAGATGACCTAAGTGCTTGGGTCCCTGCATCCACATGGGAGACCCAGATGATCCTCCTGCCATCAGACTAGCACATTGAGGCCACTGGGGAGTGAATTAGTGGATGGAAGATCTTTTTCTATATATGACTCTAGCTTTCAAAACAAACAAAACTAAAAAAGAGAATAAAGACAACCATAAAATCTGTGCACTGCTCCTATGCTTTTGACTGCGATTAGTTGACATCAAACTAATCCTTCTGTCATAAGTTATTAGGAAAAGTATGAGGCTCCAGTTTTCTAATGTTGCAAAAACACGAAGCAAAGGATGATGGTGCCCAAGAGAAGGTAAACACAGGAGGTGAGCCCATCTTGGCCTCGGTTTTCTGCCCAAGAATCTTTCCATTTTGTGGTGCAGAAAGATGGAGTAGAGCAGAGCACAGCAAGCTGGCTCAGCTAAGGAGGCAGATAAAGGAGATGGGGCTTTAGAGGCAGATGAGATTTATCTTCAGAAACACGCATAGAAACTTCCTGAAAATTTTGACCAAACACTGAAATACAAATGCAGGGTGAAATTCCACAGGCTTGGCAGAGAATAGCTACAGCGAAATTAAGAAATAAAGATCCCAGAGATCAGACAATGCTGGAACTAGAGGACTGCTAACCATCTATATTTGAGAAACATCAGTAACCATTCTAGACAATGAATGAAGGACTAGAAAAGCCAATGCTTAGTAGCAAAATGAATTTAACCATAGAAAAAGGGCTATATAGACTCACTCTGAAGCTTAGAAGCAGGGTATTCAAAGAGAGTCAAGCAAATCCAGGAGCAAATTCACCATTTTTGAGATGAAAACTCCATGTTCTTAAAAAGGAGGAAAAAAATACAGAAATTGAATAAGGCAGCATTAACAATGTCAGTTGTGCAATAAAAATTAGTGGACATTTATAGAATCAGGAAAAAGTGATCCAAAAAAGGGCAGGGAAGTCAGTAGAAGGAGTTCTTGAGATGACTGACCTGCTGGAATGAAATACAAGGACTTTAAAATAGCTACTATCAATCTGTTCAAGGATTTAAAGAAAAGATGTACATAATAAATGAACAGATGGGGAATCTTGGAAAAGAAATAGGAACTATTTTGAAAGCCCATATGGAAATTTTAGAAGTGAAAAATATCTGGGCCCAGTGCGCTAGCCCAGTGGCTAAAGTCCTTGCCTTGCACACACCAGGATACCACATAAGTGACAGTTCTAATCCCAGTGGCCCTGCTTCCCATCCAGCTCCCTGCTTGTGGCCTGGGAAAGCAGTCGAGGACGGCCCAAACACTTGGGACCCTGCACCAGCATGGAAAACCCAGAAGAGGCTCCTGGCTTGGAGTCGGCGCATCTCCAGCCATTGCGGCCGCTTGGGGAGTGGATTAACAGATGGAAGATCGTCCTCTCTGTATATCTGACTTTCATATAAAATAAATCTTGAAAAAAAAAATGAAAAGTATCTGTATTAGAACATAACAAAGATCAGTAAACTGAAAAATAAGGTGTTAGAAAACAATTCAAAGTAAAACTCAGGGGCCTGGCATGGTGACTAGTGGCTAAAGTCCTCACTCAGAATGCACCAGGATCCCATATGGGCACAGGTTCTAATCCTGGCAGCCCTGCTTTCCATCCAGCTCCCTGCTTGTGGCCTGGGAAAGCAGTCGAGGACCCTGCACCCATGTGGGAGACCCAGAAGAAGTTCCTGGCTCCTGGCTTTAGACTGGCTCAGCTCTGGCCATTGCAATCACATAGTAAGTGAACTGGTGGACGGAAGATCTTCCTCTCTGTCTCTCCTCCTCTCTGTATATCTGACTTTCCAATAAAAATAAATAAATCTTTTTAAAAAACCTCGGAGATAAAAACAAAACTGGAAAAAAGCCAAAAGGAGTTGTATTCTCAGCAGTGACTTAGGGATATAAGTAATTAAAATAGTGTAACTAAAGTTTCTAAAGGTAGAAGGATTGAGCCAGAGGGATATGTGAAGAAACCATGTCTGCAAAATTCACACATTTAATGAAAAATATTACCCCACTGAATCCAAAAGCCTCAACAAACTCCAAAGAGGATAAAAACAAAGAAAGGACACCTCAACGTGACTATAATATGACAACTAGACACAAAGAGAAACTCTTAAGTAACCAGGAGCATAAACGATACATTATAAATAGGGAAACAAAGATCAGAATAACTGCTTCCTTCAAGGATAAGACAAAGCAGCAGACAAGAAAATGATACCTCTAAAGTTTAAAGTGATATAAAAACTGTCAATTCAGAATTCTATATCTTGCAAAGATGTCCTTCAAAAATGAGCATAAAATAATTTTTTTTTAAATGAAAGCTGAATGAATTTGTTACCAGGACATCTATGGTTTGTGAAGAATGCAAGTTCCTCAGGTCCAAGGGAAATAACAGGAGCAGACTCATCTACTTGGAGAAATGGATGGCTTTTCCCTTTAAATAGAGATTCAAGTTTTCACATTCTGGGTTAAAACAAAAACTGAAAACCTCCAAAGCTGCTCCATTTTCACAAAAAGTCTATCTTTTTATCTTTCCTGCACCTCAGGCTTTTCAGGAAGGTCTGTCTGAGCTATTTCTACTTTCTTTGCTGAAATTTCTGCTCTTGCAACCCAAACCTGAACTCCCATGCACATGGAAGCTTCACCATCTCTTTAAAACTTTGATTTTGGTTCCCCTTTCTTGCTGCAGTTGGACAATTGCTGAGGGTAAGTAGAGGAAAAACTGCTGTCTGCTTTATTTGCCATTTTGAAAGCAAAGTAGACCTTGAATTCAGTAAGATTGACCCTCTTTATAAACACAGATGATAATGTAGCCATTACCACAACGAACATTTTAAGTTAGTTCTTTTACCTCCCCAAATTCTTACGTGACTTTTTGTATTCAACACCATTCAAACATCACTAGCCCCTGGCGTGAACTGCATGATTCCTGTGTCACGCACGTCACAGCTCTGTCCCTGTATGGCTTTGCCCTACCTAAATCAATGTAAACATAATATTTACATATACAGTATGAAGCCCATTGAATTTGTCACCTTTAACTTGGCCAAATGCATGCTATTTTATGTCTCCATTCATCTTTTCAAATTCATTTTTTTTAAAAAGATTTACTTTTATCGGAAAGGTAGATTTTACAGAGAGGAGAGAGAATGATCCTTCATCCACTGGTTCACTCCCTAAGTGGCCATAGCAGCCGGAGCTGAGCCAATCCAAAGCCAGGAGCTTCCTTCAGGTCTCCCACGCAGGTCCAAGACCCAAGGCTTCGGGCCGTCCTCAACTGCTTTCCCAGGTTACAAGCAGGGAGCTGGATGGGAAGTGGAACACCCAGGACACAAACTGGTGCCCACATGGGCCATAGTGCAGGTCCTCAAATTCTTAAAAGGGGGACATCTTACTGGTTTAAGGCCGTTATTAGATTTCTCTGTCTGCCAAAAACTGTGCAGCCTGGAATAAATTACTTAGGTTCCTTAAGGGTCAGTTTTCCTATATGTGAAATGAAAATAGTAGTAATATCTATTGGGGGGAGGTAGGGGTTGTTGGTAGTCACAGAAGGAAATACATATCCAAACACTTAGCATATTTTTGGTACATAAAAAAAATCCAGATGTGCCTAGGATCTGTCCACTAGGGTTGGGCAAGATCTGAAAGGAGAGCAGAATTTCCAAACGGTGCATCTGTGTACTTGTGGTTCAGGCAGCAGTCAGCCCTGGGGGTACTGAAGTCCACAGGCTAGAGTTCATTGGTGTGAAAACAGCAGGATCAGTCAGGCATACAGCCTGAAGTTCCCAGAAGTGAGCCGTAGAGGCCCTGACTGTGCTAACGTCCTGGTTGAGGAATCTGCCCCTACATGACAGTGAGACCCTGCCAAGAAGCTGAAAGGGATACAAGGGTCCAAGCAGCCTCTTGATCCAGAGTCCAGGTTTGGGAGGCGGGGGACATACGCAAAAGGGCAATGTGAACTTGGAGACAAGCTGGGAGTTCAGAGATGAGGCTCAAGGAGTTCAGGGACATTTGGGAACTACTTGCCTTGCATCGAAATTGCTAGTAGAGACTGGGGAAATAATCATTACTATGTATAATAATGGGTAAAAATAGAGTTTTAGTGTGTGCTTTACATATTGTTACCTATTCAATCCTTTAATCAAGTCCATTTTACAGATTAGAAAGATAAAGCACAGACAAATTAAAGGATGTAGAGCAGCTAGTAAGTGGGAGACCCAGGATTTGGATCCAGGCTGGCCCAAGCTGGAGTGGTACTATCTGTTTGAACTTTCTATGACTATGGGAGTGTTCCATACTCCGCTGTCCAGTGTGGTAGCCACCTGTCATAGGCAATTATTGAGCACTTAAAAAGTGGCCAGTGTGACTGGGAAGCTGAACTTTTCATCTGAATTAATTGCAGTTAAGTTTGAATATCTTTTCATGTCTAGAGTCTATCAGACTAGGAAGCATAGTTCTAGAATCTGGGGTATGTTTGAGTACTGTTAAACATAAAGACCAACTATGCAGGCAGTTTCATCTTGGAAAAGAGGATGGTCACAACTGTGAGTTGTGGGCAGCAGGCAGCTGTAGGAGTCTACTTGAAGATGCACTTGACCTGCAGCAGGTGCATTTGGCACCCTGCATCACATCTTTCTTCCGCCTCTACCTTTGATTTGAGGCACACACTCACGTTGTCAGTGAGGAGCCACTTCAAGTGGGTGGTGCTTCTTTCCATTTGCTGCCTCAGGGTCTTCTCTGAATCTCTCCAAGTCCACCAGGCCAGCCAGCCAGCCAGCCAGCCAATGCCTGAATGAATACACCAAGAAATTAGTGCTCCATAGGCAACTTGGCCCATGGTAGGTGGGTGCTTAACAAAGAATTTGGGAAAGTTTTGGAAAGTATTCCATATACTCTGCAGAGGTACACTGATAACAGTGACCTTATCAATGTATTCTCACATTGATTCTTTCTCTCTTGCCACTGTCTCTTACTTCTTCACTCCTTTTTCTTATATAACCTTCTATATAAATCACCTGCCATCTTTGCCTCAAAAACTAAAAGACTTGACTCCCCCACCTAAGATCATGCATCTGGCCCCAGGACGGCAAACAAAAGCTGTGTGGATATTAGAAAAGGAACAATGCAGGATGCTCCTGTTTCTACAGACCAACTATGGGTGATGCTCCGCCACTCCTCCCTGCTGAAACCAGGGGTGTCATCCTCATTGTTATCGTAATCATCACAGCTACTGTCATTTATTGAACATGTTCCCTGCATCTTGTAGCTTATGTGTGTTGGCCAATAACCTTCCACTCTCACAGGGTCCCTGTTAGGTTGTTAAAAAGGCATCAATGCTAGCAGGTGGGAGGATGGAGGAAGTTTCTACTCCTGTTGGGACGCTCAACTTGAGGCCAGCCTATAGTCAGGACGTCATTCTAATTCCACATGACTATCATGAAAATTAGCTCTGGAGGTGGGGAAACGCAGGAATGGGCCCATCCAGTGCCCCCGCTGACACTGAAGCTCCTGGCTGCCTGTGTTCATGAGTACCAAGCTTGTTGGATTCCCTGCTTTCCTAGCCTTTTATTTTTCCCCATGAAATTCTGACACTTGACTTAGCTGGAAATCTCTGAAGTCTAGCCGATCACTTGAGGCAAAGGAGATAATTTCAGGGCACCTGCAAACTCTCATCCTCCTTTCTGTGGTAGAGGCTGCTTGATAGTCTGTGCACTGACAGTGACACTGGGATTATATTTTCAGAAAGGGGAGTTTTTATTGAAGTGTCCTTCCAGGCTGATTTCCCTACATAAACTTTGATATATATGGGAGAGGCTAGATTACTGGACAACTTCCAAATGTTTAATGCACCATTAACACCTGAATTTGAAGACCCAGAAAAGGAGCTGCAGCACTTTGGATGAAAAATTCTAGCAATATTTATCTAATTTGAAAAATTTAGGTGCTTGCTTTTAAATGCTTAGCAGGAACAGTAAATATCTTTTTTTTTTTCAGAGTATAAAAAGAATGGATCTCTCCACTCCTGTTAGTGCATTTTTCAGGGCTGAATCCTAATTTGTCAGCTAAGCCCTGTAAATGGGTACATAGTCTTCAATATTTAAAAAAAAATGTTTAAGCAGCAGACAGAAGAGGTAGCAGAAAGCAGAAATTACTGAGCACCTGTTTGTACCAGGTGCTTTCTTACGCATTGGCTAATTTACTCCACTATCATTTTACCTAAAGAAGCAACTCGGAGGCTTTGTCCATGGACACATTGTCATGCCGCAGCTGTACCAGGATCTGTCTCAGGCTTGGTCTCCTTTGGAAAACATTTTGTTCTTCTGATGACAGAGAAGCTACAGCCTTTGAGCAGTGTTTGCTTAGTTAATAACAGAAGCAAAATATGTTTAACTGAGACTATTTATAGTACAAAAATGGCAAAAAAAATCCATTTCAAAACTTAAGGCAAAAATGAAGATAGAGCCTATATCTTTGATGATCGTAGATCTAGAGTTCAAACAAAATATTAGTAAGCTGTATATTCAGTTTAGGAACAGTATTCTATTTAGTATAGAAGCGCATGAGTATTTTAAAATTCAAAAGTGAATATGCTTATCAACATTGGCAGAAAAAATTGTATAAATTATCTTCAGAGATTATGGAAACAGCATTTGGTTGAATTCAATACCCTTTCAGGGTAAAATAAATCTTAGCAAATTAAGAATAGGAGAGAACTTTCTTTACTTGGACACAATATCCATAAAAAAGCTACCGTGTAGATTATACTTTATATATTAAAGAATTTCTCCATCAAATTTGGAACAAGACAAGAATGCACATTATTGCAATTTCTATTCACTATATTGGAAACTCTGGTCAGTGCACTAAGGTGAAAAAAAAGAGAAGTCCTAAGGATTAGAAAGGAATTATAGTTGTACAAGACTGTATATGTAAAAGGTCCAAAATCATCTGTATACAAACCGATAGGTGAATTTAACAAGGTTCGTGCATATTATTAATGCATGAAAATCAATTTTGTTTTTATATGTGGCAAACGAAAAGTAGGATATTTAAAAGTCCTATTCATAACAATATTAAACATATAATAGCTAAGAATAAATCTTGTAAAAAGAAGTGAACAAGATATCCTTTCTTTAGAAGCCTATACAATGCCATCCAGGGGTGGGTGGTTGGTATACTAGCTAAGATGCTGGTTGGGAGGCTTACATCACACATCAGGGTGCCAGGATTTGAATCCTGGCTCTGTTCTTAATTTCAAACATTTAGTAATTTATAAAAGACACATAGATTGGGCCCAGCATGATATCCCTGTGGCTAAAGTCCTCACCTTGCACACACACCGGGATCCCATATAGGCATCAGTTCATGTCCTGGCTACTTCACTTCCCATCCAGCTGCCTGTTTGTGGCCTGGGAAAACAGTGGATTATAGCCCAAAGCCTTGGAACCCTATAGCCAAGTGGGAGACCTGGAAGAGGCTCCTGACTGCTGCCTTCAGATTGGCTCAGTTCGGTCATTGCGGCCACTGGGCGAGTGAACCAGTGAATGGAAGATCTTTCTGTATCTCCTTCTCTCTGTACCTGTGCCTTTCCAATAAATAAAATCTTTTCTTTAAAGACTCATCTTCATGATATAAGGAAGAAATCATAAGAGAAAGCATAGAGTTCAGTAAAAAGAATGATTAAAATACTGCACAGGAATTTCAAGATTATCTAATTGGCCCGTGACAATAGGAAACTCAAAATGAAATAAAATCACTTTGTGATATCACTACACAGACACGACATAGTTAAACTGGGGAGGAAAAACCCTAAGTAAGGCAGAATATAGATTAATTAGGTTATTTTCTGCTATAGAAAAATGTTAACCACAATCTACTGAATCTAAGACACTTATCTCATGAACTAGAAATTTTACATCTGTATGCCAACACCAGGAATGCATATGTATATTTACCAAAAGACACACACATGGATTCATATAGTGGCACTATCCAGAATAGACCCAATCTGGAAACTACCCAAATGGTAATGCATAATAGGATGGATGAATGAAGTCCTACAGCTATGAGAAGAGGCAAATCAAAATAATTTGCAACTGCACAAGCTATGAAGTTGAACAAAAATGGATCAGCACTGTGGTGCAGCACGTTAAGCTGCTGCTTACAACCTTGGTATCCCTACTGGAGCAGCGTGGTGGCAGCTGGTTCCTGCAACTTTAGCAAAATGGAGAGCCCTGTTTATGCAACTCTAAGGAGGAGAAATTTGTTTTACTGTTGTTGAAAAGTTCATGGTTAGAAGGGTATTTCATCTGTTTTCTTGAGCTTGTTACTGGTGAAATGATGGCAGTGAAGGGGTGGCATGGATTCCCTTGGTTTGATAAGGCTTGGCTTCCCAGAGTGTTGTCAGAATCAAGATCAGATCAGGCAGCTGAGCTTAAAGGCCAAACAGAATGACTGGTGAAGCAGAGTTCCAAAAGGCCAGGGGGCCTATGGTGTCAAGATGACGGATTAGAGGCAGATGGCATCAGCCAGACGAGGTGTTAGGCAGGTCTGCAAAATCTACAAAACAGAATTTTAGGGCTTGGAAGAGTTTAAAGGAAGGGATGGGGGGGTTCCTCTCTGGAGGGGAAGACAAGACCCATATATGACCTCACAAAAGCAGAGGCAATGCAAAGGACAGGTTATCCTTCCAATAGGCAGCCTCTAAATATTTATGGAACCAACAAATTCAAAGAGAAGGAGACCCAGGTATGAAAACTTTGATTCAAGGCAAAAAAAAAAAAAAAATAGACCTCTAGTAGGAAATCTGAAGTAAGAAATGGACTCTTGCAAGTTATAGGAACAGTAATTCAACTTAGTGGTTAAGATGCCTATATCCCCTATATGCCACATGAAGTGCATAGTGAAAATTCACGTCACTTTGTCAATCAAAATAAGCATCTCAAAGCAGACCAAGATGTTGCTGTAAACTGGACAGCTTAGGTAAGGAGTAATGAAGCCCAAGGTCTGCAGAAGTTAAGTTGGAGAAGCATTCTACTGCCTCATTGCTAACGAGAAACTCCAGAATTTTTGAAAATTGGGAGGATGCCTGGCAGGAAAGTAGTGGCTGGCACAAAATGTGCAGTTATTCCAAGTCATGACCATGAATGGTCGGCCGCAATTGGCATTAACAGTTCTCCGGGTATATTTTCTGCTGATTGTTTGGGAAACTTAAACATGTAAGTGCTGTTAGCAGAATTTTCTGTGTGTGATTCTGAGTAACCTTATTAATATTGTGCAAACATACAGATTCACCTTTCCTGGGACTGTTTTAAGTAGCTATAATATTTTCTTACCAGAGACATTTTTGCAACATATCCATTGAATAACATGTACTCAATGCAAACTCTGTATTAGATGTAGTATTGGAGTTGGGGACACAGCAATGTTTCAACCAACTCTGATGCCATTCTCTGGAGTCTATAATAAAACCATTGAAGAAGATAGGGAAAAAGCAAAGAGGACACAGACAATAGCATGTAGGAAAAAGGATCAGGTCTTCCCACCAGGCAGTGTTCCAATGCTGTTTCTAATATCCACAGGATCTCAAAGATACTGTCATTGTGTGCTGTGGAGCTGACAATGAAAGATGTTTCCAGGATTTATAGATCAGAGGTAGTAGGTTGCATTTCACTAAAGTACATGTTAAATAGTTTAGATGCTGTGCTTCAGGAAATTTCCATGATTCCACAATGAGGATGGAGTAGAGCCCAAGAGGCCAGTTTCCCCATCTGTGCTTTCATCCCTCATTCATGTGACAGGCAGAGGTGTCCACTCTATTTTGCCCAGTGTACAGGGAAGTCATTTTGACAAGACTGTGGCACCTTGGATGGAACCCTCATCCTGTTTTAGGCGACCTGGGTTATGCCAAGCCCCATGATATGGTAAACAAAGTCATTAAGAAAATCTTCCGGCCTTCGCTGAATGTTCTTTCCTGATGCCTGGAATGTCTCTTATAAATGTTAATATTTCTTGAAATAGCTTGCATTCAAACCAGCCACAGGCTGCCTCTGTCTATAAAATCCTTTTCCTACTTCCTTATGGCACAGAGGTCCATATGTTTCATGGCTTCTGTTTGCAAGTTTCCCCCAATTGCTTGTACTTGGTGTTATTTTGGATTGGTCCTCTTTTCTCAGTCCCTTGGCCTCTTCTGCCTTTGGCAGCTGATTCTCATAAACTGGGTTTGTGCAAAACACACTGGCTGGGAGATAGGGATACTAGTCATGGACGTGACATGGGCCTGCCCTCAGGGAAGTCTAGTGCAGGAGCTGTGATCAGCACTTTTGCCAGTTAGTGTCTGGGCAAGGTGTGGACAGGACGGTGAAGGTGCACAGAGGGAGGCATGATGCTTTCTTCTACCTTTGAGATGGCAGACATGACTGTCCTTCCTACTGATGTGGAAAACTGCTCATCTCTCTAGATTCTCAGCAGACACTTGTTTTCCACAGCTTGAGTATCTGCCACATGCCAGGGATCTTGCTAAGTGGGGGTGGGGGCCACTGCAGCGAACCATTGGCCACTTCCCTTCCTGGACATTAACTTCTAGGGGGCAAGCTAGTTAACTCCAACAATTATAGATCATGCTTATTTTATGTGGATCTGAATCACAGGGCCTGCAAAATACACTGAAATATTAATAAAGATACATGAAAATAGATGTTAAAATATTAAGAAAGCCCTTTCACAGACAAAAATGTAAAACAATGCAAATTCCCTTCCCCCAAGAATCCTAATTTCAAGGCTGGTAACTGAGTGAATTTTAAGCCATGCTTATGTTATTGGTGCACAGCTGTACTACTTCATACACGGCGTAGAAAAACAGTCCTAATCCTTTTTCAGAATTAATCTTGAATACTGTAAGCTTTAAATTATATGGATGGCCTCAGGAACATATCCCAAGGGAAACCTACAGCAGCTGCACCACGCAATACACAGCAAGCAGCATACAAACGGCTGTAAAGAGGCTTTGAGAACTGGATCCAGCCCAGTGTGGGGCATCAGGGAGCAGAGATGGTTCATGCAAAATTAGACAGCTGTGAGAGACCTGGCTGGGCAGGGTGATGAGCCTGGCCTAGGACTCAGCTCCACAGAGAGCTGGGTTCCTTTATGTGTCTCAGCTCTGCTGCTTTAGTTAGCTGCTGCTTTAGTTAGCTGCTGCTGACCCCCAAGTATATCTGGACTGCTTGTGTGCAATTACAGAGAGGAGAAAGAGGAGCGATGAAACCAACTCACACTGGTCTTGGCCAACACAAGTCACAGAACACCTACCAGCATTTTGTTCACTTCCTTTAACTTATAAAAACATGCTACTAAGTGTTACCTTGTGATTACATCAATTGACAAGTTCCATGCATTTGCTTGGCTGAGTGTGAGATATATACTGTATTTGTTATGAAATTCTTTTCTGAAGGGAAAGAATCACAAATGCACACTCTCTTTCAGAATTGCTGGTTAGGCCTTGTGGTACTGATGCCTTGTAATATCTTTGAATCTTAGCCGCTAGGCCACGCCGCCGGGCCCAATATCTTTGAATTTTAAATTGGTAGGGTTAAGAATGAGAAGATGTATCTGGGAGTTGGGGGGGGTGGTGTAGTGAGTCAAGCTGCTGATTGGGACTCCTGTACTCCATATTGGAGTTCCAGTTTAAGTCCTGGCTACTTTACTTCAAATTCAGCTTCCTACGAATGTGCCTGTAAAAGCAGTGGAGGATGGCCCCTGTGTACCTGCCACCCACATGGGAGGCTAGGATTCAGGCCCCAGCTCCTGTCTGGCTCAGCCCAGATGTTGCACGCATTTGAGGAGTGAACCAGAAGATGGAAAATCTATCATTCTGCTTTTCAAATAAAAAGAAAGAAATCACATGGAATTCAGCCCTCTTTCATTTAGGGTGTGAAGAAAATTCAGGAACTACATTGAAACTTTCGCAAATTATCATCCGATGCTAGAAGCCAACCAGATGAGAGGGTTTGTCCAAGATTTCAAGATGGTTGAAAATCTGGGTTTACAACTACAAGACCAGCAATAAGCACATCACAGCTATAGCTAACACTTGGGGTGGGTCTGATACTAAGCTAAAAACCGCATATGCATTCGCTTGTTTTTAAAAGAATGACTGACACTCTTGTGTCTGCCAAGCCTGTCCTAGGGGCTGTGAGGAGTAGGATCTCATCTAATCCTACAACAAGCCAATGGTGCAGATTATGGTTTGGTTAGATGGAACTGGAACTCAGAAAGGTCAATGCCCTTTCTGAGCTATAAATGGCAGGGTCTTCCTTTGAACCCCAGTTGCCTTCCAAATAGCTCCATGAGGTAAGTGCTTTGAATAGTTCTACTTGGAAGACAAGCCCACTGAGGAACAAGGAGGACACAGTATTTTCACAAGGCTCTCTAGAAAATCTCATTCTCAAGACTTCAAGTTGGACTTGACTCCCATGATAGTTTGTGATCCTTCCAACTGTGTAGGTAGGTACTGCCTCCTGGTCAAGTGCCAACACTTTTGATTCTTAGGACAAGGAAAACCTAGATTATAGTTTCTGTTGCTTCAGAAATGCTCTGGCAGGCCTTACACTGCTCTGATATTTGGTAATGAGATTCAGGATTCCAGTAAGACTCTGTTGCTTGCTTTAGCTGATTTTCCTGACTTTTAGCTCCCACACAGAAAGCTAGCCCCCTTCCTTTTTCTGATGACCTTACTCTCAGAAGACAAACCAAAGGTTGACGGAGAAAAACAGAGAGAGAGAGAGAGAGAGAGAGAGAGAATTGTCTCAGGACTTGGGCAGCCACTCAGAGCTGAAGGCAAGAAATGTTTACCAAAAAAGAAAAGCAAACAAACAAACACCACCACCAAAACCCCAAATCACTCAATGGAGCTGAGATGGAACCAAAGCCTTGAAAAGCAAAGCCAAAAGAATTCACGTCTGTTGGAGAAGGCATGGTTGGACAGATGCACAGCTCTCTTCAAAGGTTGCTTAGGGACCCAACAAACCTGAAAAGACTGTGTGTGCCCTGAATCTTAATGTGGGTGGGCAGATAAAGGATCACTATTCCTCTTCCTCCTCTGGGCTTTCCCAGGGTGTGCATAACAAAGCAAATGAATTTGCATTCAATGACTGAAAGCCACACACATCTGTAAACACTAACTGTTCCAGCCAGCCAAACCCTCCAGAAAGCCTCTTAGCCCCATTTGGAGGTGCCAGATGTGAAGAGATAAATTCCTGCTTCCCATTGTTCTTTCCACTTGAGCCGCAAGACCCTGGGAAGCTCCATGTGGGGAACACATGGTACAATTTGTCCTTAAATGGAGACAAGCTTACAATAGTAGAGACAGTTTAATTAAACTCTTGTTTTTGGTTGTGGAAAAGTTTTACTTCCTCTCTTAAGCCTTTTCTTGTGTTCCCCGCAGGTAGAACACACTTTTCCATTCTAGTGCAAGGTCATTAAGACTGTACCAACATGCATAGATTCAGAAAGGTTCCAAGATGCTCTGGAGGCATTCGACTCCTAACTTTCAATTTAATCAATCAACTCAGTGGTGTGGTAAAAGGATTACAATAATCCCACTCCATGAACGCAGGCTGTGGGCTTTCCTCCAGGGCCACCCGCCCTAATCCTTTTCACTAAAAGGAGGCAGTGTTGCCTGTGATGTGATTTCCTATACCTTTTGTCTCTCATATGTTAGTTCTTTTACTCTGAATTTCACTGACACTAGGAAAAAGCTGCAAGTGTTTCTTTGGAGCCATGCTTCACTTTTCAACCCAAAACAGTAGAGTTCTTGCAAATTGAGAGGGATGTTTGCCAGCCTGTAGTGCCTGGCACAGACCTTTGTAGAAATTCCACTTGTGAGTATAAATGCTCGGCCTTTCTTGGCATAAACAATTCTTGAGGGTGTTTTTTTCAACTCATTGTTTGGGAAACTTAAGTACATAAATGCTAGCAGAGTTTTGCGTGCAAATTCCTGGGTAGCCATACATAATGCCGCTGTTTAATAGACATTGTATATTCCCCCCTCCTGCAGTTTCCTAACACTCTTTTGTGTGTAGAATATTTTTTGCAAAGGGAAAATTAAGTCTTCTTTATTGAAGTATGTATTTCTTGGAATCACTACATAGGAATTGGCAAACAGGTTTGAAGGAAATGGGGAGTGAAAAATGTAGGGGTTGGTGTTATACTTGAATGTTAATTACACTCATTTTTGCTAGAAAAACTAGCACACACCATTTGTACTTACACAATAACTGGTCCATGACTTGCCAATGAATCCAAATTTTATTGCCATTCAAATCAGTTCAAACCAGGTGACTAGTTAAGTTAAAGTTCTGCAGGAGGCAAGTATTCTTTAAGACTGTTAACCAGCAGGAGTAAATGAAAAGCCAGATTACTAATAAATTGATCACTGTAAGTGGTCATGGGACTTGTCCTTGATAAATATAAGAAAAAGAATACTTCTTATAATACACAGTTCTGAACAGTTTGATGTGTCTTATTTAAGAAAGGAATGTTCAAGGAAAATAGCTTTACACTTCCTAGAAGTCTGAGAAGCCTTGAACTCCCTAATTTCTGCCCGTTTAAATGCCAATGAAATAATCCAAGATAGAAATTTGAGAAATAATAGCTATGCCATCAAGATAAATTCAGAGAAGAACAAATTGAAGAGGGAGAGTAATTTTGGAATGTAATATTTTACAGTAGAAGAAAGATACACTAAAATCATAGGAACCAGGCAGGTGGGTGGGTGGGAGTTGTGGAATCAGTAAACCATGAAACAAATCAAAACAAGATTTTTATGAATTCAACTTTTTCTTGAATGTGGAAAAGGAGACATTATAATTATATCAGAAGAACTCATGGGAAGAAGGGGCCAGAGGAGTACCTAATAACAGGTAAATTGTGGAACGGAATGTTAGCAGAAGTGAATAAACAAAAGGGAAGCAAACTAGGGAAAGGAATACAATAGGCTGAAAAAAGGCTATGAGAAGATGCCAGAAGCGGGTCTGGAGAAGGGAGCACTCCGGGAGAGCTGGGAATTCCCAGGGACAGAGAAGGACTGAACCAAGTGCACTACTTTTCCACTTTGGATTTGTAGAAAAAATGAGCAGAGGACAAAAATCAAGGATTCCAATAAAAGATCCATATCAATATTGATAAAACAGTTGGAGGTACAAATAGAGCCTAATTTAAGATCATTTTAATATAACTGAGACCAATATTTGTAATAAAATATTTCAACTACAAAAGAGAAAGCATTCTGAAAGAATTGGAAATTTCACAAAAAGAATATAGTCGTAAGTGAATAAGGTCTATGATTCCTTGCACTGTAATGGAAAACTGTGTAGAAACCATAGAGCAAGCTGTACAAGGAGGATTTGTCTCCAAAGAAGGTACTATGCAAATCCAAATACTTTCACAGATGTTCATTTGAAAGAAATATAATCACCCACTAATGGACAAGCACTGGCTTCCAAGAGGACTCAGAAAAGAATCCTAATCTTAAAAGACACATCTGAAAAAAAAAGATAATACTGTTTAAAACTGTTAAAAAAAATTCTGAATCAACGAATACCCATTGAAGCAATCAAGCAATCAGTAACTAACAACAACGGGGAAGGATTATTTGTAATAGGAGTTGGAGATTAGGAGAATCGTTAGAATAAAAGATTAAAACAACCAGAGGGGGATAATTAACCAGTAGAAAATGAGGAGGGAGGAGAGTTAAGAATAAACACCACAAATTTCCATAATCCAGACACTGCTCTAATAATCTATAGATGTGTAGACACAACCAAAGTCTTGTTGTTTATGTTAAATTGACAGCTAGTTGAATTGAAAAGATCATTATCAAAGGTAACTATAAATAGGCAAAATCAAAACCAAAAAATGCACTGTCTGTATCACAGCAAAGTTTAGAAAAAATAAATCAATAGTGAAAATTAAGAGGTTAAAAGTAGAATGGGAGAACACGCAAGTGAGAAAGTTAAAACCAGTGTCAGTTTAACCCCTTGTTGGGAATCAAACCAATACTCAGAAACAAAGCCAATGCTTCCATATTGGGAGAATGCAGTGATTTACCAAAAAATGAAGTGATGCTTTCTAAAAATACTGAAAAATGCCCAAAAGTTAAAGAAACAATGAAATTTCAGATAAGGAAGAATTTAAGACAAAAGTTGCTGAAGCAAGCTAGTTATGCTAATTATGTGGTGATACAAATCAGAGTTACCAATGATACTGTCTACAAGGCTCAACGAGTCTTGAGGCAACAAATGGAGAGTAACCACTACAAAAAATCCAAGAGAAGTTAATAAGTACATAGCTTTTAAAAAAGATTTATTTATTCTTATTGTAAAGTCAGATATACAGAGAGGAGGAGAGACAGAGAGGAACATCTTCTTCCCGATGATTCACTCCCCAAGTGACCCAAAGCCAGGAGTCAGGAACTTCTTTTGGATCTTCCATGTGGGTGCAGGGTCCCAAGGCTTTGGGCCGTCCTCGACTGCTTTCCCAGGCCACAAGCAGGGAGCTGGATGGGAAGTGGAGCTGCCTGAATTAGAACCAGTGCCCATAAGGGATCCTGGTGCGTTCAAGGCGAGGACTTCAGCCGCTAGGCTACTGTACTGGGCCCAATACATAGTTTTAGAACAAAGTAATAATACCCCATTATCAGAATATAATAAACCGAGAGAAAAATATTTCAGTAATGGAAGGACTGAAATATATAAGCAAACACACTCTAGTAGAGCAAGCAGCAAGGACCCTGGCAAGAATTTAAAGGATTCAACAACAAATTCAGAAATGTTATTCCTGAAGGAGTCACAAGTTAGTTTGCAGTTCCCAGTCTCTAAAGCCAAATGTGGGATGCTCCAGACATGGAGAAAAACAGAGATTCAAGGAACTAACGGAGACACTGAAATGAAAGGGAAATTGAAGTTCTATTCTAAAAGGGGTGGTGGGGAAGGGGTGAAGCACTGACACAGCAGGAGATGGGCGACGACAGGGTGGCCAGTTCCCCTCTCCCTCCAGCCCAGGGTGGGGCGTGGGTTTATGAGATCACTCCTGTCATCACCAGCCTGCAGCACATGGAGGAAGTATGCGGCAGTGCATGGAAGAAGCAGCAGGTCCCTCTGTGGGCACCAACTGTGGTCCTGGAGAGTCAGAGGTGTGGGTGGGAAGTCCTCCTTCCTGTAAGGTCCCCTTGCCATCTCACCTCCAATCTTTCCCCTTTCTCTGCATCCCATAGGTTCCAAGCCCCAAATCACTTTTGGGTGTGGCTCTGATGAGGAAGGAGACCCATGAACTCAGCCCATCAATTTTGGTCAAGGGTCTTAGTGAGGAAGGTCATCTAACCTGACCTTACATGTGAAGCCCTCTGGAATAACTCAGTGTCTTTTTGTGTTTTCCACTTCTGGATATACACCTGTTACTGCTGCTTAACATGTATTCGTGACAACAGAGTGTCAGAGGACATTCTTCTAGCCAGTGTAGCACATAGAATCCCTATCTTCTCCTAAGAGTTCACCTGTATCGCCTCCCTGACATCACAAGGGAATGTCTTAGTCCTGCAACTCAGTCCCATTCCCTGCCCCTGACAAGAGGACTATCTGGGTGGCAAAAAATTCCCCCTCAGAAGAGGAGATAAAGGGATCCCTGCTTCCATGGGTGCACATCTTCTTTTTCCTCCGAATGTGTAGGGTTGTGCGTTGGATTCCAAGTCACCTCTTCTACCTCTGCTCTATCCTAAGAGTGTGGGGATGAGTCCCTAACTAGTGAAGTCACGGGTGGAATGCGTGCAGCTGGGGAAGTTGACAGCAGCGAAGGATGTGTGGGTCTCTCTTCTCCGGCCTGATCTCCTTCCCCTTCCTAACACACACCACAAGAGATACCACATAGCATTCGCATTCGGCCCTTCTCTACCGCTTAACTGCTAACCTTCCCAGTTACTATCACCAGGGAAACATACAAGCACCTGCCACAATAACCAGATGACAATAAATACCACACATAAAAGAGATACAAACTAAATGAAACAGACTTATTTCAGCAGATGGACCCCAAGTTTCACATAAACACAACATAGTGAGTGGAACAGCAACATGAAACAACATGAAGTAGAGAAAATAACCAAATGTAAATCAGGCATCAAACAAGCACTCATAGCAGCTGAATGAGAGGCACTACTGGAACTTAATTACAGTAACATGTAAGGCAACTCCATACCAAATGATGTCTATAAACTGCCAGGTATTCTTCAAAAATGCCAATGTCATGAAAGTCAGGGAAGACTAAGGAGCAGTTCTACACTCCACGACGCCTAAAGAGGTGTGACAGGCAAGGACCATGGGACCGGACTGGATTCTGAACTTGTCTTGTGTTTTATCCTTTTGCCATAGACCTGTGTTGATCAATACTGTAGACAATGGCTATATGTGGTCACTGCTTAATTGAAATGTATCCAATAGGAATTTAAATGCAAGAAGAAAATAAATGCTGGGATCCACTTTGAAAATGTAATGCGAAATATCTTACTAACAAAATTTTGTATCAACTACATGTTGAAATGATACTATTTTGGATACATTGGCTTAAATAAAAGCAGTCAATTTCCCTTGCATCTTTTTGCTTTAACATGACTGCTAGGACATTTAAAATTATCTATGTGGGTCTTCTCTGTGACTTCTGCTTTGATATTGTTCAGGATTACTAAAGAATAATCAGGGGAAGGGGCAAGATGGCTGACCTAGGAGGGCAGGCATAGAGGAGGATGCGGTGAAGCAGGGACAGGGCGTAGCTGAGGGGAATGTGGCAGACCAGAGAACTGCAGGGCAGAGTGCCCGAAGCTCCCTGGACATCGAGCAGCCAAGAAGAGCCACATAACTTGGAGGGAATCCAGAGAAAGAAGGCAGGGAACACAGCGACCCGCTGG
This sequence comes from Ochotona princeps, assembly GCF_030435755.1. Lineage (NCBI taxonomy): Eukaryota > Metazoa > Chordata > Mammalia > Lagomorpha > Ochotonidae > Ochotona > Ochotona princeps. The sequence goes on from NC_080835.1 coordinate 42,903,410, forward strand.
AAACATGGTGAGTCGCCCCAGGAATCATACCATGTATCCTCTCAGACCACCATGGAATGAAACTGGAAATCAACAATTCAAAATGTCCCAGGAAATATAGAAACTCTTGGAGGTTGAACAATATGCTATTAAACAAACAATGGGTCAGAGAAGAAATTAAAGATGAGATAAAAAAATTAATGGAAACCAATGAAAACTCTGATACAACATTCCAAAACTTGTGGGACACCACCAAAGCAGTGCTACGGGTAAGTTCATCACAATTGGAGCTCATGTCAAGGCCCAAGAAAGACGCCAAATACAGGAATTAAGCACACACCTCCAGGAATTGGAAAAGCAGCAGCAGAAGGGCCCCACACACATAAAAGGTAACAAGAAATCATCAAAACAAGGGAGGAAATAAACCAAATAGGAATAAAAAAAATTATACACAAAATCAACGAATCAAAAAGCTGGGTTTTTTTTTTAGAAGATAAACAAAATAGACATCCCACTGGCTGGCCCGACTGACAAAGAAAAAACCAGAGAAAGCGAAAATTAGCAGCATACTGCAATCATTAAAATAATTAGAAATTACTACAAAGAACTGTACTCCAACAAATCAGAAAACCACCAAGAAATGTAAAAGTTCTTAGACTCTCACCAACTACCAAAACTTAGCCCAGAGGCAACAAAAGAGCTGAACAATCCCATAACTGAAGCAGAGATTGAATCAGTGATTAAAGATCTCCCAACAAGGAAAAGCCCAGGCCGAGACGGTTTCACTACAGAATTCTACAAAACATTCTGAACAGAACTGACCCCAATCCTCTACAAACTCTTTAAAACAATAGAAAAGGAAGCAACCCTTCCAAACTCATTTTATGAAGCCAACATCACCTTAATTCCAAACCGGATAGAGAACTAGCAGAGAAGGAAAACTACAGACCTATTTCTCTGATGAACATTGATGCTAAGATTCTTTTTTTTTTTTTGAAAAGATTTATTCATTTTATTACAGCCAGATATACAGAGAGGAGGAGAGACAGAGAGGAAGATCCTCCGTCCGATGATTCACTCCCCAAGTGAGCCGCAACGGACCGATGCGCAGATCTGAAGCCGGGAACCTGGAACCTCCTCCGGGTCTCCCACGCGGGTGCAGTGTCCCAATGCATTGGGCCGTCCTCAACTGCCTTCCCAGGCCACAAGCAGGGAGCTGGATGGGAAGTGGAGCTGCCGGGATCAGAACCGGCGCCCATATGGGATCCTGGGGCTTTCAAGGCGAGGACTTAAGCCGCCAGGCCACACCGCCGGGCCCGATGCTAAGATTCTTAACAAAATCCTAGCCAAGAGAATCCAAAAGAACATCAGACAGATCATTCATCCAGATCAAGTAGCATTCATCCCTGGAATGCAGGGATGGTCCAACATTCGGAAATCCATAAATGTGATACACCACATCCAAAAACTGGAAAACAAGAATCACATAATAGTATCAATAGATGCAGAAAAAGCTTTCAACAAAATCCAACGCCACTTCATGCTAAAAACCCTAAACGAGGTAGGCATAGAAGGAACAATTCACAACATAATCAAAGCAATATATGAAAAACCCAACGCCAGCATCATACTGAATGGAGAAAAACTGGAACCCTTCCCACTGAGATCTGGAACAAGACAAGGATGTCCACTATCTCCACTGCTATTCAACATAGTCCTAGAGGTACTCGCTGAGGCCATAAGACAAGACAAAGAAATTAAAGGAATTCAAATGGGAAACGAAGAAGTCAAGCTTTCACTATACGAAGATGACATGATCCTCTACACCGAAGAACCAAGAGACTCAATACAGAGACTGCTAGAACTTATATGAGAATTTGGTAGAGTGGCAGAGTACAAAATAAATGAACAAAAATCAACAGCCATAGTGTATGCAAACAGCTCCAAGATGGAAAAAGATCTAACCAGCAAGGTACCATTCAAAATAACAGAGAAAAGTATGAAGTATCTAGGAATAAATTTAACCAAAAATGTAGGAGACCTTTTTGAAGAAAACTACAAAATAATTAAAGAAATTGAACAAGACCTCAAAAGATGGAGTAACATCCCATGCTCCTGGATAGGTAAAATCAATATCATTAAAATGTCTATATTACCAAAAGCAATATATACATTCAACGCAATCCCAATCAAATTGCCCAAAACATTCTTCATGGAACTGGAAACAATGATTCAAAGGTTCATCTGGAAACACAAAAAAACACGAATAGCTAGAACCATCCTGAAGACTAGGAAGTTAACACAGGGAATCTCAGTTCTGGACCTCTGGACATACTATAGGACGGTGGTTATCAAAACAGCCTGGTACTGGCACAAAGACAGAGAGGAGGATCAATGGAGCAGAATAGAAACACCAGAAGGGAACCCAAACAGGTACAGCCAAATAATCTTTGACAAAAAGACAAACGACAATCCAGGCAAATGGGAAGGTCTGTTCAATAAATGCTGTTGGGACAACTTGCTGATAGCCTGCAGAAGCAAAAAGATAGACCCACATCTCTCACCATACACAAAGATCAAATCTAAATGGATGAAAGACCTCAACCTACATCCAGAAACCTTCAAACTTTTGGAAGAAAATGTTGGAAATACTCTGCAAGATCTAGGGGTAGGCACTGACTTCCTAAAAAGGACACCAAAAGCACTAGAAATCAAGACCAAACAAACAAATGGGACTTTATCAAACTAAGAAGCTTCTGTACAGCAAGGGAAACAATCAACAAAGTAAAAAAGCAACCCACAGAATGGGAGAAGATCTTTGCACACTACATAGGTGATAGAGGGCTAATCTTCAGAACATACAAAGAACTCCAAAACAACCAAATTACCAAAACAAACAAGCCACTCAAGAAATGGGCACGGGAAATGTGCAGACATTTCACAAAGGAACAAACCCAAATGGCAAACAAACACATGAAAAAATGCTCAAGTTCCCTGGCAATAAGGGAAATCCAAATGAAGACATCAATGAGGTACCACCTAATGCCAATAAGATTAGTCCACATACAAAAAAACACCAACAACACTTGCTGGTGAGGCTGTGGGGAAAAGGGAACCCTACTCCACTGCTGGCGGGGCTGCAGGTTGGTACAGCCTCTATGGAAATCAGTATGGAGAACACTCAAACAACTGAAAATCTGCATACCATATGATCCAGCAATAGCACTGCTAGGAATATATCTAAAACACCTGTTACACGAGAAACCAACATGCACCCCCATGTTCATAGCAGCACAATCAGTAATTGCAAAAACATGGAAGCAGCTGAAATGCCCATCAGCAGAAGACTGGATAAGAAAGCTATGGTTCATTTACTCCATGGAATAATACTCAGCTATTAAAAAAAACAAAATGCAGGGTTTTTTTGTGGCCAAATGGGCCAAACTGGAAACCATAATGCTAAGGGAAATGAGCCAATCCCAAAAGGTTAGATACCACATGTTTGCCTTAATTTAAGATGATATGTCAATATGGAAAACAGTACCTGTAAAATGTAATATTATCTCAACCTCAAACAGCCTACCTCACATGCAATAAGATATTGGGAAGTAACCAATGAAGCAACAATCAATGTGAGTCAGACTGCTTATGAACTACATCAAAGAACTGTAAAACCTAAAACACTTATAATACCCTATGTTATTCCGTAATGGGGCGGGAGAGCAGAGAAATCTTCCATCTCCCTAGAAAGTGTAAGGAAGACATGAAATATAACCTACCAGGATCATAACTGGTAACTCAGACAACAGACTCAAATCAGCATTAGACAATGTTAAACTACAAAAACATATAGGGGGAATTAAGAGCGATCCTGACAACCTTTTAACAGGAGGTCATATGCACAGAGCAGGGGGGACCCCAGAGTGGAGCAGGGGGACAAGAAGAGACTTGTATCCCAACCCTGAAGACTCCCAGATTCTCACCAAGGACTATCAGTACGAGCACCAAGGACTACATCCCAACTGCCAAGGAGACCACGGGGAATTGGAATGCCTTCGGAGGCCCAGAACTCTGAGGTCATCCACTCCCGTTGGATCTACCACATGGCATGAAAGAAGTCCAAATTCTTCCTCACAGGATCCAAGGGCGTCAGAACAACAGCCAGGAGCCCTGAGCTGTCCGCAGAAACAGAAGAACAGTAAACTTCCTTTGGGACTAGGGAGGGGAGCTCTCTCTGGTCCTTGCTTGGTTCCTACTTTGGGTCCCTACCCTCTCTGGCAATGACCATCAGGATCGCTCCGGAAACCCCTCAAAACAAACACACAAACAAAAACTCAAGAATAGATAGAGAACAAGGAAAGCTTAGAATTAGACAGGAAATGGCCAGCGTGAATTCATTTACACGTTACTAGCTGGGACGCAAGGATTAGTTACTACTCACTAGGGTAATGAGGGTTTCTATGCACACCCCTCCTAAAAATGTTCTGCACCTAAACTGTTGACATATGTCCTGTTAGAGTTATAAGCCAGTCTAGACTATCCAAAAAAAAAGCCAGGTTCAGCAAAATTATGCTTCAATGCTATAAAATGCTAAATACTATAATAAGAATAGAAACGAGACAGCTGAATAGCAATCTATAGCCATTTCAAGGTGTATAGAACCTGGCTGTATATAAACTAAAATTGGAATGTCAATGAAGGAGTCATAGGATGTGTTAAAGAACTTGCATTTTTTTTCAACATGTTGGTTACTCAATATTATGTCAATTAATTCCATAACGTTATAAATTGTTGCTGATGTTATATTGGGGCTTTTAATTGATCGGGATGATACTCTGCCAGCTCTACTTTCAGACCAGAGATGGTCTCCCCAACAAGCCGTTGAACTTATCTGGACAATAAGATGCTGGACTCTATGCTTGGTATATGCTTGCAATGAAAAAATCTTGACTGAACTTGAACTGTGGTAATGCAACAAGGTGGAGGAACCCACCATGGGGGGAGGGTTTGGGGAGGAGTAGGGAGAATCCCAGTAACTATAAAACTGTGTTACATAATGCAATGTAATTAATAATAATAATAAAAATAAATAGATAAATAAAAAGAATAATCAGACGTATAATTAGTGTAATGACACAAAGGTATAAAGATCAGAAAATAGTAGTGAGAAGTGTGCTATAGTCTTGAAAGTGAGTCTCCTAATTGTTAGGATATGTACATGGGATCATGGTACTTGGGGATCAAAAGGATGTCTGCTAATGTCTATGGAAAGCCCATAGACAGTCTGTACCTGTTTGGAGACCATGAGAAATTAAATGTGATGTAATGTTTACAATTTTGGAATTTGGGTGTGAAGAATCTAAGTGTTTTCTGCTTTTGTGATTTCTGCTTTGCTTGCTTGGCTGAGGAGCCCTGTGAACTCCAGGCCTGACAGTCTACGTGACACCCGGCAGGTCACGTAGGCAGAGCACTCCTCAGGAAGGAGAGTCCCGGTGTGCTTCTTAGATAAGTTGCTCACTGCCCTAGAGCCCACCAGTTTGTACTTTTTGAAAGTTGCTTGCTTCACCAGCCAGGGTCGGTTGCGACACATACTAGTACACACAATAAGGAATGCCAAGGTGTGATGAGCCGTACCAGATGTGGTTGCAGTGCCCAAATAGCACATGTGATAATCAGGGGGAGGAGGCAAAGCTGACAGGGGAATGTGGGCTCCCTGCTGGACAACTACTTCCATTGGAAAGCGTGAGTCGGGATGGGGGCAGATCAGATTAGGCAGGGCTATAACACCTGTGGGCCTCATGTGGGCTAGATAAGGGAAGGGCCATGGTGGGCTGAGTGTTCTGACTGGTGCAAGCAAAAACTAGAGTGGGTGAAGGTTGGTTGGGCTAGCCGCAGTACTAGCTGGCAGAGGCTGGCACTTGGAGCTAATTCTGTCAAGTCAAATGCCAGAACTACCTGGAGAATGCATAATCTGGGAATGAGTGTGGCCTAGAAGGGAAATAGTGGGCACCTCCCTCGGGGCTACCACTCTCATTGGACAGCACGAACACCAGGACAGGGGCAGGGGTGGCTGTGCAGACGTGCACCTGCCAGTAGGTGTGTGGGCTGGATAGTAGGTTGGTTGGGTTGAGCTGGGCTTCAATGCCCATAGACATGTGCAAGAGCTAAATGGGATGTGGAACAGACTTCACAAGCCTGCGGTGCATACTGGCATGCATGGGAACCAGGATAGGGGGCAGAACTGGTGGGGGTTATGGGGAGTCGCCCCAACTAGGCTGCAGCTCCCACTGGTTTGCGTGAGGACCGAGTATGAAGTGGGCAGGATCGAACTGGACTACAACACCCATTGGTTCACGAGGAAGACAGGGCTGGAAACAGAACGAACCCAGCAATCCCAGGGACCAGCATGTGCATAAGCTGATTGGTGTGATGGACGGTGTCGGACTCTGTACTAGCAAACTCGCGCAAGAATCAGGCCTGGGATCATCTCAGATGAAGTTTCTTTGGAGATCCAGCCAACTGAACTGCTGATCTTAGAATCCCAACCATGAAGAGACTGTCAGCCAGTGGATTCTGAATAGGGTTCATTGCGATTGGAACTGAGAGACTGGCAGCAATCCAGAACTGTTGAACTATCAAAAATGTATGAGCAGGACCCTCAGAGCGCGCCTCCCGTTGGGGATCTGGGATGGGTGGGAGGTTGGGTGGGGCTTATCCCTTTGTTTTTTTCCCTGACCCCAGATACAGGGTAAAATGATATTGATGTGGAAGCAATGGTATTACCCACTTTCACCCTGTAGCCCATGACACTTTGTTCCCTAATCAACTAAGTAGGATTATTTAAAAATAATTTTAAAAAAAATGAAAGTTGCTTGCTTCAAACCCACCAATAGAAGCCTGCCAACTTGCCCTTTTTCAAAATTAACAGTTAAACTGACCAATCATGACTGTACATTTGTGTAGATTGGCCTGAAATGCACCAAAAACCCTGCGCTGTTTGAACTTCAGCCCTTCTTCTGCCCTTTTTGCTGTTGATGCTGCTTCAGCTGCCGCCCTCCCCGAGTCCCGCTGGGCAGGGGTGGCAGCTGGGAGCCCAGGCCAGCCTGGGTAAAGCGCCCTTACTCCAGACTCCGGATGATTTTCTGGGGATCTCAAAATCTGGGTACAACAGGTGAAAAGCAATCAGTAGTTCCGGAGGGAGGTGGTAGGGGGTAGGGGTGGCACTGGGGTGCCTGTAACACCAACATTCCATATCAGAGCACTGGGGCCAGCTCCAGCTACTGTTTCCGACATAGCTTCCTGTTAATGGCTGGGAGCACAGCAGAAGATGGCCAAGGGTGAAGCTTCTTGTTTCCTCTGGGCCTATTCCTTAGTTTCTGCAGGCATTTGGAAAGTGAACCTGCTGAGGGAAGATCTTTGTCTCTCCCCCTCTCTCTGGCTTTCAAATAAATAAACAAATCCAAAAAGCTGTTTACTATCCTTGCAACTTAGATGGAAATTTGAAGTTATTTCAAAAGATTGCAATAAAGCCTTCTCAGTGTTTGAAATGAACATCATCCTAGCTAGGGTACAAGCAGGGCAATGAAAACTAAAGAACACATGAGTGACCTGAAGAATTTCCCTGGGGAGTGGCACCAAAGTGTGGAGGGAAGAGCACAGATGGCGAAAGCCGAGTGGCACAAAGGCGGTGAAAAGAAAGCTGTCCCCAACTGGATGTCATTTAAATGTGAAAGTTCAATAAACATTCTCAGACATACAAGGCCTTAAGGGCTTTGCCTTACAAGCAGCTATTATGAAAACACTCCTTATATATAAGAGTGTTTCAGAAAATACTCAAATAACAAATGCTAAGGGGTAAGGAATGGCCAACATTTTAGTGAAGCTTATGCTTGTGGAAGAAAGCAAAGGATAAGGAAATGCAAAGGAAATTACCCACAACAATCCAGAATCAAGACTCTGGAAAATAATCCAACAAGTGTTATTTTAATAGAGGGATGGTAAAGACCGAAGGACTCCGAGAACATGCTAGAGTATTTGCTTTCACAGGGCAGATATAAATGTTAAAAAAATTATGAAATCAACAAATTGAAATAAACACAAGTATATGTCTTATGTTCAAAGCAACCATCACAGTGACTGAAAAAAGGAATAAAATACTTACAAATGAGAAGAAAATTTTACTTAGGTAATGGAAAGAAAAGGTGTTAAAAAGAAACAAAATGTGCCATCAGACAACATGAAGACAGAAAAATGAAAGCATCATTGTCACAGTATTTGTGGAGAACACGAAATGAAACAAACCAAAAAGCTGAGGGGTCTGGCATGGACCAACAATGCTTGTTTGTCAGGCATGACATATCATTTGGCACCTGAGTTGGAACACCAAAAGGCTTTTAAAAAAAGCTCAGCAAACACACGAAAAAGCAGAATTTAGATATACTTTCTTATGAAACAAAATCAAGAAAAATATAGATTAAAAGTTCTTGCATACTTCAAAATGTTAAAATACTCTGCTAATTAAGTATGACAGGAAGATAAAGTACACAAAATAAGAAAATAAAAATACCATTGTTCTACAATCTGTGCCCTACCGAGGGGAAAAAAAAAATAAACCCAGAACCTGACGTGAATTTATTACAAATAAAACTAAACATCAAAAATTGGAAAATCAACATACTTAAGTAAGCAATATAAAAATTCATCAAAGGAACAAAATGATTATCTGAAAGATAGAATAGCATATAGATGCATGTGAGTTAGGAAGAGGACACCAATTGTGTTACTTAAAAAGCTAACAGAGCATTTTAGAAAAAGCCAACCCATGGAAATTTAGTGAGAAAACAAAGAAAAATGATCTCCTTGTGTAGCTGTGTGCCGAGGCCTAAGAATGTCTGGATAAAACAGAATGATCGTTAATATAGAACTTTAAATGTTTATGTTTATGGCCATAATTGATGAAGTTGCAAAAGAACTGGGGATGAGGAGAGGGGATAGCGCTGAGTTTTTATGGGTGATTTTAAGTATCAGTGACCAACAGGAAAGGGTAGGTAATTAACCCCTTGCCATGCCCTCCTCAACTACTGGTTTGCTTTATGAAGTGGGCCTAACTGCTAATCCTCCTGAGACTCATTTTCAGAAATGGAGTCATGAAGAAAATGTATGCAAAACCTAGCGTGATGCCTTGCAAGTAGTGTATGATGTCGGTAAAAAAAATTACGCATCTGTGCTAGATGACATAAATAAAATCACAACTTGATTAAGTTGAGCTCAATACAGAATGGGTCAGCAAAATAGGAGTAATTACAATATATTAGAAGAGAGTGAATAGTAACAATTACATCCTCATGTCAACAATTACATCCTCGTAGGTGCCAAAACGGCATTTCAAAATCCAACATATGTTGAAGAAATTACAAAGAGATGTGTATTAATATTGAGACATTAAAAAATTATTTAAAATGTCCCCATTTCATTTGAAAGGCAAAGCGAAAGAGGACAAGAGACAGAAAAACAGACTGTTCATTCTCTGGTTTGTTGTCCCAATGCCTGGAAGAGCCAGGACAGGACCAAGTCAAAGCCAGGAGACTGGAACTCCATCTTGGTCTCCCACATGGGTGGCAGGAAGCCAAGTACTGAACCATCACCTGCTGCTTCCCCGGGTGATGGCAGCACCCTAGATCAGGACAACAGCTAGAATGTAAGCCAGGCACTCTGCTACGGTTTGTGGGCCTCCCAAGCACTGACTCCACCACTGTGTCACAGGCCCACTCTTACGGATGACCAGTTAATATTGTTCTAGAGGTTCTCATCAATAAGTGAGATCCTAGAAAAGCAATCAGAAAAGAAAAAAAAAAGAAACCAACTCTTTTTTTGGATGCCAATTATGATTACTAAGTTAGTCCAAGAAACCTTGGGAAACTATTAGTAAAGGCGGCATCCAGGTACAATACAGGTGGAATAACACACAAGAGCATCCTTGTACGCTAATTATAACCTGGCAGAAAACATAATGGAAACTGGAAATCTCATTCACATCAAAATGTTAGATCATCCTAGGGATTAGCTGCAGGGCGGTTGTACAAGAAACTGCAAAGCTTTCAAGAGAGAAAAGAAATCAGGGAAAATTAAAACATATTCATGTTTCAGTTTTTACAGAAATGGCATATATTTTTAAACCAGGAAACACGATCTGTCCTTATTATTAAAGGGTAACCTACAATTTTAACTGAAATTCCAGAATCCACCTACCTAAAAATCAAGCATTAAAATATCTGTCTACATGTTGTACGTAAGATGGAGCCTTGTGCTGGATAAAGGGAGAAAAGAATTAGAAGATACGGTTCTGGAGTTTAGCCGCAGACCCAGAAACAGACAGACTGTCTCTAGGAGAGCAGCGGAGGGAGCTACACTGAGAAGGTTCAGATCCTGAGTGGCGTGATAGTGGAGAAGAAGGTGGTAGGGTAGTGGAGATCTATCAGCTACGGTAACGCCAAGTCCTACAGTAATAATGGCGTTTGTTACTCATCTTTTATTTTTATCAAAATGACACAGGTATAAGGTCTAAGACTCCATTTCTGAAAATGGAACAGTATCAGCCATGGTCCCACAGACAACAGACGGCATGATCAAATGGGCAAGAGAGGAGTTTGACAAAGGGACAATCTGACACAGCAGTGTCAACGGAAAGCATTAATGGAAAGTCAGGCATGGGGGTTGGCACTGCCTTTAACCATGAAGTACCTCGCTAGCAGAGGGGCTGTCACAGCAGGAGAGGATGGCTGGACAGAAGCTGTGGCTCCTGGAAGTGACCTGCTGGTCTATAACCTTTGTGGGGAGGGAGTACCACAATCAAGACCTTGACCTCACTCTCCTCTGTCCTTGGTGGCCCCCCATCAAACCCGTTGGGAGCCAGAGAGCAGGCTGGGCCCTAAACAGGACAAGGGGCTTACACTCACTTTCCCAATAATCTTCTGCAAAATATCAACAAGTGCTGGAAAAAGCAGAGAAACCCCCTATGTCCCCAGAGAGGTGCTTCAGTACTGCAGTCCTGGACTGGTGCTCTGTGGGTGCCCTGGGACTCAGGTTTCAGTGGCCACCCAGGGATAGGACACAGGTGGATGGCATGGTGGGGTGAGTTTGGGTGGGTGTGGGAATACAGTCCTCTTAAAGGAAGCTCAAACTTTCAATGGAAACATGAGCCAGAAGGAAACCAGGTATCAGACTGGAGTCTAGGAAAAACAAAAAGTCTCCTGAGAATTCCAAAGCACAGGTGTGCAAGTCTGATATTGCTCCATTGTCCTGTAGCTTTGCTGTGCTGGGAGGTCTGATGCCATTCTATCGATGATCCTTTAATTGTTATTGCCTCTCTGAGTGCTTTTAGGATTTGTACCAATCCTCATTATGCTAAAATTGCATGCTGATGTGGCCTTCGCATCACTGTGCTGCGCACGTCATCTTTAACTCTTGGTGTCTGTCCTGTACTTCCTACCACAAATTGGCCTGGTTCTCATGCACTCCTCACTGGCCTTCAAAGATAGGCTTCTTGTGGTACAGAAGTTTGTTTTGCTTTTGAAATGCATGTATAGTTTTTTCATAACACATTTCCCACTGACGTTTTGAAGTCCCCTAGGATCTGAGCACAGTCTGCTTTCTTCTCCGTCGATAGTCACATTTGTCCACTTTGTCCCCCATTTTAGTGATAGCTCTTGTTAGCATGGTTTTCTTTCCTGTCCCTTGTTTGTGTGGGTTTATATCTTCTTTTTGCCTCGAGTGCCATCTTGGTAGTGTTTGGGGAAAGAACAGAGACTAATGGTGTGTTCAACCTTCCATGTTCAACTGGAAGATTTGACCACTGACCTTCCTATTGCTCTAGGGAGTCCCAGAGAGGAAAAGGGGGAGGAAGAGGAAAAGGGAGAAGATGATATTTAAGCATTTCTCTTGTGCCTCTTCCTTCAGTGCAACTGGGTACCAAGTTCTATTTCCTGGTGACATACTCTATTTGTGACCTAACCTGCTGGTGGCAGCAAGCGTGCCCTGCCCTGTCTCGGCACTGGCAGTGGAACAGCTGGGAAGTTCTGCTATAAAGAATTAGTCAGCTTTGGGCAGGGTTCCTTGGGGATGGGGCAAAGTGGTGGGATTACTGTTTGCTGAATGTGTGTGATGGCTAATTCTACCTGTCAGCTTGACAATGCCACTGGCAAACTAGAATAATCATTGTTTTTGAGTGCATCTGTGAGGCTGTTTTCAGGTAAGATCAGCATTGGAATCAGCAGACTCAATAAGTAGACTGTCCCGCCCCTTCCCATGGTCAGTGGGATATCCTCTAATCAATTCCAACACTTGATAAGAGATAGAAAAAATAAAGCAAATGAAAAAGCAAAAAGGAATTCACTTCTAGCTTCGGACTCATCACTTGAGCTGGGGCATGAGTCTTCTGCTTGTAGACTGGGATTGGCACTATTAGTCCTCAGGCCTCTGGACTTGAACCAGAATCACATTATTGACTTTTCTGTTTTCAACTTGCAGCTGACAGACTGCAGGATTAGTTGGCCTTCATAAACAGGTAAGCTAATTCTGCATTATGCATCCATTTGCCCATCCATCCAAGTCTCCTATTTGCTTTTCTGGGGAATCTCAATTTTGTTTCTGAATTTCGACTGATCGCCCATGTGTTGCTATTTCAGGTATACTACTAACAAAGTCCACATGTGCTTGGTCTTCTTCATAAAAGGAAGACATTAAGCAAACTCAGAATTGTGAAGCTAATAACTCTCCCCAAGGTAATTTTGGGATTTAAAGCAATCTCACTTAAAATTCTGAGGATGTTCTTTACAGAATTTGATGAAATGATTTCAAAATTACTTGTAAAATGAGAAAAAAATACCAACAGGATTATTTTAAGAGGAAAGAATACTTTTGTTGCTAGGCCACACATCTGATTTGTCAGCTTTGAAGCTTCTTCCTCCTCTGCATCCAATCCAGGATAGAACCTACCACTAAGGAGCCAGTATTTGACCTAGTGGTTAAGATACTGGTTATGGGGCCCAGTGTGAAAGCCTGGTGGCTAATCTTCACCTTTTGTGCTCAGGATCCCACGTGGGTGCTGGTTCGTGTCCCAGTTGCTCCACTTCCCATCCAGCTGCCTGCTTGTAGCCTGGAAGAGCAGTAGAGGATGGTCAAAAGCCCTGGGACCCTGCACCTACGTGGGAGACCTGGAGGAGGTTCCTGGCTCCTGGTTTTGGATTGGCTCAGCTCTGGCTGTTGTGACCACTTGAGGAGTGTGAGAGGAATGACTAGAACATTGGCCCTGAAGACCTTCCCCCATTTTTTACTTGGTACCATTTTAAATATCTGCTTCCTCAAGGTCTTGGCTTCCTTAAGATTCATACGCCCTTCAGGTTCAAATTTTGTTGTCTGTCAATCTGCTGAAACCTCATAAGCCCGTCCCCAGCAATCTGTTGTAATCTCATGATGCTGTGTCTGACAACCCCCATTTACCAATCCCTCATCGGCCCCTGTCTCTAATCCTCGCCCACCGATGCACCTACCAATCCCTTGCGGCTCTGACAATCCTATCCACCAATAACTGTGGCCACCTAAAAGGCACACTCCTGCAAGCCTGCCAACCCCTAGGGTGCTGTCCTTGCCCCATCTTCCTTCACCTCGCTCCCCTCCCCACACCACTTCCCTTGGAGCCCCCTTCTGCTACTATGGCAGGGACGTCTCTCACCCCCTCTCCATCTCTCTGCTTCCACTCTCGTCCCTGTGGCCCTCACCCCTATTAGAATTAAAAAAGAAAAAGAAAAACAAAAACAACAAAAACCTCCTGGGCATGGCGTGGTGGCCTAGCAGCTGGTGTCCTTGCCTTGAACGTGCTGGGAACCCGGTTCTAATCCTGCCAGCCCTGGGAAGGCAGTTGGGGATGGCCTTGAGATCTTGCATCTGCGTGGGAGATCTGGAAGAAGCTCCAGGCTCCTGGTTTCAGATCAGCGCAGCTCCAGCTGTTGTGGTCACTTTGGGGGGAGAATCATGGGATGGAAGATCTTCCTTTTTCTTCTCTCTGTATATCTGACTTTTTAATGAAAAAAACCTCCTGTGTGGCTTGCTGCATCTGATGTTTCAGCTTGCTGGGACAAACTAAAAAGACCTTATCTGAAAACAGCTAACATTAACTACTGCAAAACTTAACAGAGTGAAACGGCGGATGGAAGATCTTTCTCTCTGTATCTCCTCTTTATATCTGCCTTTCCAATAAAAACAAATCTTTATACCCACCTACATGTCACCATGTCTAGGATCTAAGTCCCAGCTCTACTTCCAAGTCCTGCTAATATGCAGTCTGAGGGTAATGACTCATGGTTGGGTCATTGTCACCCATGTGGGAGATCTGGATTAAATTTCTGGCTTCCAGCTTTTGTTTCCAACCTTGGTGACTACATACATTTGTGGAGTGAACCTCTAGATAGGAGATCTGTCTTTTCCTCAAACAAATGTTAAAATATCCATCCTCTCCACCATCATTTCCATTGCCTTATCCTCAGCTACCATCACTGCCCACTACATTATTTCAGTGTCCACCGAACCCAATTTCCCAACACTAACAGATCCATTCCATCTGTTTTCACTCAGCAGCCACATTTGATCCCCTGTAACTCCTGGCCTAACCTGCTCAGCAGCTTTTCATTGCTCATCTTCCTCCTTTCTTCCCAATTCATATAGTAATTGCTTCTCTTTCACTAATTCATTTGCCAACCTCTATTGATTCACAGCTTTCAACGTGTGGGGCAAGGATCAAAGCCCTAGGAAGATAATGAGGAAACTCAGATTTGATTGATGTCAATACCCTAGTGGTTTTAAAGTCAAGGACAATAAACAAGGAAAAAAGATTCAAGTGTGTTAGTAATTAAACCAGTGTCAATTGAACATAATCAGATTAATTAATTTTTTATAACCATTAAGCTGGTAAAACACATTAAAAAAAAGAGGTTAAATTGAATGCTGAGTGGGGTGGGCGGGAAACCGGGTGGGGCTTCTCCCTCAATACCCCCTTTTACCTCAGATACATGATGGAAACAATATGGACATAATAGCATTGCCCACCTCCCTATCCCCCTGAACCTTTTTTTTTTTTTTTTTCCCTTCTCTTTCTTGATTTTCCTTCAACTATAGTTAACTATGTAAAGATTGTCAACAACAATACAATAAAATGGATTATATATAAAAAAAAAAAAAAAAAAAAAAAAAATTGAATGCTGAGGAAGTTGGGAGAGACACATATTCATTGTTGGTTCTGTGGTGAACTGATACAAATGTTTTAGAGAAGAATCAGGAAAGTGGTTTTAAAAACCACACACGGAGTTCCCACTCTGATCTATCAGTCTTATTCTTGGAAAAGTTGTCAAGACAGGAGAGTAGACATTTTAGATACAGATTGGGTTCTATGTTAGCCAAAGACCTGGCGACACCTAAATGCTCAATGAAGGAATAATCAGGTAAGCTGTCGAGCATAAGCTGATGTAATGAATTATGACTGCAAACAAAACTGAATGCAAAAGGTGGAACACAAAGTGTTCGCATGTGATATAAAAGTTCTGGATATGCATGGATATATGAAGAAATAAAAGGAATTGCCAAGTGTTAAGAGTGGTGGCTTTTTATGTGCTCAAACCTAAAACCAGTAAGTCTTTAAGTGACTCAGTGGAAAGGATGGCTGAATTTCATAATAAAATTAACTTTGATTTTTGTAAAGTATCTATCCCAGGGGCCATATTAATGTTTCAGGCAACGTAGTGTCAAAAGGGAAAAAAATGGTTCCTGGAAAAAATAGGCTTCTCATCCACACATCGTTTTCAAACAGCATTGAAACTGGTGCGATTTCAAACATGGGGGAAGTTAGGCAACTTACACTCTCCAGAGGGAACACTGAGTCTCCGCAGGATGGAGGCATTGGGCAAAAGCCTGGGGATTACAGTCAGGGCTCCTCTCTCAGACAGCTCCCCATGCCCCAGCAAAGCCTGGGCATGCCTCCAACCACAGGACATCCTGGTGTGGTGACACTGCCTGGTCCCCTTCCTGCTGGGAACGCTGGAACCCTAGGGGCTCGCTATTCTCTCTATGCCTCAGGGAGCAGAACTTCATCCAGACCCCTGGAACTCAGGCCTTCTCTTTCTGACCTCTTAAGTTGGGGATCTCTGCACAGAAGGTCTTTGAATGGTGAGGCAAAGCTGTTTAGCACAGCACAGAATTTGGTTTTAGTTGAGTTCACGTTAGTACAGCAGGACCTCATTGAAATGTGTTGTGCAGCAGATATTTAGTTGTACTGCAGAAGCCAGAGATTGATGGCCTTGTGCAGTCCTCTGGAGGAAGGTAGACGGGAATCAGCAGAGCTGAATTTTAGTTTTGGTTTGACACTCATTGGGTATGCGATTTGGACTTGAAGAGTTTTTGTGCCTCAGGCTTTTCCACTTACAAAATGAGGAAGTATAACTTAAATGATCTAGTCTCACTGTGGAATTCTAGAGCTTCCTGATTGGCAGTGCTTTGCCAGGACCCCACCAATTCCAGACAGCCAGCAGATTCATGGCATGGTCCTTGGGAGGGGATGCCCAGGGCCATGAAGGCCTTCCTCTGTCTCCCTTCTTATCTTACCACCTGTTGTCTCTTGTAGAAAAAGGAGTACATTTGGACTGCAGGGTGCCCTGCACTTCAGTGGAGGGAGGTCCAGAACAGCATTTGGAATAAATCATTTTGTGGAATGGCTGAGAGGAGCTACCTACAAACGGCACCCACCGTAAGAGTCAGCTGAAAGCACAAGGGTGTCCCCATCCTCCAACAGGAATTCTCACATATCACCCACATGGAACCGAAGGGGTCTTCGGTTCTATCTTTCCCCATTACAGAATCTCTCCAAGTGTGGCTCACAGACACTCAGGCAGGGACCGTGAGACAATTTCAGGGGATCTTTGAGGTGAAAATACTTTCATATTGACGCAAAGACATTATGCACCTTTCACAGTATATTGATATTAACAGTGGCACACAGCAACGTGTCAAAGCAGTGGCCCTGAGATGTTCATCTTAGTAGCCAATGTATGTGCTACTGTTAAGTAGGGGAATGAACCATAAAAGCTCATTTCATTTAAGAATGCCCTTAAAGTCACAATAAAAATTATTAATTGCATTAAATATATCTTTCAGTATGGATCTTTATTTTTCTCTGTGGTTAATTGGAAAACATGCAAAAATACTTCTGGTAGACACTGAAGCAGTATGATGGCCTTGAATAGAAGCACTTTGATTCTTTGAGGTGCAAGTTGGATTGGCCACTTTTTACATTCATAAAATAACATTCTTATTTGAAAAAGCAAATGACAAACAAATTACAGTTTTTCACACTTGGGACTTGGCATACATTTTCTCAAAGGCAAAGCAAGCCTGTCATTTCAAGGAAAACATCTGACAACATTTGCTACCAATTATAAAATTCAAGCTTTCAAGCAAAAATCTGAATTTTAGAAAATTAGTATCCATAGCTTTGAGTTTTTCCACTGTTCTCAGGTGAGATTTGCAGTGATATTAGTGGATGTTATTTTTGATATTGCTTAATGACTTGTCACAGCATTTGGGTGATCTGCACAATTCGGTAAACCGGTGTTTTCCAGGTGACCAGTGTGTGATGTTACAAAGCTATGCCTTTGTAAAAGACCCATCTAAGGCAGAAGAGGAAGCAATGCATCTTAATGTAACAGAGTGCAAGTTCATTGATACAGTTTCATATTCTACAGTGTAATTAAGCTTTAAAAAAAACTATACCCTGTAGAGTTTGTACATGTTTGTGGAAGGCATCAAAAGAAAATTATGTTATTACCTGAATAGACTATCAAAATACCCATTACTTTTCCATTATACATCTGTATGAGCAAGAATTTTCTTCCCAAACTTCAACCAGAAACCACAATAAGTTGGATGCAGAAAAAGCAAGTGAGAATCCAGATGTTTTCTATTAAGCCAAACATTAAAGAGATTTGCAAAAATGTAAAATGATGACATTCTTTTCACTAAATTTGTTTTGTTTGGAAAGATATATTCTTGTAAGATAAGTTACAATAATATGGAATGAGCTTGTTATTTACTATGTTACTTGAAAATTATGTGTATTTCTCAGCTTTGATTTTTGGAATGGTGAACATTGATAGATGTACTCTGAATGCACAGAGGCATGTGGAGTTCTCATGGTACTTAAACACAGAAAAGGGATCTTGAGATGAGGGTGAAAAATCTCCAGCACCACCTTCATGAAACTCCGGTGGACCAAATGAAGTATTGGTTGCCTAACGGATCAAGGAGAGAGGGACATGACATTTGCCAGTTTGCACTGTTGTGGGGAAGTGTCTCTGGGCTTGATGACAAGGGCAGGTTACCAAGACATAATCGTTAATGCAGTGGCAAGAGGAAACACACCTGTTATCCAGGGTTGATAGAAATCACATTTGGGAACAGAGAACTTTCAAGGTCCTGATCAGACCCTCTCTGTGCCCTCCTAAATGAACCTGCTTCTAAAGTGTACAGATTCATTTCTTTTCCTCTGAGAAAAAGGTAGCCCATACTCCCCGCTCTTCACTAGTTAAGCATAGCCTATACCTGCCTCCTGGGTCATGGTGAACACCGCTCTGAGGACAAGCTCTTCCAGGTACCAAGAATCCAAGATGTGTATGTCACAGTTTTTGTCCTAGAGGACCTCTCCATGTGGTGGGGAAGAAAAATTCCTTAAGAAATCATTACAGTATGATGTGATGAATGCTATCCTGTACATATCACTAAATTTTCCCAGCCAAAAGTTAGGATAGTGTAACATACTCTCTGACAATGCAACATCCCTGGGGGAAGTGAGCACACACATCTGTTACACTTATTAAAGCCTCCTCACAATGCCACAGATTTAGACTTGATTTGATCCCTTAACCAGATACAATGGGGTTTTATTCCCACTACTACCACCCTCTAAATTCTGGGAAGTGACATTGGCATGAGAAGAATCTCATGAAAGATGAGTTGTGGATTCGAGCCATAGAGACTTTTTCCATCATGCTTGTTCCAAGCGATTACCCTGCAGTCCCTACCCCCTAGGTGGAGTCTGAGTTTGTTCATGTGCATCTCCCACATCAGCTGAGGCCGATCAGGCTGCTTCCCGGAGTCAAAAGGTTCAAGCCTTGCCTGTACGTGGATAAAACTAAACAATAGAGCTCTGGATGTGTCAAATAATGCTGGACTAATCTCTGGGTGGAATGTCTGGACCAGGGAGGTTCTGGTCTGGACTGAGTCTTCTCAAGTTCTAACCATGCGTCCTGGTCTGCTTTGAGGCCTGACCCAAATACCTCTTTTTAATCTCTTCTTCCCCATTTATATAGTTCATTACCAGCTGTGGTAAGTCCAAAGTGAAATGTATAAGAATCAAAAAACAAACATGCTCAGAGCCACATACGGACAGCCTGCCATCCACAATTAGGGAGAATGGGCAACACTGGGTTATTGATTCCTGTGAACACCTCCACAAAACAAAGAAGCAGACAGGAACCACCGCCACAAAACAGAACACGTTACTTTGAGGTTTAAGGAACACACATAAAAATGTCTGGTACATCAGTTATAACCTGCACATATTTTTGTGATTATTTGGTCATTGTGTTCCCATTCATCTCCGAATGCATGAGAATACGAACTGAGTTTATTTTCGTTTATTATTATCTTCACAGTTTAGCACACATTAGTTCAGCCCAGCAAACACTGGGTATTTGTTGAAACAACTATATGATAAAAGGCAGTTGATAGGGTACTGATTACAGAGCCCAAGTAACAAAGTTTGGACTCCCCTGACAACACTCATAAATTGGCATTGGAATTGGCCACGATGAATCTGTGAGGAAAGGGTGTACTGACTGATAATCAGTGGCTGGCCTGGTTGAATATGTTCCATATGTTCAATATCTGTTGACCTTGGCCTGAGCACATGCAAGTCTCTTTGCCAGCTATTTCTAGCACAAATATGCCTGTTGTGTAATTCAATGGTAGAGTTGCTTCAGAAGATTAAGCTTACCAAACCCTGACTTGAAGTGGCAAGACATCAGGAATTTCATCCATTCATTATTTATAGAGGGAAAAGTGGAGAGGGGAAGAGGTAAGGATGGGGAGAGGGAGAAGAGGGGAGGGGAAAGAGGGAGAGGAAGAGGGAAAGAGGCAAAGAGACAGAGACAGAGAGAAAGGCTCTCAATCTTATGGTTCACTGCCTGCAAATGCCTACAATGGCTGTGGGGGCTCAAACCAGGAGCCAGAAACTCAGTCCAGGTCTCCCTCCCACCCACATGGGTGGCAGAGACACAACCACTTGGGCCATCACTGGTGCTTCCCAAGATGCACATTAGCAGGAAGCTGGAGTCAGGAGCAGAGCTGTGTCTCAAACCCAGTTACTCTGATACAGGAAGTAGACTTCTGACTAGAGTCTCAGCTACCAGGTCAAATGTTCAATTCATGAGTTTTTTAAAAGTGAAAATCATAAGATAAACTTCCAACAAATTCTATGCCAGCAAGTCAACAGTATATAATTATTATTCCTGTCCATCTTGATAAATATTTACTTGGAATGTGTGTTTCACGTCTGTCTTTGAATATCTACTGGGAATGTGTGTTTCATCAACCACATTTACAAGTCTTCTAGAATTTGCTGGGTTCATTTGGGTTGAAAATGTGAAATTAGTAACTAGTGAAAGAAATGAGAGGCATGCCATACGTCAGCCAGCAGATCTCACAACCAGACGGAATCTTAGCAATGTGCTTATCCTTAACCCAGAATGCAATGACTGTGTTTCTACTCACGAGGGTAATCCTTTGGGTGTGTCTTCTCGGACCAATTCCCATAAAATGTGAGTCTGTACTTGGCAGTTCCACAGGCGCAGCAGTCTAAGATGGGCTTGTCAGTCACCCCATCAAAAGTGGAATCTGAAACAGGGTATCATCAAGTTAGGAAACAATTGTGAGCAGTGTGTAAGGCAGCACTCTCCTGGCTTTGCTCTATTCTTAATCCCCAGGAAAAGCAGACGAACTGTAACTTTCATTGACTAATAAGACTCGGAACCAGTCAGTGCATGAACTATTAGGTATTTTGTATACCTGTAAGCATGGCATTTATACTTTGCAAAAACAATACAAACAGAAATAAATCAAATTCAGAGCTTTTGCTCTGGGATCTGTGGGAGGCAGAAAGCGCAAGTTTTGAGATGGCGTTTTTTTGTTTTTTTTGTTTTTGTTTTTTTTGAGAAACCAAGGATGATATGCCCTCAGTGACTCTTTCTGGGTCCTTGCCTCCTTTCTCATCACCTGTATAACACGGTTTCCTTGCTAAAATCTATCAAGAATATGAAGTGTTTTTCTAGAGTCAAGACACCAGGATTAGAAGGAGCAAGGGCTTTGGGGAAGAATGGTGAGAACAAGCAGAGATCTAAGGAACCACTGATGGTGGGGCTGGGGGGAGGGGTGCATGGAGTCCCACCCTGTCTCAGGCTTTCAGAGACTTCACTGGGAAGGGAGGGGGGTTGGAAATTCCAAGTTCAGGCTCAGGTCTGGGTATAGAAACAGGCAAGAGAAACTTAACAAGATTCCCTGTCTGCCCTCATTTTTATCAATGGGGAAAGAGATTACATGAATAAACTCAGCATTTCCGATTGTCAAACCCACATGCCTAATTGTGCCCTGTTGCTTCTGCCTCCCACAATAGGAAAACAATGACTACAGGCGTGGCATGTTTCAACTGCCTTTTCTTCCATTCCTTGGAAGTATTAACATAAATTCCATTTTGCAAGTTGAGGATATATTCTTAAGTACTGTATGAAGAGCTGCAGCAAAGAATATAAAACTCATTGAGTGTCAGGAGGAGAATTTTACAAGTCTTCCAAAATTCGCTGGGTTTATTTGGGTTGAAAATGTGAAATTAGTAACTAGTGAAAGAAAGAAATTTTGGGTTATAGGATAGGGGTAAAAGGATGGACATTTGGTAATAACTGCAGTGTATTGGGTCTTTGTATGTGCTAACCTCTTACATGTACTGTGTTATTTAATCTAAATAATCATAGAAGATAGAAGGTTTGTTCTCATTTTACAGACCAGTAAACTGAGGCAGAGTAGGTAACCAACTCAAGTTCAGAGGGTTAGTCAGTGCACAGGTAGAACTGGACTCAGACCCTTTTGGGTACAAAGCCCTTAACCTCTGCCTAAGTTACTACAGGGAAAAATTTCCCTGGAGCTGTCTGCGCAAACACTAGCTGAGAGAGCTTTTTTTTTTTGCTCATTTCTTCTTTGCTTTTACCAAATGAAAACGGTGCCTTTCAAAAATTACTTCCCAGGCCCAGGATGATGGCTCAATTGGCTTATCCTCCACTTGCATGTGCTAGGATCCCATGTGGGCACTGGTTTGTGTCCTGGCTGCTCCACTTCCCATCTAGCTCCTCACTTATAGCCTAAGAAAGCAACAAAGGATGACCCAAAATTTTGGGACCCTGAACCCACATGGGAGGCCTGGAGGAAGCTCCTGGCTTCAGATCAGCTGAGTTCCAGCCATTGTGGCTGACTGAGAGATCTTTCTGTCCTCTCCGTAAATTGTTTCCAATAAAAATAACCTTCCTACATAGCTCCAGTATTTCTAGATAATCCCAAGAAAGAGGAATGCAACCATTTAAAATAGAAATCACTGTTTGGGGGCTATAATTGTGGCATAACAAATTAAGCCTCTGCCTGTGCCGGCATCCTATATTGGCAGGTTTGAGTCCCAGCTGCTGTACTTCCAATCCAGCTCCCAGCTAATGTGCTTGTGAAAGCAGTGGAGGATGGCACAGTTGCTTGGGCCCCTGTACCCAAGTGTGGGACCCAGGAGAAGTTCTCGACTCGTGGCTTCCATCTGGCCCAGCCCTGCCTGATGCAGCCATTTTGGGGAATGCAGCTAGTGGATGGAAACTCTCAACTCCTTTTTAACCTCTTCCTTTCAAATAAATAAAAATAAATTAAAAATAATTGCCTACTTTTTGTGCTCTTGGAAGTGACCTGAGCATAATCTGTACCCACAGCCAGATATGCAAGGAGCCCAGATCCGATTTCTGTGTGAGCCACAGTGAAAGTGAAGGGCAAGCCTCATGGAATGTATTCCAGGAAAGCAAGTATGAATCAGAACCTCCTGAGAATTCTGTCATCATGCATTTCCACTACGGTCAACTGTAACGTAAAATCCCAAATCAGTTTTGAAAAAAAAGGGATTCAGAACTTAGAGATACACACTGGGGTTTTTAGCTGTAACTACCACGCATGGGTAAATGGGGCAACGGCCATCTCCCAAAGAGCCAAAATAAGGTCAATTGCTAGTTTTGCCATAATTATCAAAGGGGCACTTATATAAAGGTCATAAACTTGAAGATATTGCCAAAAATTCAAAGAAATGAGTTAAAAATAACATTTTTAAGTCTTGCAATAAACATGAATGTACTTCTTACTGAGGAAAAGCCTACTGAAAAATGAATCAGATTGGCAAAGGGCAAATAAACAAAGAAGGGCAGTGACAAGAAGCCATTCCGAAATGTGACCTTACCACAGTCCAAGCACAGCATGGCCTGTGCGGCTGCGTGCGAGGTGCCTGCCGCTCACGGCGCAGCCCCTCACGGCGCAGCCCCTCACGGCGCAGCCCCTCACGGCGCAGCCCTTCACCGCGCAGCCCCTCACGGCGCAGCCCCTCAGCTGCTCCTTCTCGCCATTTGTACTCCGAATCCACTGGCTTCCTTTGCAAGTTCTCTGTTGTTTTGATTTCCTTTTTTCTTTTTCATCTTTCCCTCATCATCCCTTCCTTGTACAGAATTTTCTTCCCTTCTCTGCCTTTCCCTTCATTTTCCCTTCTTTCTGTGACATGGCATGAAAGTGTGTGTATTTAGGCTTAATACAGGTTACCTTTGTAAACAGTTAGTGGTTCTCTGCTGCTAACTCTAAGTTACTTAATGTTTGTGTTGCTTTTTAAAAATGGTGATTGTCATTGCTTTTTATTTGTGCAGCTCTTAATTATTCCCCTATAGATTAATGGCTTCCATTGGGGAAAAAAAAATGACACAAGGTTCTCTCTCCCCTTCCTTGATAGATTTGATGTGATTCAGCAAGGAAGCAAAGCGTGTACAGATTTTAATGCAGGCACTAAGGATAATGAAGTGAGCACACACATTTAAAACATCCCTTCGCTCTATGCTTCCATTTTCTTACATTCTGAATGGGACCCACTTTGCTAATTGACAGATTTCTTCCAGCATCTGCTATCTCTAGGGATCTTGCACAATTCCACTTCAAGGTTCTACAGTCCAGGTCTTGATGGGCCTTTTGTTGTCCACTAAGTTGCCATTGGAGGTGGTCTCTGTGTACACATTAGTCATTTTAACATCTCCGCTTCATGGGTAATAGCAAAACAGAGATTCACCGTGTCATGTGCCATCTTATGGACACTGTAGCTGCAGACTTTTAGCATATTCACAGCTCACATAAGGCTTCCCATGACAACACTGCTGGGGCTTTGGAAAGCGTAATTTAATGACCACCCCCAGTGCAAAGGAGGTATCAGTGAAACGTCTCCAAGACCTCTACAGTCCTGGGATTAAGGCAGCCTTCTGACAAAAACCATGCCTTCATGGTTGTGATGGGCCATCTTTGGGGGCAGATCAAGAGGTGGCCTGGAAACGTGTATTCTAGAACACATGCAGGTCTTCCACCCACGGGAGGGAAGGCAGGAATGGAAATGTCCAGAAGATTAGTTGAGACGCTCCCTGTTTAGAGAAAGGCCGAATGAACTTGAACAACTGAATACTGGCACATTCCCAAAAGGAATGAGGTGGAGAAGGACGCTCTTGCACTCTCTCCTCCACCCATGGCAGGGATGGTCCTCAGGCAGGGCACCCAACTCTGTCTCCTTTGCCATCTCTGTGCTGGCCATGCAATCTTCCATTAAGGATTCAGTTTCTATTTTAGCTGCCAAAGCAAGGATGCAAGTGACCCGAATCAGGGGCTAGTTGATCTGATGCAAAAGCCCTTTGCTTAGTGCCCTGCCCATTGCTCCTAGCTAGATGATGCTGAGATGTTCACTTAAACTGTGTCTCAGGCTCCTCCCCTAGAGTGAGGACTACATAATACCTTTACCACGTAGAGCTGTTGTGCAGATCACACGCATAGAAGTGCTTGGAATGGTGCCTGACAAGTAGCAAGCTCTCCAAAAATATTAGCTACTATTATTATCTTTCCAGAAGAACTTTTATCAGCTTTACTTTTTTCTTAGTAGTGTATAATTCATTAGAGAGGATTATTTCTTTTAAAAAATTGCTATGAAAATAAAAATTCTATGAAAATGAATAAAAGTGAGTTAAGCCGTATGATTACAGAACATGTTCTATTTTTACTTGGTTATTTAGTGACTCCCAAACATACTCAGATGTTTAAGATCTTGCCTTTTTTATTTTAAACAGTGCATTAATAAACAAGCTTGTGGGTGTAGATCACAATCATTAACACTTATATAGACAGCATTTTCTATGAGCCAAAGGCACTGGATTGTTCTGCATATATAGTCATCTGGCCATGAAGGGCAGAGGGAGAATCAAACTCAGGCCTGATCTGAAGGCAAGCTCCTGTTCCAACCTCCCCAGTCTAGTTCATCTCCGGAGCCTTTATCAGAACGCCTTCATCCAAAGACGGAGGAGTGGATGAGCTTGCAAAGCTAAGGATGTGATCCTTGGCCTGTGCATCTCAAGGTCATGTCCTCTTGCCATCCCCGTCCTCCATTTTCCCTGGAGAAAAACCTCTGTGTTATTTAGATGTCACCCAAGTTCCTGCTGGTGATTCTTTTTCCCAGAGAATCACTGTAGACTTTGGAAGTACACAATTGTGCATTCTTTAATTAAGTCCTGCGAATTATTCCAGGGAACCTCTTCAGAATAATCACTGTTTCACAAAAATAAGACGACACACCAATAGAAGGTACATTATCTCCTACCCAGGGAATCAGACTGAGTAATTAGAGCTTAAGGCGGATCCAATTATCCACAGAACACAGCCAGATTAAACATCAGAGCTGTGCGAGGCAGCAGAGCCCAGAGGAACTCGGGAAGCGCAATCGCCTGCATTCCTGCAGCAGGAGGCTCGCCCTGAGTCGGCCACCTTCCACCTGCCTGACCCTGTCCCACATGCTCAGTCTTACCTTGCTCACACAGTTTCTTCGTCAGAGAGCCCTCATCTTGAAAATAAATAATGCGTTTCTGTACGATGCTGGCCCTGTGGAGAAAGAAGACAAGTGTGGTGGTGAGGAAGACTGCTTTCGGTGCTTGCTTGCTCACCTATAGTTGTGTAGTTTTGGGTGAGTCATCCCTATTCTCGGTGACCGTTTTTTTATTGGAAACTTGATAATAACAACACTTGCCTGATCCAGGGTTATTATGAGAACTCAGAAAATGCATATCAAGATTTTAGCCCACACTTGGCTACTATCCAGGATTAGTTACTGAACTGTTATTGGTGGTAATATTACTTAGAGAAGGAAGTGAACTAACAGCATTTTCAGTGACTTTTCTCAATGGCTCATTTTACTCCACTTTTCCTATTAAGCTATTGAAGCCATTTATAGAGCAACCAAATTCAAATCATAGAAGCATGTCAAGTCCTCTTTGTGAAGGGAAAAAAAGGAACTTAAAATATATTTTGATTTGTTCTGAAAATGTCATTTTCTATCTTTCCTGAAAGTCTAGACAAAACTTGTCTCCTGCATTCTGAACAAAGACAGCCTCAGCTGTTTCTCTCTCTCTCTGAAACATGTCAAACACACGATCCCTAGAATCTGGCAAGAATATTTTGAGGTTGAAAAATGACTTACTCTTGGCCAGTACATATTTTCTCTTTAATCTGGGATCACACAGCCTGCTTGTCCTCTAACCCACACTTGTTTATTTGCTTTCGTCTGGCCTTGGAGAGGATGAATCCTGAAAACCAGTGTTTTGGTAATTTGAAAATCTACACCACTTAAAGCTGAGATGGTGCCAATAAATTTCGAGCTGTTTCTATTGATTTTCTTCAGCAATGTTACTCAATCAGAAGGTAATTTTCACTTCGATTTGCCCTAGTTACCAGATAAAGGGATCTCCTGACTCCATTACAGCTGACTACATCAACTGCCAGAGTCACCCGATCTGCCCCCGTCACATGATCCCCAGCCCAGGAATGGGCCCTGTGTGTATGAATCTGCAGAGCACAGAGGCAATTTCCTGATGGTCTGGGCCTCAGCCAGGATGACTTTCCAAAGAAATGTCTACTCTATATCCAGTCACACAAAAGAATACAATGCAGACCAGCCTACAGATGTGTTTTACAATCCTTCCCCACCCAAGAGAGTCAAGATGTTGAAATAAGGGAATGAAATATGCTTCCTGTCCATATAAAACTACTTTGATCATTTATCCATCCTGTTGGTCATTAAGCAGCATAGTTTCCTTGGGCCAAGAGATGAACATTCATCTCCACCCCAAAGCCAATGAGAAAGCCCTTGGTTAGTTAGGCATTCTACCATCTGCCAGAGTGCTTTCATAGTGGTGCCCAGTCCTTAAGGATCCTCACAGAGGGCAAGGGCCGAGCCCTGGGAGATGCAGCCCAGGCCTCGCATTCTTGCTTCAACCAAAGGTCTCATCCTCATTTCCACTGAAGCAGTCTCCTCCTCTATTTGTCTTCCTGTTTTGATTTTCAACAAATAGATGTTGGGGCTCCTTAATACCTGGTACTGAGGGAGGTGCTCAGCCACAGTCCTGAATAGTACAGATGGGATCCCATGTCCTATTCTCAATGTTTATTACACAGTAGGGGTGGGGTACAAACAAGCAAACCCACAGCTATTCAATCAATCAATCAGTATAACCACAGCTGAGCAACGTAAAGATTCCGCAGTGCAGGACAGCACAGCACAGGGGTGGGGGGACCCTCCTCAGAAAGGGTGGCCAAACTGAGCAGAAAGTAGTTAGGAGCTAACTACTCCAGAGCGACACTGGGGAAACAAAAGGGATCTTTCATAAACTCCGTGAGGTGGGAAAGGACAGATTCACCAAAAAACAGGATTATAAAAATTTTGAGAGCAGGGACAGGAAAAAATGTATTTCCTCTATGACTTTTTTTTTTAGTTTCCTTCACCCCTTGATGTTCTAAAAAAGTCAAAGGCAGGCCACTCCCTCTGTTTCATAATCCATATGATTTCTGAGCTCTATTTGCTAGTTATTGTACTACGGAGGCACTTCATGTACCTTTCTCTTATATAACTTACACTTTGTGCATGTTACAGGTCCTCAAATTCCTCATGTGTTTTGGATTCAGGATTTTTCAGGCATTAGAAAGCTAGAACATGGATCAGTAGCATCACCACAATCCAACACATCAATATTCCGCAGCAAAATGCTGGATGAGAGACGTTAGTAAAGACTACAAACCAAGTGAACCTGTTTAAGAGATTTGGCCAAAGCTTCCAGATAGTTTTGTTTTCTGTCTGATTACTGTTAGGTTCAGAGGTGCTCGGACTCACTTGAGAGAGGGGAAGAGGCTTTTAGTCTAAGCAAAGGGTTTTATTAGGAAATAGAATCTGACCAATCATTCCCTCACAGGAGATGGTCTGGGACCACTTCCACAGGGCAGGGTGACCATGTGAGGGAAATGCCCACCTAGGGTAGACAGCACTGGGCTTTTATCCATTCTAAGTGTGGGGGTGGGAGAAGATAAAGGCAGACGTTCTTGCTCTGCACACACATATGACATACAGCACAAGGTACTCATAAGGCAGGCTGAGACAAGGTCTGGTTGTTCCTGTAGGGTATTCCAGACATTCTTGATAAAGCCTACATGATCCATGCAGGGTATTCTGGACTCTCCTGGATGGGGGTGTCTGGCCCCTGGCAGGTGTCCAGAAAACAGCCATTTTGGACTCTCGACTCTGCCCCAGACCAGCATCCTGCTCTGCCCAATCTAACAGTTATGACAGAGCTGCAGGGTGGTTCAGTAGCTTGCCAGTGTTTTAGAGTTTACCCTGTCTAGCTCCAAAGTGCAAGGTTTACCTTATACTCAGAATGACTGAAAGGATTCCAATGATTACCTATACAAGGAAATTTCAAAAAGTTCATGGAAGAGGCTAGCAATGTGGCAGAGTACGTTAAGTTCCTGCTTGCAACCCTGAGCCCATTTTAGAGTGCTGGTTCAAGTCCCAGAAACCAGGATCCAGATCAAGCTCCATGTTAATGAACCTGGGAGAGCAATGAAAGATGATGTAATAATTGGACCCCTACCACCCAGGTGGAAAATCAAGACAGCTGAAGTTCCTGGCTCCTAACTTCATCCTGGCCCAGCCCTGGCTGTTGGCAGCCGTTTGTGGAATGAACCAGCTGCCGGAGGATCTCTGTCTCTTACCTCTTTGTTGTTTTTGTCTTTTAAATAAACATTTTCAAAGAATCACAGAAAGGGAATTAAAAGGTAAGCTTATTTTGGTTACAAACATTTAAAACCTGTGGATAGCTTTTGTTTAGTAAACATATCTCATAAACTTTTTAAAGACTCATGTAAAGTACCTTTGCTTTACAAGGCATTATTACAAAAGAGGTTACCCCAAATTGATTTCCCTTACATCCAGTGCAGCATCTGAAGGGGAACACTAGGGAAAGCTGAGACTAGGGAGCCTGGCGCATGAACACCCTTCCTGAAAAGCTCTTGGTACCCACCCTTGGGTTTCAAATCCTGTTGTGGGGGTGGGGGAGTCCAACGGCAGGAACGTCTTGTTCTCCTATAGCTCCTGTGATCTGACTTCATGTTTGTGTAATCCCTTTTGAGCACTCTTTCTATGCCATGCTCTCCAGCTATGCTGTCCATCTACCTTCATGCTCTCAGACCCTGATCTGTGTTCACAGACTCCTTTTGTGTCTGCTTGTGTTACACATATGTGCATGGGTGTCTATACATGCATACGCACACACACACACAAGATGCCACCTGTAATGAATGCCCAGCTAAGGTGTTTCCTCCTCCAGGATGATAGATGGAGCATCTTTCCTCATGAGAATCCAAGACCTTGGCAATTTCTAGCATAGCACCTGTTACCCTGGATGGTAAATATCTGCTTGCTTTTCTACCCCCTGTGCTATTTTACAAACCTCTCAAGATCAGGGTTTGCATCTTACCTGTTTTATAGGTGTTAGTATTATTCCAATACAGGGATTCAAGGTCCTGGGGAAAAGAAGGGACTGAGATGAATGGGGGGGGGGGGGAATCAGTGAGCAGTGAGACCAAGGGCCATGGAACTCAATTGAAGTCTGAGAGGAATGCACGTGGGAGACACTTGGCGTACTGGACCTAGGGTCGAAGCGAGCATCTGCAGTGGCTGATGCTGCCAGGGCAAAGGGGCACAGTGAGTGAGAGAGGTGAGCATAGCCCAGAGTTCTTTGGAAAGCCAGCATACATCTACAGAGCTCCCAGTGGAGACCAAGACTACACACTTGGTTGCAGAAGATGTTTCTTTTCATTCCTCATTTGGTCAACCCCTGAGAGGATTTTATATTCTGAGAAAATGTATTTTACTTTGAATCTAGCCCCATCAAAAGTATGAATCTCAGTGGAGGTTTATAAATCATATTACAGCTCAGAAAAATAATAGCTTTACACAATGAGAAAGCTGTTCGTAAGAATTCCCTTAGCATTTAAAGATGACACATTTTTCCCATTCTGCGGTGCAATTTGGCAGTCCCGTTACAAAGCATTTATATACTGAATGCTTTTATCAAAGTGTGTGTGTGAAGAAAATCTAAATTAAATTTCTCAGAATGTTAGCTTTGGAATATTGAGGTCCTAAATAATTCACTAATCATTTCAAAAGTTTCCCTTTTAAATCTAAAGCGAGTATTTCCAGAAATGTCATCCTACATCTCTTCAGGGCTCTTTTCTGCCCGAAAATTTATTCACTTGCTGTTTTCTTTCCTTGGGGAATTTGCCTCTTGAGGTGAAGCTGGAATTTACCAAGCTGTGGGTCTGTGATGGAAAACTCTGTGATCCCTGCTCCCAAGGAGCAGAAAATCTAAGGAACAAAAGCACTTTGGAGAAATCAGGTCATGAAAAGACTTGCTCAGTGTCAAGGTTACCAACCAAGAAGAGACAGGACATGGAAGTTCCCACCATAGTACACTGCCTACTGCCACTGGTCAATGTGTGTGGTGGCCATTCATTGCCATTATTCAAATATTGTTCCTTTATAAAGTGCCAGGCACGTGACAAGTGCTTGGCCAAACACTATTATTACATCTGATACTGCTGATTTCTGGTCACGACCTTCACTGGTCAGGGGAGGAGCAAAGGCGCTACCTTGGTCAACTGCTTCAGGCACATGGAATGGTTGGCCCAAGTAGAGCCCGAGTGTGTGCTCCCCACACCATTTTTGCTAACCTCTTCCCCAATGCCAGGAAAATCCTCATCACTACACAGTTTTTGGACTTCTTTACAAAATTCACCATGATCTCAGGGATATTTTGCATAAAGGTAGCTTTGTTTATAGCAACAATATTTACTCCCATCTAGGAATGAGAGTGAGAGAATTAACTCTGGGAAGATTCAGGAATACAATATTGAGACCATAGTCATGGTAACAGCGGCAGGTGGTGAGGCCATTTGCATTTATCCTGTTTTCCAAGGATGCGAAGCACTAACTTGACTGTGGACTCACATTCATCAAGTGATTGTGTGCCTGCCACAATGCAGACACTTTCTGTCTTTTATGTGTTTGTACGTGGATTTCAGGAAATGGAGCTGTGTTCTAGAGTGAACAGGAACCCTGAAAGTTCACATTAATATGCTCATGCCAGAACAAAGGTGGAAATAATTTTAATGCTCTATCTACACACAAGAGCTCCATGATTGCCCAAGAGTAATGTCACATTCTCACAAGGTTATAGATTTAGACATCAAAATAGTCATTGACTGTGGCTGCAAAGAAGCAGTTCTGCTAGTTGCCATGAGGTTATTTCCAATTATCCTCCACTCACAAAATATTTCTGAGTGCTTATTTTGTGTTGGGGACGTTGTTAAGAACCGAAAATTTGAAGATGAATGGCAAATGGCTTCTCGTAAGGTGCTCCTTCCTAGTGGGTAAAAGAAACAGATTGAGGACATTGGAAATCACTGAGGAACGTGGCAGTGGGGGAGCCCCTGGGAGTGAAGGAGCTGTGACTGAGTGCATCATGGCAAGGCTTCAAGCAGAGATGCTGGCAGCACTGAAGGTATGGACTGGGAGAGGGGCAGCAATACTCCAGGAGATATTTTGGGAGAAAATCATTCATGGATTTGGTAATATAGGATCTGTGACAGAAAGACAAGGTCGAATACAAGAAACTTAATCAGTTTATTTAGCATTCCAGCACTTTGCTAGATGATTCAGATATGGCCTCATTTACTGGCAGTAGCACCTCCTGTGAGCTGATGTAAAAACTGAGACAGAGGGTCATGGTTTGACCAGGATTTTGCTTCCCAAGGTCCTGTAGACATCTTAACTCTATGCTAACATTGCATGGGTAAGAGTTTAGGTTTGACCTGATTGTGATATCTGAAAGTGAGGCCTTTAGGGCCTTGGGGTACAATCATGATGGCAGAAAGAGAAACCAGGGAGCAGGGAGAAGAGGATCCTGAATCACAGCTTCCACCTGGTCTTTAAAGAAACACTGCAGTCTGAAGAGACGTGATGCAGCAGGCATCTGGTGCAGTGGTTGTAACACTGCATTAGGATCCCAAGGCCTGGTTGAGTCCTAGATATTCCACTTCCAACCCAGCCTTCCGCTCATGCACACCCGGGAGGCAGCACATGATGGCTTAGCCTGTTGGGGCCTTCTCCCCGACGTGAGAAAGCTAGATGGAGTTTCTGCTTCTTGACTTTGACTCGTCCCAGCCATGACTACTGTGGAAATTTAAGGAATGAACTAGTGGATGGAGGATGACTGTGTCTTTGCCTGTTAAATAAGGGGGAGGACAGAGAAGGGGAAGGGAAAATAAGAGGAGAAGAAAGGAAGGAAGGAAGAATGGAAGAAAGGCAGACAGAGATTTGAGTATAAAGGAAGGAGGATAGAGTGGGAGTTGGACAGGAAAACACAGATGAGCAAACACATTTTTTTCTCTGCAGGAAGCTCACATGCCTGTAAGCCAAGACTTAGGGAAGGTGGAAATCCTTGGGGCTACCAGCTGAATCACTGGCTGGAAATTTGTCAGTCACTGGAAAAATCTTAAACTCGCATTAACAAAATAGGCAGATTGCAAGATGTGGTCCCAGTTGTGGAAGTGCCAACAGGTAGGCAATTCAGGGCAGTGAGTAACCCGTTTCTCATAACAACAACTGCTTATATCAAACTACAAATTTCTTTATTTGGCATCTTTTGACCCAGAACAGTTTCCTTCCTCAGCCTTGGCATTTCTGCTTTAAGTATCTGTTTCTTAAAGGACTTTTTCAGGTTAATGAAGGTCTTTTTAAAAAGGTTTATTTATTTGAAAGGCAGATACAGAGTGGAGAGGGAGGCAGCAGAAGAGATGGACAGACAGGGTGAGAGAGATTGTCCATCCGCTGGTACTATCTCCAAATGGCTACACTGCTGATGTGGAGTCATGCTGAAGGCAGGGACCTGGAACTCTCCTGGGTATCCTAGGTGGGTGGCAGGGGTCCAAGCCCTTGGACTACCTTCTGCTGTTTTCCTAGATGCATTATCCAGGAACTGGATATGAAGTGGAGCAGCTGGGACACAAACTGGCACCCATTAGATGCCAGTGTTATAGGCAGCAGCCAAATTTGCTGTGCCACAACACTAGTTCCAGCCTTGCTATATTTCAATCTTGCAAAAAGATATGACTAGTCTTTGAACTTGGGGTGAAGACAACCACTCATAAACATGAGGTTAAAAAGAAAACCTTGAAGAATATGAAGATGGGCACAACTTCATGGCACAGTAAGCAAAGCCTCTGTCCGTAATGCCGGCATCCCATAACGGCACCAATTCGTGTCCAAGCTGCTCCACTTCTGATCAAACTCCCTACTAGTACACCGGGGAAAGCAGTGGAAGATGACTCAAGTACTTGGGTGCCTGCACCCATGTGGGAGACCTGGAAGAAGCTCCTGCTTCCTGGCTTCAGATTGCCTGAGTACTGGCTATGTTGGCCATTTGAGGAGTAAATAGAGGATGAAAGCTCTGTCTGTCTCTCTGTAACTCTGCCTTTCAGACAAGATTGGGCGCATTCAGGGTGGTATGGCCATAGACAACTCTGCCTTTCAAATAACAACGGAAGAAGACATGAAGGGGCAGGCATTTCGCCCAGTAGTGAGGATGCTCCTATATATCGGAGTGAATGATTTTAGTAGCTGATCCTTGTTCCTGCTCACCTAGACTCAGGGAGGTAGCAGTGATGGCTCCAATAATTGGGTCCCTGCCACTGTCTTGGAAGGCCTGGATTGTGTCCTCAGATCTTACAGGCATTTTGGGAATGACTCAGTAGATGGAAACTCTCCCCAGGTGTGTTTCTGCCTCTTAATTAAAAAAAAGAAATACAGAAACCGGGTCTCTGGGATTCCTTAAAAGTGACTTTCCTTTCTCAAGTAGCCTGGGCTTATTATTCAAAATTTTGATTATTGGCACCTGGAATATTACTGAGCAGTGACCAATGAACAAACTCACTGTTTCTAGAGGGGTGCTGAGCCTGCTCCTATCAGCACCTGCCACACGTAGCTGACCCACCTAGCTTTCCCTTCCAGCTGCTTCCCAACTCTCATCAGACTGTGTGCCAGTGGAGCTCAGGCACTGGATCTCATTCATCATCACATCTGGAATATCACAGAGGATCTGGCCAAGGCTTACTGAACTCAGCATTCCTAATCTGAACTTTGCAGGCAGATTTCAGAAAGCTGAAATTTT
This sequence comes from Ochotona princeps, assembly GCF_030435755.1. Lineage (NCBI taxonomy): Eukaryota > Metazoa > Chordata > Mammalia > Lagomorpha > Ochotonidae > Ochotona > Ochotona princeps. The sequence continues at coordinate 42,938,392 of NC_080835.1, forward strand.
GTGTGATGTGCACAAGTGCATTTTTTTCCTAAGAAGTCATAGCTGTCATCTGCTTCTCAAAGGGGTTTCTGACCCCCCAAAGCTTAAGAACCTCTATTAAGCCTAAAATGCATGATAGTAGATACGGGAAATGGAATGGCTGTCATTCCAGTTAATAAAATCTCCAACTAAGATTTTTTTCTTAGCCCCCGCCTAAAGATTAAGGTCTTATTTTTATTTCAAGCACCCAAGACTTCAACTGCTCACTCTCCTGACTAAGCTCTGATCCAAAATAGAACTCGGCTGGAAAACGAGAAACAGGAAGCAAAGCATTGCTCTGCAGGTCTGAGTGCTCTGTGCTGAGTCCTTGCTGCTCCATGGCAGGACATGGCTGTCACCCTATCACTGCCCAGTCTCCAGCAGCCTTCACAAGTCAGTTCTCTCTCTGCAGTTCGTCCCACTTTGCCCTGGCCTCAGTTGCTGTCCGCTGCCATGGGTTTTTGTAAGCCAGAGCTGGCAGCCAGAGCAGTGCAGTAAGTGCAGGTCATCTGCTATGCTTTATTTCTCTTGAGTTCCTCCCCTACCCCATTATGCTGAGTGTTCCTGCAGGTGGCAGCATTCTGTAGAGCAGAATGAAGTGATGTGAGAATGTGAGATGGAAGACACTTCTCCCTGTAGCCTGGGCTGGGTGAGAGAGAACTATTACCCTCAGCTATTATTACCTAGGCATTCATGGCCCAAGAATGGACTTCAGAATATGCCCAAACTCCTGAAAAATTGAAAGGAAATTGCATGTAAAACTGTAAGCATGTGCATTGCTTTGGGAAGGTTCCCTGAGACTGACCACTTGAAATCACAAGTCCTGCCTTCTTGCCTCTTGTCAGGACGTCCTCCACCCCTGCCTTAAGGAAAGACTTGCCTGGAAGAGCAAATGGAAGATTTCCTGTACCACTCCTGTAGCAATCTCCTAATTGTCACCTCTCCTTACCAGTCCATTTCATTTACCTGCCCTCTGCTAGGGGATTCGTTGCCACCCGCAACCCATGATCACTTCTTGCCACAGATCAAGAGCCAGTAATTGAACCGTGTCCTAACTATTGCACCTGTACCTCTCTGCCCTGTCCCAACATAGGCTCTTGTACTGGGTAAGTCCTCTTTCAACCACAATCGTGCACTCTCACTGATCAATTAGTCTGGATTCTTGGCTAATCATCCACAACACTGGGGTAGCACCTTTAAGCTTTGACACTCCTTCCCTTCCAATCTGGGGCTCAGAAACCATTCCCAAAATATAATTTCTTAGTAAGTCAAACAATTTGGTGTGAAGGGAAAGGAACCCTCTGGAATTCTGATAATCAGCACGCACTTCCAGAGGGGACAGGATTGCCTTATATACTCATCCTCAAATTCCATTATCTATCTCAGCAAGGACAACTGAGGAATGTAACCATACCTGGACAGGCTTCCATTATAAGATAAAGTCTGTCTCCTGGGCTCATTCCAATTGCAGAAGATGCTCAGTGCCCATTCATTCATCCAGTCACTTACATGCCCTCAAAATTGTGGCCATTCCCCACTTTGCTCCTCCCATATAGAAAAGGAATCACAGGCGGGAAAGCTGCAGCTTCCCCTTTTGCACGTACCTAGATTCCTAGGTTCCTGTTCCATCCAGGGAACCTTGAGAGACAGACACAGAAAGGCCTCTTCACCCCTTCATCAACAGCTCCGCCTTTCCACCGGGCACATGGCTCCACCTGGCTTTAACTTGTGCTTCTCCACAAGCCAGAAATGCACTTCCTCTTTTCTCTGCCTAAGCAAGTCGGCCTGCCACCCACCTCACCTCCTCATCAGAGCCTCTCTGAGCCTACTGACTATCAGAAGTGACCTGTTCCCCTACCACCCTTCTAGGACACAGCTCACCTCTAATCACTGACACTGGAACACTGGGTACTCTCAGTGTTTGAACAGACTTTAATATCCTGTAATCCTTACCCACTGACTAATGTGTTCATGCTTCCAAGTGAATTCTCAGTTTGAGGGGTAGAGGCTTATTGTACTCCCAGAGCCCCTTGTACGAAAAGCAAGCTGATATGACACATTTTTTTATATGCTGGATTTTCCCATAGTCCATTTCTTTTATATTAAAGTTTTACTTCTTTCTTTGAAAGAGTAGGAACTGACAATGTGATACAGTGATTTAAAACTCTGCCTGCAATGCTAGCATCCCACATGAGCATCCATTCAAGTCCAGCCAGCTCCACTTCCCATCCAGCTCTGTCCTAATGCTGAGGAGAGTAGTAGAAGATGGTCTAAGTACTTGGACCCCTGCTTTTCATGTGGGCAACCCAGATGGAGTTTCAAATTTGTCTTCTGCCTGGCCTAGCTTCGGCCCTCATGACCATTTGGGGAGTGAATCAGTGGATGGAAGACCTACCCATTCTCTATGTAGCTCTGCCTTTCAAATAAGCAGATCTTTTTCAAAAGAAAAAAAATGCAGCATGACACTGAGGGAAGGAAATGCGCGCGCGCGCACACACACACACACACACACACACATTTCCTTTGCTGATCCACTCCAAAATACCTACAAAAACTGGAGCTGGACCAGAAAAAAGCCACGAACAAGGAACCCCATCCAGATCTCAGACATGAAGCACTTGAGCCATTATCTTCTGCCCCCCAGTCACAGTAGCTGGAAGCTGAATTCTAAGCAGAGGTGGGATTCAATATTAGGCACTCCTGATATGGGATACTGGTGTCCCAGGAAGTGGGTCTACCCTTTACACTACCACCCCTGACATGTAGCTTTGAATATTTACCTCATGTCCTGGCAAGAAACACAAGTTCTCCATTAACTGTAATCTCTAGATTAAAAACAGTACTTAATGTGAGTCATGAAGCACTTCCCATTAGAGAAAGGCCAGTTATGTCTGCTGTGCTAGGGAGCTGGGCTGATGGTACCCATTGTTTTCAAAAACAATCATCGAGGTTGGATTCAAAATTCCTTCACAATGTTGGGAATCAGCAGAATGGCCACCAGTAGGAGGTTAAACCAAAGACAGACCTTTCTCTGTGGAAAAAGATACTTGCCGATTGCATTACACATTCCACTTCATTTGTCCCTTCAGTTACTGTCCCCTTGTTCCTTTTCAACATCTGCACTCCCTCATAACATCTGACCTAATCCCTATGTCACATGAACTCATTAGAAGCAATCTGTGGTCATCCTGGACCCCTGCAGAGTTCTGGAGAAACAACACAGACCACACGTAAACCATAAAATCTGGGCACAGTTTGTCCTGTTTTCCAGCTTTTCTCTTTGAAAATACTTTGAGACAAGAAAAGAAGAAAGAATAAAAGGGAGGAGGGAGGGAGGGAAGAGGCAAAGGAGGACAAAAGAAGGCCGAAAGCTCTGGTTTTCTTATGGAAACTCTGCAGGAGAAATTAATGGACCTCATTTTTATGCAGAGTGGAATCAAGTAACAAATAATGCTCCTGAAGGTGGACTTGGGAACTAATGCTTCTAAAGGTGGATTCTACAACTTTTTAAGATTCCAGCTTCAATAAGGTATAATACACAGATCTTTTTTCTTCAAATAGCAAGGAACAAATTAAACCACCACACATCAATACCTTCTACCCAAGTATCCCGTAGTGGGTTATACTACTGCTTGACACAAGCATCTTAAACCAGAGTGTCTAGAGTCCCAGCTACTCCTCTTCTGATCCAGCTCCCTGTTAACACATTGGGGGAGCATGGATTGGGGGAGCTGGGTCCCTGTCACTCCTGTGGGAAACCTGGATTGTGTTCTAGGCTCCCAGCTTTAGCCTGGCTTAATCCTGGCTATTGTGGGCATTTGGAGTGTAAAACAACAGACCCAAGGGCAGTCAGTCTATTTTAAAGCAGATTAATATACAAACATTTTAAGAAATCTATTCTATATTTGACAATGTAATAAGTAAATTTATATGTTGCATGTCTAAAACCGGGAGTTGAAACCCATTTAAATGCTTAAAATTTTCACAAAATGTGGGTAGAAAAAACCAAGATGAAAAGAGGGATGACAGGGAAGAAGGGAAAAGAGACTCAATTCCCTTATTTTTATAAGGGTACAAAATATGTCGACAGACTCAAAGATCAACCTTGTTCCAAGATCTGTGCCCTGGCCACAGATCTGTTTTGTGTTTGAAAATGAATACATTTGTGACATCAGATTGAGATATACATTGCCTCAGTTTTCCGGATGGTTCTGTCAAAGATACATTTCAAGTAAGTGAACTAACAAAAATTCTTACACTAACCACAGAAGCACAGACAATGAAAACAAAAACAAATGGGATTACACCAAGCTAAGAAGCTTCTGTACTGCAAGAGAAATCAATACAGTGAAAAAAGAGCTGACATAGAGGGAGAAAATATATGCAAACTATGCAACAGAGGATTAATAACCAGGATCTATAAAAAGCTCAAGAAATTCAACAACAGCAAAATTAATATGCTAGCTAAGAAATGGGTGAAGGACATGAACAGGCAGTTTCCAATGGATGAAATTAAAATGGCTAACAGACATATGAAAAAATGTCCAGGTTCTCTAGCTACCAGGGAAATGCAAATAAAAATCACAATGAGGTTCCACTTCACCTCAGATAGAATGGCTATCATACAGAAATTAAAAATAATAAATCAAACATGGCAAGGACATGGGGGAAAAGCATTCTAATGGACTATTGGGGGGAATGTAGATTAATACAACCATTATAGAAAACACCACGCATATTTCTCAGATAGCCAAAATAGATCTGCCATATGACCCAGTCATCCCACTCCTGAGAATATATCCAAACAAAATGAAATCAGTATATGACTGTGTTACCATAACTCCCTGTTTGTAGTAGCACAAATAGCGAAGATGTAACTAATCCATATGCCAATCAGCTGATGACTGGATAAAAATGTGGTATGTACATACACACTATGGAATGCTATTTAGCCATAAAAAGAATGAGTGTGCAATGAAATGGATCCAGTTGAAAATCATTATGCTCAGTGAAATAAGCCTATCTCCAAAAGATAAATATCCAGTTTTCTCTGATTTGTATCAACTAATATTCAGAACCCCTAGATACTGTTACTTTTATGAGGTTAACATCCTGGGGTCTGATTACTGTTTACGTCCATGTCTATGCCCCCTGAGTAACAGGTTTTTCTTTTTTTCTCTCTTTACTTGCTATGTCTTGATATCCTTAGTACCTTCTGGAGTACTAAGTTTGTGATAATGAAGTGAAAGGAAACTCTCCCATTGTAATAATTAGGGAAAGAAAAGGGAGATAGGGAAGGGGAAAGCGGAGGAGGGAAGAGCCCCTACACCTCTAAATCTGTACTTTAGAATGTGAAATCTACTCAATCTATAAATAAAATAGAAAAAATCCTTCTCCTAGGAAGATGTCTCAAATGACAAAATATTCAATTCTCCTTCATAAAAAAGGATCAATATACATCACATTTCTTGGGACTGACTTTGAAAGTCTATAATTCAACGTCCTATAAGTTGGTTTCTTCTTTTTTCAAGCTTCCCTTAGTTATCAGGAGTCCTTCACTCACATTAGGACAGAGGTCTAAAGTCATCACATGGCTTAGCTTATGATGGTACTGATATTGTCAGTACACTAAGCTAACAAATGCTTGCCTTCCACCTGCCTGGTACCTACCTTAGGAAGCATAAATAAATCTAGATTCATAAATTGTTATCTAACATGCTCTTTTGAAATCAATTGACCGCAATTGATTAGACTAGGGATCAATGTATGGCCAATGGCTTTGACAGAAGGATTCAATGTGAAGGATGCTGGCCACTTCTGGGTTGCCTTTTGGCCAACTCAGCCCAGTAGGAGTTCTGTAGATTGAATTCAGATTGAATATCTGCAAATTAGTCGGTTTGCATTCTGTTGAGGAAAAATGTCAAACTAATGGAAAGTAGGTCACATACAAAGACATAGCTTTAGAGCAATGGACAGTAGTCCATAGCACGTTCCTCCTGGAGCCTGGGGCATATGCCATTGTGACCCTGAACAACTGTGACTGATGTGGTAACTTGCCTTGTTCTTCCATCCCGCACATACTGATGCAATAAACTCCAGCACTGAGGGTCAACTGCGCATGAGAAATGCCACATGTAAGCCTAGGCTTAGCAACATTTCCATTTGGATCCTGTGGGCTCTCTTTGTTGTTGTTAGGCCTCATCAGCATAAAAATGAAGTTGTTTTGATTTGCTGCTGTCTGTCTGCTATCAGAAAACTGTTATTAGGAAAATCGCATTAATTAGCAACAGCTGAGGGAGGGATGACTATGTGGAGCTGCAGCTGCAAGTGTCTTTGCAATCTGACTGTTGACTAAATTTTAACAATTAACAGAACAAATAGTCTCTGAGAGTATTTAATCACGTTAATTTTGTTTCCCTCTATTTGTATTACTATTTAGGACTGGTAGTTAATCTATATTAAATACTCCGGTACACACATTGAAGCATAGCCTCAGTTTTCTAATTCCTTATCATTTACTGGCAATGATATGCTGTGTAGCATATTATTAATACTTTAATTTTATGCAAGAAAATAATTAAAATTTATCCAAAAGGTTGGCTTAATAACAAACGTTTGGTAAAACAAAAAGTTTTTGGGCCTGGCAGCGTGGCCTAGCGGCTAAAAGTCCTAGCCTTGAAAGCCCCGGGATCCCATATGGGCGCCGGTTCTAATCCCGGCAGCTCCACTTCCCATCCAGCTCCCTGCTTGTGGCCTGGGAAAGCAGTTGAGGATGGCCCAAAGCTTTGGGAACCTGCACCTGCGTGGGAGACCCGGAGGAGGTTCCAGGTTCCCGGCATCGGATCAGCGCACACCGGCCTGTTGTGGCTCACTTGGGGAGTGAATCATCGGACGGAAGATCTTCCTCTCTGTCTCTCCTCCTCTCTGTATATCTGGCTGTAATAAAATAAATAAATCTTTAAAAAAAAACAAAAAACAAAAAGTTTTATAACCTTGCTGGGTGAGAAAATTTAACAAATTGGTGGACCAGTGGACAGAAAGATGCATAGAATGGAATGACAGATATTTATACATATATGTGTATACATTATATATATACACACTGTATTTCCTAAATTCTAATCCCAGCTAGTATACTTCCTGCTTCTACAACGAGCGTAGCAAAGTCATGCTGTAACAGAAAGATCTTTGTGGTCAAGGAGATCAATCTTGACCCTGGATTTAGCTTGCTAGGGCTTTGCAGGTGAATTGCTTCTCTGGCCTCCGTTTTTGCTCTAGAAATTGGGGTTAATACCTACTTTATGGGTCTCTGTGAGCATTAATGAGATAAGTTGATATGGAAATTGTCAAGCATGAGGTAGGTGCCTAAAAAATGATATCTATGAGCTAAAGAAAGCAATCCCATATCAGATAGTTACAAAGAAAAGGATAAGACCAGACCTAGGAATATATTTAACCAAAGAGGTGAGAGATCTCTACAATCAAAATTGTAAAACATTGATTAAAAATGTAAAGAAATGTGTTGATAGGCAAGAATCAATTTTTTTAAAATGTCCCTTCATTAGGCATTGCGTTACAATGGATTAAGCCAGCCACCACTTGGGACACCTGCATTTCGTGTAAATTGCTTTCAGCTAACACATCCCTGGGTACAGCAGATGACGGTTCAAGTACTACCACTCGTACTGACATCAGGTGATGTTCCAGGATCCTGGCTTCAGCCTGGCCCTGCCATGGCTGTTGCGGGCATTTGGGGACTGAACCAGCAAGTGGAGGAGCTCTCCTTCTCAGTCCCTCCCCTCTTCAGCCGCTCTTTCAAGTAGATGAAAATAAACAAATCACGCTTTTAAAAATGTCCACACTACTCCAAAATTCACAATCCCTATCAAAATATCAATGATGTCCTTCACATAAGAAAAAGAGCAACCTTATCATATCCAGCAACTCCACACTGAGTATTCATGCAAAGGAAGCGAAATAAGTCTGTTGAAGAGATAGCTGTACTCCCATGTTTACCACAGTACTATTTTCAACAGCCAAGCAATACTACTCAGTCATAAAAATGATGAAATCCTGTCTTTTTTTGATAACAGAATTACTTGCAGTCTTCATCTAGGGTTAACTGAAATAAGCCTGGCACAGAAAGACACACAACCCATCATCACACTTATATATGCAATCTAGAAGAATTGACTTCATAGAAGTTTGAGAATAGGGCCCAGCGCAGTGGCCTAGAGGCTAGGGTCCTTGCCTTGAGCGCGCCAGAATCCCATATGAGCACCGGTTCTAATCCCAGCAGCTCTACTTCCATCCAGCTCCGTGCTTGTGGCCTGGGAAAGCAGTGGAGGATGACCTAAAGTCTTGGGACCCTGCACCCATGTGGGAGCCCTGGAGGAAGTTCCTGGTTTCTGGCCGTTTGGGCTACTTGGGGAGTGAATTATCGGACGGAAGATCTTTCTCTATCTCTTCTGCTCTGTATATACCTGACTTTGCAATAAAAATAAATAAATCTTTAAAAAAGTTTGAGAATAGAATGGTGCTTACTGGAGTTTGGGCAGAGTATGAGGATAGGATGAGAAAAAAACTGAATAATGGTTACTAAGTGATAGGTAGAAAAAAACAGTTGTTTTATGGCATAGTAGGGTGGCTATAGATAGTGGCTATAGTATGCACTGTATACACATTTCTTAAAAGCTAAGAGAAAGGATTTTGAATATTTTCAACATAATAATTATAAATATCTGAGCTGGTTTATCCTGACTTAAACCTTTCAGTATATATACACATAGCAAAATATCGCATGGTACTCCACAAATACACACAATTTTTATCTTGGCTAATAAGAAAAAAATTTTTTGAAATTTATAAAATGTTAACTTCATATCTTCCAGTTTAAAGCTTTTTATACTATTTAACTTCTCATGTCATTATGATTTTTGTCCCAACTAGAGCATTAAGCCCTTATGTAGGGGCTGTGGCTTGTCTCCACAAATACCCACAAATCCTGTGCTGTGGCTGGAGCTTACTGGCTAGATGTCTGCACCAACTTATTGGTACCAGCCCATACTCTCTGGCCTTCTCACCAGCCAGTGGTCAGAACAACATCTAATGAGTGCTTGCTCCATTTTCTATGAACTTTCTGAAGTTCCCTCATATGGCTGTTGCTAAGTAGGTCCTGAATTGAAGCCCGGTGAGTGTGACTCAACAACCAGACCCTTTCCTCACTGGGCTCACCTGCCTCCCAGGTGACAGGAACATCCCGAGCTCCAATGCCTGGGCAAAGACAGGATGCCAGTATGCCCAGTGGTGCACCAGCTGTGCTGACCAGGAAGAACATACAGAAACAAGTCCTCTGTTTAAAGATGCACATCAGGATTCCATCTTGGACACTCATCACATCAAACTCTTGGAGCCTTTATGTCCTTCAATGAGGATGATGTCAGTCATGCAAGAATAGTTGAGCGGCTGAACGGACAGGTGTGTTTTGTGCATCCAGATACTTAAAACCAGCCATGATCTTCACTGTTAAGGATCCCAACCTTGATTTTCTTGATCCACTTTGTCTAACGCAATGCTTGCGACCAAAAACCCTGGGGGAGGGCTCGGCAGCGTGGCCTAGTGGTTAAGGTCCTCGCCTTGATCGCATGTGGCTGCTGGTTCTAATCCCGGCAGCTCCACTTCCTCTCTATCTCTCCTCCTCTCAGTTTATCTGACTTTGTAATAAAAATAAAATAAATCTCTAAAAAAAAAAACCCTGGGGGAAATGCAATTTGCAGTAGAACTGGTAGTCATGACCAGAGAGGTGTGGAAAGGCAGACTTTTGTCCTGGCTGTGGAGGAGTAATGGAATAATTAGACTTTTCTGGAAAGAGCTGTTTTAGAGATGCCTGTGGTGGAGAATGGGGGGTTGGGAAGGAGTTTGCTTCCCCTGGTTTCCCACACACTCTCCCTAAGCTGGTAAATCTCTGTCACTTGTTGGCCTCCTTCCAGAGGCTAAAGTGAAAATGGAAACGTAGCCTGGTTGCAAAGAGATCTCAGCATTTCAGGTTTGCAGATGAATATTCGTGTGCCATTTCCTCTACCTTGATGGAGGCTCCTCTTCCCACTCCCCATGCCCCACTGGTGCCTAACACCAACCTTGCACATAGTAGATGCTCACCAAATGTTTCTCAAATGAACTATCGAATCCCGTGAGGGGAGAGGGAGATGGAGGATCATAAAAATTAAGCTGCCCTATCTGTCTTCCTGTTAGGAGACCAGGAATCTCCACAGGGCGGGGAAGGGGACACATTCAGAAAGGTCGCTTGACAGGGAAATACAACTTAAGCTATTTTGCTGCAAGAAAATCTGTAATTTATGCAGCTTTTTTCATAATGCTAATTTTCTACACACTTTTTGAACAACCCCATACACAAGAGCTTTCTGCACATTCATACTTTGCCTTCCTCAGTTTTCACCCCGAATTATTCCTCCTGACCCAACTCTGCAGCCAGTTTTTCTTTTTTTTTTTTTTAAAGATTTATTCATTTTGTTACAGCCAGATATACAGAGAGGAGGAGAGACAGAGAGGAAGATCTTCCGTCCGATGATTCACTCCCCAGGTGAGCCGCAATGGGCCGGTACGCGCCGATCTGAAGCCGGGAACAGGAACCTCTTCCAGGTCTCCCACACGGGTGCAGGGTCCCAATGCATTGGGCCGTCCTCAACTGCTTTCCCAGGCCACAAGCAGGGAGCTGGATGGGAAGTGGAGCTGCCGGGATTAGAACTGGCGCCCATATGGGATCCCGGGGCTTTCAAGGCTAGGACTTTTAGCCGCTAGGCCACGCTGCCGGGCCCACAGCCAGTTTCTTATCAGGTGACTGCCTTCCCTCCTGAAGATCCCGTCCTTGTAATGCTTCTTTGATTCACTCTTGGCTGCCTTCTCTGTTGTGAGCTGCTCTGGCTCTGCAGCCTCTCTAGGTAAAACCCTCACCAGCGGTGGTTCAGGCTTCACGGCTACCTGGGCCCATAAGCAGTCTCCCATGCTTGAGGCCAGAGCAGGCAGGAAAAGGCAGTAGGAGGATCAGAGGGAAGGTGGCCTGAGTAGGTAAGACACATCCACAAACCACAGTTGACAAGCCTCTCCCTCATTTACTCCTCTCGTTGAAGGGCTGTTGAGGCCCGCGAGCCAGCTTCAATAAAAGACAATCTGAGAATTCAGCCTCGTTAAAGATGTACTTCTATGGAACAGGTGTTTGGCACGGCTGTTAAGATGCTGCTTGGGAGGATTTCATCCCAGGTTGGTGTGCCTGGTTTGAATCCCAGTTTCACTTTCAGTCCAGTTTCCTGCTAAGGCACATCCTGAGAGACAGCAGGTTTTGGCTTAAGTACTTGTGTCCCCGCTACCCATGTGGGAGACTTGGATTAGTTCCAGGCTCCTGGCATTGGCCTGACCCAGGCTGGCTCTTGTGGGCATTTGGGAACTGAATCAGCAGCCAGAAGATATTTCTCTATTTCTCTCCTTGTCAAGTAAAACAAGAATAAAAATTGAAAAAAAAAATACTTTAAAAAATACCTTAAAATACTGATCTGCTCTTTGGCAGATCAGTAGCTTTGGCTGTGGAGTTAGACTATCTGCAAATTCCAATTCTAGGACTTAAGAGCTGTTCGATATTCAGTAAGTAATGCCTCAGCTTCTCCTCTACAAAACTTGGGGAAGAAGAGCACCTTTATTATACAATTGTTGGCACAAATTTTAGACATTAAGATTATTTTTAAAAATTAGAACAATACCCAGACGAACGTTTAAAGAAAGTTTCTGCAAAGGAAGTGATAAACAGAAGGTACTGAGCACCAACTCCTGAACCAATGACTTAGCCGGGCCCCACGTCACCCTGACCACACTCTTTCCTGTTCCACATCAGGACTCACTTGCAGGTCCCCAAATGTTCCTTGCTTTCTCCAGGCTAGGGACAATGCTGTAATTATTCTCCTCTCCTTTATTGTTTTATTGCCATAGAAGTTGTGTTCTCTACACCTCTGTTTTTGAAAAAAGACTGATTTGAAAGAGTCACAGAGAAAGTCTTACAGACACACACACACACACACACACACACATCTATGTATGGCGAGGTGGAGGGGGTGAGAGAGAAAAACTTCCTTTCCACTGATTTACTTCCCAAATAGCTACAAGAGCTGGGGCTAGGCTTGGCAAAAGCTGGGAGCCAAGAACTTCATCTAGATCTCCCTAATCGGTGGCCACCGCTTTCTCAGGCTCATTAGGAGGAAGCTAATTGAAGTGAAATAGTCAGGGCTTGAACTGGCACTCCTACATAGTGTACTAACATTCTAAGCATTAACCTACTGGACAGTAGTCACTCTCTGTATCATCTACACCAGTCCCAAGTCGGCTAAGCATTTGCTCACCCCCGCTCAGAGCTGCTCCCAGGGTAGCTCTTGACCGCCACGTGGCTGCTGCCTGTGAAGTGGCCTGTTTTCCCACTGCTCAGAAGGTTCCTGGTAGCAGAAGCTGTGTTCTGCTTTACTCTTCCCCTTGGTGTGGGGCTGGTGCCTGGTTTGGGATAGTGGATGCTGCCATGGGAAAGAGTCAAGGAAGAAATGAATGCAGCCCAGTATCTCAGGTCACACAAGTCTTTGCCTGTTTTCTTGATTAGACCCGCTGTCTTCTCATCTAGCTCTTGGCCCAACCTCTGGGGAAGAAGAAAATAGAGAGAAGATGCAAACACAGCTCTTCTCCTTTCTTTTATAGCCTGCCACCCCAGAGTAGAGTTGAATCTTTTAGATTTGAAACCATTCCAACCGAATAAAAGCAGAACACAAAGAAGTTTCCCCAAACACATCTGAGAGTAAAAGTAGTTGACATGATATCTGATCACATTAAGTGTCTGTGTATTTCCTACCACAAAGGATAATCTCCCACATAACTACAGCACACCTATCAGAACACTAACATCGATACAGCTAATCCTTACATTCTACCCATGTTTCAACAGTTACTTCTTCATAGCAGAAAAATCTAGTTGGGACTCAGGTAATTGGAAAGGCAAATTTACAGAGAGAAGGAGATACAGAGAGAAAGATTTCTGTCTGCTGGTTCACTCTCCAAGTGGCTGCAATGGCTGACCAGAGCTGAGCTGATCCAAAAACCTGAGCTAGGAGCTTCTTCCAGGTCTCCCATGTAGGTGCAGGCTCCCAAGGCTTTGGGTCATCCTCCACTGCCTTTTCAGGCCACAAGTATGGAGCTGACTGAAAGTGGAGCAGCTGGGACAGAAACCGACACCCATATGGGATCCTGGCACTTGTGATGTGAGGATTTAGCCCGAGTCATCGCGCCAGGCCAGCGACCGTTTTTGCAATGAGGTTTTGTGTCACTTTAGCTTTTCCCAATCTAGCACAGTTTCTCAGTCTTTAGACTTTCACGACTTTGGAACTTTCTGAACATTCTAAATCAGTCCTTCTGTAGAATATTTGAGCTTGTCTGATCTTCCGATCTTCCCCTATGGTTGGAATTGAGTTGTGCCTCTTTAGCAGGAATATCATAAGAAAGACCCCGTGTTCTTCTCATTGCATCCCATCAGATGATACATTACCCTTGAATTTGTTTCATACCAGGTATTTGCCAGGCTTATGCATGCTAAAGTTCTTATTTTTCTGTTTACAGTTATTAATTTTGAAGGTGGATACTTTGAGGTTACAAAAACATACCAAACCTTACCAAACTTTTTAATTATTCATTTATTCAAACTCATATGCAGGGACTTATTTTTTATGCCAGAGGCATATTTACAGAGAGAAGGACAGAAAGATCTTCCATTTGCTGTTTCACTCTGCAAATGGCTGTAATAGCCAGAGCTGAGATGATCTGAAGCCAGGAGCCAGGAGCCTCCTCTGGGTCTCCCACGGGGGAGCAGGGAGCTGGATGGGAAGTGGAGCAGCTGGGACACAAATTGGCACCCATGTGATCCCAGTACTTGAAGAGGAAGAATTAGTGAAATGAGCCTTTGTGTTGGGCTTCATATGCTTGGATTTAAATCACACAGCCTGTGGCTTTCCATTTTATTGAATATGTTGTCATCCATTACTTTTACAAGTATACAAGAACTCAGAACCCACGGATACAAGGGGACTTAAGATTCGTGGCAAAAATTAAATTTTAAATGAAAATATAAACTTGGTCAACTTAAGCTTCATTAAGTTCAAGAAACTAAGTGATGATACCAGCCATTTAGTCCATCCCTAAAGAACTTAAAGTCATGGGAATTTAATCATGTGAATGCAGTCTTTTTTACATTCTCAACTGAAGGCAAATGGAAGATTCTTTTAAGGGGCCAGCACTGTGGCACAATGTTGGTATTCCTTATGGGGGCTGGTTCGAGCCAAGCTGCTCCACTTCCGATCCAGCTCTCTGTTCTTGGGGCTCCTGCCACCCACCCACATAGGAGACCCAGTAAAAGCTCCTGCCTGCAGCCATTTGGGAGTGAAATCAGTGAGTTGTCAACTCACGCTCTCCTCTGTGTAACTACTTCCCAAATAATTTTTTTAAAAGGAGATTAAGATTTGGAAACAAAAAGGCCAGAAGGAATCAAATCAGCAATGGAAGGCCTAATTTTCCATTAATTCTCAAACATTGTTCATGTTTGATGACAGGGATGAACAGGAGGAACATGGCTGTGTTGGAAAAGGACCTTTTTGTGAATTTTTTTAAAGTGTTTCTCTGCCAGGTCTTATCTTTAAAGCACTCTCCTAAATAAGCAGATGTTATTTTTCAGTCTTCCATAAAGTCAACAAGCAAAGTGCCCTGGGCATCCCCAAATACTGTTGCCCTTACATTAGCTATTGATCCAGTCCACTTTTACTGTCACTGGACAATTTTCATTTCTTGGTAATCACTGCTATGATTGTGTACTGTCTTCAATATCATACTAGTAAAGCCATTTTCATGTTCACTAGTTCTTGAAAGCAATGCTTTGGGATCTTGAGCCCACTTCTTTAAAATTCCTATGGAATGCTCAACTGTTTGCAGGTGTTTCACCAAACATAAGGAAGAATGTCTGCTCCACTTTAATTTTCCAGTCAGAATTATTTAAGCTGAACCAATTCAGATGTCTCTGTTACTGCTGTTGATCGGTTGTTGTCTTCAACTAGGACTTGAACAGGTTAGTTATTTTCTTACAACTGGATGTCGATGTTCTGCCACTGTGGGCTTCATCTTTAACATGGTCTTGCTCCTTCTTTAAATGATTTATCTGTTTGTAAGCCACTGATTGCTTTGAAATACTGGCCGCATAAACTTTTGGTAAAGTATCAATAACTTCTGTTCAGCCAAGCTTAACCATAAACGTGATATTTGTTTTGTGATATTGTAGCAGAATTGCGTTGCTGTGATAGGGGAAACACACTGATGCCTTACCCTTCTTAGTGCCTCAGATTACATCCTGTTCAGACAGGTGGTTATGACAAGTTAATATGAGCTTAGTGTGATGCAAAACTTTTCAAATTAATGCACCCTTTTTTCATAATGCACACTTTCCATGAACTTACTGGAGATTGCTGAAATTTATATTTATTCTTTCTGACTTGGCGTCATGTTTTAATCAATTTTCATGAGTGTTTCTTTAACTTGGCACATATTTTATTTTACATCTTTTAATACCACTTCATATTTATAGAAATTAGGAGCAAAAAAGCAAAAGGAATGGAGGCCTAGTGTGTCAAATTTAGTATTTTTAAAATTTTTATTTGGAAGGCAGAGTTAGAGAATAAATCTTTCATCTGCTGGTTGACTCTCCAAATGACCATATTTGGCTGGAGCTAGGAGCTTTTTTTTGGATCTCCTACATGGGTGTTAAGACCCCAAACAGTTGGACCATCCTCTGTTGCCTTCCAGCCTTCAGCAAAGAGCTGGATTGGAAGTGGATCAGCTAGGACTTGAATCAGCAACTAACTGGGATGCTGGTGCCAAAGGTAGAAGCTTTTCCCATTATGCCACAGTTCAAAAACTGTTTTGAAGCCTTAACACTACTGTTAAAATATGTACATACGGCTGGCACTGTGGTGCAGCAAGTTAAACTAACTTGCAATGGCTGCATCCCATATCTTAGTGCCATTATGAGTTCTGGCTACTCCACTTTGAATCCAACTCCCTGTTAATGCACATGGGAAGGCAGCAGATGACGGCTCAAGTCCTTGCCATGTAAGATACGCAGATGGAATTCTAGGTTCCTCTGACTTGTCCTAGCCATTGCCTTTGTGACCATTTGGGCAGTGGAGAGTTATCTTTGACTCTTTTATCATTCTATCAAATAAGTAGTTTTTAAGCATATTTTATGTACTAATTGTCAGCAATTTAATTCACTTCTAGGGATAGGCCTCTTACTTGCTTTCAGAAATATCTTAAATAAAAAGCACCAATGACGATATGGTTTCATACAGGGCATATTCTGTAGGAGTGTTGGAAGCACTTTCCGCATGACTTCATTTGAGGCTCATAATAGCTGTGTGAGATGGGTACCAATGTCCCCATTTTCCAGGGGAAGCATATGAGAATGCCTAATCTGACATCATTACCCCGTGGTAGTGCCAGAATTCAATCCCAGGCTACCACACCTGTGAGTCCACCTTCTTGACTCCAACGCTAACTGTCTCATCTAGAGGGCAGTTGGAGAAGGATTGTGGCAACTGGGACTTACAAAGAGCATTCTCTTTGGAGAAAATACACTGGCCACAGAGATTCAGCAGGGAGCCTGATGCCATGAAGTTGGTGAAAAGCTGACAGGACAGTCCATAAGGATGAGCTTGGGCTCCTGGACCTTAAGAACAGTTGAACCTACAACTTAATTCTGCTCATTTTTCTGTGGTGCTTTGAGCATCTTACTGTTGCTTGCACCTGGTGGTGATGTGGGAATTAAGGGATGTACTAGAGTCCAATCATGGAGCAAAGGCAGAGGGCGCTGCTGTGTAGGAAGAAGCAGGGTCAAGACCCAAGTGGATGCTAGAGGTGGCAAGCAACATTCAGTCCTTTGGGGCCACAGCTGCTAATTCCCTAAGGACTCACCCTAAATTTCCAAGAGGTCTGCCTGGCAGAAGCCTGGTCTTTTGGTAGTTAAGGAAGAATTCGTTTCTAATACTTTGCAAATAATTGTTCCCACTAAAAAGGCTAGGAAATTAGTCTTTGAGGAGTCAGACTTGTCCCTCAGTCCCCTTCATTTTGTTTTGACTGGGGCATCCACTATTGCTTCCAGTACTAGATGGGCAAGCTTGGGGATCACCGCTCTAATTTTTACTTCAGAGCATGTACCAAATTCTTCCTATGGATGGAATCATTTTTTAGTGTACCATATCTCAAGCTGTTGACAGATGAGGATCACAAGGTGAGTCTTATCTCAAAGCACAGGAAGGAAAAATTAGGTAAAAGATATATAATAGGGCCAGCATCATGGCCAAACAGGTAGAGCCTAATCTGCAACACCAGTACCCTAAACGTGTGCTGGTTCTTGATTGAGCTGCTTCATTTCTGATCCAGCTCCCTGCTAAAGCACTTAGCAAAAGTTTGGGCCCTTACTCCCATATGAGAGACCAGAAGACATTCCTGACTCTGGCCTAGCCCTTGCTGTTGTGATCATCTGGGGAAGTGAAACAGTGAATGGAAGATCTGTCCCTCCAGCTCTCATTCTTTAATTCTTTCAAACAAATAAACCTTTCTTAAAGGAAGAAAGATAAATGTTTCTTGCATACAATGTCAAAGAGCTAGAAGAGGCCATTGATGGTTAAAAAAAAAAGTCAAAGCTAAGCAAGATCGCTGAGAGTTTGTGGGGGTAAAGCAAGGATAAAGAAAGCAGACCCAGGAAGTGGGATTGCCCGATAACGCAGCTGGTGTTAAGATTCCGTCAAACAATGTGGGCTGCCATCGCACGGCCAGACCAGGGACATACTGACTCACTGGATTTCTACATGGAACCACAGATGTGTTTAATTTCATGCATGGGGACTGATCTGCATACTGTGAGTATGCACAAAGCTAGCCAGCTGCCTGGCTGCATAAACATGGCAGGTACATGCGAGTGGAAGACCCTGGCTGCTGCACTGTCACAGACCCCGCGTGTGCTTGCTGGTTTCCCAATTCCAGAACCAAAAGACAGAACATAGCCATGTCGCGTCCATCTGAGGTTGCAGCCCCGTCCCCCCTCGTTCACCATGTCCTGATTTCTTCTGCACTACTTCTCTGTGTAGCTGAGACTGTTGCTCAGCATCTTAGTGTAATTACTGTAAAACAGCCTCTGACTTCAGGAGGGGGAAAAAAAAAAGCTCTGAAAACTGGACTTTAGACCCCATAGGAGATGATGGCTAACTAGTTCTGCACCCAAAACTACAATTAAAGCAATTCCGATGTCATCGTCCATCATGCTGATTTATGCTGGGAAAGGAAACCAAATGATGAATATTATGACTGTTTCTGCTTCAGCTTTCCCCTCTTTTTCTCCTCAAAAACTGGCAATAGCACTGAAGTCAAATTAAACATCTGTTTGAAAAATACGCTGGAGTGCTGATGACAGCTGCCCTGGACTTAGAAATGCGCCACAGCTGTCAAACTCTAAATTAACAATGATTTTCATTTAGGAATAGTGGAGAACTAAGACATAAAGGAGCTTTTTCTCCCGTGTTTGCCCAGCTTCCAGGGAGGGAAATGCCCAAGGTAAAATGGGCCTGATATCAGCCCACAATCATCAATCATGGTAGAGGCAGGAGGCATTCTTTCTTCTGATGTCATCTCATTTCTTCCCTGGCTTCAGGTTGCATTTTGTTGGTGCTAAGCGGGCTTGCAGGGTTGCAAATGATTCAGAGATAATTGACTAGCAACAGACAGCGAGAAGTGATGGCTGGGTGGAGGTCTGTGGAGAAATGCCACCATCTGCAGCACCCCTAACTGTGTCTAGCTTCCCTTAGCTCTTGCCCTTGTAGAAATGAATGCCTGGGTACATGAGTATGTTGCACTCTGGTCACATACTGGCTACAAAAAGACTGAAGTTGTTCGGTGAAGAATAAAATATGCCAGGCTATTTTTATACCCACTTCATGATCCTGAAACTTCAAGTACAGTTACGTGCCACAGAATGATGTTTAGGTGAATGATGGACAGCAATATGGTCTCATAAGATTCCATGCCCTAGGGATGTTGGCACCATCTTGAATTAAGTACAGTCTACGCTGTCTGCACACTTGCATAATGAAGCACTTCTCAGAACGTATTCCTGTTGTCAAGCAACCTGTGACTGTGGATGTGGAGCCGTTTGTCATTTTCTGCTCTTGTTCTAGTATCATTATTGTCCTTCCTAGAGGTGGGGTGAACCGTAGGTGTAGAGCCAACATGTCGATTTTTTTTTCCTGGCCAACGAAAGACATGGTCTGAAAGGTTAATGATAACCATCTGGTGCATTTCCACTGTTGCCTAAAGTTCTCACTTTTATCCTTTGATCATGTCATGTCAAAAATGTTCACAGGAATGAACAAATTGTGATACATCCACATAATGTCCTATTGTTCAGCTCCATAAAGGAATGAGGGACAAGCTGGTTCTCATCAGGTTTCTGCATCCGTGCATTCAACCCATTGGTCATCAAAAATACAAAAACAAAAAGTTAAAAATGCACATGTTCATTGCAAATTAAGTACAATTATTTACTCATTTACATTGTATTAGGTATTATGTATCATCCAGAGGTGATTTAAAGCACACAGCATGGAGAAAGGCATTTATATAGTGGTTAAGACAATACTTGGGACGCCCACATCCCATATTCAGAGTGCGTGGATTTCAGGAGTGGCTTCATCTCATAATTCCTGCTCATGTGTGCCCTGGAAGGCAGCAAGTGACAGCTCCTATCTCCCCTGGCACCATGTGAGAGACCCAGACTCCTGGTTTGGCCTAGCCTGCCCCTTATCATTGTGGGTATTTGGGGAGTGAACCAGAAGATTGAAAATCTATATTTTCTCCCTTTTAAAATCAAGAAAAATAAAATTTAAAAACCCTTCAAACAAAAAACCACACATATCTGTCCTTTTGTAAGAAATATACACAAGGAAACACACTCACAGTATGCAAATATTATACCCCTTTACATAAAGGACTTCAGCATTCTGTGCAGCATATGTGCAGTGGTCCCTGGAGTCAGTATTCCACTGATAGTGAGATGACTGTACTCATTCTTGCTACAACACAAATGATCCTCAAAAACTTAACTGAATAAAAGCAGACCCAACAGATCCATACTGTAGGACTCCATTTACATGAAATATTCAAAGAGGTAAATCCAAGGGCTGGATCGTTGTATGACATAGTTACCACCTGTGTCACCAGCCTCCTCTATGGGCATTGGTTTCTGTCCAGACTGTTCTACTTCCAATCCAGCTCCTGCTAATGGCCTGGGAAAAGAAGATGGCACAAGCATTTGGGTCCCTGTGACCCATGTGGGAGACCTAGGTGAAGCTCCTGACTTCAGCTTTGCCTAGCCCTGGCCATTGCAGCCACCTGGGAGTGAATCAGCTGATAAAGATTGAGGTCTCTGACTTTCAAATAAACAGATACATCTTTAAAATGGGGAAAAATGGCATAGGCAAATCTACAGAGACAGAATGCAGACTGGCGATTTCCAAGGACTATGGGAGACATTCGGGAGCTCAGTGGACAGCGGATTTCACACCTTGAAGTAATGGAAATGTTTCAGAACTCGGTTGCAATGATGTTCATGCATTAGCAATGCACTAAATGTTATCAGCTTAATTATTTTAAAATGGATAGATTTGGTGGGCATTTGCTACAGCAATTTAGATTCTTCTTGGACACCTGCACCCTATATTGGAGTGTCCAGGTTTGAGTTCTAGCACTCCTTAAAAAAATTTTATTTGCAAGGAAGATTTACAGAGAGAGAAGCTTTCATCCACCGATTCACCTCTCAAAGGTCCACAATGGCTGGAGCTGAACTGATCTGAAGCCAGAAGCTTCTTCTGGGCCTCCCACATGAGTGCAGGGACCCAAGGACTTGGGCCATTCTTCACTGCTGTCCCAGGGCATAAGTAGACAGTTGGATCAGCAGTAGGGCAGTTGGGACATGGTGCCCACATGGGACGCCAGCACCACTGGTGCAGGATTAGCCTGGTATGTCACCAAGGCAATGACTGCCATTTGTGATTGTTTTCTCCTGCTAGAACACACCCTGGGAGGCAGCAAGTGATGGCTCAAGTAGTTGGGGTCCACTCAGGTGGGATACTCAGATGAAGCTCTCATTTTCACAAGAAGTAAGCCATCAGATGTAAAATCTGTCATTCTCCTTTTCGAATACATTAAAACAAATAGGACTTTCAAAAATAGCTACTTTGGGACTAGCACTGTGGCACAGAGGGTTAAGCTGCCACCAGTGATGGCAGCATCCCAAATGACTGTTTTGTGTCTTGGCTGTTCCACTTTTGGCTCAATGGTAATGTGCCTGGGAAGGCAGCAGAAAACGGACTGGGTACTTGGGTTCCTGTCACTAATGAAGGAAATGTAAATGGAATTCCTGGCTCCTGGCTTCAGCCATTATGACTCTTTAGGGAATTAACCAGCAGATGGTAATTCCCTGTGTGTGTATCCATCTCTAAAACTCTGCCAACTAAACTCTTTCAACTACAGTTTTCAAAAAAAGAAAATTGGCCACCTTTATATTATATGAGTTTAGCCCAAGAAAATGGTGGCCGTTGGGATCCGACCACAGAGAACATATTGGCAACCCCTGCTCCATCTGTGAGGACTGGAACTGGTCTTCTCCTGAAATCTGAAACCTGCTGCACAACTGTGACAGGCCATGAAGGTGCCCATGACGCTAGCACAGCCCACATGAGCTTTATGTTCCCACATGAGCTCCAGTTGCTGCTGTGCCTGGAGCTGTCTAGGGTCTGCGTCCCTGCAGCCCACACTTCCAGTGTCATTCTTGCCAGTTTCCTTCTCTGGAGGCTGAATCCTGTGTCTGGGATTACTGCACCACAGCTGGTCTCCTAGATATGTCATCTGGATTCCACGTGCTGGATAGTGCAGTTGCTGGGGTGTCTGAGGTGTCCTCGACCAAACATATGTTGCCCATTAGCTACACTGGTCTTTCCAGCTACTTTCCCAAGAACTAGCCACTTCAGCGTTTGGGATTCCCAACCCTTTCCTGGGCAGTCCTTGTTTCCTCCTTGGTAGCATGGCTAATGTCCCCGCCTGGGTACAGTGAAGCCACCCTGATTTACAACAAAGGAGCCTGTGGTTCTACTCGTTATCTAATGCCAGAAAAATTGTAGGGTGAGCTTTGCTCCAGCCACATCAGATCCTCCGAAACTTGCCATTTTCCTCTAAATCACACACATAGTCATTGCCTGTGGTTTCTCTATGTTATTTTCTTTGAAGATAAAAAGAGTTGGTGAGCCCTATGAAGTTGTAAGCATTATAAATGCCAGCTAATTCCCCCTTAATACTCACCCTTTCTTCCCACTAACAAGCCTTTCTCTTGCCAGCTCCCTGGGCTTATTTTCCATTTCCTAAATGACATTTAGTTTCCTTACTTGGAGAACTAACATCTCTCCCATAGGTAGCCTCTGATCCCCGGGTTAACAGGAAGGTTTCGGTCCTGCTCCACTCAGTTCAACTGAGGCAGTCAGAGTCATCCACTGTAGTTTAGCATTGGTATATTAACATGGGTCTTGGAGTCAGGTGGAAGTGAGTTTTAATTTTAGCTCATTACTTAGTTCCTTTGTTACAATGATTACGAGTTCACAAAACCTCAGTTTCCTCATCAATAAGATGGGAATGGTATAGCCAAAGGCTTTTATGAGGATTAAGAAAAAATCATGTTAGCATTTGGCATAGCAGTCGACACTGCTTGGCACATGCACATCCTATAGATGAGTGCCTGAGTTGCAGGCCTGGCTCTGTGTCTGATTCTAGCGTCCTGATGATGCCTACTCTGGGACATAACAGGTAGTTGGACTCCTGTTACTTGCTTGGAAGACCCAGACCGACTTCAGACTTCTGGCTTTGGACTGACCCCAGTTGTTGTGGCATTTGAGAAGGAATTGGTGGTTGGAAAATCTTTGTTGTCTCTCAGCTTTTCAAGTAAAATTAAAAGTTTTTAAAACATAAAGATAGTGCTTCCAATAACAGCATTGTTCAATGAATGCATGTGTTGGGCACTGTCTTAGTCTGGTTTGGTTGCCATAACAAAATAGCATCAACTGTGTGACTTAGAACAATTGAAAGTAATTGTTCAGTTCTGGGGACTGAGAACAAGCTACTGACAGACTCAATGTCTAGTAAGGGCACGCTTCTCATCTATGCTCTCATTGCAAATCCTCCCAAGTTAAGGGCAGCAAGCTGTCTGCACGAGGGCACTAATCCTAACATGACAGAATATAGCCTAAATAGAACTCAATTACCCCAATGGCCTCAACTCCTAACACTACCACCCTGAGCATTAAGTTTCAACAGATGAAGTGGAGCAGGCGGCGGCACAAAAACACTGACACCATGGCAGATAACCCTACGCAGCTCTTCGTGTCCTTCCAGTTCAACTATGGATTCCAACCGCTATGGTAATGACAAGCTCCATGCAGGCTTTAGTCAGCTCTGTCCTACCATCCTGAGACGATATTTTGTGTCTCTCGTCTCTCGTCCCAGAACTTGTGATGCTGTGACAAATGTCTAGAGTCTGTACAACACTCGTGTGTGTGCAGGGAGCTGATGCTTATAAGCTGCCCTTGATTAATGGAAGACAGAGCCAATGGCGAGTGGTTCCCACACCCTTCACTTTGGGTCCAGTTTTCTGACTTATATCATAATGCTTCCCCATAGACCCCATTGGGATCAAGCGCTGAGGCCTTCAGTGACAGTCAACTCAATAATATTGAATCATGTCATGCCCATCCCTCACTCCTGCTCCCTGGGATCACTTCCCAAATAAAGAGTTCAGAACCATTTGTCTTACCTGGAATGTAGGAGAACTCAGACTTAGAAGCAACAAGTAGTGAGTTTCCAGTCCTCTGTAGCAGGGCAGGGATCAGTAAACTTTTTCTACCAGGCATCAGATGAGAAATATTCTAGGATTTGAATGTTTAGAGTCTGTCATAGCTTTGTAATTACACTACTAAATTGCAAAAGCAGCCTTAAATAATAATGTGGAGGTTTCTCAAAAAAAGTTTATAAAAAATGGGCTCTGGGGCCTGATATGATGTCTCAATCACTAAATTCTCACCTTGTAAGTGCTGGGATCCATATGGGTGCCAGTTTGTGTCTCGGCTGCTTCACTTTCCATCCAGCTCCGCGCTTGTGGCCTGGGAAAGCACCTTAGGATGACCTGAGTTTTGGGACCCTGCATTCTTGGGACCTGAAAGAGCTCCTGGCTCAACTCTGGCCATTGTGGCTACTTGGGGAGTGGACCAGTATATGAAAGATCTTTCTATCACTCCATCTCTTGAAATCTGTACCCTTAATAGAAACAAATATTGGAACAAACAGACAATGGGCTGTGGTATGCTGGCCACAGAGAAGTGAAAGGGACACCCACCCTCTTGCAGCTCATGGATCAGTGTGGGGAGAAGTTCCTGTAATGAGGGTGTAAGGATAGCTGCACCAAGCCATGTAGAGCCTTGAGCAGCACGCTAAGAGATTTCTGACTTTCCAGTTTGGCAACAGGGAGCAGTGATGAGCTCTCAGACACTGTAGCTGCTGCAGTTGGAAGCAGGCTCTTTGACAGGCAAAACGGGAATTGCCTTTTTAAAAGTGTTTATGGAAAATCCAATGTGGCCAGAGAGTTGCTGCTTCTTCTCTCTCCAGCCTGTGCAATGCTTTCACTGTCTGATTTCTCACCCAGTGTTGCAACAGGGCTCAACTCCCTCGTTGGCTACCCTGAAGGCCAGCTGTGTTTCAGAATTCAGGATGTTTTCAGAATTCAGAAAGTTAATATAGCACACATTCCACATACTGTGAAACACCCCTAACAGGACCTGGAATGACATCTCAGTCGAACTCACTCATAGTTACATGAGAAGATGAAGTACTTTCAAGTTCATTCAGGGAAGATATCTATGTATAAATGAGTTCTGAGACATTTTTGAGTTTCAGGATTGCAAGTAAAGAACCTGATGTGTGTTGTTAGGAATCACCCTTACACTGCGACAATTTCAAAGACAGCCTTTGAGCCCCAAGTGCCCACACACAGAAAAAGCAACTAGGAAAGCTGGGGAATAAAGTTATGGGGGCATTCAGCGGAAGTTGGTCAGGGACTGTGCTAAAGGACATGTGGGGATTTACACACTGACTGGGCACTGGATTTCATCTTAAGGTGGTGGGAGCCCTATTGAAGTGTGTTAGGCAAGCAGTGTGACTTAGCCACAGACAAGGACAGCAAGTCTCTTAGAAGAGTGGAGAAGGATTAAGGGGCAAGGAGCTGCTCAGGTGACCAGTGATGCGTGGCCTGCAGCAGTAAGGCGAGAAGCATTGATGAATAAGGCAATATCTGCAAGGGATGGAGGAGGGGACTTGACAAGCCACGTGGCCTAGTTCTGGTCCCTGAAGCTGGGGGAGAGGAAGAAGTCTGAGTTCATCCTGACCCTGCAGCACCAGTCCGAGACGGTCGCAGGTTCAAGAGCTAGGCACTTCTGTTGGAGTCCCAGCTGCCGTGGTTTGTCACCCTGAACTCATGCTGAAATTTCATCCCCATGCTGATGAAGAGAGTGGAAACCTAATCCCATCACAGTACTCAGAGGTGAGACTCTGGGAGAGGAGTTGGGATTAGCTCAATCATTAGAGTGGAGTTCACATGCCTGGGCTCTTGTGACTTTGAGAAATCAAATGGAAACACTCACATGCCTGTTCCCCATCTCTGGCCATGCTCTGTGTTGCCTGGGGTCCCTGTCAGCACCACATGATGCCCCTCAACTTTGAGCCTCTTAAGCCATGAGCCAAAATGAATCTGTTTCCTCTACAAAGTGAGTCGGCCTTGCGTATTTTGCTATACTAATGAAAACTGATTAGCATGCCAGTTGTTATGGTGGACAAATTATTTAAGTTCTGTGTGCCTCAGCTTCCTCCTTAGTATCTCCTCCAAGGATGAAATAAGTATTTATAAAGCACCCCAGACTGTACTTGGCTCTTGATTGTAAGTATTGTATGTAGCCAATCATTGTTTCATTAGTTTAAATTTCCATAATTGTTCACCAAGTGACTATCTGCAGAAGGTTAAGCCACATTTCAAACCCTTCCGGGAAGGACAATTGGGTGCTAGAAACCTCCCCAAAGATAATAGTGGAGATCACATTAGCAGAAAAAAACTTTTATCAGCCTCATGGGAACAAACTTCTTTCTGGTGGGATTTGTAAACATCTCTTGTGCTAGCAGGGCTTTTTTCTTTTAATCAGTGCCTCTTTTGCTGCACTAGTTTGCATCGTTCTTGCAGCACTGTGCAGGCCATGGAAACCATAAGTGCTGGGCCATTCATTGTAGGGAGGAGGTTATAAGAAGAGCTGCCTGGGAAGCCTGTAATTTAGAAATGTTCAAATCTCTGCATCCAAATGGAACATGGAAAGAGGGTCAGGTTTGTGCCAAAAGGAAAGTTGTAATTACTGTGTGCTTCCCTTCCTTCTGGGCAAAGAATGCAACCAACCAAGCAGGTTTCAGGACTGTCTTCTGCACACAGCAGCTGATTCTAACCAGGTATGTTCCCCAAACACTGTCACACAAATCTCCTGCTGCAGCTTTGGGCACCGTAACCAGGATCTTTTTATCTGCCCTGAACTTTGCTGCCAGATTTAGATGTCCTTATGAGTTTTTTGTCAAGCCTTCCTCCCAGTGTGCTAATCCATTGTATAATAACCACTAATGGCTTCCTTACGTCTCTTGAAGTAAATGCAACCTCTTCGTGATGATATTGGAGGACCTCCCTGATTTAGCAATGCACTTTGGCTCCCAAGGGCTTTCTAATCTCAGTAAGTCTGTTTAACATCTCTCAGGACTGTCACATTTCTCTCACCTCCAAGCCCTCACTTCAATTTTCACTCTGCCCACACTTCACCTGGAATAACCTCTTCCATTCCATGCATATGCCCAAATCCAACCACTGCCTTCAAGTTACAGATGCTAACCTTTCTAAGAAACCGGTGATCCCATTCCTCATTCGTTGCCTCTGAATTCCAACCATGTTTAACTTGCCTCCCATCCATGTCTGTTACAAGTTTATTCTTATTTACATATTTTATTTACAACTAGAATGAAATGATTGAGTCAGGATCATTATTTATACCTCAAGCCTTTCTCATTGTCTGGTAAACTCTGGGCACATGATAGGTACACATGGAACTCCAGTTGGTTAACTGGTTTGTTCTTCAAGCATTATCTCAACATGAGAAAGAACCTTTCCCAGTTAGATAAGGGGTTTTCTTCAACTTGACTGAAAGCATTGATGTGAATCTTATGATTACATACTGTACTTAAAAGTGAAATAGCACTCTCACTAAAATCAGGAATAAGAACAAAGCCAAAATAAGCACAAAACCATCTAATATTGTGCTAGAGATACTAGATAAAACATGAAACTGGCACATTGTTAACTATTTATAGACAGTTCCTTATGAAATAAGTCATAATACCATGAGAGTTGAGCAGTATCCAGAGTTGAAGTTCAAGTATAAAAATCAACATCTTTCCTAATCAATCTATGATTACAAAGTATAACATGAAAAACGCATGTAGAGAAAAACAACCCCAAACGAAAAAGGCCTGAAACAAACATGCATGGTAAATGAAGAAAAATCAAAACTTTTAGAAAAGACAAAAGTTTTGAATAACTAGGGAGTGTTTCATTTTATGACTGGGAAACATATAAAGAAGCTGACTTTCTCATATTAAAATATTAATTTAATGTCATGCCATTTAAAATCCCAGTCTAAATTTTCACCTAACACACAGACCTATTCTATAATTCAACTGGAATTATAAATCTGCTTGAATGATTATGAACATTTTGAACGTGAGATCAATGTGTGTTGACTAGACACTATCAAAACACAAAATTGTGCTATAAAATGGTGTAAGTTTCATGGAGAAATACATAAAAAGATCAATGAAAACTACAGAAAAGTCTGATGAAGTAGCATTTCAACTCTATGGGGAGAAATAAACTATTTGGTAAATGCATGGGAGAGAATTCATTCTCTATTTAGAAAATGATCAGGTAGATTTTGATTTCCCATCATTTTGAGTATCTTTGGTTTCCTCTTCCAGACACTCGGGTGTTTGAGTGGGTCATCTGGTAAAGATTACATCAGTGTGCTTCACTGTCCTTGTAGTTAAGAGTCAAGTCCAAGGCGAGAACTCTCAGGGAATCAGAAAGAATACAGCTGGGACTTTGCGCCCAGGTTCTTAGACCAAATGGTTTGCTTAAACAAAGCTCTCAGTTTCTGCAAGATGGTGGTCCCTGCCACCACATCCTCTCCACCCCCTCAACTTGCTACCTCAGGTCTGAGAAACACATGGTTTCTCTTGCTCACTGCACTGCAAATGGATCACCTGATTGAGGTTTCCATTGGTACCTTTTTTTGAGCATGCCATTTATTTTTTGTTAAAGCTTTCTGATATGTTACCATCTAGAAAATTAGATCTCAGGAAAATTATAGATCTAAATTTATCTGAAAATACAGAAAACATTAAAAATACAGAAAAATTATATATATAAAAGCATTAGGTTTAGGAAAACTAGTTTTGAATGGAAACACAAATAGAAATTCATAAGAGAAAAATGGATGTATTTGCTTGAATCAAGATTTTAAATTTTTGTATGATCAGACATCCATAAGCAAATTTTAAATAAAGGTAGAAGAGCAGGCATTTCACTTAGCATTCCGCATTGAAACACCTAGGTTCAATTGTTGGGTTCAATGATTCAACTTCCTGCTAATGTGAACTCCATGAGGCAGCCATGATGATTCAAGTAATTGAGTTCCTTACACAGGAAATACGGAGAATGTTCCTGTCTCCCCATTTTGACCTAGCTCAGCCTGGTCATTGTGGGCACTGGGGAAACAAACCAGTGGATGCAGCTCGCTCTTGCTCTCTCTATTTT
This sequence comes from Ochotona princeps, assembly GCF_030435755.1. Classification (NCBI taxonomy): domain Eukaryota; kingdom Metazoa; phylum Chordata; class Mammalia; order Lagomorpha; family Ochotonidae; genus Ochotona; species Ochotona princeps. Next base: position 42,967,529 of record NC_080835.1, read on the forward strand.
GTCTTCAAAAAATGGTAAAGGGTAATATTTGAAATTTATGATAAAATGTTATGGTTGAGACATTTTAAAAATCAGTTTCAGGGATACATTTTTTATGAAAATAGTTTTGTATTTACACGTAAAAGCAAAACACATTGAAAGGAAGCAGTAAATTATTGAATGTGTATCTGAAATACATGAAATTTATCTTATATAAAATTCTTAAAAAGCCAATTTTTAAAGATAAAATTAAATATTTTAAATCAATTTTAAAGACGCATTGGAGAAACAAGATTATGAATGTACCATATACTGTGAATGGAACATTTTTATACTGCTTCATAGTTTTCAGACTGTTAAGAGGAGAATGAATAGAAGATATCATTTTTACCTGCCACACTGTCAGATTCTTAAAGACGGATAACATCAAGCACTGTTGAGTAGGAAAACTAAATGTGCAGCTCTTATGATCTCATTTCTTGACATCCACTATGGATTTATAATTGTTCAAAGACAAGTACAAGTGAAATAATCACAGCATTATTTATAAAAATTGGAAATAATGTAAATGTCTATCAACTAATAGTTAAGTCATATTTCAGAGAACATGCAATCATTTTATTAAAAAGAAAAGAGTGGGTTGGGCCTGGCACAGTAGCCTAATGGCTAAAGTCCTCGCCTTGCATGTGCTGGGATCCCATATGGGCAACAGTTCTAATCCCAGTGACCCCACTTCCCATCCAGCTCCCTGCTTATGGTCTGGGAAAGCAGTCAAGGATGGCCCAAAGCCTTGGGACCCTGCACCCACGTGGGAAACTGGGAAGAAGCTCCTGGCTTTGGCCTTGGATTGGCTCAGCTCTGCCATTGTGGCCACGTGGGGAGTGAATCAATGGATGGGAGATCATCCTCAATGTATCTCCTCTTCTATGTATATCTGACTTACAATAAAAATAAACTAAAAAAAGTTAAAACCTTAAAAAAAGAGCTGGATATACTGACATGTACTGACTTTGACATGGCTTTAATATGCGTTGTTTAATGAAAACCATTTAAGTTTGAGATATGACATAAACACCAAAGGTGCAAACTTAAATTCCCGGAAGAATAAAACTGTATGCTCTTAGGTTTGTCCTTATGAACACAAATGCATAGTGAAAAGCCTCAAGTGTAGCGCCCAAATATCTACTGCTGCCCTTAGGTGGACAGCTGTAGGATTTATTAGAGATGTCAGAACTTTTCACTGTTATTGTGTTCTATATTTTTCTGTATCTCACTACCTGTTTATTGTTTAAACTTTAAAGAACTATTTAAAAGGTGGGGTGACAGAGTAGGGGGAAAGATCTTCCATGTACTGGTTACCTCCCCAAATACCCACAACAGCTAGGACTTGACCAGACTGAAGCCAGCAACTATCTGGGTCTCCACTATGGGTGGCAGGAATGCAAGCACTTGGGCCATCACCGGCTGCACTTCTAAGGAGCATTAGCAGGAGGCTAGATCACAAGTCTGGAGTTACCTGGCATGTGATTCCCCAGCTTTGATAGAGCACACAGGCCTGCCAAAGCAGTGCATCATGTAATGTGCCCCAACACTCGTTTTTATGAAATTTGAGTGTATTTTTCTTATCTATGAAATGCTTCTCAAACAGTTGTAGTTTGTACATAATTGCTTTAGAAAAATAAAAGAACACAGAATAAAAATGGATGTGTGGCTTCAAGAAATCTGTCTCGTTCCCGGGGGCGTTTGTCCTCTGTGGAGTGCAGCTCATTCTCCCTAAAGGTCAGCTTGGACAAAGCCGTGTGGATGGGCAGCCTGGTTCCTGGTACACGGAGTGTGGCTCACTTCTCTCCTCCATTTGACCTGCGAGAACCTTGGTTGTCTGTAGGTCTGGGCAAATAGAAGCTCAACTGCCCTTGTTGAAGGAATGAGTGAACAAGCTGCATATGTTAATTGTTAATGGTTAAACACATGTTCACACATGTTGATTGTTAGTGGGTAAGCAAGCGATGCCTTTCTGGCTGCCACCAGGAAGATCAAATGCTTCTGGCTTGTGAGAATAATAAACCAAAGAAAAGCAGAGATCTGGGCCAGAGAGATACCGGCAGGTAGAGCCAGAACCCTCCTCACAGAGATCTGATATCGTCCAACTGTCTTTGGAGTGATGTGACTCCCATGATTAGAAGTTAAGCTCCAGGCTGAGAGTCCAAGAGACAGCCAGAGGACACCCACACCTTGTTAACAGGACAGAACACACACACACTCTCTCTCTCCGTGTGTGTGTGTGTGTGTGTGTGTGTGTGTGTGTCCGTCTCCCTGAATCTCCAGCTTTCATTTCAGGGCCAAAGAAAGCCATATATGCCCTTCAAACGAATCACACCTGTCACCCTGCTCGTCATTAACCATCTCCAACTTCCCACGCCAACCTGCAGCTGGAGCTGAAGTGGCCCTTTATTCACCACTCGGCTTCCCCACTCCTCTGCTGGGCCTGAAGGCTCAGCCGTACGCTGGTGAGGGCCACCGACTCCCCAGGCTCCACAAAACCTCTGTTCTCATTCTACCGCTTTTCACTTCCACAAGCCCTCTCCCACATCTCCCCTGGGTCCTAGAGCCATGTTCCCAACTCCCGTTTACGGCAAAAATTTCAATTCAAAGATTTCACAGCTGAATTTTTTTCTTTGTTTAAATCACCAATGTAGATTAATACCAGGGAGCTTATCAAGGAAAGCCAAGTGATGCCTACAGAGATGGCAGCAAAGCCAAGCCAGACAAAGACAAGGTGGTCTGGACAATGGGCAGATGCAGCCATGAGCCAGGCTCAGCTGACGCACAGAAACTGCAGGGCCTGGAGGCCTCGGTTGGAAGTTTCCTTATTAATATCTCCTGAAAGGTGGGCTTCAGCTAACCAGGGTGGTAACTCTGCTGAAATGTCCATATTTGACAAGTGAGCAAGGCACAATAAAGGATTTAAAAAGGAAGAAAATGGCAGGGAACTTGATAGCCTCTACCTCCATTGAGAAATGACTTCTAGGATCCTTGGAGCCCTGGCCGGCTACCCACGACTATGCGTTCACGCGTAGCTGAAATCCTAAAATCCTCAAACCAGTTGCAAACAGGCCTTTACTTACATCCAAAATAGACCAGGTTCCTCAGTAAACATTAATGGATGTCTCAAAAAGCTAAACAAAAGCGCACGCGCGCGCACACACACACACACACACACACAAAACCACCAGAACTTTTTAAGTCTGGAACATTCTGGATGAAACTAAGTTAAACAGTTTTCTCTTTAGTATAAATTTGCAAAACCTTCAGTATGCCAATGTGTGTTATAACTCTGCAAGAAAGGAAACAGTACAGCATTTTACAAACTTCTCCAACCACACAAACTGTTCTCCTGCTCAGAGAACACTATTCCGTCAAACGAATTTGGAAATGTACATTTGACACCACGCTACTTTCCAGAGAAAAATATTTCGGGTGGTAAATACCTCTTATCAGCTTCCAACACCCCCTGAGACCAGGAAACTGGAGAGGACGTGGACCAGACGGCAGGGAAGAAAATATCTCCAAGCACAGCCCAGGGTCGTGGCCAAAGGAAGTTACTTTTAAGTCAGCCTAAGCATGCTGGGAATTGGGGATCCTAAGAACACATGCGAAGTTGCAGGTGGAAGGAATCGGGTTATCTTCACCTGGGTTTTCTTAGCAAGCTCTCTAGCATCATCATCTCTCTAATTAAAGACAGAAGAGGGGCTATGAGACTTATCCCATCCCATGGAATCATTTCATGTAGCACCTGACCTGTGATAGCCCTATGCCATCTTAGAGTCAAGGGAGCAGAGAAAGGAGAGATGATGCAGCCTGGTCAAGCCCCAGTAAAGTCACTTTTCTTACTGCAGGTGCATCATGAGGTCTTTGATCAGCTCAGGGCAGGGGTGTCAGTTGGCCACGTGCACTTACTTGAGAATCACACAGCCGGTTCCTGCGGGAGGCGCTATCCAGAACACCTGGATCCGCGTCCTCCTCCGTGGAGTGCTTTCAGTGACGGCGACGGGGCAGTTACTCATAAACTGGGTTTCTTCTTCATCTATGATCTATGGAAAAGAGTGGAAAAACAACACATTACAATGCAATGCCAGGCCTGGCGTGATAGCGTAGTGGTTAGAGTCCTTGCCTTGCACGCACCAGGATCCCTTATGGACGCCAGTTCTAATCCCAGCGGCCCCGCTTGCCATCCAGCTCCCTGCTTATGGCCTGGGAAAGCAGTAGAGGACAGCCCAAAGCCTTGGGATCCTGCTCCCGCGTGGGAGACCTGGAAGAGCTCCTGGCTCCTGGCTTCGAATTGTCTCAGCTCCAGCCATTACAGCTGCTTGGGGAGTGAACCATCGGACAGAAGATTCTTCTCTCTGTCTCTCCTCCTCTCTGTATTTCCTGGCTTTCCAATAAAAATAAAGAAACCTTTTTTAAAAATTCTTTTAAAAAAATGCAATGCCACCCGGGAAGGGTCCCTGAGTTTCCAGATTGACACTTCCTTCATTTTAAACTCATCATTTTGTTTGTTAGCAGCTTTATATTCTCAGGTCCTAACTGTGTCTAGCAGAGCCCCAGTCAGTGGTTAACATAATGGGGGATGTGGAGTGAGCACATCTATGCTCTCTGGCCCCAGACACTGTGTCAGCCCTGAGGAACCAGCCACTAACTAGGTGATGATCTCACTGCACTACAACAGTCTGGACAGGAGGAGGAAGGAGGGGGAGGCATAACCCAAAGCAAATGTTCTATAGCTAGGCTGTGTCAATCAGCTACATTATCATAAATTAAAGTGCTAAACCGCTTCGGAAGAAGTATAACAAAGTACCTGAAGCCTTCTCATTTTGTAGCACTTTTTAATAGCATAGTGTCTCTTTTATTCATTTGGATGTTACATTCCTATTCACTAACCAATATTTTTCCAAACTAACCACCACGGTTTCCTAAAACACTATAAATAAAATGATGATGCCTCTTCCATTTCACAAGGCAGGTTCAGCTCTCTCCTAGTCTACTTATTTGGAGTCTACTGTGGTACTTGCCTATCCCTTAGAAGGGATATGTTAGAACCAAAGTACCTTTTGAAGGGGAATCACCTAAATTCAACTGCTTTAAAGTGCTAACTCCAATTGATAGTAATTCTGTCATGAGTAGTGTTAGCACCACTGATAAAATTTATTGTATTGTCTTTGGTTTATGCTGGGCACTAAGCTAAGTGCTCTATTTGAGCTATTCAATTAATATTCAAAAATAGTCATTATATTGATACTGTATTTATCCTACTTTTAAAAAATCATCTCCTTTATAGGATAGCAGACAAAAAGAATTAAGTCAAAATCTTACTTCATTCATCCTATAATTTCATCACTAAGTCAGGTTAGGGCAATATTGACTACATTTTATTTGTTTCTATAGAGGCTTTGTTCTATTTAACCTTACCTGTATTTAGCAGCTCTCTTACATATTTAATGTATGTCCTTGTGAGTGTGTGTGTGTGTGTGTGTGTGTAGCTACTTCAGAAACTTCATGGAAAATGGAATAAAAATGTAAGTTTTAGTACCAAAATGTTTTTAAATCATGTATACTTTTTCCATAATCCTCTTTTTAAATTTTTAAAAAATGATACAGTTCCATAGGCTCAGGGATTTCCCCCACCCCTCCTCCCCAAGTCCCTCTCTTCCTGATTTCCCCTATATTATTACAATAGTATAGTCCTTTAAAAACATTCACAAGTCCATCATTCTGCTATTTAAGTGTATCCTGACATTGTAGGTAAGGACAATGGCAGAGAGTCCAGCATCCTATTGTCAAGATCTATTTAACAGTTTCATTGGGAGTGTATCATTGATCTTAAAGTAGAGATGCATATTGCACTGTATCTTCACATCTTGATACGATAGTCTATATTATATAATACCTCTAGATGATTATATATGCATGCATGTTTATTTGTTTATTGATCTTATATTTTACATGAAGGTTGCCTTATATCAGAGAAAATATATGACATTTGTCCTTTGGGGATTGGCTTATTTCACTGGACATAGTGGTGTCTAGTTGAAACCATTTGATCGCAAATTGTAGAATTTCATTCATTTTAATAGTTGAGTAGAGTATTCTGTAGAGTAGATATACCACAGCTTCTTTATCCATTCCTCTTTCAGTGGGCATCTGAAAAGTCTATCTTTGCTAGTATAGATTGTGTTGCTGTAACTATAGGATTACAGATTCCTTTCCCATATACAGATTTCATTTCCTTTGGATATATTCCCAGCAGTGGGATAGTTGTGTCATAGAGCAGATCCATTTTGACTTCCACAGTGGTTGTACCAGCCTACAGTTTCACCAGCAGTGAAGGGGGGTGCCTTTCTTGCCCCATCCATGCCAGCAGCTGTTACTGGATTTCTGAATGTAAGCCAATCTCACTGGAGTTAGGTGGAACCTCAATGTAGTTTTCATCTGTATCTCCCTTATACCTACAGAGCCTGAGCATTTTTTTCGTATGTCTATTATCCATTTGAATTCGTGCTTTTAAAACATGTCTGTTCATTTCCTTTTGCTGTCCTTGACTTTCTGAAGCTCTTTGTATATCCTTGATATTATTCCTCTATTAGTTGTGTAGTGTGCAAAGGATTTCTACCATTTTGTTGGTTGCTTCTTTGCTGATGGTTTCCTTTGCTGTACAGAAGCTTTTTAGTTTGATGTAGTCTATTTGTTTATTTTGTCTTTGACTGCCTGTGCTTTTGGCGCCTTTCTCAAGAAGTCTTTCCCAATGCCTGTATCTTCCAGAGCACTTCCTTTGTTTTCCTCTAATGGTTTGATGGTTTCTGGATGCAGATTTAGGTCCTTTATCCATTTAGAGCTGATTTTTGCGTAAGGTGAGAGGTTGGGTCTTGCTTCTTACTTATGCAAGCTGCTATCCAATTCTGCCAACAGCTTTTGTTAAAGAGACCAGGCTTTCCCTCCAGATTACTTTCAGTTCTCTTGTCAAAGATGAGTTGGCTGTTCGTGGGTGGGCTCCGGTCTGATGTTTCTATTCTGTTCCATTGATCTTCTTTATTTCTGAACCAGTACCAGACTATTTTGATGATCACTGCTCTGTAGTATGTCTTGAGGTCTGGAATTGTGATTCCTCCAACTTGATTTTTATTCTTCAGGATAGTTTTGGCTATTTGTGGTCTCTTATGCCTCCAGATGAACTTTTGTATCTTATTTTGTATTTCTGAGAAATGTTGTTGGGATTTTGATTGGGACTGCATTGAATTTTTGTATATCTTACTTTTGGTAATATGGACATAATACTTATTTTACACAAAGTTCTTAATACCCCCTCTGTGCACAGATTTCAAACTTTTTTTAGCACCAAAACAAACTTATGTTTTGATTACATAGTCCATGAACTGTATGTTATATTTACTTCAAATTATTTAGAATAGTTTTGCGGCTTTATTTTTTCTCACTCGTCTTCATGATTTTTGAGCTATGTCAATGTCACTTCATATGAATGTAATTTATGGTTTCTGATGTGACCTTGTATTCCCTTATATTCATTGCACATATTTTATTTGTTCATTCTCTTAGTGAAAAGCACTTAGCAGCCTCTCAGCTCTTTGTTTCCAGAAATGTTGGTGCAAGGAGGAATCTCACACTGCTGTACTTGCAACCAGATTTTCTCAGCAACACAAATCAAGGAGTTGGGATTGCTGGTTTGTTGGGTTGTGGGTATAAATATTAGTTCCACAAAGCACTGCCAGGTTGTTTGACAGAATGGCTATACCTTTTATTCTATTAGCTATGCATCAGTGTTTGGAGTTTGCTCACATATATTAACTCCATATTTGGACCCACCTGTTACTACCATATTTTCTACTAGTTCTGCCTAATGGTTGGAAAGAAACAGCTTCCTGTTTTAGTTTAATGCTAGCAAATATGAGCATAAATTTATCAGGTTCTGCTTTCTATAAACTGCCTGCTCACATATTTGCAAGACGATTTTTCTATCTTTCCCTTGATGATTTGAAGGGTTTTCTAGATGTGAATATCCCATAATTTACAAATATTTACTCCTTTCTGTCACCTTACAGCTAAATCTTGAGAAGTCTTCATTTAACAGAAATCATTTTTATCTAGCCAAAGTCATTGATTTCTCTCCCCTGGTTTGCATTTTTGTGATCTTGCCCCCTAAAATTGGAAATATAGATATTCTCTAATATTTTCTTCCATTAGATTTATGATTTTAGCTTCCCTCATTTAGGTCTTTAATTAACTGGAAGTCTAGTTTTAATATGATAGAGTCGCTATCTGACTCCATTTTTCCATTGGATAAGCTACTTTTAAAATGTTAGGTACTATGTTTCACAGCAGTTTTAGGGTCACAACAAAACTGAGCAGAAAGTAGAATGTTCTCATATATCCTCTAGCCCTACATGCACAGCTCCCCTCATTGTCAACATCCCCATCTAGAGTGCTACATTTGCTTTACTCAGTGAATCTACAATGGCATATCACTACAAAGCCCACAGTCTACATTAGACTTTACTCTTGGTGCTGTATATTCTATGGGTTTTTTCAAATGTATAGCAATATGCATTATACATATGCATATGAGTCATGATATGCATTGATATATCAGATGTGTGACATGCACAGTATCACACAAAACACTTCTATTGCCTTCAAAATACACTGTGCTGTGCCTGTTCACCTCCCCTTCCCAGCCATCTGTCATGATCTTTTGACTGCCCACAGAGTTCCTTTTCCCAAAAAGTCATTGTGTTAGAATGATATATTCTGTAACTTTTGAAGATTGGCTTCTGTGACAGAGTGATGTGCATGTATGTTTCCTCTATGTATTTTCATGACTTAATGGTTGTTTCTTTTTTAAAAGTAAACAGTGTTTCACTGTTTGCATATTGCACAGTTTACTTATCCAGTAATCTTCTGAAGGACATCTTAGTCGGTTCCAAGTTTTAGCAATTATGAATAAAGCTGCTATAAACATCAATGTGCAGGCTTTGTCTGGTATAAAGTTTTAATTCATTTGGGTAAATACTCAGAAACAAAGTCATGCAGTCATATAGTAAGTGCATGCTTAGATTTGTAAGAAACTGAAAGTTTTCGGAAGAGGCTGCACCATTGTCAGTTGTGCCTTCTCAGCTGTAAGTGTTGGTCATCTCTGTCGGTCCACATCCTCCTCCGCACTGCTAGCGAGGGTCTGGATTCTGGCCATCCAACAGGTGGGTAGTAGGTATTTCATTTTTGCCTGAATTTGTAATTCGCTAATGACATATTATGCTGAACATATTTTCATATGCTTACGTGTCTGTTCAAGTTTTTTGCCCTTTTGAGAAAAAAAAGGTTGATGTTCATTTTACTATTGCTGAGTCTTAAGAGTTTAATATGTTGGAAAACAGCTGCTTATCAGTAAATCTTTTGCAAAGTTTCCCCCTTTTGTGGCTTGTCTTCTCACTCCATGGTGTCTTTCATGAAGCGGTTTCTCTAAAGAAGCTCAGCTTGTCAGTTATTTCTTTCAGGATAATGCTTTCGTGGTTTGTCTAAGTTATCACAACACCCAATTTAATCTAGGTTTCTTCTACTTTGTCTTCTGGGAGTTATACTTTGTATCTTTTCTTTAGGTCTGTGACCTATACGAGTTAATTTTTGTGAAGGGAGGAAGACGGCCTGTCTATATTGTTACTTCCCATGTGGATGTCCATTTGCTGACAACGCTATCTTTGCTCTGTTATATTACTGTCTTCCATGACCAGAGATCAATTAGCTGCATTTACATCAGTCTATTTCTGGGCTCTCGCTTCTGCTTCACCGCTCTCATTCTTCTTTCACCAATATCATGGTGCCTTCACAATTGCAGCTTTACAGTACATCTTGAAACCAGGTGGTCTTAGGCTGTCAGATCTGTTCTCAGCACTGAATTACTGATTCTGGGACTTTTGCTTTTCCATATAACCTTTAGAATCAGCTTGCAGATGTCCAGCAAATAACCTGCTCAGAGTTTGACTGAGATTGTATTGAACCTATAGCTCAAGGAAAGGATGAATATCATGACAATATTGAATCTTCCTATTCAGGAACATAAAATGCCTCTTGATATATTTAGTTATTCTGTGATATCTTTAGCAGAAATTTTCTTCATATAGATCTTGTAAAAGTTTTGCTGGATTTCTACCTGTTTTTCCATTGGGGGGGGGTTGCCAATATGAATGGTAATGTGTTTCTAATCATAAATTCTACTTTTTTTTACTGCTGGTATATAAATTTTTTTCCTGCTGGTACATGAAATTTATATATATATATAAGTTATATATCTATATATCTATATATCTATATCTATATCTATATCTATCTATATATCTATATATCTATATCTATATAAATTGATCCTTGGCATAGTAGGCTAAGTCTCCACCTGTAGTGCTGACATTCCATATGGTTGCCCATTCATGTCCCTGCTGCTCCACTTTCAATCCAGCTCCCTCCTTATGGCTGGAAAAGCAGCAGAGAAGGGCTGAAGTCCTTAAGCCCCAGCACCCATGTGGGAGAACTAGAAGAGGTTCCTGGCTTTGGATTGGCTCAGCTGTGGGCAGCAGCCATTTGCGGAATGAACCAATGGATGAAAGATGTATCTGTCTGTCTTTCTTTCTGTGACTCTGCCTTTCAAATTAAATAAACAACCAATATTTAAAAGATACATGCTTTACAATTTGACGAAGCCCAATTGACCAATTTATTTCTTTTTATGGATTGTAGTTTTGGGGTTGTATCTAGACAAATTTCGCTTAAGACAAGTCACTTTTCTCCTGACACTTTATTGATTTTTTTCAAAGTCTTTTATTTATTTTTATTGGAAAGTCAGATTTACAGAGAGAAGGAGAGACAGAAAGAGCTTCCATCTGCTGGCTCACTACCCAAGTGGCTTTGCTATCATGTCTTACTATTTCCAGGTTATTTCTCTCTTTCTTTTCCCTTCTTGGTTGACTTTTTTTTCAGACTGTTGACACAGCTAATGATATCATCTATAAACAAAGACATTTCTGCCTTTCCAACCTGAATACTTTCTTGTGGCATAATTCTATAAAACAGTAGTGCGAAAGTACATTAGGCCTGGTTTTAGTGGGTTTCTCGTTACTATGTATGATGTTAGCTGAAGGATTCTTCCTTCCTTCCTTCCTTTTTTCTTCCCTCCCTGCCTCCCTCCTTACTTCTTTTCTACTAGCTTACTTTAGAATTTTTGTCTTTGCCATTGATCTGAAGTTTTAATATGGCATACTTAAAGCTATAGCTTTTCGCCTCTAGTTTTGGGCATTTACTCTGCTTATTAGCCTCTGAGCTTCCTAGATCTGTGGTTTGGTATCTGACTTTAATTTTGGGAAAATGTGCAATCATTATGGCTTTAAACACATCTTTTGTTTCTCTCTCTTTCCCTCTGGCATTCCCATTATTCCTATTTATACCTTGTACACTTGTCCCTTGGTTTTTAGATATTGTATTCTTTTTTAGCCTCCAGTCTTTTTCTTTCTGCTTTGCATTTTGGGAACAGTTTAGTAACAAAGTTATCAAAGGCATTCTTCATTTCTGTTATAGTTGTTTTGATCACTAGCATTCCTATTTGATTCTTTCTTAGAATCAAATTTCCATGGGTTTCTGTCTCTTTCCTTACATTATCCAGCTATTTTCCTAAAAGGGAATTTCAAAATTTTCATGGAAAAGGGAATTGAAAGATGAATTTATTGGGGGGGGGGGGCAAAAAACCTGAAATACATTATAGTTTTTCAGAATATACATTTTTCCATGAATGCTTTTGAAAACCCCCGTATGTTGTATATATAACATTGCAATCATGGTTGGGCCCAGCATCATGGCTCAGTTGGTTAATTTTCCCTTTGCAAGTGCTGTGATCCCATATGGGTTCATGTCCCGGCTCCTCAACTTTCAATCTAGCTTGCTGCTTGTGGCCTGAGAAAGCAGTGCAGAGTGGCCCAAAACCGTGTGACCCTGCACCTGTGTGTGAGACCCAGAAGAAGCTTCTAGCTCCTGGCTTCAGATTGCTTCAGTTCTGGCTGTTATAACCATTGGGGGAGTGAACCAGCAGATAGATCTTTTTCTGTATCTCTTCTTCTCTGTACAATCTGCCTTTCCAATAAAAACAAATAAATCTTAAAAAACCCTTTTTTAATGTTTAAAAAAAATTCCTAGTCTGATAATTTCAACTTTCCTGCCGCCTCTGACTATTCTGAAACTTAGTAAGTCTCTTCAAACTGGCTTTTTCTTTTCACCTTTACTATGTTTTGTGCTTTCTGCCGAAAAGCAGACATGACATGAGTGAAAACATCTGCTGTGACTTTCAATGGCATGGAAGTGAGAAGTGAGGGACCAGGAAGCATTCTATAGGCCTGTGATTGGGCCTTAGTCTTGGTGAGGGGTGTGTCCCTGGGCTGTGAACAGGACCGGTGCTTCTCAGCTAGGACAGGCTGGCTAGAAGCCGCTGGAGAGGGTTACATCCCTTCTTCCAGGAAGGCTAGGTCTTTATAAAGCCCCATCAGATTAGGCCCTGGGTAAACAGTTTCCTTGGCTGTTTAAAATTGTTTCCTTTCTCTCTTGCCTTCCAGTGCTCACTGGGAGGACCTGGGAGACCACTGGTGGGGGCCGCCCAGTCACTGGTTCCCCTTTGGGTTTTTAACCCTTGAGTAAGTAGTCCAGAGTGCACCTGAGCTTCCATTACAGCTCAGGCTTTCCTACCCTGACAATGGTCCCTGGGGAGCTTTCTACTCAGATAAGTTCTGACACTCTGCACCTGTCTGCCTGGCTCTAAGATGCTGGGGACCGCATTCCACCTTGTGTCTTTGTCCATTCAGGCTGCTGGAATCAAATACATTAGACGCAACACATATGAACAGCACATCTTATTTCTCACAGTTATGTCATGTGGGAAGTCTGTGATTAGCAGATATGGTGTGTGTGGAGGTCTGATTCTCAAGAACAGCTGGTTCTAGCTGCATCTTCGTACAGTGGAAGGGAAGAACACGCCTCATCACCTCCCTGCCTCCTCTCTAAGCCACTTCTGCCCCTCATGTGGGCTCTGCCCAACTGTCATCACTTTAGAGATTAAGATTTCAACACAGGGATTTTTGAGAACAAACAAACGCTCAAATGGCAGCATCCTGTGACCTTGTTTATCTGAAGAATCTGAGAAGAGTTGCTGAATTTTCAGTTTGTTCCACCTTCTGCTTGCTGGATGGAATCGTGACTTTTCAGCTCCTTAGATACTGGAAACTGGAAGTCCATCCCACAAGCTGCTTCTAGATTTGCGTTCTCAACCTCCCCCTAGGTTTTTGTCTGCTACCTCTTTCATATATACAGTGGTCACTGAACAAGGATGAAAAGGTCATTAATAAGAGCTGTTAATTATTTGGGCAAACAATGAAAGACTTCCTCAGCCAAAGAAGGTAACCTTATTATAAACATACCAGGTTCCCAAAGATTCATGATATTCTGGGTTTTCTATTCTGTCCCTTCCTCCATACACTGCACTGTGTTTTAACATCTGGAAGGCCAAGTCACCCCTCCTTACTCTTCTTTAAGAACACATGTTAGCTATTTGCGGACTATTATTTTTTCATAAAGAATACAGATATTCTGAAAGATCCCTTTACCTTTTGGTCACTTTATCTTCCTGGTGTGATAAAATCCCAATCCTGGATGGACTACTCACCCCTGTGTATCTCAGAGCTGCTGGAAAAAGCCTTGTAAGCAGGTTAATTAGCTCCCATATGAATGACTCCTGGCCTTCAGCTTGCCCTGCTACATTGCTGGATGTATCCAGTGAACTCAGTATTTTCCCACTCTGGGCAATGGTGATTTCAAATCTCCAGTCTCCTCAGACCTCCAAGCTTCCACTGTCCCCCTTCACTCTCATTGTGTCCTTTGCCTTTTTGTTTGCATTAGAAACACAAGTCGTTAGATGTGAAGCTCCTCATTTTCCAATCTACAACCCACCTCCTCTCTTCATTTCTGTGATGACAGAGGAGTTCTCACATTTCCTTCACCTCTGCTCTGGTCCCATCCCATCTTTCTGAACCTAAGAATCACTCCTTTTTTCTCCTCCAAATTCAACTTCTGCTCCAAGAGCATCATTCCCGCTAGTCTTTTAAGCTCATTTGAATATCTCCATTTTTAAAATGAAGAGGGGCTGGCATTGTGGCACAGTGGGCTAAGCTATGGTTTGTGATCTGAAGTGCTGGTTTATATCCTGGCTACTCAGCTTCTAATCCAGCTTCCTACTAATACACCTGGGATAACAGCAGAAGATGGTCCAAGTATTTGGTCACCTATCCTCCATGTCGGAGAAGCCAGATGGAGTTCCTGGCTCCTGGCTTTGGCCTGTACCAGACCTGGCTATCTGGCAATTGTCACCATTTGGGTAGTAAGCTGGCAGATAGAAGGCTTTTCCGCCCCAACCACCCCCTCCCCCGCTCTGTTTTACTTGTCTTTCAAATATATTTTCTTTTTAAAAAATTGTAAAAATGAAGAGACCCTCACGTAACCTTCATAGCCCTTTAGTTATGATATTACGTCTCTCTCCTCATCACAAATTCCTTGAACACACTGGCTATAATTACTGGCTTCTCTTCACCTGCCCTTCCTTCCTCACCCCAGTCATGTGTTTTCAGGCCACAACATGCTACCCACATTGCTAGCTAAGGCTTCTGCAATGGTCAATCCACAGACGCCTGCAAGTCCTCCTCCTCTTTGAAATCCTTTGCTCCCTCGCTCCTTCATCCCCCTGTCCAGCCCAGCCCCTGCCATCCTGAATTTCCCTTTCCACTCTTTCTCCATTTTCCCTGTCTGTCCATCCTGCTCTCTTAGCCTTTACTTTGAAATTGTTCAAGATTACATCATAGGCCTTCTTCCGCTCTGATGTCATGTGCTCTCTATGGCTCGTTATGTGCCTCATGGTTTTCATTCTGCCTCTGTAGCGATGGTTCATAACCTTTTGCTTCCAGACCTGGCCACTGCCCTGAGCTTCAGACATGCATCTCCATCCCATCTTTTAGTTATAATTACTTTTGGACTTTTTTTTAAAAGACTTATTCATTTTTATTGGAACGTCAGATATACAGAGAGGAGGAGGAAAGACAGAGAAGATCTTCTGTTCACTGATTCACTCCCCAAGCAGCTGCAATGGCCAGAGCTGAGCCGATCCAAAGTCAGGAGCCTCTTCCGGGTCTCCCATGTGGGTGCAGGGTCCCAAAGCTTTGGGCTAACTTCGACTGCTTTCCCAGGCCACAAGCAGGGAGCTGGATGGGAAAGTGGGGCTGCCAGGATTAGAATAGGCGCCCATATGGGATCCCGGTGCATTCAAGGAGAGGACTTTAGCTGCTAGACTATCGCACTGGGCCCTACTTTTGGATATCTTAAAAACATCTCAAATCAACATCAAAAAGCTCACAATAAATTTGCCCACACTCCCTCTAACCTATTGCAATTGTTCATGTCAGAAACACTGGACATAATTCTTGGGTCTTTCTTCAACTTCTTTCCTTTATATCCAAACACTGCCGATTTTACCTTCCAAACCTCTCTTGAATTTCTACAACCATTCCCACTATGACCCTAACCTAAGTGACACCACTTCTAAATTATCTTAGCCAGTCTTTGGACACTCTATCTTGCCTTTATCTACACTGCAAGCCAGAGTAACTTTTTAAGAACAAAAAAAGGTAACCGTGCCCCTCTCCTTAGAACAATTCAATAGCTTTCCATTGCTTCTACAGTCAAGATTGAAATCCTAAACAGAATTTAGTTCCCAGTTTTCCACTTAATGTCATATTGTGCCATTTCCTTTCTTACTTTTATATGCAACTATTCTGGTAGCTATTTTCTGCTGACAAAGTCTGATCAATTTCTGTCTTTTTTTGAATTACTGCTTCCTCAGCATTTAGCATTGTGTGTGGTACATAACGGGGGTATACTGAAACACCTGGTGTGCTTCCCCCGTTGGGTGGCATGAACCTGGCTCTATGACTTGGCTGCACTATCTGACTTGGCTCCTGGAATTACGTGACTCTCTGACTTATTTGTGACTCTGGATTTTATTGTTTTAGGTGGTTATCATGATAATAATAGATGGCATTTGGGGGCACCTTCTATTTGTGAAGGCCTATATATCTTCTTTCCATTCCTATTAAATATGAAAAAATAATGATGATTAAGCCCACTCTTAAGGAACTACTGTGATGCAGATACTTAAATGACCTGTCCAAAGTGTCACAGAGGCACTTGGCTCCAATGTCCATGCTCTTGTCACTCCTAAGAATATCATCTTCTGTATGTCAGGTAAGAAGTTTCTCTCTAGTTAAGCCTGGCACCATGTATAACCACATTCTCTGGGCCAGCCCATGACAAGTGAACACCCCACCATCATGCACACTCAAGAGCTTGGCAAACATAACTAGTACCTTTGTTTCTTATTTTCTTGAAGGCCTATTTTATTGAGCATTCTTCTGTAGCTTTGTGGATTTGAGGATCAATTTCTAAAGAATGTGATTTTATCCAATTTGCAGAACTTTCGCAGGTATTTTCAGCCCTACAACTTTTAACTTTTTGGGAAGGATTCAGGATGATTACATTGGGAAGGCCAACGGGAGTGAATATCTACATAGATACAATGTGCCAGGTATCTAACATGTTCACATCATTGAATACTGGATGGCAATCGTGGTTACCATTTTACAGATGAGAAAGAAACCATCTGGTCTGGATTCTGATCCAGTGTTATCTGTGGCCAATGCCTGTGCAGTTTCCTGATGAACTGCATTGTGATGAAGATCCCTGTAAGAGGTAAGACTAAGAACCTTGAACCAGGACTGAAGCAAAGAAATGCTTTCTAAGCCACAGAAGCCACCTCAGGTAAACAGGCTTGTTTATCCACAACCTCACTTGGCAGATGGTAATTAAGCATTGAACAGACGGGGTTGTTTCCTTACATTCAAAGAATGCCTCTGACATTGTTTACTTCTCAGAAAATACCGGCTTCTTCCAGGAAGTTCTGGACCTATCAGAACCTCTCTCCTACCTTTCAGCAACTCTAAATGCCTCTGCACTTACACTCTACAGTACACCTTAGGATCCCATCATGTTAGCCATCAGCTGAATGACAGTCACTTGTTTTAGTCTGTGGTTTCTTTGCTGAACACCTGAAGCCAGAAAGCCAAAACATATTGCGCGGGGTGGTTGTGTTTGGTGCTAGTAACATTGGTGATTTTATTTCCTTTGGATCTTTTTTCTTTCCTCTAAACTTTCCTCAGTGATGATATATTACTTTAGATGAAGAGGTTTTTAATTTAATGACCTCATTGCTGCATTTCAAGGATTACATTTCCATTTTATATGTAGGCTAAAATGAATTTGAGATTCAATTTAACTTGAAAGTTATTTTTGGAGAGATTTGTTGGTATGGCAGCCATTTGACTCTCTTAGAAAGAAAGAGATCTGAATCTGTAACCAGTCCCACACATCCAGCTAAAGACGGGCAAATAAAGCAGAACAGATAGCCACCAAGGCTTAGACAGTTCAACAAGCTTAATTTCCAGAATGCTTGTTGAAGCAACTGGTTGGGATCTTGGCACGGTCGCCTAGCAGCTAGGGTCTAATACCGGCAGCCCTGCTTCTCATCCAGCTCCTTGCTTGTGGCCTGGGAAAGCAGTGGAGTATGGCCCAAAGCCTTGGGATCCTGCACCTGCATGGGAGACCTGGAAGAAGTTCCTGGATCCTGGCTTCGGATTGGCTCAGCACAAACCGTTATGGGGAGTGAATCAGTGGACAGAAGATCTTCCTCCCTGTCTTTCCTATTCTCTGTATATCTGACTTTGCAATAAAAAAACAAAAACAAAAAACAAGTGGTTGGGCATCCAGTAATGGATAGGCTTTTTAAAAATTAGAAACATTCTAAGCTACATTGCCAGCTTAACATTCAAAGCTTCTGAAACTTTCCCCTGATCACAATCTTAGTCTTCAATCACTTATCATGCCCTTTTTGAAATCTACTACATGAAAAACCTTTACCCTTAGAGTATTTTTCCTTCTTTCATCCTTCTTAAAGCCTTACTTTTTCCTTCAGACTTGATCAACCCTGATCTGGATTCCATCTCCTGATATGTTGCCTCACTCTTTCTGGACCAACAGACCAAATTTCAAAAGATGAACTGGAGTAGCATCAGGGCCTCATATGAAGTCACAAGTGTTTAACAAGTTGGGGGAACATTTAGGAGAAATGGGACATCTGAGAAAACACTATTCAGAAATCCTTGCACATGGCAATTGGGACATTTCAAATCCTTGGGAAGCAGAGCCCCGGACACAGAGCTCCAGGGTAGTGGTCAGAGTCAGAGTTCCAGGTACCACACCACCAACTGGAGACTGCAGATCTTCAAGCATGTTCTCCCTAAGTCCTTACTGATCTGGGTAATTCGTGGGCTGGATCTGAAGGATTGGACATTGGTACTAAGTCAAGGCGTCTGTGGGGCATTGACAGACAATTAGGGACCAGGGTGGGAAATGAAGGAAGATTGCATCATGTTACAAATATTCTTCCTCTGGGAGTTTTATGAGCACTAGTGTGGGACAGTAGAGAGCTCACTGAAGGAATAAATGAGTTAATTTTTACAAAGCTTCTAGTACTGTAACAGATTCTTGGTATGCTGTAGTTTTCTATTTATGTTGAGCATCTTTTTGTTAAGTGATCATAATGGGGGTGGGAGAATTTCTTCAACACCTGAGGTAAATGGACACAGGAATAAGACACCCTGATGAGCAAGAATAGGAATAAGCTTTTTATGAATTCTTATTTCTGCACAAGAGATACTTATTCATTGTAGGAAAATTAGAAAACAGATGAATGATAAATAAGAAGCAAACATTACTCATGGCTACATCACCCCCAAGACAGTTAACACTTTAGTATATACAAATACCTTTTCAAATGGTACATGCAAACATATGCAACTAAAAATTGGGATTAAGATTATTTTATACCTCTTGCCAACCTGCTTTTTTACCACACAACACATCATGCATTTTTAATGCATGTGAATTTCTATTCAATATATGCTCTCAATAAAATGTTTCATAGCTAACTCATAGCCCATTTTATGGGGAGTGCACATTTTATGTCACAACACTCACAGTGTTGACCATTTTGTTGCTTATTATCTTGAGTTATTATGACCAGCCCTGATGACCATACTTGGTATCTTTAATCTTTTAGGAAGTGAAATTAATGCAGGTAACTGCAGATGAATTTGCCCAAGAAGGGATTTCTAACTGCAGACATTAGCAAAAATCTGAGAGAATACAAAGAATACTACCCCAGCCATTAAATCACTTCTTTCTAGTTTCCCAAGTGTGTTTTTTAAGCCTGGAAGCCATGGAAGAAAAGACAGC
This sequence comes from Ochotona princeps, assembly GCF_030435755.1. Taxonomy (NCBI): domain Eukaryota; kingdom Metazoa; phylum Chordata; class Mammalia; order Lagomorpha; family Ochotonidae; genus Ochotona; species Ochotona princeps. The sequence continues at coordinate 42,986,993 of NC_080835.1, forward strand.
CGCTTTTGTCTTTCATAAAAGAGCTTTCAATCTAGATCTTTTTCAATTAAATCAAGACTGTGCTTATATTATTTTAAAGACTAAGTTCATTATGTAAAAGAATACAAACACAGAAAAGGGGAAAAAATCCCCAACTGCTTCATGATTTTGGTTTGCAGTGCTCTTGCCCTTTCTCCACTTATACTTTGGGATTTGTAAGTAGTTTTGTTCACTTTGTGTGGCTAACATTACGTCTTGTTATTTTCTTCTTCACTTATGCTAGGACCCTCAACACTTTTCAGGTTTTTTTCTAACCCATTAGAAACATAATTGAAGAGTGGTACTGCATTATTCAATGTAGCTTTTGATGGTGGTTTGTCTTGGAAGCACAATGATTTAGGTCCCTCCCCTAAAGATTCCCACCTCCCAACCCCAAAATCCCGCTCAACAAAATTATGTCCTTTCTTGCATCTGCATTTCATTTTCATTTGACTTGGTTTTCATTTTATTCATCTTTTTCTAAACCTCATCTGCCTTATTTTCTATCTCTCAAGAGGGTACCCTCTGCCTCCCACACTGGTGAGAGCCTAAGAGCAGGTAATGAGACTACAGCACCATCAGTGGTGCCTTTGGTACATTGCTCTGGGCATGTGCCTTGAGATCCTTGGAAACTTAGTCCTGAGAGCCAGCAGATTGTATTCCCCCATAAAGCAGATGAATTCTCCACATTGGGGGGTGGGGGGAGGATTGTTTTACATACTAGGAGCAAATGCAGCAGGCCAGGCTTGGGAGCAGGGCTGCACCGGGATGCTTGGGTGCTTTGGGCAGGCTTATGACCTGGCCTCCTTTCAGAATGATGCTCTCTAAATATTTGTCCAACACTCATTTGGAGACTGAGTGCTGTGTGGGAGAAGGAGGCCAGACTGATTGCAGGCTCAGCAGCAGGTCAGTCTTCATGGCTCTGAGCAGCCCTACTTCTGGCCCTAAAGTTTTGCACCTCACTAGTCATTGAAGAAGGCAGGTTAGACACTATAAACTCATCACTTAAATGTTCATAGGGGTTTTCCCTTCTACCAAGAGACTGTGGTGAAGGATCTGGGAGAGTCCAATGACCTATTACAATTGGTGTGACTCTGGAAAATTCTGTAAGTTTTCCAGGCCAATGTTCCTTACCTGTAAAATGGGGGACAATGACTCCCCATCTCAATGGGTTGGGCAGGCTTAAATATATGGAGCAACTAGAGGAGTTCTTAGAACAAAGCTTTCATTCTGTGTGCTATAATTATATGTGTTATCGGTAATGATAATTATTCCTGTGTCATGCGCACTGTGAACAATTCAGATAAGGACCATTTTTTCCATCTCATTACATACCCAATCATATTTTAGTGTTCCTTTCCAGCTGGCTCATGCCTGAATCCAGCTTACCTCAGGAGCCCGAGTATGGAAGTGATGGGGACATGTGTGTGTAAGGGTCACTGCCACAGTCACTCCACCCACACTTGCTTAGTTTCATTTCCCACCAAAAAGGTTGGAAGATGATGGGACAACTAGAGACGGACTTTGGGGAACTGGTGACTTTCCAGAACTTGGGGAATCCTCAATAAGCAAAGAGGCATCTCCTTTAGAAAAACTAGGAAGAGAAGGAAAGAAATCTCCTTCAAGATAAGTGTACCTCCTAGGAGAATCCTAGGATAGAGCCGGGGGTGGTGAGAGAGAACGTGCGGGCCTTGGATCCTGGCAGATAGCCCTTGGTTTCCTTTCTGCTAGGTCACGGAATGACCTTGAGTAAAATAACTCACCTCCCTTTGTCTTGACATTCTGATCTGGACAAGGGTCATGCTAAGGCTGATGAAAGCTGTTCCATTGGCAGTTCCTCCCAGGGTACCTGGAGTAGTTGGATATCCCATACCTGGGACTTCCTTTGAGTTCTTATCAATCAAAGAATGGACCCTGATGTACCCTTGGTGCCTGAAACCTAGAAGGTGGCTAATACAAATGTGCTGAAGGACAAGGCAGCCCTCACCTGCTGGATGTGAGAGGCAGGACTTCCAGGATGCACAGACACATAGCAGTAACAGCTGCTATTTAGTAAGTACATCCTCTAAGTAAGTTCTTGCTCACACTTGGGATCCATCATTCCACATAATCATCCCAATCATCATGTGAAGTAGGAGTTGTCACCATTTTAGAATTTTGGAAACAGACCAGCCAGTGGAGAGCCTGGATGCCCAGCTCATGCTCATGCTCCTAACAGCTGAACTGAACTCAGCTGTTCCCTCACCTTTCACTTGGGGAGCCGGCATCAGTTTGCACTCAGCGCTAGGAAATCATTCTGACAAATAGGTTTGCGCAAATACAGTCATATAATTGGGGAATTCTACATTAGGTAGTCTAATGCCTGTGAAATAAATCAGCCTTTTAAGTTTTATATTGCAGTATAGTTGAAATGTTTAATAATTATTGCAGAGAATGGTATAATGCAGCACTAAAAATGAGTAATTGAAAAGCCCATCAAGGCAGATGAAGCATCTTCTCATTGAATTGCTCTTGAATACTTTACATAACTATTTCATTCAGATTTATGATCAGCTGAGCAAAATGTACGTCTCTCCATCCTGCTGTGTGCCTGAGTAGTTCAGGAAGCCCATTTATACAGTGTGAACACCTTCAGGGATGCACAAATGAGATCTTAGTTGCTAATGGAGCCATGCAAGGGTTTCCTTTCCTTCTGTGAAGGAAAAAGGAGGCAAACATCAGCCTCTGTGTCCCTAGCTCTGTGCGGGGAGTGGCGTGGCCTAGGGGCTAAAGTCCTCGCCTTGTACGCGCCGAGATCCCATATGGGTGCCGGTTCTAATCCCGGCAGCTCCACTTTCCATCCAGCTCCCTGCTTGTGGCCTGGGAAAGCAGTGGAGGACTGCTTGGGACCCTGCACCTGCATGGGAGACCTGGAAGAGGTTCCTGGTTCCAGGCTTCAGATTGGCGCGCACCGGCCGTTGTGGCTCACGTGGGGAGTGAATCATCGGACGGAAGATCTTCCTCTCTGTCTCTCCTCCTCTGTGTATATCTGACTTTGTAATAAAATAAAATAAATCTTTAAAAAAAAAACCTATACTGGCTCGCTCACAGCCCTAACAGTCCTAGGAAGGGACAATGTTTGCTGTCCTACAGGTGAAACTGAGGCTCAGAAAAATGCTGGAACTTGATCAGATGCTCAGGACTCAACCATAAACTCATACTAGATGTTCTGGCTCCAAACCGGTGCCCTTTCCCTGCATCCCCAGGTCCTGAAGGGCCCCGTGTGCACAGAGGGGCCTTAAGAAGCAACCAGCAGAAGGGATCCCAGCCAGATTTTATTTGCAGTTCTGGCTCCTTAAATGTCCAAAGGGTTGATACTGCTCTCAGATACCCCATTCCTTCATTTCTTACCATGTCAGCAACCCAGGCAGAGACCAAGTCAAATCTCTGCAAGGGATGCTATTTCTCAGGGATTCAGCCCCTCTCCCTCCCCTAATCCCCAGCTCAGCAGGAGAAGCAGGCTTTATCGGAAATACAACCTTATCATTTTGCTCCTCCCTAGAGCCCATAGCCTGGGAGTTCTTGGCAAGTTCAGTTCACCCAGCAAGTGTGGACAGATGGCTGCCTGGATGAGGTGGCAATCTTTGTTTCTGGTCTCACTCATATGTCAAAATAATCTAAGGGGTGGGGAGGGAGCAGGAAAGGCAGGAAAGAGAATATAATCCTTTATTTTTTTAAAAAAATGCATTTAGGTTATAAACAGAGGAGGAGGGCTCTCCAGCATGCCCCAGGTACGCACAAGGCAGTGACAATCCCAGCACACACTAGAGTTCCCTTTCCCAACACCCTGATCCCCTTCTATTTGACCCTGGATGCCTGCCATTCATTCTCCTTCGGCTTAGATCAGCAGACATCAGCCTTGGGTTAAAGCTGCCCTTGCTCCCTCTCCCTCTGCTTTGAGAATGATCCAAGATTCCAATGAGGATGATTTCTGAAGAGGCTTAACAAGTCACTGGATGTCTTCATTCCTCAGGATAGAAAAGCATGTCAGATTTCTCCCTCACTTTAGAGTGAAAGCGGCAGGCACTGCACTTGAGCGTGGATACAGTACACGTCTGTGAACTTCTCCACATCCTGGGGAAATGTCCAGCTTTGACCTAATTATATTTCAACATGAAGAATCTCTCTGCAAGACATGGACTTATGGTAACTTTCCATGGCGATCTGTTGTGTTTTCGGCTGGCAGCTACTGAGCACTGCGAAACAAATTAGATACCTGAAGAGAATGCATTTTTGTCTTTGTGCTCCTGGAGGTGGCAGAGTGGAGGGAATACACTGATCACATCATGTGGAAGAGTGCTTGTCCCTCTGCTGTAGAGAGGGAAATGAGATGGGGGTTGGGAAGCGAGAGCTGGGTTTCCGCCTGGCTGAGGAGTGAGCAAGTGAGCTGAGTGACAGAGAAGCTCTCGGGAAATGACAAGCTGGAGAATCTGCTGCTGTCCTGTCCACACAGTGCACTGCAGGAGGAAGGGCCCAGGGGAAGGGAGTGGGGCTGGGAAGGCCCCAGGGGAGGGAGACACTGGCCAGGGAACAATGACTCTGAGCAGCTGGTGCTGGCCTGGGTTGTGGTCAGGGGTTAGGTGTGCTACCTTTCCAGCCTTCCCAGATGCTGTTCCCTCTTCTTGTTGAACTAGTCCTACTCATGGTTGCACTTGACTTGTCATGTCCTCTGGGAGCCTCCCCCACACCCAAGGTTCAGACACCAAATGCTGCTCTTTCTACTTGCCCAGCCACCACTCTCACTGCCCTTGACTTGGCCTCTCAGTATGTAACCTGCATCTGCCATCCCCACCCCCACCCCAGCTTCCATATGATCCAGCATGGTTGCAGACTTGGCTTATCTGTTATGCATTCCTGCACTTAAGCTCCACGCCCCTTACTGGCCACATGTCTGCGCTGTACCATGTGAGGATGCCATGGCAGCTTCCTGGAGATCACTTCAAACATCAAAGCCTCACCCACACTCTTTCCTCATTGAGGCATGTTGCCCACACTTTGGGTGTGTTGTATCCCCTTAGGCAAGTCCTACCTTCCTGCACCTCCAGCTATGTCTCTGCTCTGAACTCTTCTAACATTCAGAGACGCTGCAACAGATCCAGCCAGGGATTCTGTTTCCTGCAGCATCTTCAGGTAGGAAACACTGGACTCAAGGTGATGGTCACCACCAATAGCCCGTCAGTATCCCCTGGAACCCTTAAAGAAACTGTCACCACCTGGTTTACAATCCAGAGCCTCTGCTTCTACTGGTTTTCAGCAATGATGGCACGGATTTCCTGGGTGACACTCCTGTGGGGTACAGGAGAGGGTCTTTGGGTGGTGTAGGGCTGCTGCAAAAGTTGCTGGTCATTTCAAGTGCCTTGTGCCTTACCAGCTCCTTGCCTAGCCCACGTGGAAAGCAGGCGCTGAGTCTACCTTGCTTACTTGTGGGTCACCAGCAGCTAACATGGTGCCTGGCATAGCATTTACATTTAATCAATATTTGTGACACGAATAAAGAATTATTTAGCATGAAAGAAATGGGATGTGTCTCTTTTTAAGGAAAAAGAAACCCATCTGTGTAGGCAAAATGGGCAGAACTGCTCTAAGAGGAAGAATGGGCAGGGGCCAGTGGAGGCAGGGGTGCATTGGGAGAGCGGGGAAGGAGCTGCTCGGGGCAGGAGCCTCGTCAGCTTTATTTTGCTTGGTGTCACCAGTTTCTAGATGTGGCCTCACAGGGGACAGGCGCTCAGGACATATCTACTGAGTAAATGACTGTTCCCAGCCAGTCTTTAAAGATTGATCTCTTTCTGCTATATCCTGCTCACAGCCATGCTTCTGCCAATACTCGAGTGATTTTTGCCCAGGTCATTCATGCTCTTCAGATGTGCTAGAAGGAGGAACGGTCTTCCAGAAAACTCCGCCCTGGTGCTGACAATCCTGCGTCACGTTTAGTGTGCAAATCCAGCTACAATGCCAGCATCTTCACATTGGTCAGGAGGCTGCCTCAGCTCTCACACGTTCTTCTCTCCCATCCTGCTCCCCACCCCTCTTTTTCTTTCCTTCTTCAAGCTGGCCTCCAGAGAGCAAATTGAAAGCTGAGAAAATGTGGTTATCACCATATCTCTCTAAATCTAATTCGGGAGGAAAGCATCACTTTGTTGATAGAGCACAAAGAAGGGAGGGAACCCGTGTGTGTTACATGTCCACTTCCCTCACGGCACTTCCTTTATGTTATCTCATTTGAACCTCACCTCTGACTTGCTGTCAGTTTCACCTGCGCAATATTTCTCTCCAGCACCCAGGGATACCACAATGTGATAAACTACTGCAGCAGCCTTTCCTCTCATCTTTCAGTTTCCATACTTAACCCCTACCATCCAATCTTCCCACAGGAGGCAGAACACATGTTTAAAATTGGAAATCAAATCATGTCACTTCCCCATTTGCAATTTCCAATGGCTTTCTGTGTTGCCGCTTCCAAGTCCCCACCTGACCTAGTGCTCCTCAGCCTCTCAGACTTCATCTGCTGCCACTTTCTGTCCTCAGCCAACCTCCAGTCCCTTAAACTTGTCGGACTCCTTCCACCCCAGAGCCTTTGATGGTTGGTTCCCTTTGGTCATTTCCATCTGACATGAATCCCCCAGCAAACCTTAAAGCTTAGGAAGGAGAGGAGTGAGGAACAAATTTAGATGTACTAGAAGCCTCCCTGCAACTGGTTTTCCAGCTGATCCAACCCCGAGACTACTTTTAGCATTGCTCCTCACCTGAGTTTCGCAAGGTATTCTTTAGGTACAGTTAAAATGTTGGTTTGAAAAAAAAAAAAAGAGTATGTCATCTTCTTTTCCATGCCAAGTAGTTTTAGTAATTCGAGTTGATTTTTTCATATAGTCAAGGAAGAGAAGTGAGACAGTCCAAGCCTGCTGAAATCTTGGTCACTCCTTCCAGTGGGTGGCACAAGCACTGCCCACTTATTCCCTAACCAGTTAAGAGACCACCAACGGGGAACTTTTTACATGTAGGTTCCCGCCCAACAAGGAGGCATCTGGGAAGGCTTAAAACCCCAAGACCCTTCCTCAAACCCTTGGTGTCTCTCTCCTTTCCACAGGCACCCCACCTCCCGACTTCCTCTCGGGAGGAGCCTTCCCTTTCCCTCTTCTTTCCCTGCTCACCTGGTCACTTTGCAAATAAATTTCTCTGTCTGAAACTTGTTCCTGGCTTTTTATTTCTATATTAAGCTGAGGAAAGAACCCACTGAGCTTTTCTGGTAACAAGAAGTTTAATTTGGGGAAAAGAAGCTAGAATTTACTGAGCTGTGTGTCAGGCCTTTGGTCTTGCTGACTCCCTAGAACAATCCCGTGAGATAAGCATGCTGACCCCCATCTCACTGGGAAAGCAAGTGAGGACCAGCAGAGTCAGGTGGCTTCTCAAGCTACACACGTCTTTACTAATGAATCTGGTATAAAACCACAGGTTTCCTGTTCTGCCACACCATCTACCCTCCCTAATTAAGCCCACCCTTTCTTTCCCAGCGAAAAAGCACATCAAGCAAGCAGCAATGTATGCGTAAGTAATGATTAAGATATAAAGGGAATACAAGGCTGCTTTCCAAAAGCACATTTGAAGCCTCCATTTACCTGTGTTAATTGTAATATCTTAACAAAATGTTGTTCTTAAATATTCATTAAATGGAATCGCCTAAGGGCCTGTACTTGGGAGCCTGGTTGGCTGATATTCAACATTTCTAAATGTGCTTGAAAATAACCCAAAGTCTTGCCTTCCAAAGCATTCCACAGTATAGACTGGCAACCAATTCAAAATGACCCCTCTGCTCAATTTGTGCTGTTTTGCCTTTAGCCCTCGCAGTTTTCAGTGCCATAGGTCAAATTTCAACAGTGTCCCCTGCTGGGTCCCCCAGGAGGCTCTCTTTCTGGATGTGTGTTTCCAAGAGAACAATCCTGCTTTCCACAATAGCAACAACAATCAATGCTTGCACAAAAGACTGAATGACAATGGAAATGTGGGTGAGTTAATTATGCTCCCATTCCCTTTGTTCTTTACAAAGACAGGGTGATCAGTGAACTTTAAAGATGTAAGCCATTGAATTGCACTAGAGGAAAATGGGTTTCCTAAGGGTACAATGAAAGTCCTAGCAAAAACAATTTAATTTATATCAGAAATAGTCCCACTGTTGGGTCCTTGGAGGAAGGAGCCAGCATTAGAACAGAACTTCAGGGGTGGAGGCGGGCTACAGGTCTCCTGGTGTGTTTCAAGTTGTGTGGGAACTCAGTCTTTGTCAATGGCACCAAATCCCCTGCAGTTTTTTTTTTTAATTTATTCATTAATTACATTGTATTATGTGTCACAGTTTCATAGGTACTGGGATTCTCCCCACCCCTCCCCAAACCCTCCCCCCATGGTGGATTCCTACACCTTGTTGCATAACCACAGTTCCAGTTCAGTTGAGATTCCCTCATTGCAAGCATACACCAAACATAGAGTCCAGCATCTTACTGTCCAGTCAAGTTCAATGGCTTCTTAGGAAGACCCGCAGTCTTAAAACTACTAAGGCCGGGGCAGACATTTGACCTTGTGATTAAGACACTTGTATCTGACCTCAGAATGCCAGACTTATCTCTGCTCCAATCCCAGCTCCTTGCCAGTGTGCACCCCGGGAGGCATCAGATGATGGCTCAAGTGGCTTCAGTGTGGCCCAACCCTGGCTGTGTAGACATTTCTCGAGTGAACCAGCAAAAGGGAGCTCTCTTCCTGCCTTTCTGCCTCTCAAATAAGGAAAATTAATATTGCAATAAAATGTGATAGCTTTGCTCTCAGATTTAGTTTGGAAGCAATTCACTGGAGCCAAGGACTGGACCCCCTTGCTTTGGGACTTGCTGCCTGCTTTGCTTCTCAGTGCTGCCCACATTTCTAGTAATAGTATCCACATGGATAGCCAATACACAGCCCCAGCCCTGGCCTCTGTTCTGTTGTTGCTGCCTTATGCTTGAGGTCTCTCTAGTTAGTGCAAAATAGCTACATCTTTGAGCTCTTGGCCTATAGAATTTCCTCCTAAAATCAATTTATTGTTTATTTATTCATGCAATAACTATTTTGATACATATTTGTGGTAAACACAGTAAAATGGTGCCACTTGCTGTTGGTAAGGTGGGTCAGATATTAAGTATCTTCATTTGAAAGGTTGGAAGTACCAAAGAATGTGTGGCGTATAAAGCGAATTGTGTCCACTTCCCAGACAGAACTGCTGGTGAACAAGAGTTGGATCACATTACTTCACTACAGAAGTTACTCTGTTACTTCATGTTTCTCCGCTTAACATCACATAAACACCTCTCATTTCCACATGTGTAAATCTAGTGAAACTTTGAAGTGTCTGCATAACATGTACCAGACACAGTCAATGGATTTCACTTATACCAGCTTCCTTCACCCTCCCCATAGCACTGTAAGTTAGTACTGTAACTATTCCATTTTACAAGCTAAGGAAACTTGTGTCCCAGAATACTTCAAAGAGAACTTAGTTCACATTGCTAGTAAACAGCAAAGCTAATATTCAAATTCTAACTGTTGGGACTCTGAAACTTCAGCTTTTATCCACTAGGTGTAGTATGCCTTATCAAGATGTACCTTCATTTGTCTTAATTAATCCTAAACAATAGATTTCTAAATCAATTATCTTTTTGCCTCCTATTGCAAGCAAGGCTGCAGTGAACATCCTTGTACCTACAGCAGTCTCCAGTTGTCTAGGCCTGCCAATTGGCTGAATTCCTAGTAGACTTCCAGAGTTAAGGGGTATGAGCATTTTAAATTTGGGTGCACAGTGCCAAATCGACAGAAACATTCAATAATTCACATTCTTACCAGTTGCATATGATAGAGAGCCTCATTCTCATCTCAACCCTTGGCACGACTGAATCTGCTCTGGCAACAGTCTCCACGACCTCCTCACTGCCAAATCCGACAGCTCTTTCCAGCCTCATCCTGCTCAGAGCTCTACCATATACACCCGTGTAGACACACACACTCTCAAACTCATCCTGGCCCTCCTCCCTCCTAGCCACTTGCACTCCCTTCCCTGTATGATCTATGAGTGCTCTGTAATCCTCTCTTCTTTGCCCTGTTCTTGCCTTCAAGGCCCTCCTCCCTAATGTAGCAGATGCTCTTAACTGCTGGTTCAATGACCATTCCCACCTTCTGTCTCACTGCAACAACCCCAGTTTTGTCAAGGTCTTCAAGTATCCTGACCCAGAGATGAAATCATCAGTGGTCTATGCTGATCATGGCTGCTTCCCTTCCTTGAATTACAGGTGACCTGCTTCTTGATGACGAGACATGAGCAGAAGCTGACTAGGAGACTTCTGGGATTTTCTTCTCTGAGGGGAAGAGAACACTGCCCTTCCCCCACCCCAACTAGCCTCATTCCCTGGTATTTAGAGCACTGCTGGAGTCCTTAACTCAGCAACACTCTGAGTTAGTGCACCACCGACCAGGTAGAGCTGGCACAGCCATTTTATGAAATAGGAGAGGACAAATGAATCACAGAGCCATTGATCCAGGGACCTGAGCTGCTGAAAGAATGCTAAAGCCGTTTATCTCTAAACTCCTTTTTAAACGATGAAATTGGATTTTCTAGTAGCTAAATGCATCCCAACAAATACATAATGATCATCTTAATGTAATATTAAAACTTGAAGGTATCACCTACATCTTTTGAGTTTATAAAAAATAATAATGACTAAACTCATTACATCCCTATGATGAGCCAGGAACTGTTACAAACCATATACAGAGACATATATACACATAATTTAGATATCATTCCCACTCTATAAAGTAAGTGCTATCATCCCCATTTTATTAATGAGGAAACTGAGGCACACAGGAATTCAGTAATTTGGCTATGGTCATAAATCTGCCACCTAACAGATTTATACTAGGATTCAAGCCAGGATGGTCTGACTTCAGAGTTTGCACCCAAGGCTGATATTCCGCTGTCTTGTATCTTCCATGATGAACTGGGAGACCCTGGGTTTTACATGTCCCAGGAGGAGCTCAGCATCTTCCTTCATCCTGATCAAGGCAAAAAGTTGGAGTCTCTAGAACCTGCCATGCTTATCGCTTCTTCCCCACATCCAATAAATCATCATACAGCAACTGCTCTACCTTCTGTCCGCGCTTTCAGCTAGGCCATGATGCCTGGCTTATAATTAGGAGTTACAAGTACTGGCTGCTATGACCTGCCTCTTCAAGATTTAGCCGCTCTGGTCTGTCTTGTCTTTCCCCCCCTTCACCCTCCAGCCCATTGAATTTGCCTGCTCTATTGGCCCTACCTTTAGGGCCTTCATATTTATTATCTCTTCAGCACTGAATCTCCTGTATGGCATTCTCTAATTCTTTTATAACCAAGTCCAAATACTATGTCCGTCAAGAGGTCTCCAAGTTTTCCACCTCCACATCTGTTCTGCCACCATGCTCTGCAGATCTCCATGGAAGCCCTGATCACACTTTGGTCTAATCCTTCATTTATTTATTTGCTTCTCTAGCTTGTCAACCCCGCATCCTTGAGCCAGCTTATCAACTCCCTGCAGGCAGGATACACTATCCCAAACATAGTATCTCCTTTCTGCCAGCCCTGCCCTTCCTTTGTTCTCTGCCTGAATTACTGCTATCCTTAAGCCAGAAATTCCCATGTCATCTCTGCACCCCATAAGCCAACTTGTGCTGCTGTAAGGTTGTTTGAATGAGCCCTCTCCTTTCCATTCACAAGCACACCCTGCAGATGTTAAGATCTTAGGCTTGATGGTTGTGACAAAGCAGATCTCATTTCCATTGGGGATGGAGAAAGGGCTTTCTTCAGGCTGGGAGAAGAACTAAGCATCTGAAGGCTGACTCAGATCTGAACAGAGGCTCTCTGGCCATTTGAAGATTGAATGTAACTATGGATTGTAAGACATTTTACCTTTTTTCACCCGCAAATTAACAAGGCCCTACTATTCTAAATAGTATCTATCTTAGGGAAACTGAGTCTAAAAAAATTGCTGAACAGCTCTGGCAGAGCCTTCTTAAAGCCAAACAGACTATAACTTAATCCATCAACTGATTGATAAAATACAACAAACGCAGTATTCAATACATGTGAGCCACTCATTCCAAATAGTTCATGACTTCTAGGTTTAATTAGCATATTCCAAAGATGTATCAAGTGTAAGAACATAAAGGGCCTAAAAATACTGATGAGTGTATTGCATCCCTTATCAGAATGCAATTTTTTAAAGAGACTTAGTCAGTCCTAGTGAATCTAGCAAGGAAATTGTGCGCCAACCAACCAACAGAGCTTTGATGGAAGTTTTCCTTTCATTCAAGTATCCAATCTCACAAACATTCGGAAAGGCAATATGCCCACATGAAGTACATCTGAACTAGGAACTAAAGGTGACCCTAGGCAAGCTGTTCAGTCTCTGATTCCTCATCTGTAAAGTCTGGTGAGGAATCTGGGTCAGTCTTCTTTCCCGGCACTGCATGGAGCTCATACGATAGGATAAATGAAAATGCGATTTAAGTACTGTTGAAGTCCAAAAAAATAGAAGCTGCATTTTACAAAGTGGTTGCTACAGCTTTAAAGGACAGGAGCTTAATTCACAGGTTACCAAACACGAATAATGATAATCAGTTCATTTTAAAGTCCTTTAGTTAATGCTCAGTCTGGAAACAAGGATCTTAATTAAAAAGATAAAACACTTTGATGCTGATGTTTAAAATCAATGTGTTTCATTAATTTTATTATTTGATTCTATTAACAAAAGAACTGAGGATTTAAAAAAAGTGAACTTCTTTATATTGGTGACCTCAATGACTTTCAACTCGATGGAAATGTTTAAAGAAACAGTGACATTATTTTGAGGCCCTGAACCTGTTACAGTTAGTCATTTGTGCAGTTTCAACTTCAAAAGCAACTTGTAGTATTTTGCTTAGTCATGACAATTTCTGGAGAATAAAATGAAATCTCTCTCTAAACAAAGGAATGAGCAACATGTGCAAATGGGCCGGACTCTGCCCCCTGATGAGACAAATATCTCACTGCACACCTCAGCAATCTGTGGGCACTAGCAAATGGGACTTGAAGGTACCATGCCAAGTGTATTGCATGGGTCTTTTTCGGACCCCAACTCCTCTGTCAGCTTCTACGCAGTGCAGAGTGACTTTACAGTCTAAGCACAGTGCCTGGCGCTTAGTAGGTGATCAAGAAGTTCAAAACGTGGCACTTGCTCTTCTGCAAATCTAAAAGCAATCCTGTGAACCAGCACAAGCTTTCTGACTCTCCCAATTTCAGTCCACAAAGTATTACTAACATGATCACTGAAACATTTTATTTAACAAGCATTAATTTTAGATTAGGCCCGACACAAGATATCTTCAATTCTTTTTGAACAAGATTGGACATATATTTCTTTTTTAATGTGAGTATGAAAATAGAACAGCAGAGAGGAGGGGAAACATTCGATGCTGAAAACTGGCTTTAAAATTACCCATTAGCAATAAATGAACATTATATTCAGTTGACAGCTAATCAAACTTAGGGAAATCACAAGCAACATCACAGAGACATGAGCCCTTTCACAAAATAAGTGAACAAGCTGGCCACTGCTTTGACATAAATGTCAACTTCAATACATACACTTCCGCCCTCTTGCCGACACATAAGACACACAATGGGTTCCATCTGACGGGTCTAAATTTCATTGGTTAAAAGTTCTAGTGCAAGTGCGCAGACCACAGACTATCCTTACTAGTTTTCTAAGCCACTTAGCTTCTTGGTGTCAAGCTAAATAGATTATATTAAATGCAATCCTATGTGAAAAGTTCTTAGAACCTAGTGTCCCCGAGATTACCACAAAGAAAGGAAATTCCTGAGGCATCACTCAAAAGATATCGGAGCCCTCTTCCTTTCCCTTCATTTTCCCCCCTTGCAAAGGAATAGAAAAAAAAAGAAAAAAATTAGAACCAGTTCTGGAGCTGTGCCTGGTCATTAAGATGTCTGCCTCCCACACTGAAGCATTGGATGGGATTCTTAACTCCAGCTTCCCAAGGACTTGGATTCCTGCCACCTCCATGGGAGGCCTGCACTGAGTTCCAGGCTCCGGCTCTGGCCTTTGTCCAACTCTGCTTTGTGGGCACATGGGGGAACAAACCAGCGGAATGATTCATTCTCTCTCTCTCTCTCTCTCTCTCTCGAGAGAGAGAGAGAGAGAGAGAGAGAAACAAACCAGTTTAAACATTGGATGCCCCTGTAGAGTAGGTCCTTGACTACCCAGTCCTTTGTGACCGACTGCACTTGAATGATAAGAAGGTAAGGCACTGCTTGATACTTTCAAGAACCTTCTGGAACCCTGGGAGCAGAGACCTTTCCCAGTCTGCTCTGAGCAAGTCAGCTAGTGAAGCTTTGTTGTGATGCTTCAGTTAACAGCAGGCCACACATGGAAGTGGTCCCACAAGCCAAAGCCCTCTCATGTGTGCAAAGACATCTCATGATATCTGCACAACGACAAAAGTAAGTGATTCATGGTGGTGTTTTGTCAGAGCCCCATAGATAATCCAAGGCAGAGACTATTTGGGGAGTATTTACACAAATGAAAAACAAAATCCTCGAGCCACATTTCACTGGGGAGAGGTTAGGAAGACTATTTGTGTCCATTAAAAACAATGTCTGCCTAGAATGATGCCTCTAAGATTTACCCTCTATTTATAGGAGAAGCCTTTGAAAAGTTCAGGGAAAAATATAATTAAGTTTATCTTGTTGCAAAAGCTTTTTCAATCCTGGCATAATTTGTTCAAAATACATATTTCCCATGAATTTTTAAAGTTTCCTCATCCAGTGTAAATGCATGCAACAAGCATATTTTATTTAGTAACAAGCATATACTATGAAAAATTGTTTATTTATTTGAAAGGCAGAGTGACAGAGAGAGAGGAAGAGTCAGAAAGGGATTTCTTCCATCCACTGGCTCACTCCCCAAATGCGCCCAACAGCTGGGGATAGACCACAAGAAAGCTAAAAGTTAAGAGCTTCTTCTGTTTCTCTCAGTTCTCTCTAGATCATCTTCCACTACTTTCCCAGGTGTATTAACAGGGAGCTGGACTGGAAGTAGAACTGCTGAGATTTGAACCAGCATCCATATGGGATGTTGGGTCATAGGCAGTAGCTTAAGCTGCTGTACCACCACACTGGCCATACATACACTATTTTCATGATTCAACCGATTATTGAAAAGGAAATTTCAAAAGAAAAAACATCAAACCCAGAAATCTGCATGAAAAGAAGCGAATCTCTGATCCTGTCCTGAAATACAATCCCTCTGAACTCTGTGTCCCAACTGACAGCTAGGGCAGGTGTCCCTTCATTTACTCCCAACTATGCAACATAAAGGTGCATATTTTGGTACCTAGACTCCACACCCTCTGCCTTGCACACCAATGCCTCCTTCACCTTAGCACTCTTCTCCATTGCTCCAGCACAGCTCATACCCCCTTAGTCCCAAACTGCAGATGGTCTCCCACCAGCAACCAGAATCAACACCTGAGATAAAATTTGCCATAGTTGTTTGAATCAGGATGCAATCACAGATTATCTGGAGGAGACAGCATCCTGCCTCTCATTTGCGTATCCATCAGCAGGGAGAGTCTGACTTCAGAAATGCTCTAATAGTAAAAAAGGCATCGTGGCATGTAAGGACTGCTGCTGTCACCCTCCTTGGCTGGTAGCAGCCCCTCCTTTCCTTCTTGCTGATGGCTTTTCACACTTGCTGCCGTCCCACTTACTGCTAAGAAACTATAGCACAGACACAGGCTGTGAGCCAGGGCCACATGGTCCACTTGGCTGGAAGCCGAAGAAGAACTGAGATGCAGAAGCCACTTGTAGTGGACGCAAGCCATTTGAGCTGGGTGAGGATGTGTACCTCCCACACAGGACTTCATCCCCAGCAGGAACATGGAATCCAGTTACACGCAGAAGTTTCAGGAACCAGCCCTCTCGGCTTACGATGCTCATCATGTTCCCTTCTCTAAAGTCCTGAGCTCCAGAAACAAGTTTTGACCTTCCTTCTAGAAAGTACCTAAAGGAATAAATAGCCCTTATATTTCAGCCTAATTGCTGTGGTTTGAACAGGTAAATATTCTCCTTCTTGTACCATCTTTCTCATACATGGTGAAGATTAAAGTAGATGTGGCACCCAGATTACAACCTAATACTCAGTGGGTGCTCAATACACCTGCTGGGCTGGGGTTGCTTCAACAGGAAAATACGACATTCAAGAGAGAAGGTATTCAACAGCTGCAATACAGCCTCCAGCAGCTTGTCAAACTGCACTCAAGCTGTATGTACCCGGCAGATCCCACTCAATACCCAAGAAGCCCAGCAAATGGGAATGCTGGCAGCTGCAGCCACAAATCCATTGGTGAGTCAGAGAACTGGGGGAAACAGTCATCACAAAGTTCCTTTAGTATCTCCCACCCCCATCATTTTTTTCTAAACAGAATGGCCAAATTGGATGAATTTGTAGTCTTACTCATAGAGTGGTCCTAAAATGACTATTACTCTTTTACTAATTGAATCGAATTTTCACTCCCAAACCCCAATATTTTTTTTATTCTAAAATGGCCAAATGGATGGCATGTGATGCAGGCTTTGTTCTAACAGTCTCTGTGTTTCCCAGGCCGCCTTGTGCTAATGACACTGGCAAAGCTAAAAGGAATTCAAAGCATAAGGAAAAGAGTATCTTATAGCATCAGCAGAGGAATTGGTAGCAGTTGTCAGCATGGGGCTTCTGGGACTGCCTGAATCTCTTCCCAGCCTGCATCTTATTGCGAAGGGGAAGCAACAGTCTAGTTTGAGGCTGCAGCAAACTTATTTAGTAACTTGTGAAATGACGCTGGGAAGATGGAGTTGCTGTTAGAAACAGGAAGAAGATGTCAGAACCATTGGAGCACAGTTATCAGGGATCATTCTCTGAGGACATGTGCCACCTCTTCAGTAAGGCAGGGTATGTAAATAGACATATTTCCTATTTCATAAATAAGGACAAGGACATGAAATGTAGCTGACCTTGTGCTCAATCCACAGTTATT
Organism: Ochotona princeps; assembly: GCF_030435755.1. NCBI lineage: Eukaryota > Metazoa > Chordata > Mammalia > Lagomorpha > Ochotonidae > Ochotona > Ochotona princeps. The sequence goes on from NC_080835.1 coordinate 43,004,165, forward strand.
AATGAACCACGAAAATCTGAATTTTGTGTCCTGGGGATTCCAAGACACACATAAAGCTTTACCCTCAAGGGGCTTGCAGTCTGGAAGACAAAGGCAAAGAGATACAAACAGAAGAGACAGTCTCCCCAGAGAAGGCCAGAGGGAGCAGCTTACAGCAGAGTGGGTGTCGGCCAGGTTCTCGACAACCTGCTCCATGGCTGTTCCTCCTCAGAAGGCTGCGGGATGGGAAAAGGTGGGCTGCCATTGTTCACAATGATAAAAGGTCTGGCGCAATGCATTTGCCGCCTGAGGGATCTGTATTGGTCTGGTGCTCACCAGAGACAATAGCCGGGTCCTGTTTGGGGTCTTAGGAAGACCCACTGTGGTACAGCTGCAGTTTCTCCATCTTGTTTCTTTGTAGCTCTGGGTGAAAAGCCAGTGTGGGTGTTTGAGGAGAAGGTTCCTGTTTGTAGAGCTGTGTCCTTTTGGGCTACATCATGCTGGCATCCTGTAGCCTTGCAGCAGGTGCAAGAGGATGCTTACCACAGGAGGCCTCTGGTAGGCTGCCCTTTCAAGTCCTAATTAGTCAGGAAGGGGATGGCCTCAATAAGTTTCTTCTGTGAGGTGGCTGGGAACTCGCATTTACTTTTAACATATTGGTTACTCATTACTATGTCAATTAATTCCATAATGATGTAAATTTTTGCTGATGGTATGTTGGAGCTTTCAATTGACTGGGATGATACTCTGCTGGCTCTGTCTTCAGACCAGAGAGGGTTTACCTAAGAAGCCGTTGAACTTGACTGGACAGTAAGATGCTGGACTCTATGTTTGGTATACGCTTGCAATGGGGGAATCTCAACTGAACTTGAGCTGTGGTTATGCAACAAGGTGGAGGAATCCACCATGGTGGGAGGGTATGGGGAGGGGTGGGGAGAACCCAAGTATCTATGTAACTGTGTCACATAATACAATGTAATTAATGAAGTTAAATAATAAATAATTATAAAAAAAATAAGTTTCTTCTGTGACCCATAAGGCCTTCATGGCTTGGCCCCAAACCATGAGACACAGCTGGTACCCCACCATTGTGCATGCTCGGTTCACTTTGCAGACCCTGTTAAGCTCTCTCCACGCATCATTCATTGCAGCCCTCCCATCCCTCCTGTAAGGATACTATTGTTTTTATAATTTTACAAGCGGGACAACTGATGCTTAGAGAATTGCTCAAGGTCCCCTGGTTAGTGAGAGGTAGAGCCAGGAATCTACTCCTGAGTCTCTGCCTTGTGGCTCCCTCTCAACTCCTCTGCAAGCACTGCTCTTCTTTCTTCTGCTCCCCTCACCCCTAAATCTCATGTATCTATCAGGTTCTTACTGAGCTACAGTCTCCTCAGATCCTTCGTTCATTCCCTCCCTCTATGCACCTACTCTACCCTTGACTTCCTCCACCATGCTACCAGGCTCTAAGTGATCATTCAGTCATCAGGTGCCCCTTGCAACCCCAAGCTTTAGGATGAGTCTTCCTCACTCTTTCATCCCCCACACCTACCCCAGTGTCTCGTACACAGGACCAATGTAACCACTCTGAGGGTTCTGACTGCAACAAACTGTCCCAGCCCTGGGCTGGGTCCTTGGTGATCATCAGTTCCAAGTTCCTGATTGAAAGGGGAACATACACCTGGGCTTGCTTTAGGACAAAGTTGGAAGACAAGAGGGTCTCATCCAGTCAAAGTCACAAAAGGGTAGATCAGAGTGATATTGGACTTGAGCCAGGAGGATCGACCCCCTTCTTGGTCTAGGTATTGGGAGGAGGTTTCTGTCTAATGCCTGGGCACCTGGGAGGGCTATAGAGTTCAGCCCCAAGAGAGGGCTGCAGATGGCAAGATAGGAAGCCACTTTTGTGGTCTGGGAGGCACCTCTCAGCCTCTCACATACACGCTTCTATCTTTTGCCCTGCAAGAACAAGCTGCTTGGTTTCCAGGGAGATCACTCTCAGTTCCCAGTACCAGGGAAAGTGATGTTGAAGCAGGTTTGTTTCTGTGGAGGTAGACTGGGCTATTGTGAGAAGAGGGCATGCAGGAGAGTGTGTGGGCTGTGTGCCCCGCCCTGACCTGCCTCAGGGGAAAGCTGGGGGGAAGCAGGGCAATTGGAGTCTGAACCCCGCCTTCTAGAAGGGCAAGGGCCCTGGTTTGGATGGTGGGTCCCATTTGCCCTTAAAACTTGCACTAATGCATACACGAAAAGGAGAAAGGGAACTTCGAAATGCTAATAAGATGAAACCTTTGAACCTCCTAATGAGGAATAGAAGTTGGGGGCCTGTGACATTAGGATATACTGTATCTTGGGTTCTATCCACAATTCCTGCCTTAAAACTCCCATAGCCTTTTCATTTCCTGGGATGACTACAGTAATATGAGGCGCTTCAGGCCTCAGTAGCAGGCCCCAGAATTGCTCTCTCTGACCTTCGCCTGCCGTCCTTCCATCCTTTCCTTTCTCCCTCCAGCAGCTCATAGAAACTATTGGCTCCTTTCCTCAAGGCCAATCATAGAAACTACAAATATCCTCTAGTATAACCCACCTCTCTGTCTTGAAGCTGCCTATAAAACAAAAATTCTCTGCTCTAGGCTGTTTGATCATGGATGATAAAATCCTGGGGTTCCTAAAGACCCTGTCCCTTAACTGAGAGAAAGAAGCCAAGTGGAGGCCACAAGAATGTGAACATACAGGCCCTGCAGGCTTCCCTGCAGCACACATCCTGCTTGTGTGCATGCATGTGCACTAACATCTCCATCTACCCCCAGAGGACAGGGCTAGGGCAGCACGCACAGCTGCACGTGTGCGGCCTTCAGGAGGGCCCTGTGCCTGGAGGGGATGTGCCCAGCTCCACAGTGATATTGGCTCTAGGAGCTGGGTCCCACCAGGTCCCACCCAGGCCACACCCTCTGCATCCTCCATCTGGCTACCTAGGGGTATCCTTGGAGTCTTGCTTATAGTCAGTCAGCTCCGGTGCTGCCCTGAGGCCTGTGAGCTGCTGGGACAGAAAAACAGAGGCCAGATAGAGGCTCGTGGGAACCTCAGTTTATGGCCGTTCGGTGAGAATTCCAAAGGCCCAGGCTTTTCACTGGGTCGGAAGTGGGGGCAGTCTTGTGGGCCTTCCTCCCAACCTTTGGGATGGGACCCCCATCTCCAGACAGTGTCAGAATTGAACCAGAGGATGCCTAGCTGCTATCCGCTGCAGAACTGACTGCCTGCGTCCTGGGAGGCTGAAACCCCACCCATTTTGGGATCACAAAGCGGGTCTGTGTTGTACCAGGCACTGAATTTGACTTTTTTTTTTTTTTTTGTCTCCATGTACTCACAATTCCAAAGGCTTCTTGAGCCATGTAAAGGACTTTGGGTTGATTCAGGAAATAACAGGACACCATGTTGGTTGTTAAGCAGAGGAACTGAAAATCAGAGAGCAAAGGGTGCAAAGCCTGTTGAGGGGTCATGATGGAAAGCCACAAGTGAACGGAGAGTCCCTTATACTAAACAGGGAGACAGGAAGTAGGGGAAACTATTGAGGGACAAGCAAAGCTTTATGTCTAGATATTTTTTCTGATGAGAAGGCACATAGCTTTTCATAAGATTTCAAGAATAGGAATTACAGTAACTGGTTAAACTGTCACCTAACACACTGCCCAGTAATTCAACAATGTTGGTCTGTGGGACTCCTGAATAGGATTGAAATGTGGGCCAAGAGTGACAAGGTAGGGTAGAAACCTGGTTTTAAGTAGAATCTAATGTTGTTTCTTCTGACCTTCTGCAGCAGAATTAAAATTCACCCAGGAACTGCACATGGGACTGGGCTGAACACACAGTCTCTGTGTTTTGGTCCTCATCTGTCCTGATGACCCCACCACAAACTAGGAAAATCTATTTGCTTTGTTAACTCTATTCAATAAACAAAAGAGGAGATGCAAAGAATATTCATGTTTCTTTAAGCTCTTATTACTGTGCCATTTACTAAGGGTGTTTTATCTTCTTCTGGCTGGCAGCCAGATTCATCAGCAGAAGAAATGCTGACAGATGACAGGAACATGTCCCCAGTCCCCAGACAGCTAAGCTAGAGCAAGGCAAGACAATGTGATTTAGTGGAAAAAGCACAGACACAGGATCTGAATCCAACTTTATGTCACAGGAAGGAAAGATCACTACACCTGCCTCATCTGCCTCACCTGCCTCCGAGTTTGGGGCTGTGGAGAGATTCAAGGTCATGCACTGGGTGATGGATGAACACGGAGCATAGTGCGGTGTTTCCTCTGCCATGTGTGCATGTATCTATCTGCACTTCATTATAAGGGTCACTTGCATGGCCTGTGTCAGCAGGAGCTTCCCTCCTGCCAGGAAACCTATTCTCTCTCCAATGTCCCCAAATGCTCATTCTATCCCGTTCCCTTCCTCCCCTGTACTTAGCCTAACCTGCTTCATGTTCCTTCCTTCTACTTCCACACTCATCTCTGGCCACATCTGTATGTCATGTCTGGGTCTTTTTCTTCCTAAATGAGTTTCCTGTCTGTTCTTAACCTTATCTACCTCTCAGTGCAGACATAAATCCTCCACTATGTCCAGTCTTTTCTGTCTTCCATAGTTTCACCAATCACCTAAGTCTAAACAGCCAGCCTAAACTTGGTCTTGAGAACCTAACACAAACTCCTAAGAATAAACTACTCCAATAAAATTACCAGTTGGGTCCCCTAATGTGCAAAATTGAGTCATGAATCTTCTCTCAAGTCCTCTCTTCCTGTATCTGATCTCAGCTCTGCCATTATTTCTTTATTTCTTTACTTACTCCTGCAATGCGTATTTATTGAACATCGATGTGTCAAACAACATGCCAAGCACTGGGAACATAGCAGCTTCTGTCCTCATTTGATGGGACAAATGGACATTACTATGGTCTGGATGCTAATGCGCCTACATACCCACCCTAACCCACATCCATATGCTGGAACTTAATACACAATGTGATTGTGTAATTGTGTTAAGAAGCAGGGCTGTTTTTCCACGCAATGAAGGTTTCACTTAGTTGAGTGGGATTAGTGTCCTCATAAAAGAGACCTGTCAAGCTCTCTTGCACCTCTGCCATGACAGCATGAAGTCAGAAATCACTTTGACAAACGGGCCATCCGCACACAGTGAATCTTTCAGTATCTTGATCCTGAGCTGCCTAGCCTCTGAAACTGTGAGCAATAGATTTCTGTTGTTTACGGATTACCCAGTCTAAAGTGCTTTGTTGTAGCAGTCTGGACACACTAACGTAAGTATTAATCAAATGTTCACCATACATGAACACCATTTTACCAAGAACATTTCTTCAAAAGACATATGTGCAATGAGAACATTTAAGGGAATATAATGGCGTTAAGGAAAGCTTCTCCAACTTGCAGAATGTGAGCTGAAATCTTAAGGCAAGTGCTTACTTACTTAATAGGACAAGTTGGGGTGGGAATGAGGAGACCATTGCAATGAAAGGAAAACATTTATCTATGAAGACCTTTGGGGAAGGGAAACCTGGAAGTATCCACCTTCATGGCAGCCCAGTTCATCTATACACCAGGGAACAAGGGAGATATGGAGAGGAGATGGAGAGATTAGTAAGGGCCAGAAGTTTCTTAACTATTAAGCTGTTAAGGAATTTTGTCTTTCTGAAATTAGTAGCAAATTATTTGACTATTTCCAACAAACATGTAATGAGCATCTACTAAGTACCAGGTACTTTTCTAGATGCTAAGGGACACAGAAAATACAGCTGGGAATAAAACTGAATCCCAGACTTCAAGGTGCTCATGGACTAATCATACACATCATTGAAGGCTGCTTTGCAGAGCCACTATACACTGACAAAACTGGGTGCAAGGGGTTACTATGTTCGGTAGGAGTAGGATAGAGTACTTTAAGATTAGGCAGAGGTGAAAGACTAAACTAGATGAAGACTAGGCAGAGCTGCTGAAATAGATACTTAGGAGGAAGAGTTAATAGTGCTTAGAAATGGATGTGCCATGGATAGTGTTTATTTAATGTGAACATTTTCATTGCTATTATTTTCAGAAGGGATATAAATGAAGAAAGAGACTTAAAGCTTGAGCAGAAGTGAAGGATCTAATTGAGAGGAAAAGAATTTAGCCTCGGGACAGGGAAGGAGAGTCCTGCTATTTTAGATGGAGAAAAAGAAAGCTATACGTAGTTTTATTAACTTGGTAGCAACAAGTTTGGAAGTTCTGGTCCAGAGATTTTCATTTTCCCCTACTTTCCTACTGAGAATGATGTGGAAAGAGGTGTAAATGGGTCCTAAATAGAAGGAAGGCAGTCTTAGGGAGAGCAAGGGGGAGGCAATTCCAAAGTAATTTGGTCAGATGGCCAGCGGGTGAAGGACCCTCAAGGTGAGTGGCCCACACAGACGCATGTGGCAGGCACAAGTGTCTTACAAGGATACGTTTGCTTCTTAGCCTCAGAACAGGAGAATGCTACCTTACATGTCAGAGGACATGATTAATTCCAGAGGCTTTGTTTTACGTGTTATTTATTTAGTTGAAAGGCAGAGTGACAGAGAGAACCATCTGCTGGTTCTCTTCCCAAATGTGCACAACAGCTAGGTTTGGGACAGATCCAAGCCAGAAGCTAGGTACTACATCTGTATTTCCCACACAAGTGGCAGAGACCTGACTACCTAAACCATCATCTGCTGCCTACTGGGATGTGCACTAGCAGGAAGCTGATTCTGAAGCAAAGGCAGAATTTCATTCCAGGCCAAGGCTTGGTCCCTGTGATGTAATGCCTGCCCTAATTAAGGATCTTAATGGGAAGTGTTTATCCAAGATGATCTCAGTGGGCCCAAACTTCAGTCACAAGTATCCAGGCTACTGATAGAAATCAGAGGCCACAAGAGCCAAGGACCAAATTTTCCCTTGGAGTCCCCAGAAGGAGTATTGTTTCGTTGACACCTTGATTTTGGCCCAGTGAAACTAGTTTTGAACTTCAGGAACTTTGAACTGTGAGAGCAAGCAACAAGCCTGTCCATTCAAGTCACCAGTTTGTGACAATTTGTTAAAGTAGCAGTGGGAAACAAGTCCAGTGCTAATCCACCAATCTGTGCTGGCAGTACTCAGAAGCAGGCACAGAGAAGAGAAGACACACGCTCATTCAGGGCGGGGATTTTGCTAAACGCCATGCAAGGAGATGGGACAAGGAGCTACAGGTTGTGTCATGAATGTTTCTGAGACAGTGAGTTTAGATAAGGAGGAAAAGGAAGAGAGGAGAAGGCAGATGTCATATGGGAGGTGGCAGAGAGCTTACTGCCCTGGTGTCCCACCACCCCTGGCTATGCAAAAAGTCTTGGAGTCCTTCCTGCTCAGCCCTTCCTTTGACCATGACCTTAAGCTGGTCAGAAACTCTGTCCATGCTAGCTCTTTAATGCCTATCACATTCTTCTGAAGAGCAACCCTTGTCATCTCTCACTGGACTCTTACCTTTTCAAACCTTTTTAGAGCTGTGACAATTGGCCTAAGATGATAATCCAATCCTCATATTATTCTTTAGTCTAAAATGTGTCAATACTCTTTTCTTCTTGTCTAAAAACAACTGCTGGTTGAAGCTGTTAAAAAGACACAGCCCATAGCATAGTCCTTCACTGGAATGGAAAGCCACTCAGACATGGCTTCATCAGTTCCATCTTATGCCCCAACTTCTGCTCTAGCAACCCAGAATTTCTACCATTCCCAGACAACAGCACACTTTTCCATGCCTCTAAACCACTCTCACACTTTCCTCTCTACTTGGACTATCCTCTTGTTGGACTCTCTCTGTGTGATTCAATCAAGGTTCAACTTCCCCATTTTCCTTTAACAATTGTCAATATTTATTAAATACCAATGTGTCAGACATTATGTTAAATGCATTTCTTCAAATGATCTCATTTGAGTCACATAATAAAGTAGATACTATTGTTATTCCCATTGTACAAGGAGGAAGAAACAGGTTTAGAGGGACTAGGATGTAGTGCTGCAGAATCAGGATTTGAACCCAGCTCTTCTGGGCAGTAGAGCTGCAGTCTCAGAATGCTGTTACTTTTGAGATGATCCTATTCCTTCCTTAGTTTTTGAGAGGTCTGTTGTGCATTCCCCAAATATGAAAGCTACCATCACTAATACTTAAGCACATTCTGTTTCTCAAGGACTTTAACGGTTGTCTTTACAGCTGTGACCTCTTTGTTATTTCTATTTTTCAGACAAGGAAATTGAGGTTACAAGGGTTACAGTCACTCAGTTTGCACAAATAGAATAGGGATTCAAATCTACACTGTCTAAATGCAGAAGTTCAGTCTTCATCTCTCCTTTATCTCTACCCAGGGTTTAGAATATCCAAGTGGGTAACAAATGTAAAAATAATGCTTGAATGGGAATCATTACCATGCAGATGGCATCGGAATGGAAGAGGGTAGAGGAAGGGCAGGAAAGGTCCCAGAACTAAGTTCAGTGAAGCACAATTCTGAATAGTGGGCTCAACAAGGGTGACTTTGTCTCCCGAAGACATGTGACAATGTCTGATACCATTCTTGAGTGTCAAAACCAGTGGGAGACAGGGTGCTACTGGCCTCTAGTGGGCGGAGGCCAGAGATGCTGTTAAATACAAGGCCAACAGCAAAGAACTCCAAATGTTAGTAGGGATGAGTTTGAGAAAGTCAAGGAAAGGGAGATGTGCCACCAAGGCAGCGCAGAAGAAGAAAGAAAAAAATAAAATCAGGAAGAAAGGAGCATGCTTTAGGAAACAGAAAGTAGTTAGCTCTTGGTGAAAGGAAGTGCAAGAAGAGGATGAAATGTCCCCTGAGAAAGTAGGAGCCACTGAAGAAACTATGAGGAGCCATTTTGGTGGAGGGATGGGGTTCAACCCAGGCTGAGGTAGATGGAGAAGTGGATGGAGAAGTGGAAGGGGGTGTGAGGGCTTCGGCACAACAATTAAGCTCCACTTGTGATTCTTACATTCCATAGCAGAGTGCAAGGCCTTGAGTCCTGGCTCTGTTTCCCATTTTGGCTCCCTGTTACCACATCATAAAGGCAGCAAACAATGGCTTACTAGTGGGTCCTTACCACCCATGAGAGCGACCCAGGTGGAATCCTGGCCTCCTGGCTTCAGTCGGAGCAGTCCTGGCTGTTTTAGACATTAGGGGATGAATCAATGGATGGAGAATCTCTCTTTTTCTCTTTCATAGAAAATAAAAATATTTTCAAATGATACACAATGAAGAAGTGGGGAAAATAAGTAGGCACAACTTTCTTGAGATGCTTGGCTCTGAAAAACAACCAACAAATGAGGCAGTGGTTGGAGGAGATGTGGGTGCTGGATGCATTTTTAAGGACAAGTAGGTACCAGAAGGACCACCTTCCTTGCCAGTCCTGGTCAAGCTCTGAACAACTGTCACAGTAGTGTCCTGGTTCTGTCTTCCCTTGGCTGGATGTCTACCCGCTTAATTTACACTGTACTCCCAGGTTTGCCAGCTCCAGGAAAGCAGACCATTCACTTAGCTGCTGCAACAATCTTGGGAGTTGATGAAGAAAGTTACAAATCCAGTCTGAACCCACCCTACCCACCCCCATGAGTGTTTTCTAAGCTCGGTGCTTCTGTTGCTATGCAACACATTTGTCCATATCTCATGAACTCCCTGCCACCTCCCTGCTATCCTTCTTTCCCTCCCCCCTCCTCAAAATTCAGCCCTGTCTTTTGTTCTCTGCCTATCAGCTTGCCTCTGCCCACCTGCAAAGCACGTATGAGCATGTTTCAGGCCAGGCTCTGATTAATATGACACATGTATATATATATGATATGTATATATACAGTGTGGGAGGCACCTGGATCAAATGCTTGTGAAGAGCAAGGACAGGAATTTGGCACCTGATCAAATGCCTGGTAAGATGCCCTTGTGCCACAGTGGAGTGCCTGAGTTCAATCCTTGACTCAGACTCTTGATTCCAACTTTCTGCTTACGTGGCTCCTGGAAGACAGAGCTAACAGCTCTGGAAGTCTGTTTCTTGCTGGCCACATCAGAGACCTGGATTAAATTCCTGGCTCCCACCTTAGATCCACTGATCACTGCACATACCTGGGGAGTGAACCAGCAGACGGGAGCTCTTTCCATCTCTCTCTATATCTCCAGTAAACAAATACACATTTGAAAATAGAGAAAAATAAATGCTTCCCCTGCCCTCTGATGCACAGAATCAAACTGGTGCATTATACATAAGCACCCAGGAGAACGAAGTTCATTACAACTTGAAATTCACAGTTTAATTTATTCAATCTCAGTAATCCTGGGAGGGATTCAAATGCAAGTGTTCTCCCTTCTCTTCTTACTCATCCTCAAAGCTTTATGTATTTTCAATAGCTTTCCTTGTCTTTCTCCCACCTCAAGAAAGATGTCCCCTCCAACAAAGACTAAGTCCTCCTGAGAACTGTGCTTCTGATTTAACTCTTTCTTGCCTCCTCTGACACTTTGACATGCCACTTAATAATAAACATGATTATAATGAGAATAATGATTATAATAGCTATCATTTATTGATCACTTACTATGACCCAATTTCTTATCATGATAGTCTTTTTATTTATTGCTTCCTCCAGTCTTCAAGTATTTCTTCTACTCTTTCTCTTTCGTATTCTCATTACACTTGCATAAATCTTTTGTGATTTCCTCTAATTCATGGATGTTTTTCATTTTTATGCTTTGCATTTCAGGTTGGAAAATTTCTGTTGACACATCTTCAGGCTCAGTGATTCTTATGCCAACTGTGTAGGGGCTGCTGGTGAGCCCATCAAAGCTGCTGCTCATGTCTGTTCCAGTGGTTTTGATTTCTAGTATTTCCTTTGATTCTTTCTGAAGGCTTCAAATTCTTTGTTTACCATCTGTTCTTGCACACTGTACATGTTTTTCCATTACTCCCATAGCATATTAATCATAGTTATCTTAAATTCTTGGAGAGATAATTCCCAAATCCCTGCCATATCTGAGTCTAGTTCTTACTCAACACACTCTGTGTGTGTATGTGTGTGTTCTAGCATTTTTGCCTGCCTTAATAGCAAACCACAATGATGCCTTCTTGAATATCACACTCCCTCAGAAGGAAGCTGACATCTTGTCAGCCTAAGTGGCCCCACCTTCCAACCATAACATTAAGTGCTATCAGGAGACTTTCCGATAAGGTGGAAAATTCCAGCAAGATGCCCAAGGTGCTGTTTCTAAAGAATAGTAAAGGAATTTTGTCTTATCTCTTCTACAGTTCTAGGGGGAATAAGTAAAATACGCCTTGCTGAAGCTCTGTTGCTAAGGCCTGGACTTGCCTATGTGAACTGTCCTAGTAAACTCTCTAATTGCGACAGGGAGCTTCCTTCTTCATCTTTTGGTCTCAGGATTCCTGCTCAATTTCAGGGACATTGTACATTCTGCCCTGCAACACTGCACTCGGACATTTGAAATGTCTTGGTAAAGAGCTAGAGGGTAACCGGAAGTGAGATAAATAAACCTTTTGTATGAAGTTTTATGTTTATGTGGCTAAAAGTTAAGCTCTATTTAAAAATTGTTGTAGAGATAAATGCCAAAGTCTTCGATTTCTTCTAGTGTTCTTATTCTTGTCTACACTGTGGTCTTTAGTTTTTTGTGGAAACTCCTTCTTAAATAGTTTTTGCCTTTCTGCTCTCAATTGAAATCCACTGTTATTATACTAGAGCCCTATCGATGCAGTGGCAAGGTATTGGGAAGAGAAAACACTATAATTTTATGACTGAATCTCAGTATTTTATTGGCCAGTGTCTCCGGGCTATGACCTGCAGAAGACCTTTATATTCCACTTATATGGAGACAGGAAGGCTAGACGAGCTTGGAGTTGGCTAAACTGCATTCCTCCCCCCCAACCCCGTCAGATAGGGCTCTGATAAAGTAGCTTCCTTTCAGGCTCGACCTTCATGATGGAGAATAAGCTAGGTGGGCTCCAGAAAGGTTATTTTTCCTATCTTCTTGCCTGAAGCACAAGGGAATTCTTTAACCTTCACTGCAAGTACCTGCTGGTGGAGAACTCCTGGAGATAAAATGCACAAAAATGTTGGTGTCCTGGGGTGGTTTTTTGTAAGACTGGGTTTCCAAGAGTCTCACATTCAAACTGTTCATACTCAGTCTCTATTCACCAGTAACCATTTAAGCACACCCACTGCTTCCAGCTTCCTGCAGCTCCTGGTCCTAATGGCCAGTGATTCTCAGCATGCACCTGTTTTTCTAATCCCCTCTTCCCTCCTTGCTTGCCTTGACAGCTCATGCCTCTGCCGCAAAGAATTGTTGATTTTCAGATTCTCAACTTATTTTCTATTAGGATAAGAGTAAATACTTCTCAGTTTTTATACATCATAGAGGGGACTGGAAGTTCTTACTCAAGCTTTGTAACTCTGTGAGTTAGTAGGATTCCAAACAGACAGGCAAGGTAACTGAATCAAGGTAAATTCAATGTTCCATGCTGATGCTGTTAAAGATGGGGTAGAAATGGCCGTGTTGTCACAAACCATGACATTAGGTTGGGATTCAGGTGGAGTCCTGTACTATGGCCCAGAACAACAGCTGCACAAGTATAGGCTGACTCGAAAAGAGGTTGGCCAGCATGTGTGCATATACACAATGGAGTGCACTATGTGTGTTGTATGCATGGACATCTTCAGATGTGGATAATATGTGAAGTGATCCTGAGAGAGTCAGCTTGCATTGACAAGAAAATAAGCTAAGAGTGGTATCATAACCTTTGCTTTTACCATAAATCATGTCATTTCATTGTCAAAAGATGGACTTCTAGGCTTACTCTTAAAAGGTATGCCTAATAAATTGGCAGCCATTTATTAAATGTCTCCTCTGTCCAGGCATTATACTGGTGTTAAAAGGGTATCATGATGGACAAAATAATGTCTCAATCTGGGACGAGTCCGGGTCTTGGGGTTGGGGGCGGCTTGCAGCTCCCTGCAGTGTGGTGGCTGTGGGGGGGGTGCCCCTGCCAGGCCAGATCCAATGCTGGGACTCAGACCAAAGCCACTGCTGAAAGGCAGTGACTGAGTCCTTGGCTTTCTCCAGGCCCAGGAAAGATCTTCCCTCAGTTTGAGTATACCATGAGGGAAACTTGGGAACTGGATTAAAGTCCTAGCTCCACCCTGCTGCTAACACTTTGCGGCAGGACGAGTCTGGGAGGGGTCGGGGCATTGGGGTTGGGGCTGCTTGCAACTCCCTGCAGTGTGGCAGCTCTGGGGAGGTGCCCCTGCTGGGCCGGATCCAATGCTGGGGACTCAGGCCAAAGCCACTGCTGAAAAGATCTATTTGGGCCAGACTGATTCATCAGCCAAATTAGGAATCCTGAGATGGGCTGTTAGCATAGAGCATCACTGACTGCCACACACCAGTCCAGACCAAAGCTATGGATGGAGGCCTGACTAGCAGGGCTAGGTACCATTACTTGACTGGGTGGTGGAATAGTGGACTGGTCACATTTGGCAGGGTCAAGACACTAACCAGCATGTGAGAGAACTTGGTCCGGGGGCAAACTGTGTGGGGGAAGTGTGGGCCCAACCCTGTGGAAATACAAGTCCTGCAGGTTAGCTCGCGAGCTGGGGTGGCTAAGCTAGGAGTAACCATGGCACCTATCATCACTTATGGGTAAAGGAACCGATGGCATTCTGGGCAGGTCAAGGCAGCACCACCTGAAGGTGCATCCTAAAATAGGATGTGGGGTGGGTTGAGCTGCAACTGGAAAGGGGCAGACCGGAGCAGGGCCAAGCAAACTTCAACTCACAAAAAAGAAATCAGGATGGAGCACATGTCATTCCAACTTAGGCTGTTACACCAACTGGTCTGCATGAGGCAGGGATACTACGGCACAGCATCAAAGGTAAAGGCTGAGACAGGTGCGGGGCTAAGCCAACTGGGTCAGAGCACCCACTGGCATGCGCGCAACCTAGGGCTGGGAATAGACTCGGTTAGGGAACTGTGAGAGTACACCCTTGCTGGGGTGGAATTCCCATGGGAGGGTGCGGGGGCTAGAGTAGTGGCTGTGTTCTGGTCTGGATATGGCTGCAATCTCCCTAGGCACAAACGTGGACTGGGGCTGGGCGCACCAAGCTGGTCTAGACGCCAGCACCATCTGGCGCTCTTAGAACCTGGGTAGATGAGGGGTGTGGGGAGGGGTGGGGGGATTCCCAGAGCCTATGAAACTGTCACATAATGCATAATAATTAATAAAAAAAAGTCAAAAAAAAAAAAAAGAACCTGGGTAGATGTAGGACGGACTAGGCTGGGTCTCTGCCCTCTACTGAGCCATGTGTGAGCAGTGTCTGGGTATGGACAATCCTTGGCTGGGGTGAAACAGCCGACACCAAGAACTGGAATGGATTGAAGGCCAGCAATTAGGGCTGGCCCATGGAACCACCAGTACATGCAAGACCTGGCATAGAGAGAGGTTCTGAAGCAGGAGCTTGGGAAACTCCTCTGTCAGAACACAGCCCCTACAGGTGAGTGCAAGAACCACAATATGGAGCAACCCAGGCCAGGCAAGAGGAAGTTACCTACCATCATACATATGGCATAGGTCGGGGGCAGACCAGGCTGAACCAGTTCACATTACCTGCTGGTGAATTCAAGCACCAGCATAGAGTGTGGGTCAGGCCAGTTTTGGTCACAACGCATACCAGTGCACATTAAGGAATGCCAAGGTGAGGTGAGCCATACCAGATGTGTTTGCAGGGCCAAAACAGTACACATGAGAACCAGGGGGAGGAGGCAAAGCTGGCAGGGGAATGTGGGCTCCTCTGCTGGACAACCACTCCCACTGGATAACATGAGTTGGGATGGGGGCAGAACAAACCAGGCAGGGCTATAACACCTGTGGGCCTCATGTGAGCTAGATTGGGAAAGAGCCAGATTGGGCTCACTGTTCCGACTGGTGCAAGCAAAAATTAGAGTGGGTAAGGGTTGGTTGGGCTTTGCCACATCATCAGATGGCAGAGGCTGGCACTGGGGGCTAAATCTGTCAATTTCAACTGCAGAACCACCTGAAGAGTGCACAATCCGGAAATTGGAGTGGCCTAGTAGGGAGAGAGTGGGCACCTACCTCTTGGGCTACCACTCCCACTGGAGAGCACGAAAACCAGGACAGGGGCTGGGGTGGCTAGACAGAAAGGCACCCGCCAGTATGTGTGTGGGCTGGATAGTAGGTTGGTTGGGTTGAACTAAGCTTCAATGCCCATTGACAAGTATGAGAGCTAAATGGGATGTGGGACAGACTGAGCAAGCCTGCGGTGCATACTGACATGCATGGGAACCAGGGTAGGGAGCAGGCCTGGTGGGAGTTACGGGGAGTCGCCCCAACTAGGCTGCAGCTCCCAATGGTTTGCGTGAGGACCAAATATGAAGTGGGTAGGGTCGAGCTGGACTACAACACCCACTGGTTCAAGTGGATGACAGGGCTGGAAACAGAACTGACCCAGCAATTGCAATGACCAGCATGTGCATAAGTTGATTGGGCACCAGACTGTACCAGACCCTGTACTGGCAAACTCACACAAGAATCAGGTTTGGGATCACCTCAGACGAAGTTTCTTTTGAGATCCCTCCAACTGAACTGCTGATCTCAGAACCCCAAACATGAAGAGACTATGTCAGCCAGTGGATTCTGAATAGGTTTCATCGTGATTGGAACGGCGAGATTGGAAGGCCATACGATGACTTATTGACATGAACAAAACCTACCTAAAACAGATAACAGTTCTTGCAGTAGTAAAACTTAAAATATTGTCAGCTGAACAATTTTATAGCATGCTGGAAAGCAATTTCTGACCTTTAGAAAATCGATGTGGAAACACGGTTTGTTCCCATGCAAGTCTGGGACCAACTAACAATGCCAGCAGACCTGTGAGTAGGGCCAGAAATTCCAACAGCAGTCATGCATCAAGTTGGAAAACATTTATCAACTGGCCAGGGTGCCAGGCCATGGTGAGGCCGTGGGAAGACAGAGATAGACACAACTCAATTTTCTTTGTCTGCAGCATCTTGTAGGGGAATGGGGATTTAACACAAAAAGGGAAAGACAGTGTGTAAAGAACGGGCACAAAAAATGTCCCAAGTGTTAGGGCACTCTGAGATGGGCCAGGAGACCCAGGTGAGAAGACATGGATGTCAGGAAAAGCAGACAAGATGGATTGAAGGGCTGAGACCCAGCACGTGAAGGACCTATGCAGGACAAACCTGTGGGAATACACTAGAAAGACTTTCTGGGAACTGGCATGTGAATTTCTGTCTTGGTTTCTCCCAAACAAGCGTCTCTGAAGCCACAAGAAATGCAGAGTAGAGAAACAGAACACAGCACACAGCTTAGCCTTCACACAATGACCCTGACTGGCCCTACGCCTTTGGACAGACTGCTCATCCTCTTGGTACTACCTTGCATACAAATCAGCATAACAAGAATGCTTACCTCATGAGCAAAGGAGAGAGTTTGAGTGTGACAGATTTACACACATTTTTTTACGTAACAAATATTCACTGAAACTTTGGGTGCTCAGCCCTACATCCAGCACCATGTGTGCTACTGTAAAACTGCTAGGCAGTCTCTGCTGTTGTAAGATTTTCAGCCAAGAGGGAGAGAATTTAAGTAATGAAGTAGGGCTAGTGCTGTGGCATAACAGGTTAAGCTGACATCCTATTAAGGGCATTGATTGAAGACCCAGCTTCTTCACTTCAGATCCTACTCCCTCCCTATGCACATGGGAAGGTGACAGAAGATGGCCCAACTGCTTGAGCACTGCTACTTATACAGGAGACCCAGCTGGAGCTCTACATTCCTGACTTTGGCTTGATCCAATGTTGGCCTTCGTAGCCATTATGGGAGTGAATCAGAGGAAGCAAGATTCTTTTTCTCTTCCTCTCTTTCTCTGTAATTCTGCTTTTCAAACAAACATTCTTTTTAAAAAAAAGTTTAAAAAATTACAGTACTGAAGGAAGTAGAATAGCACGCAGAAGTAATGACTATAATTTCCTCTCTCTGCTCATACCCTTGATTGAGCTAACCAACCACCTCACACACACTTTAAATGGAGTTTTGGGTATCATGTATCCAGTGATGTTTCATCTGTCCCTCCCAATCATATTACAATGAAGACAGAACCCAAGAAGTCTCTGGGAATCTCAGACAGACAGCAGCTCATCTGTTAAGTCAGCTATGAGGAGATTCAGGTCCCAAATCCGTGTTGCTCAGTGGATTCTCACATCTACAGAGGGGACAGAATTCAGGATTCATTGCACACAGAGGCACAGACTCTGCACCTACACTTCTGGCTCTGCAAGAAGAGATGCTGACCAAGCATTAATTTTGAGCAGCTACTATGATAGGTATTGTATATAATTTCACCTTGATCACGCCTATTTTACAAATGAGTGAACTAAGGTTCAGTGAAATCACGTTCTGTCTTCCTTTACCTTGGAGAGGTAGACTTTGCACCCAGGTCTGATAATTCCAAGTCCCACAGCGTTCCTTTGAGCCCATTGTATAGTTTAAGCAGCAAAATGGGGTGGAAGTTGCAAAAGTAATCCATGGCACAGCCCTTTTTGCGTAAGTCTCTGCCAGCATGTGTATTTTTCTATTAACATACACTGCACAATCCAAACACCTCCAGAGACACAGGAGCTCCAGGCAACATGGGTGTGTGCACATGCCAGGCTATGAGAGTATGCACAGACTTAAGTTCAATCCTATAATTTCACTCCAATTAATCAGAAGAAAACCTAGATGAAAACTATTATGTGTTGAGGTGTACTTTACAGTGTTTTTCTGTTAAGAAAAAAAAAAGCCTGGAATCATCTATTTTCTCAACAATAGAGGAAATGTTGAATAACTTAGAGTGCGACAATATGATGGAGTATTATAAAGCCATAAAATCATATTGTGAAGTTTAACTATATTGAAATATATTCACAAGATAATATTCACAAAGAAATAAGAGCTCTCTGTATAGTCTGATTTCAATATTTTGTAGAACATTATATATATGCGTGCCATGTGATTACTTTCTACTCTGCACCTGCCCATTTCTGTGTTGCTCAGTAAGAGACAGATGTGCTCTGTTGAGAGGAGGGGTGAGTGAATCTCACTCAGGCGTTTGGCACCCAGACTCAACTTCCTGCTTGGCAAGACAAGCACATTTTAACTGTGTGAGCAGCAGGTGCCGGGACAGCAGGCCAGGGAAGCCTGAGAATTCCATGTCTGTCTGATGCACTCACATCTCACCCTGCTTTGTACCCTTCTTACAAATGATTTTCACATTGGCAATTTTCAGCAAGAAACCATCAAGTGAGAGGTATCGACCTTGCTTTTAAGATGCAATCCTTTGACAGCAGTTCTTTTAACAGCAGAGCTCCACAAGGGCACTTTAGCTGACTGAGCTCCTACAAGTGAGGGGACAGGCCCTGCATGTCCCTTTCCCCTGGGTTCTTTTAACCATGCATTTACTCGCAAAAACTTTTACTGTGCTCTTGTGAGGCTCTTGGGACTTGAGACTAGCAAAGAAGCCACGGTAAAATGTTAGTGTGGCGAGTTCCAAAAGTAAACTGTGATGAAAGCCAAAGTGCTCCCCACATCCAACTGTTCCCCTTAACGCTGGCAAACCTCACCCTGAAGGAGATAGCTCAAAAGTTATCATCTCTGAAATGGCTTTTAGCCTCCCGAATCAGTGCTCTCTCCACTTCCTGACAAGGATTGCTTTCTTATTGATGGTTGTGCGGCAAGCAATTTCAGGGCCTAGCATGCTACAAGAGAGTACCTTTCTCTTTTTTCTTAAAGATTAATTTTTATTACAAAGTTAGATATACAGAGAGGAGGAGAGATAGGGAGAAGATCTTCCGTCCGATGAATCACTCCCCAAGTGAGCGCAATGGCCGGTGCTGTGCTGATCCAAAGCCAGGAGCCAGGAACTTCCTCCAGGTCTCCCACACGGGTGCAGGATCCCAAAGCATTGAGCTGTCCTCAACTGCTTTCCCAGGCCACAGGCAGGGAGCAGGATGGGAAGTGGAGCTGCCGGGATTAGAAGTGGCACCCATATGGGATCGTGGTACATTCAATGCGAGGACTTAAGCCGCTAGACCACACCGCCAGGCCCAAGAGAGTACCTTTCATATAGGTCTCTTAATGACATGTGTAGGAGATAACAGCATCTCTATTAGACAAATAGATGGGGCCATCAGGATCTTCAGGAAACAAGTAACTAGTGATGTTGATAATTTACTTGTGATGCCCGAATCTATATAGTATACCAGGTTTGGGAAGTTTCACTGTAGACTTTGGTCTAATTTACTCAGCTTCCTATGCTCAGAATCTAGAATGTCTTTCACATAACTGGTGATTGGTGCATTCATTCATTTTCAGTGCATTGAGCATCTAACACATACCACAAACAATATTAGTTGTTAGAAATACAATAGTGAGGGGCTGATGTTGTAGCACAATGGGTTAGACCACCACTTGGGATGCCTACATCTCATATCAGAGTGTAGATTCAAGTCTGAACTGGTTCTTCCATATCTGATCCAGTTTCCTGCTAATGTACCTGGGAAGTAACCGATGATGGCCCAAGAGCTTGGATCCCTGACACCCAATATGGAGACGGAGTTCCTAGTCGCTGGCCTGGGCCTGTGCCACATAATGGAAAATTCTCTCTTTCTCTCTCATTTTGCCTTTAAAATAAACAAATAAATCTTTTAAAAAGCAAAATGCAATAGTGAAGAAAACAATGGCTTTGCTCTGCACTTTGGAGAAACAGAATAAAATTAAAGAAACAGTCCTGGGGCCAGCACAACGGCTCAACTGCCTAATCCACCTTTAAGCATTGGCACCTCATATACTGGTTCATGTCCTGGCTGCTCCACCTCCATTCAGTTCCATGTTTATGGCCTAGAAAGCAGTGGAGGACAGCCCAATCCCTTGGGACCCTGTATCCATGTGGGAGACCCTTAAGAAGTTCCTGGCTCCTGGCTTCGGATTTGTTCAGCTCTGGCTGTTGTGACCACTTAGGAAATGAACCAGCAGGTAGAAGACCTCTCTCTTTCTGTCTCTCCTCCCTGTAAATCTGATTTTTCCAACAAAAATGAGTAAGTTTTTAAAATTTAAATAATCCTGTATATAAACTGTTTTAACCACTTTAAAGGAGAAGTACAGGGTGCCATGAATGCCATGGAAACATGAATGAACAAATGAAAAAGAAAACACTGTGCATTTTGCTTCACTATTCACTTACTACAATGGTCTACTCCATAGTAAAAGAGTATATAGTGAGCTCTCTCAGGATGGGTTAAGAACCCTGTGATCATGCCAGGCTGGGTAGAAACACCTGCCAACACACATAAGATCTAGGGCTGGGATTGGGCCTAGATCTAGCAGAACTTGAGAGACTTCCTTCCTTGGCTGCAGCTCCCAGTGGTGAGCACAAGAACCAGAACTGGGGACAGATTTGGCTGGGCAGGGCTGCAGCACCCATTGGCATGCACATGGGCTAGATCTGGGGACAGGCTAGACTGAGCTATGTCCCCAGCACTTGCTGGTGTTCATGAAAGCCAGAATGAGTACAGGCTGGGTTGTGCTATGGTGCAGCACCCACTAGTTCACATGAGAGCCAGGTCAGGGTGGGCTAGGCTGAGTTAGGCTGTAGCACATGTTAGTATACTTAAAAACTGGGGCTGGGGATGGGCCTGCTTGGGGTTTGAGTTGCCCCAACTAGTCTGTGGCACCCATTAGAGTATGCGAGGATTAGGACAGTAGTGAGTTGAGCTGAGCTGAGCTGGGTTGGGCTGTGCTGGGTTGGGCTGGGCTAGGCTGCAGCACCCATCGGTTTGTATGAGAAATGGGGTTGAGGGTGGGGCTGACCAGGTTGCTACATCCACTGGTGTGTGTGTGGGCTGGTACAGGTTACAGGCCAAACCTGACCCTGTGCTGGCTGGCACACAGAAGAGTCAAGTCTGAGGTCACCCCAGGCAAGATTTCTTGGGGAACTCCTCAACTAGGATCACTGGACTCAAACTCCAGCTCAAAGAGAAAATTACAAAAATATATATTTTAAATATTGAAAAAATATATGTGGTCCAACCTTTGAGTACATGTATCAGCACTGGACCTCCTCAGTTGCTGACATCAATGCAATAGATAGCATGCCCAGATGCACACAGGGGATATGATAGCCAGCTCATCCAGGCCAGCAGAGGATGTCTTGTTGGAGAATGAAAGACCCAGCAGGTTGGACAACTCTCCTGGCCAAGCCTTACAGCAAGTGTGTGGGTCTATGGATGTACCCTGAGGTGGACCTGGTCAGCCAATAGACCTTGAAATGATTTTATAAACCCTATTGTAATGAAACTAACATCTCAGAACCATAAAAATCACTCAAGTAATATCACGTTAGAGATCCCATATTGGGATTTCTAAGGTATCATAAAATGACCATCCTGCATCCTCAGGTGCTGATGTGATTTGACAGCAAGGAATGGGTACCTCCCCTTTCCTGCCAGCAGACACAGGAGGAAAAAACAAAAGAACTGAAAACATGTGTCCCTCCCACCCATCTTCCTCCATACCTCAACCTGCCTTTCCCTAACCAGAGGCCCATATGGGCATGCATCCCTCTCAATTATATAAACAATGTGAAAAATAAAATTCAAAAATTTGAAAAAGAATGTTGTGCTATTATTGCCATGCTCCCAGGATGGTATCCTAAATTTCATTCATTTTCTGGGGTCCTATCTCATGGATAATCTGTTCTGAACTAAGCCTTCTATTTTTGTTGTTTGCTGCTTACTGTGTTGTCAATTCTGCATCTCTCATTGCGCACATGAACAATTAATTGTCTAGCTCTAAGTCGGTGATTTTTTGTTTTGTCATCATTGTTCCTCCATAATGGCCATGTCACCTACTCAAATGCAGAAGCACCTATTTCCAAACTGAAATATATGGTTTCCATCATGTCGTTGGGCTGGGTTCCCATGATGGAACAGCCACATACAGGCTGTTGAAAGAAGCTTTAGAATCAAGAGTTCTTCATGGGGTGCAAGGAGAGAGAAATCACCTTGGCAATACCCTCCCCCCAAAAAACAAGCCCATATTCTTCACATCTGTGGAAATAATTACACTTCCAAGACTCTATCCTAGCAAATTAATACAAAATCTGGAGAAAAGCTGTTTGCAAGAAATTGTTTTTACCCAATTATGTGTAGTAGTGAGTGACAGATTTAAAAATCTGAATATCTTTTAAGGGGCATGATGAAGCTTAGTTTGGTATAACCAAAGAAAGCTTTTTAATACACACAAATGCAATTACTGAGAATAGACTTGCAATGGCCTTTCACTTTCAGAAAATTATGTCAAAACTTCTTTTAGATTCTAATTCTACCATGTTCAGAATCTACTAGGTGCTAATAAATCATCATTGTTAGTGAAGAGACTACAAAAGTTTTAAAATAAGTAATGAAGAATATAGAAGAAACTGTTATTAAAAGAGAGCCCTTTGGTTTTGATGGGGAATCTTCTCAGGCAAATAGCCCTTTAGTGCGAGATTGTGGCAAATTATTTTCTAAACTAGTGA
The DNA here is from genome assembly GCF_030435755.1 of Ochotona princeps. Lineage (NCBI taxonomy): Eukaryota > Metazoa > Chordata > Mammalia > Lagomorpha > Ochotonidae > Ochotona > Ochotona princeps. The sequence goes on from NC_080835.1 coordinate 43,026,812, forward strand.
TATCCCTAAAACTTAGATAAAAAAATAATGGAAATCAATGGCATTATGGATTAGCAGCTAGAATTTCCATGCAAATGCGGTGCTTAAAAGATTGTCTATAAGTCTCTTTGTGTCAACCATGTGCCAGGCAGAGTTGTTGCTGCAGATAGAGAATTTATGAGAACATTTGGTCCTGCTACACTTGCCTAAATTTAATCATGCCTCTTATGAGTGATCAGGAGTTTTAACATGCCACTCATTGTTGTAAGCAATGGAGTAAAAAACCTTTCTCAGATAGTATGCTTGCATAGTTCCTTGTTTAGTATTCATTTGGGAGGCGTTTTTGTAGTCTTGGTGTATGGCAACAAATAGGCCAAGTACAAATCCTGCTCTGTGGAGCCTACATGTTTCAGAGGAAGGAGGCAGACATGAACAAGTCAACAAATGAGGCAGATACATAGTATGTGATGTAGCAATAAATGCAAGGCAGTGGGTGGAATGAAGTTGGGCAGAGGATGCGGAATTTGGCTGGGAGGTAGAAGGAGAAATGATGAGGGCAGATCTTGTTGGGAAACGGATGTCCGAAGGGAGACCTACTGGAGGCACAACCATGAGGCTGGGGACTGGGTTGGCTGGTCCTAACATTCCAGGGAACAGCTAGGTTTTAGTAATAAAAGTTTTATGGCTTGGTGAGGTGTGTGTGTGTGTGTGTGTGTGCGTGCGTACTGGGCAGTCCAGTCCCTGAATTCCTTGATAATTCCACTAACAGAGCACCGAGCTGGGTCACACAAATTCCATGTGTCTCTCCTTCCGGGCAGCCAGAGTGGACAGCCTAGCATGGCCAAAGCTGCTGCCTTGGAACCACTGCTGGGACCAAAGCAGGTGAGGGCTGTAGCCCTTTCTCTCCCTCTTCTAAGAAGCATCACTGCCTCCCACTAAGTCTGGTGAGGCGGGCGAGCAGCTTTAATGTTTTTCTTCATTGTGCTTGTTTGAATAATCTGTGTTCTCTGTGTAGGAAGAGATCATTCCTTTAGAAACAAACCACTAGAAATGTAACCTTGAACTGAATCTGAGGTATCGGAATTCTGTTAAATCCCACCGAACATATTATATTTGGAGGGAAGGTATTGAAGTAAATCAATTGAATAATCACTACTTTTTTAAAAATTTCATTTGTAGCTTCTGATCATCTGTTTATGTGTTAGGGGATGACATGTTCCCTTTCTGCCCCTGGCTCTAACAAAAGTTAACTTCAGGGACATTACAAGGACACCGGAAGCGCCATGTGGCCAGCACTTTGTCCTCCTCAACACCACAGCTGAGCTCAGAGCCCGGCACACGGGAGGCACCCAGGAAGTGTCACTGAATAAATCAATGACTTCAAAGGTGACAGCTTCCATTCCAGAGCAAGAGGGGACAGGCACAGGGGTCATCCTTCTAGGAGCAGAAGCAATACCATTGTGCTTGGGTCTGATTCCTTTCCTCTAACCTGCAAGGTATAGGGCAACCAGATGGATTGGGCATCTTATTTCTCTTTAATTTTGAATGTTTATTTCTTTTCATCTGCTCGGTGTGCAGACTGACAGAGAAATTCACAGGGATGAAGAGAAACATTTTCTATCTAATTGCTTCACTTTCCAGTGCCTGAAACTGACAAGGCTGAGCCAAGCTCAAGCCAGGAACCTGCAACTCCATTCACACGCCTGACATGGGTGGCATAGCTGCGGCATGTGAGTTTTGATCTTTTACCTCTCAGGGGTTAGTAGCAGGAAGCTGGGTCAGGACTGGAGCACCTGGGACTCACACTGGAACCCTGTTAAGGGATGCAGGTGTCTTAGTTATGACCTCAACCTCTGCACCAGAACACCTCTCCTGGCGTGACTATCTCAATGGTGGCAATGCAGGGGAAGGGTGAGGAGATGAAGTTTGAGAAAAACATGGTGCAGCTTTTAACCTGGAGAGCTTCGATGCCTTGTTGAAGCTCTTTCATCCAAAAGGGGACTCAATTTCATCATCTGAAAAGTGGGGATAACAATATTGACCTTAAAGGTTGCTACAAGAATGGATGCCGAAAATGCACATCAAGTACCTGACACAGACTTGCGGCTCTTTCGTCTTCATTCGTGTGTACGTGCTATGAAGCAGCATACACCGTGGGTGCCCAAAGGGATCCAGAACAGATTATCTCATCGGACTTATCAGAGTTACGTGGTCTTAGCGCAGTCACTTAACTTTTCAGTACCACATAATCCCCATCTGTAGAACACAGGATAGTCATACTTGCCTCATCTTTGTGAATTAGATCCCTTACTAATTGTAAACCACTGAGACCAGCACTGGCATCCACATGCTACGCCAAAGTGGTAACTCTCATGACCACTGTTAGGCATTTCCATATTCTTGGCCGTTTTGATCCCAGCAGGGTGGTAGAAGCAGTGACAGGTAGGAACAGGGAAATGCAGTGCTGGGATGATGGAGCAGGTCTCCTTGCATCGGCTGCTTCTCATAACAACTACTCTTTGCAAGTCTGAGTGTCCGATTCATGCTGACAACTTAGTACGACAGAGTGCAGGGGACCCATTCTCAGAGTCTGATTCAGAAAAATCTTGCTCTTCTTAAGATTTATTTTTATTGTAAAGGCAGATTTACGGAGAGCTGGAAAGACAGAAAGACCTTCTGTCTACTGGTTAACTCTCCAACGGACTGCAAAGGCCTGAGCTGAACTGATCCGAAGCTAGGAGCCAGCAGCCTCTTCTGGGTCTTCCACATGGGTACAGGGTCCCAAGGCTTTGGGTTTTCCTTGACTGCTTTCCCAGGCCACAAGTAGGGAGCTGAATGGGAAGTAGAGCAGCTAGGACACAAACAATATGGGATACTGGCACTTGCAGGTAGATGATTAGCCAACTGAGCTATTGCACCATCCCCAAGAATGTGCCTTTCTTACCAGCTCCCTTGGGGTGCCAATACTGCTGGCCTAGGAATCAGAATCTTAAAACCATGGCTCAGAAAAAAGAAGAATGAGTGAACCAAGGGCGCCAGGGCAAAGCCAATGCTTGGTACATCTACATCCTATTTTGGTGTGCCAAGTGGAGTCACATTACTCTGGTCCTGATCCAGCTTTCTGTGAATTAGCGCCCCGGTAGCAGCAGGTGATGGTGTAAGCACAGGGTCCCTGTCACCTATGTGGGTGGCCAGGATGGGATACCGGATACCCAAGTTTATTCTGGCCCAGCTCTGGCTCTTGGAGGCCTTGGAGAGGGAACCAGTGACTGGAGGATCTCTCTCCCTATAGAGGCTAAAGTCCTCGCCTTGCATGTGACAGGATCCCATATGGGCACCGGTTCTAATCCCAGCGACTCTGCTTCCCATTCAGCTCTCTGCTAGTGGTCTCAGAAAGCAGTCAAGGATGGCCCAAAGCCTTGGGACCCTGCACCGAGTGGGAGACCCAGAAGAAGCTCCTGGTCTTTGGATCAGCTCAGCTCCAGCTGTTGCAGCCACTTGGGGAGTAATCAGTGGATGGAAGATCTTCCTCTCTGTCTCTCCTCTTCTCTGTATATCTGACTTTCCAACAAAAATAATTCTTAAAAAAATTAAAGAGCCCTCCGGTAAGCGGACCCCCGTTCGTTCGCAAACCATGAGGGCAATTTGGGAGCTGAACTAATCTGGCTCCGTCCTGCCGCCATGGAGGCAGGACAAGTTAGGGCAGATTCCATTCTTGGGGTCGGGGACTGACTGAACCACTTCGCAGGGTGGCAGCTGCGGGGAGGCGCCTTGGCTAGGCGGAATCTGGCTAAGGGTTCGAGCCAAAACCACCCCGCAAGGTGGAGGACGAGTCCCTGGCTTCAGGCGGCCAGTGCACCAATTGGTGCCAGGCTCTGCCTGCTGGCCGCCCAGCGGCGAGCTCTGGGGCTTTTATGATTTGTAATAGCTGCTCAGGGACACTCATGAATTAGGCCAACTTTAGTATAGGTGAAACATGAATTCCTGGCGATTGCCAGTGATAGGGACATGTAACTTTGCGCTTGCACCTGCTGGTCTACTTTAGTCGTGGATTCTGGGCCACGGTGTCTGGGGCAGAGGCCAGGACAGGAGAGGGCCTGAGACAAGCTGAGTCAGAACAGCCACTGTCGGGTGCGTGATCTGCAGCTAGGAGCAGGCCAAGTTGGACAGCTGGGGGAACACCCTATCTGGGTTGAGGTTCCCACCAAGGGGCACGTGTGCTGGAATGGGGGCTGCGTTCTGACTAGGAAACAGTTGTAGTTTCTCATGGCACTAGTATGGCTGGGATTGGATGCACTAAGCTGGGCCAGACCCCAGCACCATCTGGTATCCTGGGGAACCAGGGTGGATGTGGGACTGACTTGGCTAGGTCTCAACCCCTACTGAGCCATGTGTGAGCTATACATGGGTATGGACGAGCCATGGCTGGGCTGAGACATCCAGCAATGGGAACCAGAGTGGGGTAAAAGCCAGCCATGAAAAACCACTGTTCCTGCTAGGACAGAAGGTGAACTGAGAAGGGCTGGCTCATGGACCCCCTGGTATGCGCAAAATAAGCACAAGAAGTATGATAGGAAACACCCCATAATGGGCCATGGAAAGTTTCCCACTGGCATACATTTGGCATGGGTCGAGGTGGACCAGGCTGAGTCAGTTCATGTCATCCACTGGCAAACCCGAACACCAGAGGAGAGTGTGGGTCGGGCCAGGTTTGGTCGCGACAAAAACTAGTGCATGATATGGAATGCCAGGGTGAGATTACCTGTACTGGATTTGAATGCAGCACCCAACCAACATGCATGAGAACCAGGAAGGGAGAGGGCAGAGCCAGCGGGGGGATGGAAGGGCTGGTCCCCTCACTGGACAGCTACTCTCACTGAATAGTGTGGGCTGGGATGGGGACAGACCAGACTAGGCAGGGCTGCAACACCTGAGCGCTGCATGTGGCCTAGATCAGGGAAAAGCCAGGTTGGGCTGATTATTCCTTCCGGTTCTAGCATAAATTGGAGTGGGTGAAGGTTGTTTGGGCTTAACTGCAGACAGCTGGCAGAAGCTGGCACTGGGGGCTAATTCTGTCAAGTCAAACCACAGAACCACCCAAAGAGATCATAAACCGGGGCTGAGAGAGACCCAAGAGGGAAGTGGTGGGGTTCCCCCTCTTGGGTCACTACTCCCACGAGAGGGCATGAAAACTAGGATGGGGGCTGGGGTGGCTAGAAGGAGAGGCACTCAGCAATATCTGTGAGGGCTGGATAATTGAGTTGGTTGGAGGGAACTAAGCTTCAATACCCACTGACAGGTACTGGAGCCAAATGGGAAGCGGGACAGACTGGACTAGTCTGCTATGCATACTGGCAGGCCAGGGTGAGGGGCGGGCCTGGTGGGGGTTATTGTGGGTTGCCCTGACTGGGCTGCAGCCCCCAGTGGTTGATGAAAAAGTCGAGTGCGTGCTGGGCAGAACCAGGTTTGACTGCAACACCCTTGGTTCCAGTGCAAGTCGGGACTGAGAGCGGAGCCAGCCCAGCAATTGCAACCACCAACTGATCGTGGTGATGGACTGTGCCGGGCCCTGTGCTTGCTGGAACACGCGGGAATCTGATCTGGGAATACCTCAAAGTTTCTTTGGTGATCTCCCCAATCGAACTGCTGGACTCAGAGCCCTGGCTAGGAGAGGACGGAGGACGGAACAGGTCAATCAACCATCTCAGCTAAACGTTGGGCAGCGAAATACTGGGCAAATGAAGACTCCATGATGGACTGTGACAATCAGTGGATTCTTCAATGACCTAATCGAGCTGGGAGTGATGTGACTGGCAGTGATCCATAACTGGAGGACTATTAAGACCACTTGAACAAGTATCTCAGAGCATGCCCCACATCCGGGACTTTGGGCGGGTGGGAGACTGGGTGGGGATTCTCCCTCAATATCCCCCTTCACCTCAGATAAATAAATAGTATAATAAAAATATATATTAAAAAAATTAAAGAAATAACAGATACACTGAAAACAAGAGAAAGGCTGCTAGAAGCTCCAAGAGAAGGAAGAAGGAAGACTGCACAAGCAGACAAGAGTTCTAAAATAGTCCTGAACAGTAATTGGCCAGCCAAGTAATGAACAGTAGCAGAATGAATCGTTTACACACTCACTCATTCATTCATTCAGAGAATATTTACCCATAGCTCACTGTGGACAGGACCCCCGTATTCACCAATCAGACGCAATAACAAGGATGAAGCCAAGCAATGAGTCAGAACGGGGGAGCCACTTAGGGCAGTGCGAAGAAAGAAACCATGTCTCCATCAGAACCATCTCTAATCACTATTTTCTTCTATTAGAGGATAATGAGTACTTAAAATTTATCATTTTCACCATTTTTTAATTTTTATATTTTAGACTACAATGTAAGGCAATATTATACCTAGGGGAGACCTACACTCCAACACAATTAATGGACAGATCTTCCAGACAAAAATTAACAAAGAAGCATCAGAGGTTAAAAAAAAATAATAATAAATTAAACAATTGCAGCAGACAGTAACAGAACATTCCATGCAACAGCTACAGGGTACACATTGCTCTTAGCACATGGAACATTCTTAAGGATTGATTTTTTAAAAACTTATTGGAGGGCCCGGCGGTGTGGCCTAGCGGCTAAAGTCCTCACTTTGAAAGCCCCGGGATCCCATATGGGCTCCAGTTCTAATCCCGGCAGCTCCATTTCCCATCCAGCTCCCTGCTTGTGGCCTGGGAAAGCAGTCGAGGAAGGCCCAATGCATTGGGACCCTGCACCCGCGTGGGAGACCCGGAAGAGGTTCCAGGTTCCCGGCTTCAGATCGGCGCACATCGGCCCGTTGTGGCTCACTTGGGGAGTGAATCATCGAACGGAAGATCTTCCTCTCTGTCTCTCCTCCTCTGTGTATATCTGGCTGTAATAAAATGAATAAATCTTTAAAAAAAAAACTTATTGGAAAGCTAGAGTGGTAGAGAGAAAGGGAAATGGAGCAAGAGAGAGGTCTTCCAGCTGTTGGTTCAGTTCTCAAATTCTCTCAACACTGAGGATTAGGGCGGGCTGAAGCCAGGGGCTTGAACTCCATCCTAGACTTTAATTTGAGTCTCTCCTTGGACCATCCTCTGCTACTTCCCAGGCACATTAGCAGGAAACTGAATGGTAAGTAGAGTAGCCATGACATAAACCAGACCCTCTGAGGGAGAAGGTCACCATCCCAAGTGACAGCTTAACCTCTGCGCCACAACACTGTCCCATATATTGAGCGTTTTTCTCCATGTGGTTCAGTAGCATCAGACACCCTCATACCGTCGGGTAGCCGTCACTGCCCTTCATCTCTCGAATGTTTCCTTCCTCCCTTCGCCACTGGCAAAGCCACAATTCTACTCTGTCGCTATGAATTTGACTTTTCCAGGTACCTCATGGAAGTGGAATCATACAGTGGTTGTACTTCTGTGCATAGCTTATGTCGCTTGGTGTAAAGTTCCCAAGGTTTATCTATGCTGTAGCATGTGTCACCTGACTCTCTTCCTTTTAAAAGCTGAACAATAGGTGTCATCCCCCTGTGTACACATATCCAACTATACTGATGGTCTCTTGGGTTGTCCCTATCTTTTATAAACAAGGTTCTTAGATGTGGCGATAGAAATGTCAATTCATAGGATTGGTGCTGTGGCAAGGTGGGATGGGACTCTGTCTGTGGTGCCTGCATTCCATGTGAGCACTGCTTCATGTCCCAGCTGCTCCACTTCCAGTCCAGCTCTCTGCTTGTGGCCTGGGAAAGCAGCAGAGGATGGGTTAAGTAACTGGGCCACCGTACACACAGGAGGGGAGACCTTCTGGCTTCAGATAGGTTCCATTCTGGCCATTGCAGCCATCTGGGGAGTGAACCAGTGAATGGAGGACCTCTTGCTCTGTAAATCTGCCTTTCAAATAAAAATGGAATGAATTTTTACCAAAAAATAAGTCTATCCGAGTCCTTGCTTTCAAAGCTTTGGGGTATAAGCTCACTGTAAGCACCAATACAGTACAGGTAAGGTTCGTGTTGGTGGTCACTGCACTCCATCCCCAACTCTTACCTTCTTAGACCTTTACTCATATTATCCAGCTGCTGGAATCTGGTAAACAGCCCATATCTCCATGAGAATTATCATAATGCAGCCAGGAGAGCTGTATTTCAATGTTTTCTAGGCTGAAAGCAGGGATGAATGTTCCTTGTCTATAAATGGCACCCTCACCTCTTGCACCTGAACCAAGAGTGTGTTCAGTTCAGCAGGGAAGTGGTACAAGAACCCAGTTGTACACTTTACTGCACACTTAGACAAGCAATTTAATCTCTTCAGTTACAATTTCCCTATCTGAAAATGGGCAAATACATCCTATACACTATAGTTGTTTGGAGAATTAAACACAGATAAGGCAAACAAATTAAGTGAAGATGAAATTAAACAAAGATAAGATAAAGCACTTAGCATAGTGTCTGGCAGATGGTTAAAGACTCAATAAATATTGGCTGCTGTTGGCATTACTATTAGGTCACTCTTTCAGATACATGCCAAGACGTTCCATGCCATAAAAGGGAATTACAATGAGCATGAAATGAGCACTCTCCCCAAGCCAGAAGTTCAGAATCCCATTCTTAATCATGAAGTTCAAAATCCTAAGCTGGCTATTAGAGCACCAAATGACACCTTTTAAAAATGGAGAACGTAGTGTTGGGCTGCAGCCTCACAAATTGGACGAGCATTCCCAGGACTCAGCCCCAGGAGCCAATGTTCTTCTTTGGGTTTTTTCCTTCTGAATTTCCAAATCTCAGTTTTTTTTTTTTTAAGGCATCTCAGAACTATGGAAATTGGAAAAGGAAAACAGGGACAGTAAATTTGGCCAGGCCTCCTCCTAGGCTGGCTCTGGTCTTTCTGCAATCTGTTCTGACAACTTGCTGGCCCCTTTCTAAGCCTCTGAAAGCGGATGATGTTCCCGCCACTTCCCTTAGAAGCATATTCCACAGTGAAATATGACTCACTGCCAAGGCCCTTGCCTTTGAGATTCTTTTTCTTCTCTTGACCCACTTTCGTCTTGCCATGCCCTTCTGTGCAAAGTCAAATGAAGCTGCCCCTGGAGGTTGTTCTGCGAGGATTGACATTTAAAGACCCTTACTACCTCCTAAACTCAGCCCTGTTCATTTAGCCAAGCAAAGCATGTTTAATTCTTTTAATCTTCCCTCATAAATCAATCTCTACATTCCCTTAATAGTCCTTCTCCTCAACAGTGCTTTGAACTCCCTCCAGTCTGGCTATCCTGAGCTCTCATGTGGTTTACACTTGAGAATTACCAGTCAATCACAAAATGCCTGCATGGAAGAAACAGCCTCACCTTACCTTGCCTTGCTTCCAGTGCCCTCATCATGCTGCACTGCCTGCTGCCCATGGCTACTGAAGCAAGCTCTGCCTGGTGGCCCACCCTGCTCACAACAGACTTCAAGCATCTACTGTCCACTCCGCTATGTGTTTTGGCACACGGACCTGACCACCTGGGCGATGGTAAAAAGGCAGAAGAAATAAGGTGTGCTGGATAAGCCCAGGCAGGTGCTTACCTGGAAGGTCCCAGCATGATCTTCTTCCTTATCACCCTCTCTGTTCTCTTTGAGGGCGATTAATGTGAATCCTCTGAAGTAGGAGGGGGGAGCGGCGGAAAGCGTCACTGTGGAGAGAGAAGAGAGGAGGTTGTAACACAGGAGTCCACTGCATTCCACCTGTCAGTGGGGATGGATGTGTGTGCTCCATCAACATCCCAAACCTGGGGTCAGAGGAGGGTGCATGGACAGCAGCTCACCCCACTCAGCTCAGGTCTTTGGCACCCTTCACCCAGTCCTCTCTTGCATTTCAGGACCTGTATTTGTGCCTGCTTGAGCTATCATCTCACTTGGGAATTGAGATGTGCTAGGCTGCAATGAGTTCTCTGTCTCTAACCACAGTTGATAAAAGTTGTCCCTGGTCAGAAATTTCAATCCTGACAATCACATAATGCTACGTGTCCATTAAATTAGCTTAAGAGGAACCTTGCTCTTCATAGTGTGAACTCCTGGAGAATGCCCTTTGTGGCAAAGGCTGCAGTGCATTCCTCAAACACATCTGCTTGCTCTTGTGAAAACTCAGCTCCCCCACATTCCTAGTCTCCCTTGCAGTTAGGTCTACTTCTGTCCAACTTCTGCCAGTGGGCAAGCATGGACAGACATGACACACGCCATGTCTCCCAGCCTGGCCCATACAAACTTTCCATCAGATCTCCTACTTCACTCTGCCTCCATCTGCTGAATGTGGAAGAGCCAGGCAAGGATGCCCCGAGGAAAGAAAGGTAAAGCCACACGTGGAGGGAAACTGGCTTTCTGAATAACCACCAGGAGTAACATCCACTGACCAGAAAGAACTGTAAGATATAATGGATGAACTGGAAATAAACCTACATTGTTGGTAGTCATCACAGCAGCCAGAATGATGACTTGGTTATATTCTTCTTACACTCTCCCAGAAAATTATATTTCTATTGAAATTTATCTTAAGGGCCTTCTCAGCAAGGCAGTAACGGCCATCCTTTGCTTTGTATGCCCAAGCCCCTGAGAGGGAAATCTTCTATTGCCATTTTTTTTGGTAGTTGCAAAATTGCAATTTGACAAATTTTTTTAGACTTGTGTTCACCACCCAACTGTGAGTTAAGGCAGGGGAGGGGCCAGGTTTTCACTCAGTGTTACCTAAACCCTAGCATGGAGATGGGTATCTTCTTAAAATATAAATAACTGAAAGTGAAATTCTTTTACTGTCTGCATTAAAGTGTTAAGATTCTAGACTTTAGATAGGGAATTATAGACAAGTAGAACTTCAAGCATCCCAATGATCTTAATTCACAGATGGAAAACTCAGGGAGAGGTCAACAGACACATCCAAGGTGAAAAGGCCATTCAGAGGTCAGCTCGGGTGACAAATGAAGGCCTGCTTTCTCTAGTTTGACATTTTGTTCATGACTTCACACACGGAATATATTCATCGTGATCTTGATCTTTCAGCAATATCAACCAATTAATTTTTCAAACTTTAAAAATCAATTCATTTAACATACAGTGTGTGTGTGATTATGATAAGCAACCCTTGCTGGGGAAGAGCATGCAGTCCTCAGAGTTCTCAGAGTAGCTTCAATCCTGAAAATGAACCTCCTCGACATCCTAAAAAATAAAATGAAATCACTCTCTTGGATAAAACAGCCGTGATTCATGAGCCACCAACATCCTAACACCACAGTGAGGGATTTTCAAACACAAAGGGTGTAAATGCCATGCCAACAATGATCGGTTCATCCCTCAAAAGGAAAGCAGCATCGTGGTTGGCTAGGAGTGTCTAGAAAGAGTCTACAGAGCACAGTGGAGAAAGAAGGAGAATGAAAATGGTGAAGGAGAGTGAGAAAGCTGTGGTGTTCAGCAATGTCAAGCATTGGACTGTTGCAAGACAGAGCTGTACCTCTGTGAAACAGGCAGCCTCAGAGCAGCCCAGGGCTCTCCCAGCGAGGGGACAGGTGACCTGTAAGGCCATCAGCGACAGTTCTGGAGGAAGAGGAGCATCAGCAGAGAGGCAGACCCCAGGGAGCAGCTCTGCCCAGATTGTCTAAGTCCTCTTTACTGTTTGAATGTGAGCCTGTGGCTGGTACTTCCGCACTTCTGAGGGGCCTGCACCTGTGCTTCTTATCCAGAGGGTCATCCTCAGATTGCTGCAATCTGGCTGCTTTCTCTCTCTCTCCTTCTCTCTTTTCATAAGAAAGGCCCAATTCCCTCCTTTCAGGAGAAGACAACTCTGGAGGGCACATTAACCTCCCAAATGGCCCTGCAGGATCTGCTGGGACCACAGGCTGCCAAGTCCTTGTCCAGTTTCTTGTGCCTGTTCAACCTCCTCCTGCTTCTGGTGTCTCCCCAAGAATACTTCCTGAATGAATAACTTGCATCAGGTCCCCATCTGAAACGTTGTGTTATGAGTTAAATTCTGTTCTCTTGCTGCCCTTCTCCCTCCACAGTCCGATGAAGTCCTAAATTGCAACACTTGTGAATGTGACCCTATTTGGCAATAGGGTCTTTGTCGGGGTGTTGTATCTGTAAGCCAAGGAATGTCAAGGAAGGTGGGCAAGCAGCAGAAGCTAGGAGAGTGCACAGGGCACCTCTCCTTCCAGTCACTCCAGAGGAACTGACTGTTGAAACCTTGATCCAGTGTCCAGCCTCCACAACTGTGGGAGAATCAGATTCTGCTGCTTTAAGCCACTGGCATGTGATACTATGTACAGCAGCTCCAGGACATGAGAACAGCCAGTTTCTGGGGAACTCAGTCTAAGACAACCAATCCCTGCTCCACAGCTCTGGACTACAGGCTAAAGCTCAGAACCCATGGACTCTGCCTGCCTCTGCTGCTGCACCAGCTATACTCTCTCGCCTTGCTGCACATATTCCATCCTGAGCATCACTCCTTGACAGTTTCCAGAAAACCCTTATTGTGTCTGTTGAGAGCACCTAACGATCTATGGGGCTGTCTAGGACAGCGCTGCACACCAACGCCCTGGTGAGGGCAGCGGTAAACAAGTCTCAGAAAGTGTTTTCCCACTGGCCCTCGGCTGCGTGTCCTGCGTGGGGGAGTGACCTTTTGGCTGATTGGTCGCTTCCCACGTGTGGGAGTAACCTTTTGGCTGATTGGTCGCTTCCCACGTGCAGGGGTGACCTTTTGGCTGATTGGCTAGGTGTTGTATTTAAGCAGTTTGGGTCCTGGAGGGGAGAGAGAAAGAGGGAGAAGACAGCTTTCCTGTTTGCATGCTGCCTGGTGGAATAGATAGTTCCTACACGTTCACTCAGCGTCGGGTTTTCTTCCACGGGTTCAGAGATTCCCTGACAGTGTCACCCTTCACATGCTACACAGACATTGAGAAAGTATGACCTCTACCTCGGCAAATTTCTTAAGAAGCTAGCTCCATTTTCACCTGCTGTGTGACGCTACCTCTGCCCACCCTATAAAGACCTGAGAGCTCTTTCTCTTGGATCCCTTTGAGATTAAAAATACCTACATAATAGGCATAACAATAATACTAACTTCAAAGTATCAGTTCAAGGAATAACTGAGCTATATGTGTCGACTCCTTACAGTCATGCTTTGGCACACAATAGGTACTCAAGAAACATTAGCCCTTGTTCTTATCAGTGATGAGATTATCACAAGTCATTTTACATCGTGTTTATGTTTGTTTACACATTTGTTAGTCCTTCAAGGGCAAACCCACTTTTGAGCTCCTCACAATGTTTAGCAGAGTTCATATGCAACTAAACTTATTGCATAGTGTTTATGGATTGGTGATTCACCATGGTTGAGGCTGTCAATTCTTCTTACACTGATCTATAGATTTAAGGCAATATAAATTAAAGTCCCAGCAGGACATGTTGTGTGAGCAATAAACTGGCTCTTGAACTTATATGAAATGCAAGGGATCAAGACTACATAAGACAATCAATAGAAATAAGTACAAACTTGGAGGGCTCACACACCATGTATCAAGACCTTTGGACAATTGGATAGCAACTTGCAGAAGAAGACCCTGACCTCTCACCTTATGCAAAAATCAGCTCCAAATGGATAAAGACCTAAATTTGCACCCAGAAATCAACAAGCTTTTTGAGAAATATTTAGGAACCACTCTGTAAGATATAGGCATTGATAAAAACTTCTTAGAAAAATCACTAAAAGCACAAGCAGTCAAAGCCAAAATAAATGAATGGGACACATCAAACTAAAAAGCTTCAGTATAGCAAAGGAAACGATTAACAAAGTCAAGAAGCAAGCAACAGAATGGGAGAAAACCTTTGCATGCTACACAATCAATAGGGGAATAATATCCAAGGTTTATAAAGAGCTTCAGAAACTCAAGGACAGCAAAACAAATCTGTGAAGAAAAAGACGAAGGAAATGAATAGATATATTTCAAAAGAACAAATTCAAATGGCTCACAGACATATGAAAGCATGCTCAGGCTCTTAGCTGTGGTGAAAACCACACTGAGGTTCCACCTAACTCCTGTGAGATTGGTCTACATTCAGAAATCCAGTAACAACACCTGCTGGCGTGTATGTGGCAAGAAAGACACCCTATATCAGTGTTAGTGGGTGTGTAGGCTAGTATAACCACTATGGAAGTCAGAATGGAAAGTGTTAAGACAGCTGAAAATGGATCTATTATATGATCCAGCTATTCCACTTTTTGGAACATATCAAAAAAATGAAATCTGTATATGAGAAAGTGATCTGTAATCATATATTTGCAGCAAAATAATCTATAATAGCAAAGACACAGAAACTACCCAGATGGCCCACTGAAAGAGGAATGGATAAAGAAACTGTGGTACATCTGCTCTGTGGAATAATACTCTGATACTAAAAAGAATAAAAGTCTACAATTTGCAATCAAATGGTTTCAACTAGAGACCACTATGCCCAGTGAAATAAGCCAACCCCAAAATGACAAATATCATATGTTCTCTCCAATATAAGGCAACTTTTGTGCAAAATACAAGATCACTAGATTCATAGGTAAACAGACATGTACATATAGTCATCTAGAGGAACTGAATAATGGAGGCAAATTTATATTGATGATACCTTGCAGTATATATCTATTTCTGAATAAAAGATGGACTACTAATGAAACTGTTAAATATATCTTAAAAATAGATTGCTGGACTTTCTACCATTGTCTATACCTACAATATCAGCATACACTTACACAGAAGAACGATGAACTTGTGACTGTTGTTGAAGGGCTCTACTATTGTTATAATAAAGGGGAAAACAGTAAGGGGATTAGGGAGAGGATGGAAAGAGAAATTCCTATCAAGAAAAATAAAAATAAAAAAAAAAAGACCTACGGAGCTGTAGAAATTAAGCCACCATATTACAGTAAGGAAAGACAAATGGGTTGATCAAATAGTTTACAGCTTAGAAAAGTTCCACAAATGCGTGGAAACTTGACATATTAGCACCACGCTCTAACCAACTAAGCTAACCGGCCACCTTAAACTTGATATATTATAAAGGATGTACCACAGAGCAGGGGACTGGGAGGACATTTTCTATAAATGGTGCCAGGACAACAGAATAAACCATGTAAGAACAGGTGAATCTTAGTTCTTAGCCCGTATCATAAACAAATTCTACGTAGATTGTAGAACTAAGTGTGAAAAGTAAAACAGTAAAATGTTTAGAAGAAAGCATAGGATAAAGTGTGAGTGACTTAGAGTAACAAAGATGTTTAAAAACAGAAATAAAAGAAGCACTAACAATAAAAAGACATATAAATGCCGATAATGCCAAACTTTTGCTCATTAAAAGTCATGATTAAGAGTGAATAAGCAATGGTGAAACAGATATCCATAACCTTATAACCTACAATTGACTTGCACTCAAATTTTTAAAACTATTTTGGACCAATTAGAAAAAGACGATCCAAAGGATTAAAACAGGCAAAAAATATGAACAAAAACATACGAACCTCCACAAAACAAGGTATTCAAGTGGCTAATAAACATGGAAGGCTCTATACCTCATTAGCCAACATGGAAATTAAAACTGAGTCCACAGGAAAATACAATGTAAAATGTTGGAACTTTTACAAACTTCTGATTTAAGTGAAACTCAATAAATTGTGCTAGGAAATGCTTTTCAACAGAATTTTTACAAATATGTATTTATTTGCTTTCAACTCTCAGAAAGGCAAAGTGACATGGAGACAGAACAAGACAGAAAAAGCAAGAAGGAGCAAGAGAGATTTTCCATCTGCTGTTTGCTCCAAATGACTATAACAGCCAGGGCTCAGCCAAGCTGAAACCAGAAGCCAAGAACTCCAATGGGGTCTCCAGTGTTGGCAGCAGGGGCCCAAACACTTGAGCTATCATCTGCTACCTTCCCATAATGCATTTGCAGAAAGTGGATGAGAAGCAATCAAGCCTAAACAGGCACTTCAATATGGGATGTGGATGTCTCAAGCCGTGGCTTAGCCCACTGTGCTACAACATTAACACTGGAAAATCTTTGAGCAATAATTACTGAAGTTGCACACACAGCCCTATGACCAAGCAAAACCATTTTTGAATCAATAGAAATGCAAGCATCTGTGCATTGAAAGGCATCTCTAAGAATGCTCTGAGTAACAGTCTTTGAAGTAGCACTCAACTGCAAACACTCCAGTGCCTATCAGCAGTGGATATATAAATTGTGACACATTTGTATAATGGAATGCCTTCCCATAATGAAATCAACAAATCACTGCTTCACACAGCACGAATAAATCTCACACACATAATCCTGAGTGAAAGAAGGCAGACACAAAAGAATCCAGATGGCATGAAGAAAAGCATGTAACATTCAAAACAGGCTAAACAGTCTAAGTCCCACAGGTCAGGAGAGTAGCCACACACATGAGCAAGGGAGGCAGTGTGGCTTGGATGGGGCACAGGGGATGTTAAGTCATGTTCTAGACCCAGAAACTTATTTGCTATTTATTTATTATTTTAAAGGTAGAAACTTATTTGTTTTAGAAGCTTATTTGTTATTTATTATTTTAAAGGTAGACATACAGAGACATATCTTCTGTCCTCTGGTTCACTTCTCAAATGACTGCAACATCCAGAGCTGGGCCAGACTGAAGCCAGGAACCCAGAACCCAATCTAGGTCTCCTATTTGGTGGCAAAGACCCATGTACTTGACCCATTACCAGCTGTCCCCCAGGAAACTTGTTGGTAGGGAAGCTGGAATTAGAAGTGGAGCAAAGACTCAAACCCAGACACTCAGGTAAGTGATGGCCTGAGCTCCCTGTTAACAGCTGCATCCAGTACCATCTGGTATGTTCTGTTTCTTGCTTTGGGTTCTGGTTATATGAATACACTCAGCCTGTTATTATTAAGGTATATGATTGCAAACTTACCTTTACACAGATTACACTTTGATAAATGATTAAAATAGCATTTTAAATAATAAATATCCTTTTTACATCTGTGCAGTGTAGTTAATGGGCTAATCAAACTCAGGTTCCCAGAATATTGCATCCCTGTCCGTTCTAGAAAAGTAAAGTTTTACTCTATCTCATTAAAGACAGCACGCAGATGCTCTGGAGGCAGAACTCGGTGGAAAGTTTCAATTCCGCAATTATCACTGGTGATGATGTTATTACACCGTATAATTTGGAGGCAGAGAGAAGACCCTATTCCTCCAGAGAACCCCATTATATGACTTCCTCCTGAAAGGCGCAAGTGTACAGCGTGTTCTGAGTCCCAGTAACAACTGAAGAGGACTGCTTGGCAATAAATAGAATCTTCTCTCTAATGACTCCTCCCAAGAGCCTCCCAAGAGAGACCATTAACAGATCCAAGAAACTCAAGAAAAATGCTTACAAAGGATTTTAAAAAAGAAAGTCCATTCAGAGCTGTCCTGTGAACACATACAGGGAACTGATTAAGAGTGAAGATTTGGGAATTTCGGAATGGAAACCCAGGGCTCATGCTTATTGATTATGTGACCTCTGGCAAGTCACTTAATCTTGTTTCCTCATTCTTCAAGAGGCATTCATTATACTGTCTTTCTTATAGAAGTGCATAATGGGTTAAATTAATATTTGGCAGATGGAAAAGATTCCAGACCTGCATAAGATGATGGTACTGGTGATGATGATGCTGTTTGTGGTGATTGTGACACTGCGAGTAAAGATGATGATGGAAATGTTGATTGTTGCTGATGAGGATCATGGTGCTCAGAAGGCAACAGTGAATTTCCAAGAGTTGGCCCTTAGGTAAAATGAGTGTCCAAAGAAAAACTCCAGTAGGCACTAAGGAAGGACCTCTGCAGGGACTGCTTCCCCTAGTTTTTTGGGGGAACCTCAATCTCATGGCCAGGATCTGGATAGCTGGGCAAATCCTTTTAATCCTTGTCTTGTTACAGCCCATCATACCCAAGATAGTGTCCTGTGAGGACCTGCCTGCCCATCCCCATTGTCACCCTAGAGAGCCACTCAACGTCTCTGTCTTAAAGACCTCTCACCAAATCTTCAATATCCATGAGATGATTTGCTAGATATCTGTATCCCTTAGTAACCTACAAACTCTATGGGGAAAACACCAAGTCTATCCTAAATCCCACTATACTTTTAGTATCTGGTATATACTTCTGGTAAGTAGAGTAAATGCTCAATAAATCCCCACTGAATGAGTAAACTAAAAAGGACTCATCCATTTTCACTGCATAGTTTACCCATTTCTACTCTGGTCTCTCCTCCAAAGTTCTTACAAAGTTCTGCATACTATATCAAGCTTCGTCATCCTTACAGAGTACTGGCTGTGTGTCAGCTCAGTACTACTTCCTTGTAGACAAACACAAGACACAGTCACTGTGTTCTAGAGTCTAACAGATGGGAGAGAAAAAAATCCATCAACAGATAGTTTTATGATGTGTGATGGGTGTAATGGCAGAATGAACATTGTGTTCTGCAATCCCAGGAAGGGAGTGGGGGGTGGCAGTTGAGACTAACTGGGTGAGTTAGAGGAGGCATCAAAGAGCAAGTGCTGTGTGGACCACAGGGTGAGTGAGGAATAGTTTTCTGGAGGACGAGAGGAATAACAGCATCTAAAACAGAGAAAGCCATGGCAGATCAAGTGAGCCTAGAACCCAGAACTGAGCGTCTCAGAGCTGGCACACTGGGAGGCAAGCTGTCCTAAGAGATTATGGGAAAAAGATAAGTGCACAGTAGATGATCAAGAGCCTTCAAAGCCTCGCTCAGAAATGTGGATGTCACCCTGTGTGTGATGAGGAAGTACTGCAGGACTTGTGCTACAAAATGACATTTTCAGATCGATTAGTTAGGAAGAGCATGCTGGAAGTTGTGTGATGGTTGGATTATAGTCCTGCCCTGAAAGTCACTTTGGGACAAGGGTCTCTCTGGCCTGATTTGTGTGAAGACTGGCTTTTCACACTGGATGCTAGTCTCAAATCCTTGCCAAAGGCAGGGTTTCCCTAGCCTTAAGTCTACTCACAATAAATTTACCATTCTCTCTTTGTTCTGAACTTCCATTGTGGCCCTTTGACATGTTGCTGTGTCCATTCTAACAAAAACACTGGGATGCTTTCTGGGTTTCAGAATCAGGATCCCAACCCCAAGGTCTAGAAGCAGGCCTCAGCTGCATCACCTAACTGTCCTTGCCATCCACCTGCTATATGTTACTGACTTGCCCCAGTCTTCATACCACACACTTCAACCACAAGAAACCTCAACTTCTGACTTAACTTATTACAGGAGATTACAAAACTAATGAAATATTAAGTAAACCACACTGGTACCCTTAACCCTACAACTTTTGAGCTCTGGGAAGCTACAACTCACATGCTTCATTAGGAATTCCCTCAATATCCCCCTTTACCTCAGATACAAGATGGAAACAATGTGGACATAATAGTATTACCCACTTCCCTATCCCCCTGAACCTTTTTTTTTTCTTTTCTTTTTCTTTCTTTAACTGTAATTAACTATGTAAAGATTGTCAACAACACAATAAAATAGATTCTAAAAAAAAAAAAAAAAAAAAAAAAAAGGATCTTTACACCAGAAGTTCCCATCATCATATAAAAGAGTCTCTGTTCTTCTATACAGAAGAGAGAAATATCCTAACTTATTTTGGGGGGGAAGAAGGTGTCAAACTTCATTAAAAAAAAAATGGAAAATCTCTAAAAAAAAAAAAGGAATTCACAAAATTCAACCAATCTAGCCAGAATGAGGCAGGAGACGGCTCGGTGCTGGTGATTTGGCAGACAGGAAAAAGAGCCAATGATCCCAAAGTAAACAAGTACATGTGGTGGGGTCAGATCCTGCTGCTCCCCGAAACAGCATTCTTCAGCCCAAACTCACAGCATTCCCAGGCAGAGATAAATTATTCCCAATTAAAGATCATGTATATTTAAAATGATAGGGACCATTTTTCTACACTGGATGTAGCTAACAGGCTGAGGTTCAAATTTCTCTCTATGATATGTCACTTTGGGCAAGACAGATGACTTCTATTTTTGTGTTTCCTTACCTGTGAATTACCACTAATGGTATTGAAATGAGCTTTCAATAGTTGTAACAACATATTTGCCAAAGCAACAAAGCTTGTTAAAACACAAATAAATCTCTAAGAAATAAACATCATAATTATCATCACATGGATTTGTCATGAGGACTAAAGAGGATAATGAAGATGGTGCACATTACTGCAGTTCAATAAAATTTAATTCGTTTCCCCATGTGTTGTGTCATCATGGGATACAGCACAATGAATAGGTCCCAAGCTCAAGAGTACGGGGCTAGAGAGAGGAGTGGGAAGGACACTCCTGTGGAATCGGAGCTGTGGGAGCCAAGAATGTCACTGGGAATAGGAATGTGGCCAGGAAGCCTGGGGGAGGGGGGGCTCTCACTGCTTCCCCTAATCTGACCTTGTGGCGGCTGCCAATCAGTCCCCATCTCCCTCCCAAAATACCAAGTCACTAAACTATGACCCAGATCTAACCTAGCTCTACATGCCATTCCCCTGGGCATGTGACTCCAGCTGGACTAATCAGTTTGGAATTAGAAGGAAAGGGCTTTTCTTGTGATCACACAACCAGCTAAGAGGCTTTCTTTGGATATTGTTGGCAGCTGTCTCCCTCTGCTTGGAGAAAGTTTATCTGTATTATGAAAAAACAAGGCCAACACCCAGAAAACAGCCAGGAGATAAAGGATGGAAAGAGTTAGACAGAAGTGGAAAAGAGGCAGGGAAAAGAAAGAGAGTAGGGAAGAGAAAGAATAGGGGGAACAGGGAGAGAAACTCAGGAATCACTTTTTGGAGCTCCAGGATGCATCTGGGTCTGACCAGATCCACGCCCCACTCTAGGACGTTCCAAATACAGAAATTATATTCTAACTTTTGATTTAGTAGCTTTACTTTATTCCTCTCATTTGCATTGAAAATAATTATATTTTTTTCCAGTTCATACAAAGTAAACTTTAACGTAACTAGTTTATCAAAATTATAAGATTCTTGACCATTGGTTTGCCAAAGGTACAAAATAAAGTTTTATAAAACTTTTTTGTAGCAAGTGACGCACAGAGACTTTTCTTTCTACTTTTTTTTTGTCTTTTATTATATTTTTTACAATCTTTACATAGTTAATTAGGGTAAAAAGGTACAAGGGCTATAGGAAAGTGGGTAAGACTATTATTCCCATATTGTTTCCATCATATATCGGAGGTAAAGGGGGATATTGAGGGAGAAGCCCCACTCAGTCTCCCACCCACCCTAGAGGTCCCTGATGTGGGGCATGCTCTGAGATACTTGCTCAAGTGGTTTTGATAATTCACCAGTTATGAATCGCTGTCAGTCTCGACACTCCAAGCACAATGAAGTTGTTGAAGAATCCACCAATTGACATAGTCCATCATAGAGTTTGCGTTTGCCCAGTATTTCGCTGCCAACAAATGGCCGAGGTGGTTGATTGACAAGTTTTGTCTTGTTTTTTTTGGTTAGGGTTCTGAGTCCAGAATTTCGATTGGGGAGATCTCCAAAGAAACTTTGTCTGAGGTGTTCTCAGACCACATTCTTCTATGTAATAGCAAGAACAGGGCCCAGCACAGTCCATCACCCCGATCAGCTGGTGGTTGCAATTGCTGGGTTGGTTCTGTTTTCAGCCCCGACTTCCACTGGAACCAATGGGTGTTGCAGTCCAGCCTGGTTCTGCCCAGCACACACTCGGTCCTCGCATAAACCAGTGGGAGCTGCAGCCTAGTTGGAGCGACCCACAATAACCCCCACCAGGCCCACCTCCTACCCTGGTTTGCCAGTATGTGTAGCAGTAGTCCAGTCTGTCCCACACCCCATTTGGCTCTTGTACATGTCAATGGGTATTAAAGCTTAGTTCCATCTAACCAAGTCAACTATCCAGCCCTCACAGATGTTGTTGAGTGCCTCTCTGTCTAGCCACCCCAGCCCCCGTCCTAGTTTTCATGCCCTCCCGTGGAAGTGGTAACCCAAGAGGAAGGAACCCACTATTTCCCTCCCAGGCCTCTACCACTCCCGGATTATGCACTCTCCAGGTAGTTCTGTGGTTTGACTTGACAGAATTAGACCCCAGTGCCAGCTTCTGCCAGCTGATGCTGCAACTAAGTCCAAACAACCTTCACCCACTCTAATTTTTGTTTGCACCAGTAGGAATAATCCGCCCAGCCTGGCTTTTCCCTGATCTAGTCCACATGAGGCGCACAGGTGTTGTAGCCCTGCTTAGTCTGGTCTGCCCCCATCCCAGCTCATGCTCTCCAGTGGGAGTAGCTGTCCAGCAAGGTAACCACCCCTTATTCCCCTGCCAGCTCCGCCCCTCCCTTCCTGGTTTTCATGCCTGTTGGATGGGCGCTGCAGTCACATCCAATACAGGTAACCACACCTTGGCATTCTGTCTTGTGCACTGACAGACCCACACTGTTCTGGTGCTTGGATTTGCCAGTGGATGATGGGAACTGATTCAGCCTGGTCTTCCCCCGGCCCATGCCAAATGTATGCCAGCGGGAAACTTTTCATGGCCTTTTCTGGGCTGTTTCCTATCATGTTTCTTGCACTTACCTGCCAGGTCTGTGTCCTGCTAGAGGAGTTGCCCAGGCTCCTCCATCAGAACCTCTCCCAATGCCAGATTTTGCACATACTAGGGGGTCCATGAGCCAGCCCTACTCAGTTCACCTCCTGTCCTAGTAGGAACAGTGGCTTTTCCTGACTGGCCTTCAACCCAAACTGGTTCTTGCTGTTGGATGTTTCAGCCTAGCCATGGCTCGTCCATACCCACATATAACTCACACATGGCTCAGTAGGGGTTGAGACCTAGCCCAGACCATCCCACATCTACCCTGGTCCTCCAGGACACCAGACGGTGTTGGGGTCTGGCCCAGCTTAGTGCATCCCATCCCTGTCCACACTTGTGCCAAGGGAGACTACAACTGTTTTCTGATCAGAACACAGCCCCCATTCCAGGCCACATGCCCCTTGGTGGGAACCTCAACCCAGTTAGGGTTGTCCCCTTAACTCCCCAACTGGGCCTGTTTCCAGCCATAGATCACACACATGCCAGTGGTTGCTCTGACTCAGCTTGGCACAGCCCCTCACCTGTCCCGACCTCTGCCTTAGACACTGTGGCTTAGCGTTCCTGGCTCATGCAGACCAGTAGGTGCAACAGCCTAGCTCAGCATGACCTGTGCTCCATCCTGGCTTCTAGTTTCACTTGTGGGCTAAGGTTTGCTCAGTCCTGCCTGGTCCACCCTGTTCCATTACCAATTGACACATCACCCAGCTGTTGGAGTACTTTGCCCAGCTTGTCCGACCCCCAGGTCTGAACCACATGTTTACCAGCAGGAGCTATGACGCGCCAGGGGAGTTTCCCAAGTTCCTCCACTTGATTCATTCCCAGACCCAGTTCTCATACATGCCCTTGGGTTTTAGGCCAGGTTCCGGCATAGTCTGGCTTTCCATTTGGCCTTGTATGAGCTGGTGAATGTTGTAGCCCGGCCCACCCCACACCCTATTCAGGATGCACATTTGGGTGCTGCTGCCTTGACCAGTCCAGACTGTTGCGGGTTCCTTTATCTGTGATTGATGGCAAGCTTTTTGGTCACACCTAGCTTAGTCCATCACCACCCCAACCCTCGAACTAACCAGTGGGGCCAGAATTTCCACAGGGTGTGGACCACACATCCCCCACAGAATCTACCCCCGGATATGGTTCTCGAATGCTAGTTAATGTCATGGCCCTGCCTACTGTGACCCCTCTGCTGATCCATCATCATGTCAGGTAATAAGATATCCTGCTGGACAAGCCCCGAGCCTTAGCTTTTGCATGAACTGGTATTTGGTAGTCAGCATTATTCAGTGATTACAAGTTTGTCAAAGGAAGAGTTACTGTCATTGGGAATCTTTAGGATTGATTCACATCCCAAAAGCACTGTGGGTTCAACCTGGAGCTACCTAAGCAGCAATTCAAAGAACCAAAATCCCAGAGCTGCCCAGCCTGGCTGGGCGTCCAGCAGGCGCAGCCATGTGGTGGCTGGCATCTGGTATCCAGGCATGAGACACACTGTCCTGAGACCCACCAGCTGCCGGGAGGCTGCTGGTATTTTAAACCCCCAAGCCCAAGGTTGCGCCCCTCCCCAATCCCATCCACCGCTCAATGAGGGCAGCATTTGGGCCCCATCCCCGGGCCTGCCCAACCCAGCTAAGGAGACTTACTCCGAAGGGAGCAGCCTCCAGAGCCCAGGCAGGCCCAGGGACAGCTCACCACATGCACATGGTG
Source organism: Ochotona princeps (assembly GCF_030435755.1). Lineage (NCBI taxonomy): Eukaryota > Metazoa > Chordata > Mammalia > Lagomorpha > Ochotonidae > Ochotona > Ochotona princeps. The sequence goes on from NC_080835.1 coordinate 43,051,191, forward strand.
GCTGGAGTCGGGATCTGAGCAAGATGCCCCATCCTGAGGCTCTTTCTACTTTGCTTTTTAAATGCTAGCTCCCACGTATAAGGGAGAACATGCAATATTTATCTTTCTGTGTCCCACTTATTTTTCTCAACATGTCTTCCAGTTGAGTCCATTTTGCCACAAGTGGTAGCACTTCATTCTTTTTAATAGCTTAATAACATTCCATTATGCACATATACCATGTTTTCTTTATTCACCTGATGATGGACATTTTGGTTATTTCAAATGTGGGCTATTACTAACAGTGCTGCTATAAAAATGGTGGTAGTGGTATCTCCTTGATTCATTGTATTCAAGCATTTCGGGTATATACCCACTAATAAGATTGCTGGATCATAATGGCAAGTCTAATTTTGTTTTGTTTTCAAAGAAATCTCCACTCTGCTTTCCCTAGTGGCTAGACTAATTTACATTCCCATCAACAGTGTACAAAGTGTTGCCCCTTCTCGACATCCCCACCAGCATTTGTTACTCTGTGTTTGGAATTTCAGCCATTCTAACAGGGAGGAGGTGACATCTCCTTGTGGTACTGACTTGTCTTTCCCTGATGGCTAGTGAAGCTGAGCATTTTTTCATGTTTGTTGGCCATTTGTATTTCTTCTTTTGAGACCTGTCAAAGTTCTTTACTTGTTTTGTTAGTGTTGTTGTGTATCTGAAGTTGATGACATATTTGGAATATTAATCTTGTCTCAGATATTTTTCCCATTTTGTGAATATCGCTTCACTCTATTGATCATTTTCTTTGTTGTGTAAAACTTCTGAGTTTCACATAGCCAGAAAAAAAATCAAATTTAAAAAAATAAATTTAACCAAAAAAGTGAAAGTTCATACACTTGAAAATGATTAGTGCCTGGCATGATGGCTCATAGCTAAATTCTTGCCTTGCACATCCTGGGATACCATATGGGCACTGGCATGTGTTGGCTGCTCCACTTCCCATCCAGCTCCCAGCTTGGGCCTAGGAAAGCAGTAGGGGATAGCTCAAAGCCTTGGAACCCTGTACCCACGTGGAAGACCCAGAGGCACCTCCTGCCTCCTGACTTCGGATCAGCTCAGCTGTAGCCACGTGACCACTTGGGGCATGAGCCAGCAGATACAAGATCTTTCTCTCTGCAGCTCCGTCTCTCTATAAATCTGCCTTATCAATAAAAATAGATAAATCTTTAAAAATATTTAATTTAAACATTGAAAATTATCAAACATTGATTGAAGAACTCCCCAAGGACACAAAGAAATGGAAACAGTCCTTGCTAATGGATCAGAAGGACAAATAACATTAAAATATCTATACCACTTAAAGCAATTTTCAGATTCAATGCAATCTATCAAAATGTCAATAACATTCATTTTTAAACATTGATTTTTTTTTGAAAGTCAGATTGACAGAGGAAGATCTTCCATCTGCTGGTTCACTCCCAAGTGGCTGCAACAACCAGAGTGAGCTAATCTGAAACCAGGAGCCAGGAGCTTTTTCCTGCTATCCCAAGTGGGCAGGGTTCCAAGACTTTGAGTTGTCCTTGACTGCTTTCCCAGGCAGGGAGCTGGAAGGGAAGTACAGCAGCCAGGATATGAACCGGCACCCATATAGAATCCTGGCACATGGAAGGTGAGGACTTCAGCTACTAGGCTACTGTTAAATGACATTTTAAAAAAATTAAAAATAAAACCTATTTTACCTGAAAATCAGAGATTTGGGGGCAGAGGGAAGGGAGAGAGAGATAATCTTCTACCAATTGGTTCACTCCCCAAAAGACTACAACAACCAGAGTTGGTCTGGTCCAAAGCTGGGAATAACAAACTTCTTCCAGGTGTCCCATGGGGCAGCAAGGGTAAAGAACTTGGTCCATCCTCTGCTGCTTTTCAGGTTGTTATCAGGAAGCTGGATGGGAAGTGAAACAGCTGGGACTCGAACTGGTGTCCATATGGGATGCCAGCACTATGGATAGATTAGTGTGTTATGGCACTACACTTGACCCACCAATGAAATTCTTCAAAGAATTAGAAGAAGCAATCCTAAACTCTATGTGGAATCACAATAATCAGAATAGCCAAATGATCCTGAGCAAGAAATATCAAGCTGGAGGCGTACTACAAAATTATAGTAATTAAAACAGTATGCTACTGGGATTTAAAAAATTATACATAGATCAACTAAACAAAATAGCCCCCAAATTAATCCACATACATGCAAAGATTTTTAACAAGAAAAAGTACTCAAACCTTACAGAGGAGTAAAGGTAACCTCTCCAACAAATAGTGCTGACACAACTGGATGTATATGTAGGTAAAATTCAATTCATACTTGTTACCACACACAAACAGTAAGATATTGGTATAGGGAATGGATTTTTGGATAAGACCCACAAAGCACAGATAACAAAAGCAAAGCTAAAAATGAAACTACATAAAATTCAGTCCTAATGTGGAAGCAAAGAAAGAAATTATTTCATTTGGAGAATAAGAATCACAGGCTGACTAAGGAAGCAGTATTCAGGACTAAACTCAGCTGGATGACCAGGAGTGATAGATTAGTTGACTTCAGAACTATTCCATCAGACATCAGCTTTAGAGAACACTAACGTCAGTGGCCTTTGTCCCAAGCTCTGACCTCCTCAACATTATCAATCTCTTGATAAAATTTTATAAGGTGTGCTTATCGCCCTAGAACAGAATCCAGACTCATAACTGGTTGACAGTTATAGGGATGGACCCAGACATGTTGGATTAAGTCTAATGGGGAATCATGTCAAATGTTACATTCAAGGGCTAGTTGCACCAGTACAGGTTAAGGAGGGCAGCAGGCCTCCATGGCAAATCACAAGGATTTGAGTTGGCTGCAAGTTCAATGTGATTCCATACATCAACACAGCTCCTAAAAAAAGCAAACACAGACCCTGGCAAGCTCAACACAAGTGTGGTGTCCAGGACAGGGAGCCGATCATTCCATCACATTCTCTTCCTAGCAGAGCACTTCTGGAGTACAAAGTATAAAGGAATGTGACAGTGTTCTATAAAGAATAGTTGAAGAAATGGGGCATTATTTTTTAAGTCAGAAGAGAAGTCATACTAGCTATTCATCCACAGATGGCTCAGGACAAAAAGGTCAAGGGAAGGTCTCATTTCGTTTGACCCCACAGGACAGAACCTGGACAACATGCGTGCAAGTTGCATGGGTGGGAGGGAGTAGACTTTGACAGGGAAAGAACAACAAGGTCAGTCCTGACTCAGGCTCCACCAATCTGAGTGTTACCATCAACTGGAGGTCCACAGTTCCCCTCTCCTAGCCATCTTACAGGCAAAGCAGAAGGATGCTGTAGTCATGCTGGCTTTGAGGACATTCTACTGGCCATGGGATGGGTGTGCCACAGAAGTAGGATGCCACAGTTATGTGGCCAGGTGATGGATGATGTGGGTCATGGGAAGCTTACGGTGGGGCCAGGACAGGTGGTCACAGAGAGGCAGAGTCATAGACAAAGGACCACCCATTGGCCACTTTCTCTTTACACTTCACCATCTTGATTGTTAATTTTTTTATAAAATCAACAAACTCTAGAAATTCAGCTTTTTTTAGGGGTCCAAGAAGTATTTGTGTGTGTTTGAGGGTGCATCTAGCTTGTGTCTTTACCTTAGTTCTTTCATATACTCAGAACCACGGTCTAAAATGGGGAGTTCCTCCCGTGGCCCTTCTACCCACTGTTCTGCTTCTCACCTCTGTGCCATCCATGGCTGAGTCTTCACCCACCCATGCAAATGGCCTCCTCCCTCCCAACCATCCTCACCTTGGATCCAGGTTGTCTGCTGCCCTGAACCTCCACCCAGTGCCCCAGGGTACAGGGTTTCCTTTCTGCTGCCACCTCCTGGAGCTGCCAGTCTTTTGGTCTCCCTTCCTTGGCACTCACCTGTCCCTGACTGGGACACACTCCTACATTCTTTCCTCTGTGTCACAGAGACATCACACACCAGAGTTCCTGGGGTTTATATGATTCATTAATGCATTCAATGTCCAAGCATTATTTCAGGTGCTGAAGACAAAATGGCAAGTGAGAAAGCCAAAATCACAGGGCTGGGTTTTAGTATAGTGGGTAAAACTGTCATCTGTGATGCCAGCAGCCCATATGTATACTGGTTCCAGTCCCAACTGTTTGACTTTGAATCTAGCTCCCTGCTAGTGTGCCTGAGAGAGTAGCAGAAGATGACTACTTGGGAAGCAGAAGATGAGGACTTGGGTCCCTGAACTCACCTGGGAGACTCAGAAGAAGCTGCTGCATCATGGGTTAGTTCTGGCCCAGCCCTGGCTGCTGTGGCCATTTGGGGAGTGAACCAGCAGCTGGAAGATTCCTGTCTTTGACTCTGCAACTCTGCCTTTCAAATAAGTGTAAAAATTTTTTAACAAAAAGAAAAAGCAGATAAAGTCCTGATTCTCATAAAGCTTCTACTCTAGCTAGAGGCGGCAGCTGATAAAACGAGATCATCCCAGTGACTACTTGAGGGCTATGAAGAAAATAGAATCACACAGTCAGGCCAAAGTAATGGGGAACATGAGTGATGAGAAGAGGAGGAAGAGGAAGGGCAACAGAAGGATTTCCTGCAGTACCTCGAATCATTATCTCAGTTTACTGTTTAGCTTCCAAGTCGGCCTACTCTTCCACACTCCTATCCCACATGTGGTGACTGGTTCTTGGAAGCCTTCCCTACTCACTCAGCCCAGGAGACATTTACAAACATCAAAACCTCAACTGTAGGTAGGGTTCACGTGATTTCCCATGGGTCTCTTGGGCCTCAAGCAAGTCATCAAATATGGTTAGGTACCCATTTTAAGCGTCACTGAACTTTTCACAAGAGCATGGCATATTCTGAGAAAGTGGAAGCCTGTTTACATACAACCTCCAAAGGATTTCTTATGCCTTCCTCAGTCCTAGGCTGGGCCCCAGCTGCAGGACAGCCCAAACCTTCTATAAAAACAGGAAATTGCATACACTCCAACACAGGCCAGTACCACAAATATCTTCAGTGATGCAGTAAGCCCCCTGAACCTGTAGGTACTCCAAGAGGGGCACATTTGGTATATCAAACACAAGTGCTCATTAATAATGAAAAAGGAACAAGCAGGACAGATATAACGTTGTAAATGACTTGATATCCCACACAGTGCATGTGCGTGCCTGAGTGACATGAACCCATCAGTCCCTCACTGTCTCCTATAGGAAGGATTCACAACTTCTATGCCAGCATCTACGGAGGAGGAGCAAAGGAATAATTTTATTTGCTATTCAGTTGAAGAAGCATGGATATTTTCCAACGCTGGAGGGAAAATAGAAGTGTTGGACTTATTGAGAAATGCCAATTTGTTTCAAGCCTTTGCTAACAGAAATATCTGGAGGGGTGCATAAACAAGGCTAGAAGATTGAAGTTGGTATAATTTCAAAGGATTTTTTAGGAAGTAATTTCACTTACATGATTATTTTTTAAAGATTTATTTTTTTTTATTTGAAGGACAAATTTACAGAGAGAAGGAAAGAGAAATCTATCTGCTGGTTCACTCCCCAAGTGGCTGATCCAAAGTCAGGAACTACCACCTGACTCAGAAGCCCAGGGATTTGAGCCATCCTCTGCTACCTTCCCGGATCATAAACAGACAGCTGGATTGGAGGTGGAGCAGCCAGGACACCAACTAGCACCCACATGGGACGTTGGTACACAGGTGGAGGGTTAGCCTCTACCATGCCGGTCCTGACTTAAACAATTCTTGCTGTCTATAGTACCTCTTGAATCTAACCCTCATGTAAAATGGGGATTCACTCATCCACTCAAATTATTCTCATTAAAATTTACATTATAGTGGGTTTTCTCTTGCCTCATTACCACTCTCGCTTATTGTATTTTCCTTCATTCTTTCTTTTTTATTGAGGAAGGAGTGGCCTGTTCTGTTACACCTTAAAGAAACTTGTGTGTGTATTCACATATGAATACACACACTGTGTGAATACACACCAATGTTACTTCCTCTACTGAGTCACTTAGCAGTAGTGTCCATTCACATGCCATTGACTAGACCCATCAGTCACTGAGGGAGAAAACACAAAATACTGAGTTTTCACATGCCTGTGCATTCAAGCATGTGGTGGAAACAGTTAATCATCACTCCAAATGAATTCCTCTTTATTCTTTTTTAAAAATAAATATCTCAAAAAAATAAATATCTCCCCCAAATTTTAACTGGGCATGTATTTCCCAGCCTCCCTTGCAGCTAGCTCTGGCTCACATGAGTAAGCTGCTCCAAGGGAAGTATCTTTCAAAGTGTTAGGTGCAATGTCTAGATTAGCTCATTGAAAGAAGGATGTGCTTTTCATCTACTACCTTTCCCCCTCTTCTCCCTGCTGCCTGCTGACCAGAATTCAGATGCGTGGTAGTGAGCTGGCTGTAACCATGCAACAGAGCAACACCTCAAAATAGTGTTGCACCATAGCAATGAGTTTAAGCCGTGTGAAGGTCATTTCATTTGTTAGTAGCTACCTAATAGGTAGATAGGTATCTATTAGATAGTATCTATTAGATACCTATTAGATACATTCAACAACTAATAGGAATACGTGTAAGACAGATGAAATTTATTTTAACAATGTTTTGCTTAATATACACAATTATAATTTCAAAATGAAATTTAAAAAGCGAGTTTATTCTTATACTAATTTTTCAACAACTTACGTGTACATAAGTTATGTGCACATCTTCATTTTGAGCAGCCACTTTTCAAGCATCCACCAGAAGCTTATGGTTAGTGGCTACCCATGTGTCAGCAGAGTGCTAGAAGACGGGCGGATCCTGGGTTCCTAGATGACCTTGTGGAGCAGAGCTTTCCATGTTGGAATTGCCTGCTTAAAAACCTAGCTCTGCAGCTCTTAGCCTATACCATGACCAACAAGATCTGGCAACAGGTTTTATTTTCTCCACAAAAAAATGACATTGACCTACATCTGATGCTCTGTAAAACGAGCAAATGGACAATATGATAGTGAAAGGCTCTTGATAATGTAAGTTCATGTTTGTGAATACATCAGCATTCATAGTCAGAGCTTCCAATTGAAAGTCATCTGTATACACTGAAGAGCTCCACTTTCAAGCCTTGAAAAATTACATGTATTCTCATTTTTGTGTTTTCTTCATATTCTGAAACAACGCAAAAAAAAATTGCATAGCCATTAAGGATTAGGTAGATATGTATCTTTATATTTTTATTTTCAAATTTAACTACATATTTAGGAAAATAGGATAAGAAAATAATAAAGAGCTAAATACTGCAAGAAGAATAAAAGAATGACAAATTATAACATCATCAACAGTACTTAATTTTAAAACAATCCTATATAGGAAAAAGTTCATTTTAAAGACTTCAGACTGAATTTCTCAGATTCTACATAATCCTTTTCAAATAATTTTATGTGAGTATGGTTATATCATATACTCACATAAAAGTAAAACAATAGTTAAATCAGGCTTTTTCCCCTGTGCAATCTGCTTCTGTTTCCCCACAAACAGAAGGAATTGTCGAAGAACTTCAATTTCTAAACAAATCTGGTCTATGGGGAAATGTGTTACTGAAGCCCACAAAAAGAGAAACACATGTAAATAAGGACGCACTGCCTTATCCCTCTTGTCCTAATATAGGTCAGTTATCTGGCTTTGGGGTTGCTGCTTTGCCAGAGTGTTCAAGGTGGCTGTGCTCTTTCTGCTTCCAACTTGTTTTACTGGAGGGGCTTGTTACAGCACAGATTGCGGAGTCCTACAGACCTGAGTGTATGCTGACTCTTAGCTGTGTGACCAGGAGAAAACGACTCACCCTCTGTGAGAATGAGTCCTATTTGCAAATCACAGTGAACCGCCAGGAAGGAACCACAGCGAACAGGTGTGGAGACCCCACACAGGATGTTGCTAAGTTCTTTCTTGTTTCCAAAATAATCATCTCAAAAACTTTGCAGCACCTACTACGTGACAATTTCCTTTGACATCGGTCCGGTCACTTTTAATTCTGCCAGCAATACTGGTGGCAACCCTCAAAACACCCTCATTTTACAGATTGACAAATGGTGCCTCAGAGGAGGCACTTGCATGAGGTCACCCTGCAACCATGTGATGGGTAAAAATTGAAACCAACTCTCCCAACAGCAAAACCCATTCCACCAGGCTAAGGTACCTGCTGCATATGTCCCCAAGTGGGACAAAGAAAGCGTGACGTAGGTTATGAGCTCTCCAAAGTTCCTGGCGTAGACCAAACCCTCCAATTATGTTTGAAGTTGGGCCAGCTTTTGAAATCTCAGCTGGACATTCCTTTCTCATCCAATTCCTTGATATTTCCCTTTAAAGAGCATCTAGGAAAAGCCACACTCATTAGCCAGAGTCTGACTTTATTCTCCTAATAAACAGATCTTCGGCCTTGCCAAAAAAAAAAAAAAAAAAAATGACGGCAGGGGCCCTTATTTTCAGTCAATTCTTCAATATTTCAGCTCATTTTTCCCCCCTTTTTGGCTTGAAATTGCAATCTGGGGAAGGCTGGTCCTGCAAATTGTCCTCCTAGGAGGGAAGCCCCTAGAGGATCCTCAACTTGTTATTTTTTAATCACTGTAATCTCCTTTGCGAATGGGGCCCTGGTCAGAAACAGAGCAGGCCATTCAGAGCTTTCCAAAGCACAATTACTGCAGCTGGGGGGCGGGGGAGGGGGGAGGGAAGAGGGGGAGGGGGAGGAGAAGAGAGAAAAGGGATGGAGGAGAAAAGGAAGTCAAAGTGGCAGGAACTGCTCGGAATAGGCTGTGTCCCAAGCTCTGGGGGATGCAGGCAACAGGGAAGAAACCCGAGTTTGAATAACTGCCAAAATAGTGATTATTTTATTCCTTTCTAGGACCCCTGAAGGCTTTATGTGCAGGGAGAGGCCACCCAGAGCAAAGCTGCTCACTGGGGATGGGCAGGAATATCCAGGGAGCGGACCGGAGGCCAGTGGAAAAGTAGTCACGGACTCAGGAGCGTTGAGGGATCCTGATTCAGGAATAAGTTGAAAAGCAAACAGAACCCCAGGGGAATGTTAACTTCCACAGCCCTAAGTCAATACACTGATCAGAATGCTGTAGGCCTACTATGAACGAAGATATTTAAAGGACACATTAACAGAAACCATCACCAACCAGGCCATTGTCCTTTCTGCCTAACTTCAGAAAAGCAGAATCAGGCTTGCTCGTAGCAGCAGAATTCCACAGACGATCTCATGGAGATCCACAAGCATTTCCTTCCAGACAGTTTGGCCACAAGAGAGAGGCAAGGCGGGAGATGACTACCCAACCTGTTGCCCTGTCAGGGGTGTCCAAGGAGCTGCAGGTTGCCTTGGGCAGGAGGTTGCCTTGCCTGCTGGCCCTGGGCAGGTCGGTGGTTCTGGAGCCTCTGTAGTCCTGCACCTCCCTCCTGCTGGGGCCACCTGCTTCCCAAGACCACCAAACACAGGATTAGCACTGGGAAGAGAGACACTCGGGTGGCTGTCGGCCTGAGCCCCGGCCTAACTTAAGTTACCAAAGAAATCTTGGGTTTTTCATTAGGAACAGTCTTTGGCAAGGCTGCTAGTGTGGAGAATCTACTCATTCACTCCCTCACTCATCAGGTGCAGATGCTTGCTATTCCCTAATAGACTGGACTGGAGGGAGGCTGTGGAAACAGGGAAACAGACACTCTAAGCCAAAATCTGACCAGGATCACACAGGAATTAAGAAAACAGAAATATCCAACTCAAACTGTCCCACATGGGGTCCCAGCCAAAGACCAGGCACACCCTTCTTAATAAAACTTCTTTTCTCTCTAGACTTTTCGGATACCTTGGATAGGCAAGGATTTCTTTTCCTAGTTGGGAAATAGGTTCAGAGACTTTAAGTCTCTTGCACAAGGTCACACAGCTGCTAAACCCAAGTCCGGATAGTCTCAGGCCCGTCACTTGTCCTACTGAAGCTGGGGCACTTTCCCCAGGGAATGCGCAACCTTGGCTTTGGGGCTCCTGGTTGTCTTGACCCCTGCGGGAGTGCCTGTCTGTCTCTGCACCGGTTGCAGCCACAGCGCAAAGACAGAGAGCTCCCGTGGGCTCTGGGCGGGCTGCTCTTCTTCCACCTCTCTTCCCTCCATCATGTCGCGGGAGGACACGTGCGCGCGTGAAGCCAGACCCATCCCGGTCCAAGGCTGAGGACACTAGCGTGCCCAAGGCACCGGGGGCAGGCTGTAGGTAGCCCCGAGCGAAACAACTCGGGGACAAGAATCCAGGACAGTGGGCGAAAGGCTCTGGGAAGGATGGCCCTGGTCCTCGTCTCGGGGTGTGGGTGGAGGGGGACTCGGGCGCCCGCTGACACAGCCCCAAACTTTCTCCGTGATGCTCCCATCATTACCTCCCACGACGACGTCCTCCCGGGGAAGGGTGGCCGCCTGGAGTCCTTGTGCACCCTACCAGGTGCCCCCCCCCCCCGGTTATCTGCTTTTCCACCAGAGCTGACCTAAGAAGCGCAGGGGTGGGCAGCGCGGCGCGGGGGGGGGGGGGAAGAGTCAGGAGACAAGTGCCCTGGTGGGACCCCAGAAATACGAGCTAGGGCAAGCAGGCTTGCTCCCCTGCTTGCGGTTCTGTCTCCCATCGAGAGGGCGGCGGCTGTGCATCAGAAGGGGCTGGTAGGAGGGGGTGCAGCGGTTGGAAGAGAAGGGAGGCAGTAGACCGTGAGGATGGAGTCAGGGGTCTTTGGGTTGGTGCCGATTGGGCAGCCTGTTGTGCACCGCGGAGGCGCCCATTGGCTTGGGCAGCCCTTCCTGCTCTCTCAGCCCAGGTCTCAACTGAGTGCCAAAGGCGGGACAAGCCCCGAGGTGCGGGGACCCCCGGCAGCCGGAGACAAGATCCCTTGGCCTCCAGAGAGCAGGCCTTGGCGTTGGGCTTCCCCTTTCGTCCTCATCCAGTGCCTCTTCCCGCCCCGCAGCCTACCAGAGCTCCGCGGGGATTCCGGACCCACTGCGAGCCTGTCTGGGAAAGTCAAGATTGGCTCCTTACCCTGGGACCTTGTCAAAATAAACTGGGGCGCGCGGGGCGGTGTGTAGGGGGAAGAGGGGTGTCTTCTTCTCCTGTTCCATTCCCCCCCCGCTCCGTTCCGGAGCAACCCAAGTCCTCTTTCCCCAGGGGACCTCTCCAGGGAAGTCGGCAGGAAGGTCCGGTTCTCAGCCGATCTGCGGGAGGCTGGAAGCTGAGAAAGCGCCCTGGTCTGGAATCCGACTGAAATCAGGATCCCCTCCCCTCTAGAGACCCATTTGGGCAGAAGCGGGGATACTTCCTGCTATCGACGGCCGGCGGACACCCGGGGCTCCCTGCGTCCGGCCGGCGTGACGCGTGGCTCTGCTATAGCCCCGCCCGGGGACCGCGCGTCGGAGATCGGGGCTGCCCCGCGACGGCCCCGAACACTGCTGACTCGCTGCCGGCTAAAATAGCCAGGGCAGCCAGGACCGAGAGGGCCCTAGTGGGGGCTGCCGGTGCGCCCCTGGGGACCGCGCGCCCTCCTCCGGCAAGGCGCGGTTGGCGCCCTCCGGGGGTCAGGTCCCGTGCCCCCAGAGCCACTCGGATCCTCTTACCGCGATAGCTGGTTCCAGGCTTGTAGAACTCGGGGTCGCCCTCCACGCGCAGGCTGAACTCGGTGTAACCTTCGCGCCGCGTGCCTTGAGCGCGCAGGATGCGGCTGCAGTAGCCCTCCGACTTGGTCACTTTGTCCAGGGTCTCGTCGGAGAAGGCCAGAGCTGCGGCCAGGGGCAGCGCCAAGGCCAGCAGCGCCAGAGTCCGACTGAGCTTCAGGGAGACTGGGGACAGCTTCATCTTCGCGGGACCCCAACTTTGTGCCACGACCGTCCGCCCTCGCGGTGCGACTTCCCCGCCTGCAGTGGTCCCGAGCGAGGCAAACCCCGGTGGAGCCGGGGCCGGGAGAGGGAGCTGGGAGCCGGCGCTGGCGAGTCGCGGATAGCACCCGCCTCGGCTTGGCGGCTGCCGCCGAGCTGCGCTGCGTTGCGCTGAGCCGAGCGAGCAGCGCGAGCGAGGGCGGGCGGGCGGGCGGCGGCGAAGGAGCGGGAGGAGGGCGGGCTGATTTTGCCCAGATCCCCCAGCGCAGCGCTGTTTTGTTTCCGACCGGCGATTAGCGGGGCGGCGGTGTTTATTCTGCGACGCCGGATTCCTAGGGTCTTGCGAGGAAATCATAGGACACAGGGGACACGACGGGCTCTGTCCCACCGCCAACCGGGCTGCACCCCGACCACGTAGGGGACAGCGCTCCAGGGAGGTATAAGCCTGGACTAACTTCGGCGATGCGGCCACTCCGTGCCTGTTGGCTGAAGTCTCGGCTCACCTTCTGTTTAAGGGCCTGGACTCTGGTTCCTTTGCTCTCCCCGTGGTGATGCTGGGACAAGTGGAAACACCTGTGCCGAAGGAATCATCCATCTCCTGGGCCCAGTGGGAGCCATAGAACCGAGGCCCATACGACTTTTGAAGTTCTACGGAAATGTTTTAAAAGCAGATACAAAGAAAGTTTAGGTTAAACAGAATGTCCCACTAGGTGATATGAATATTTTCGTCTTTATGCCCACACGGTCATGTGATGTTTAACATCCTGTGATGAAGGAGCAAGTCCCAAAGGCAAAAGTGCCCGAGGTCAGTGGAAGACAGCCAGGAAGGGCATTCCAGGAGATAGGGAGAACCTGTGCTTCCTTGGCCTGCACTGGAGTTCTCAGTGCCCAGGGACTGCATGATTCTGAGAGGTAGCGAATCTGAGTCGTCCCTGGGCAGAACCTTAGGCACCAGCCAGGCCCAGAAGGCAGGTGCCTTTTCCTTGGGAAGCCAATCTTGCCAGAACCAATGTGTGTGTGTGTGGAGGGGGCTGCTAGAGTTCTCTGAGCTCATTCTTACCTCCTCCCCCCAGCAGCAATGGGCACTAATGCCCACTTCCGGTATGGGGAAGGGTGCCTACATAAAGCACTTGCAGTTCTTTGGAGTTTCTGGGTTGGATTCCCGCCTTGACCATGGGGACTCCAGTGGGCGGCTAATGCAGACCCTGCTACCCAAGCAGGTGATCTGGCTTGAGTTCCTGGCTCCCAGCTTGGGCCTCATCCCAGCTGCATGTAGTTGAGGTCATCTAGAGAGTCAATGAACCGAAGAGCATTCACTTGCTTGCTCGCTCAGCCTCTCAAATACAACATTTTAAGTCATTAAAAAAGCCACCACCACCACCACCACAGGCCCCTCTCACCACCCTCTTAGGGACCCCTTAAACTCCCTGCCCATCCCTTGCTCCGAGCGTGGCAGATGCCTGTACACATCTCTCCCAGGCGCTCTTGGAAGCTTTGGTTTCTCCTCCGTACCTTCCCCAGGTAGAGGTAGTTACCTTCAACTGCCTACCTGTAACAAACACTGCCCTGTGCTTGCAAGCCCGGCTTGCTTTCTCACACCCCTCCCTGCAGCCCCGAGGAGCTCTCTGCTTCAGAGGTCTCAGTTCTTCCCTGACAGCCCACTTGCTCCTCTGTCCCGCTGTGGCAACTCTCATTGCTGCCATATTCTGGGCCTTTTCCTTCAGACATCAGCCCCAAAGCAACTCCTGGCTGCTGTGGTCCCTACTTTACACTCAGCAGCCTCTCCCGGGGATGACCAATCCTCTTAGATGAGGGTATCCTCAAGCCCACACCTGTATGCTGGGGCAGTTATTCTTGCCAGGGCAGGCTCAGAGCTCACGCTGCACTCCGTAGGCATCGTCCCACACAGCCAGCAAACTTCACTGCATGTGGATGTCGAGCCAGGCTTGTGGATTCATGTTGAAGGTGCTCAAAGAACTCAGGGCTGGCATGCGAGACAGAAATCTCAATGGCCTTTGCAGGTCTTCCATAGCGCAGGAGGGAGGACAGGGAAGAGGAAAATAGGAAGCGGGTAATTGCAGGAATCCTTGCCGATTATAATAGGGACATAGATCACTGGCTAAAGTTAAGTGGTTCCTGAGTGTGTGCTGGATCTTCTCCCAGAGGGCAGCTCATGGGAGCCGAATACAAGGCGCCCTTGTGTTTACAGAGCCCGCGCTCTGTCCGGTAGGCCCAGTGTGTGCTCTCCGATGTCTTTTCATCTTCATCAGTATCCTCAAGTACAAGGTGGAGGTGGGCAGGCCTGAAGCCTGCAGGGACCTAGGATTTCATCTTACACCCCAACCTTGACAGGAGGACCAAGAGAAGGAGTCTCACCCCTCCCCCATTTCCCACATTAACAATGTGTCAATCATCTGTCTAGCTGAGGTGCCGTGCTAATAACGGAAAGAGTCAGGATTTTAAGGACTCTTGAATGAATGGCCAACATCAAAATGATGTACTTCCCTCTACTTGGGGTTGGTTCCTTTGTCTGGGCTGGGCCAGCAGGTTCTAAATGACCCCTACTCTTACCCACCCCCTGGACTCCAAACCCCACCATGCCAGCTAGATTTTCCTACTGCAGCTGGGCTGGCACTTCAAACTTCTCTCAGCTGCACACACAGCCAGCCTCTCACCTTGTCATCAAGGACCTCTCGAATCTGTCTGCCCCTCCCCTCTCCTCCACCCAGACCAGAGTGTCAGAGTTATCACCTCTTTCATATTCCTAATTGGACTGCCCCTGTCTGCATGGAAGGAAGAGGCCCGAGTGATCTTTTTAAAATGCAGATTTGAATGTCAATCCTGAGGTTAAAATCTCTTTCCAGTGCACTCAGAGACAGACCTTCTACGGGGCCTCCCAGGGCCTTGCTGCATCTGCCTCTCAGCCCGTGCACCTGTGTGCTCACTGGTCCCAGACACCGCTGCGTTTCTGCTTTGTCAGCTTCTGCCTGCGCTGTGCGCTCTGCCTGGAATCCTGCGATGCGCTTCTGTCTCACCTGCTAGCTTCCAGCGGCCAACTCCTGCACATCCCTACTTCTCCATGCAAAACTGCCTCCTCAGAGAAGCCCTTCATGATTGCCTAGCTTAGGTCCCACCCCTTACACTCCCCTGGAATTCAGGACTTCTTAATATTCCTAAGATTTTGACTGATTTTTTTAATGTCTATACTATACACTTGCTCAACTGTCTGTCTTCACCTTCGTTCCTCACCAGGGCAGGGAGTGCCAGGCTCATCCTAGGGGCTCTGTGTGTGCGCCAACGAAGCGATCTTTAGCAACACTTTCTCCAGCACCTTCTGATTCAGCCTGTTTTTCAATCTGGTCTTACTGTATCCACCTGGCGATGCCGGTCATTGAGCCCCGCCAGAATTCCCACTGTCACGCTGCTGGCCTCACTGGCCTGCCCTCCCAGGTTGGTCGCAGCAGCATCACTTCCAGGACCAGGCTGCCTAGGATGGTCCTCCCTCTCCTCCGTGCTTCACAACTCCTCTGAGGAAGAAAAGCCTATAGTGTCCTCCTCTGGGCTTCAGCGCAACTTAGCAGCAGGAAAAGTTTCTCACGTTGACTGCTGTGCCCCCACGGATGTGTCTCATCTCCCAGCAATGAATCCAGTTTACTTTTGGTTTAATTTCCTGTTCAAATGTTTGGGTCTGTGGTAAAATACACTGGACTTCAAGAAAATCTCCTTCCCAGTTTTGTAACCTAAGGCAGAGCTGATGTTAGTTGCTAGGGTGTTGCTAGGGAAAGTCATTTAGCCAGGGCAGATAATTAACTTTACCAGTAGGTGTGGGTAGGTTGCAATAGAGAAGAGCTGGGGGCTCCACTTGTCCAAGAGAAAAAGAAAAATCTTTGATTGGTGGGAGGTAAGACCATCCATTGCCTATTCCCTCCCCCTCTTTCCTTTAAGAGACAAGGGAAAAAGATTTTCAAGCTCGGTCTTTTACTGAGGCTGGTCATGGAAACAGGGGCCTCAGATGTTAACTTCAATTGCAGATTGCAAAACTCCATTCCAGACCTATTGAATCTTCATCTTGAACAAATCCATGTTAGTTTAGGAAACCACCATCTTCAGAGTGTGTAATTCAGACTCATCTGTCTCTTCCATCAGGAAGATAGCAGAGCCATGTAAACTGGTTATGGGCAAAACTGGCCCTGGTAATACCCATCTTGCCTACATCCCGAAACTCTGAGAAATAAATAGGTTACTGAGATAATAACTTAGAGATTCCAAAAGAAATTCACCCCCAAAAAGACCCATCAAAAATATTGTTTTTGTTATGCTGAACAAGTTAGAACAAGAATCCAGAAAGGCTATGATGTAGCTTAAAGTGCAAGTCTTGCAGGAAGAACTTCTAGAAAAAGAAAGCAGATAAAGAAGGAGTTGACTGGCACTGAAAAATCTGTGTGTCGCCTGTTATGAGGATAAACTTGGAAACTTTCTGCATTCCAGCAAGTTTCCAGTTAACCTTATGAGGGATGATTACAAAGCATGAAATGCTAAAGGCGTAACATGTTAATTAAGAGATGTGCTGTCAGCACTCGCTGTGGTCTGGGTGGTGGCCAGATTCCACGGAATCACATTCCTTTTGGAATTCTGAAGCTCTTTGCGCCCATCCCACCATTCCTCCTGAAGTAGGAGCTCCTCCAATTGCCTTCCCTTTCCAATCCTTCGTCTCTTCATTGTTGCCCTTTCCTCAGATCTCTGGAATATTCTACCTATCACATCCAGATCAGCATTCTAGAATAGCTTCCAAGAGTCCCTCTCACTTGAAACGCATGGCAGTTAATGGATGCTTCCTCACCCTCTCGCCATCCATGGCCTCCAGTTCCCACCCTGGAAGCTGCAGAGCCCCTGGCACCTGGCTCACTCATTTTCTGCCCATCTGGACTCAGGGTACAGACCTTGAGATGCGACAGTCTGAGTTGATAATTTAGTCCTTGGTCCAACCTTCTCTACTCCAATGAACCTGGCCTCCTCCCCTCTCTGGACAGACATCTGGAGCTGCCTTTAGCTCTCCCATTGCCCCTTGCCTTGCACGGAGTCCTCTGTTCTTGAAGCCTGAAACTGCTTAGTCTGTTCTGATCTTTTCACCGCATCTTGTCAACTTCTTCCCCATCCAGATATCATACTACATCATTTTAGCCATATTTTCATCAAACCCTCTATGATCTCTCCCCTTTGGACTTGTGCCTCTTTACTAATCTCTCACCCAAGATCCAACAAGCAAAGCAAAGGAATTGCCCCATATTTCCGAGAGCTGCTGCATGAAACCTGGTAACCTTTCCCACTGCTCGATGACAAGCTCCTGATTTGGGTCTTTGCTGCAGTTCTTATTGCATCTCTAATCAGCTTCTTCTCCTAGTCTTCATCAGGTCCCGTCTGGTGACTCCCTGCACCACCCTTACTGGTCTCACTCTGCAAGGAAGGAGGGAGTGGGCAACACATCCATCGGCTTTTCCTCCCCCAGATGGAGGACATCAGCTGTGAACTTTCTTGAATCACTTTATCTTCTAATCTCAAACCAAACTCTGGCAAAACCTTGGTTCATTGCTTGCATCGAAGGGAGAATGGTTGCAGCTCTTTGTTTTTGCTAGGGCTAATCTGCTGCCTTTGTCTTTGTCCTCACTGCTCCCCGCCTTCTGCCAAACACTGGCCTGTCTGCTATCCTCTCTCCCCTGGGCGCCTCTGTTCTCTGTTATCTCTGGCTTCGGCCCACAGACCCAAGGACAGAGCTGGCATGGGGTTTGAGGTGGTATTAGGCCCAAAGTGGCCCTCTCACCCCCTTGTCTCCCTCCCTTCCATTGTCTTCACTTGCTAGCTTTTCTTCCCTCATCTTCCACTCATTTCTCCACTCAGTGTAGTTTGGAGTCACTTGTATCTCAGCGTGAGCAGAGGTCACTGACAACGTTTTAATCACCTTAGAACATGTACAGTCTTATAATCATTGAGTTAAAATGGGTGAAGCTAGAAGGACAGCAGAAACTCACCTCTGGGAGTAGTTAAAGGCAAATGAATGTACAGGAGCAGGTCTTCCAAGCTGTAGATTTGGTGTCAACCTGGAGATCTCTCCATTTCCCTGCTTTGGGTTTCTGGATTAGAAAGAACATTGTTTCTGAAGGCAGTACAGCACGCCAGATGCAATGGTGGGCAGCTTCCAAGAGCAAGCACTGCAGGTTCAGCCATGTGCAGAACCGAGGTACGGGGCCTACAACCCTCACCTGACTTGTTCTCAATCGGCCAACCATGCCCATGCAACACTTAGGTCTTTTGGGACCACATGACTGTGGCACACTACTGCCACCTGGTGACAGCATACTGAATAGGCAGTGGAATTAAGAAAAGATGACCAAGGCCTCATGAAAGTCATCTCCTCCAACCTATTTTAGATCAGATTGTTTGCTCTTTGAGCACTGAGCTTTGAGCTTTCCACTGTATTTAAAACAATGTGTCAACATGGAGTAAGCGTTCAGTAAATTTTTGTGAATTCAAGCTTTTTGTTCATTCATCAAACACATAACTAACAAGGAAGAGGTAATTCCAAGTAAAATCAGACATAATTTCTGCCTGTGAGATGCTACAGAGACAGATAAAGCAGATATTTGTAAAGCAAAGAATCACATGTATTAATTATCAGTGTGAACACAGACAGAATAGTGGTTAATTTTACCCAAGCAAAGGTCACATTTGGAAATGTACTCAATGGGGCTGGCATGGTGGCAGAGCAGGAAAAGTCACTGCCTGCACAGCTAGCATCCCACACAGATGCGAATTTGTGTCCTGGTTGCTCCATTTCTGATCCAGTTCCCTGACCCTGGCCTGGACAAAGCAGCAGGACACCTGGACAAAGATGGCCCCAATATCTGTGTCTCTGCCACCCTCATGGGAGACCTTGATGAAGCGCTTGGCTTAGGCTTGGCCCAGACAAATGAGACCCTGGCAACTGGATGAGAGGAGTGGTAATGTAGGCAGAGGGAGCAGCTGGTGCAAAGGCACTGGGGTGTGGAAAGGCAGGATGTGTCCTGGCTGATGGGATAATCATCTAGCGGGAGAGCAGGGCAGGGAGGCCTGGTGGGGGGTATGTGTCACAGTCCCGAGGAGAGGTGAGAAGCTGGAGAAGAAGGGCTCAGTGGGTGGAGTGTCTTGGAGGTAGGCGATGGGGATGTTGTATTTGAGGTGTGTAGGACTGGAGAAGCGAGTCGGGCATGGCTCCAGGGTTCTCACAGGGGAGACTGGGTAGTCGACGGTGGTGCAGTTATCTGAGATAATGAATGGGGAAGAGAAGCCAAGGGCCAGGTGGGAACCGGGGTTGCAAGACACAATTACTCAATTGTGGCTCTGTCACATCTCAGGAGTCTTTTTAGGGGACACTGTAGAGAGGCTTGTTTCCAGCTCAGCAGAAGGTGGAAACTGGTGATGGAACCTGGGAGCTGGGAAGCCAACTGGCCCCAATAAGAGCATCTTATTCCTTTTAGATACTCTCATAGCTTAGCTGTCCTGTGCTGTGCAGCCTCTTGTTATCTCTATACTCTGATCTCCAACCCAACGAGTGCATTTGATGACCACATGCTTGCCAACATACTCATGGGAAATGAAATCTTCTTGCATGAGCTGCCTGCCTCATCTGGTTCGCCATGATGCCATGATGTGACTAAAGACGTGGGATTCTAGACTGTATAACCGAGAGCTACCTGTGGTCATGGGGAACCGATGGGGCTTCGGGGGTCAACCTCTGTGCTCATGCTTAAGGCGTGGCCTGGAGGGAGGCCAGAGCACATGGAGCTATGTCCATAAATGGTCAGAATGGATACTCAGTGCACAGAGGAGTACCTGAGTGACCGAGGAAGAGCAGGGGGCTGGTGCCCTCGACTGCCTGCTGCCACAGCGAGGTACCCGTGTGCTATCAGGAGAGGCGCCACTGCTTTTGGGTGCCACAAGTGCCCCACCTCTGACACTCTTAATAGCACAACTGCTGAAGTGAATCGTGGCTTTAAATAAACTGCTATTTAACTGTTACTTCAAATAATACAGCCCAGAGACCTTGGGGTGATGGTGGGGGCGGGGAGAATATTTGGAACAAAACAGCCTCACAGTTTCCTGGAAAATTAAAGCCAGAACCACATGTGTTGGTGTGCAAAGGAAGAGGGAATGAAACAAATGCTCATTCACCAAGGAGCCGTGACACTGGCCATGCCGAGCCCTCAGTGGGGTCCCTGAGGGGCAGGAAGCTGTCTTCTACAAAGGCTTCAAGAGAACCACAGCGGACAGCTCCTATCATGGCAACCATGGTCCAGACCACAGTCTGAATGCCTCATACCTATGGCCTTAGCTCCTCCTCACAGCCACCTAGGAGCTCACTGCTTCCATTACTCCCATTTTACAGATGTGTATGTGGAGGCATAGATAGTCCAGGGGACCTGCTTGCCCCAGTCGCCACCTGTTTGAGAAGCAATAATACAGATCCACAAGAAACATTTCAGTGCCAATGAAGGACCAAGACAGGTGGTCTCTGGCCTTCAGGGTCCCCAAGTGAGAAGTCCTCCCAGGATAGGGTTGCCCTGAGGTTTCAGTGGGACATGATGGATGGGGAGGATCTAGCCAAAGGAGGGGAAGAAGCTAGCAGTGGAGGAGTGTGCAACAGTGGTGGGAGGGGAAGGCCTCTGGGCTGAGCAGAGGAATCCTGAGCAAGGTGTTGTGATGGGGGTAGAGCCGAGATGGACCATGGCCCCACGCTCCTCTCAAGAGGTGTTGGGCATAGTGCGATAGCCTAGTGGCTAAGGTCCTCGCCTTGCATAAGGTCCTCACCTGCTCCACTTCCCATCCAGCTTTCTGCTTGTAACCTGGGAAAGCAGTTGAGGACAGCCCAAAGCCGTGGGACCCTGCACCTGTGTGGGAGACCCAGAAGAAGCTCCTGACTTCAGATCAGCTCAGCTCTGGCTGTTGCGACTACGTGTGAGTGAACCAGTAGATGGAAGATCTTTGTGTCTCTCCTTCTCTCTGTATATCTGAATTTCCAATAAAAATAAACAAATCTTAAACAAAACCAGACAAAAAGGATGTTAAACATGGAGAACACTTTAGTTCTCAGCCCAGTGCATTTGCATGCCCTGGCTCAGGAGCTGGAATTCTGAGAGTGTTCATTCTCCAGGCCCCATGAATTCATTCAACTTTTATTTCACTTTTGTCTCTGTTCTCTCCTCGGTAATGAGACCTGGCATCTCAGATGCTGACCTTTAGAAAAACAGTCTTGTGCAGATGGGCAGTCCCTTCCTTGAAAATGCAGCTCCCATGGCACCTTGGTGATGCTTTCACAGACAGCTCCAGGCAGGAATGCCACTCCTTCGAGCATTCGTCCTGTTGTGTGTAACCTTTCGGTACTTCTCACACGAGAGCATCATCTGTACGCCCTGTAGTCTCTCTCTCAGGAGGCCCTGGAGGCCTTACGAGGTGGAATGGTTCAGTAGGAATCCCTAGTGCCTTGCACCGTGGATGGCATGAAGTGTGTGCTCAGTGTCTGTGGAAGCAATGAATGGATGAATGGAACAAATGTAGGGAATTATCTGGTACCAAGCTTGATCCCGTGTGTGCCTCCTCTTTATAAAACCAACGTAGCTTTTCTCACTTAGCTGTGATTCCATTAGCCCATTTATTATGGATTTCATAAGGTTCATCACAATCATGATTATTGTATTTCCCTGTCCACCAGTTTACTAGCTTCCTTCCTGACCACAGTGGGGACTCTGGGAGAGCAGATACTGGCTTGCTTGCTTCTCCAGCCCCTTTGTACCGTGCTGGCATGCAGCAAATGCTCAACAGGTGTTTGTTGGCTTCAAGAAGGATCATCACAGCTCCAGGAAAGTGTCTAGATTGCTTTTGGATCTCTTAAGTGAGAGGACACCCACCAAATCCTTCTCTTCTTTTGAATGTCTCTGGTTATTAGTCAAATTTTCTTTATACCCTTACTTCCCCAGGGTCCCTACAGAACAAGCCTAATTCTGTTTTAAGGGGAAGTCCATGTTGACTTAAAAATCTCTTCCCAAATTCTCTGATACACTCTCCTCAAGAGGCAGAGCCTGTCTCCCACCCCCCCACACCACACCACCCCTGGGAGTTCAAAACAGACCCCTTCATCTGCTTCCTTCTAATGACTAGAATAATAGGGAAACTGGGGTGTGATCAGGGAACATTTCTTGGGGAGCACTGGAACTTCCTTTTGGCCCTCTTAGATGGCTTACTCTGGGAATCCCAGCTGCCATGCCATGAGGACACTCAATGCAACCCAGGTAACAGGTGCCAGTGCATCTGCATGGGATTTGCCCATTTGCGAAGGGGATCCTCCAGCCCCTCACGCACCTTTGGCTGACTGGAGCCCCTGCCCTGTGCCTGAGGCTGTGAGAGCCAGGGCCTCCCAGTGAAGCCCCCCTGAATTCTTGACCTGCAGAAATAGACAGTTAATGTAGCAAACATGGTCAGAAATTACTACTTTAAGCTACTAAGTTTTGGTCAAATTTGTTATACTGCAGCAATAGATACCTGATATACAGTCCTCTACATGTTTTCAGAGAATTACCATGTTGTACTATGTTCTCTTCTCTAGGTTAGACATGGCTTCAGGATCTCTCAGCCTTCTGTTTCTCTCTCCCCATCTCTCTCTCTCCCCATCTCTCTCCCTCTCTCTCTCTCTCTCGTAGCAACTTGTCATCAATCCTGAAAAAAGGCTGCTAAGCACCCAGAGCTGAAAACAAAACTGGTGTTATGCCCGCACTAGCCCAGAAAACAAGAGGCTGTATTTCCCCCTATAAACATGGTCACAGCATGTCAATTTACTTCGACTCCCCACCCCCATTTTATTATGAGAAGTTTTAAAGATACAGAAAAGTAGAAATTATTTTACTGACACTCAGCTAACCACTGCTAAGATCCTACAGTGAATATTTTGCTCTATATGGCCACATCCCAAAGCCACCCTTCCTTCCCTCCATTGCTCCCTGACCCCGTATTTGCCTGATGCATTTCAGTCAGTTGATGACATCCATCCTGACCTTTCAGTCCATCAAAATGTCCAAATCCTTTCCTTATTTGCTGGATTCCCCTGTCTATTTCTTCCCGTATTCTGCTTGTTTCTGCAAAAATGTGGGCTTGTTTACATGTAGTAGAAAATAAAAATAGACAGACACAGGGGACCAGAATAGATCTTAAAGACAGATACACCTGGTCTGGACTCAGCTCTTTCACTTCCATTCACATAATACGAGGGAAGACTCTGGGCATCTTGGTTTTCTGAGCCATAAAACGAAGATGCTAAGAAGACCTACACTGCAAGGTTAATTAGAGGACAGGAAACTCTATATGAAAAGCATTTGGCAAATACCTGGCATGTATCAGGTTCTCAATAAATTATGACTAATATGATTATGATCCCCCATTCCTGCCCATCTAGATAATTCTAGGTTTTGAATTTGTCATCCAGATTTACGTCAATTTCAAGTCTATAAGGTCTGCTAGACCTTGAGCCGGAAATTGATGTGGGGCATGAATGGGATAAGGGCTGACTCTTCTATCAGTAACAAATACTGTTGGCATTCTTCAGTCTGGTGTTGACTAAAGCATTTCAATGCAGTAATGAGGGCCATGCCTTGTGTAGCTGCCCAACTATGCATCAGCCATCCCTGACAGTCTTTCAGCCAGTTATAAATCTGCCTTAGGGTACTGTCACCTTCTCCACATTTCTCCATGTTATCCAAAAGAACATCGCAAGTGACTGCTAAATGCCCTACTGACTGATAAATGCATGTGCTCTATCTACCACATATCCTCCTTCTACTAGCCTAGTAACATTTCCATTACAGAAAAGTAGGTTAATCTTCTTGGCAGTTTCTTCCAAACTCATGGCAGTTCCTAGCAATCAGCCTCCTCTCCCACCCTTCCCTCACCATGCGTATCAATTGCTTCTTGGAAAGTCTGTTGTGGAGGAGCTTGCTGGTTGCACGCTGTATCCTCCACATCTTTACTAATACATCTCTGTTGCTGCTGCAGCTGAAGAACAGTGTGTCCAGCTAGAACAGCGATTCCCCCTCTTCATTTCAGGTTCTAGTGAGCCAGCTTAGACACTTCTGGCCAGTGGGATAGAGGAGGAAGTTGCTGGAAAGAGCTTCAGAGAAGACTTTCCAAAAGAGAAGGAGAAGCCAGAGTCAGGTACGCAGCCAGCTGTGCTCTTGACCTTGCCAGTACCTGTGCTCTGGAACACAGATAGTCCCTGGAGGAGCCATCCCCAGCCAACACAATGACAATGAGGGGCAAGTCAAGAGGTCTCCAAGAACTCAGCCCTGATATTCTTAAACTGCTAAGCCAATGAAGGGTGCTGTGTGTTTCATGAGAAAAACACGTTTCGAACTTGACTAAACTCCTCTTGGAGTTTTAGTCACTAATCACCAAATGTTACATATCTGGCCTAGAATTCTGACCAGGATCAACCTTATTGCTCTGTAGTTTGAAGATTCCCTCTTCCATAATACAGAAATCAAGATGCAATTTGATTATTTTCAGGCTGCCTCACAGTGCCATGATTTACAAGCTAGTGATTGTGTTGATAATTTCTCTTCATGCCCAAGTAAATAATCCAGGAGATCTGGCCTCTGCAGGATAATTGTCCCTGTAGCCTTGAACAGACCTAGTCCCTCCCTTGTAGTTCCCAAGAACAACTGTACAGTGTGCTCAGAATAATGTAATATCTTGAGTTATGGCAGGCTCTGAGCAGAATGGCTCAGGGTGTTTTAGTACCCCACACATATAGTCTATTCTGTGTTACTCTACAAACATAGCCAACGTAGGCTCATTTATAAGGAAAGGAAGTTTATTCAGTTCATGATGATTCTTATGGCTAGAAAATCCAAACAACGTGGTGTTTGCACTTGGTGAGGATCCCTGGCTATCTTACCACACAGCAGATGAGCAGGCATGTGCAGAATGAGTGCCTGTATGAGAAAGAGAGG
The DNA here is from genome assembly GCF_030435755.1 of Ochotona princeps. NCBI lineage: Eukaryota > Metazoa > Chordata > Mammalia > Lagomorpha > Ochotonidae > Ochotona > Ochotona princeps. Next base: position 43,076,141 of record NC_080835.1, read on the forward strand.
GAAGAGACCAGACAACTAACCTTGTTTTATAACAACCCATTCTCCCAGAAACCAGTCAGTCCCATGACTTGATATGAATCCTTTTTCAGAGTGGTGTTCCAGTGAGCATCTAGTCTAAGCCCCACCTCTTACAGGTTTCCAATGGTGACTGAGCTTCCAGCACATGAGCCTTTAAGGGACAAACCATAGAACCTCTAGAAATAAGAAACGCTTTAATGCACAAGCTGAGGGTGTCATGTCACCCTTGGGGTATATGAACCATGGAGAACTCTTTTGGGGGATCTTTCAACTGTGCTACATGTGGAACAGGTACAGTCAAGACTCCATCTTTTTGGGGCAGCTTTCTTAGAAAATGGTTCCCTCATTACCTGTGTGTTGTGTGTCGCCACACTCAGACAAGTTGCTAATCAGCACACAGTGAGCTGCTTCACAGTCTCATTTGGAGCAGCTCCCGTTTCTGATCATCTTTCTGGGCTTCAGGTCTGTTGTGATAATGTAGGTTTCCCTGTCTCCAATCCAGTGATGATTCTCCTGGACAGAGACAAATCCCAGTAGAACATGTGCGGGTCTATGCGTCTCCCGACATCCACTATCCTTAGAGCTCTTCTCCAGTTACAGACCCTGGGCTCATCACTTGTTCTCCTCCCAGGCAGAGAGTAGAAGTCTGTTATGTTGATCTTGACATTTCTTGCACGTCTCTCTGCTCTGCTTGGTCTCAAACATTCCTCACATGATTTCTAATATGTATTTGCAGATTGAATGAATGTATGTATCTAAGATATGAACAAACTAATGAATTCAATCAACCATGGAAATTCAGCTGGGAACACTCTGATGCTCAGTGTGCGGGCCTGGCTTGCTGTTTTGTTTCTGTTACATGTGCAGTACAGGCTGACTGCACTCCTTGACTATATTTGTGAAGCAACATTTGCGATTCAAAAACACTGGGGAGTCTTAGCAGAACACACTTGGAAAATAAGCTACTAGAGAAGTGAGTGCCTGAATTTATTATCTCTTGGGCCAGCCTTCCTTTCGGCCAAGCTATACCCAAGTCGGTTCTCTATTGTGCCTTTTAGCTGTTTTTCTAGGAGCAGAGGATGATACCATTGAATCCATTCTTGACCCAATCAAAAATGCACTGTATGATCTATTAAGCATTCTCTGTTTTCAAGCTCCTCATAAGCTCTCCCATTTTCGAAGGTACCTGTTGGAAACAGGTCTGTTTGTGTTGCATAAAACAGAGCTGGGCTCGGCCAAGTTCTTCAGTTCATGACTGTTTTTGTCTCTGTGGGTCATGAGAATGCCACCCCTGCCTTTGTAATGTGAAAGCAGCCATAACAATATACGAGCAAAAGTGGCTAGATTCTAAGAAAACTATTGAATGACATTGGTATTTGAATTTCAAGTAGCTTTAATGGGTCACAAGATATTATTATTTTAATCCCCCCAATATTTTTAATTAAGATTTATTTTTATTGTAAAGTCAGATTTACAGAAAGAAGGAGAGACAGAAAGGTCTTCCATCTGCTGGTTCACTCCCCAAGTGGCCACAACGGCCGGATCTGAAGCCAGGAGCCAGGAGCTTCTTCTGAGTCTCCCATGTGAATACAGGGTCCCAAGGCTTTGGGCTGTCCTCTACTGCTTTTCCCAAGCCACAAGCAGGGAGCCGGAAGGGAAGTGGAGCAGGCAGGGTACGAACCAGTGTGCATAAAGGATCTCAGTGCATACAAGGTGAGGACTTTAGTCATTAGGCTACTGCACTGCCCCCCTCACCCCAATCTTTTAAAAGTGAAAAAATAAACATTTTAGGGGCAGATGTTGAGTCTAATGATTCAGAAACTGGCTCAGGTATCTGCATCCCACACTGGAGTGCCTGACGCCACTAACTGACTCCAGCTTCTGGGCAATACAGAACCTGGCTGACAGTGGGGGTGACCCAAGGGAGAAATGTTCTGCTGCCCACACAAGAGATCTGAATTGGGTCCGGTGCGATAGCATACTAGTTAAAAGTCCTTGCCTTTAACGCACTGGGATCCCATATGGGTACCGGTTCTAATCCCGGCGGCCCTGCTTCCCATCCAGCTTCCTGCCTGTGGCCTGGGAATGCAGTTGGGGACTGCCCAAAGCTTTGGGACCCTGCAGGAAGCTCCTGGCTCCTGGCTTCAGATTGGCTCAGCTCCGGTCATTGTGGCCACGTGGGGAGTGAACCATCTGATGGAAGAGTTTCCTCTCTGTCTCTCCTCCTCTCTGTATATCCGCCTTTCCAATAAAAATAATAAGAAAATCTTTAAGAGAGAGAGAGAGAGAGAGAGAGAGAGAGAGAGAGATCTGGATTGAGTCGCTGGCTCTCAGTCATGACCCCAGCCCAACTCCAGTGATTACATGCATCTGGAGGGTAAACCAGCTGATGAGAACTTCCTCCCTGTGGCTATCTTGAGCTCTCAAAGGAACAGTTAGAATAGAATATTTTAACTGCTTTATAACAAAAGATTTACTTATTTATTTTGAAAGTCAGAGTTACAAAAAGAGTAGGAGAGAAAGAGAAAGAGAGAGAGGATGAGAGAGAGAGAGAAAATGAATCTTCCTTTCACTTGTTCATCCCTTGCATAGCTAAAATAGAGAGTGTTAGGTCAGGGTGAAACCAGAAGCCAGGAACTTTATCTTGGTCTCCCCAAGGGTTTCAGGGGCCCAAACAGTTGGACCATTTTCTGCTGTTTTTCCAGGCCTTTAGCAGGGAGCTGGATTGGAGGTGGAACAACACAAGACATGAACAGATGCCTATATGGGATGCTGGAGTCACAGGCAGAGGCTATACCTGCTATACCAGAATATCAAATATTCTTTAACTTTTGAGATAGAAGGTTGAATCTGACCTTCAAGAAATAGTTTGTTGACCCTTGAAACAGAGCTACTCTCAGAGTTGGTCCAAGAAAAGAAGTTTTTTTCTTGTAATGTTATAGCAAGAAGTAATGAGAACTGGAAGAGGAACAGGAAGCTGTCATGGCCTTAGTCTGGGCTGTACCAGAATGATCTCCTTGTGTCTTCTCTTCCTGGTACAGCTTCTCTAGGATGAACTGGCTATTCCTTTGTACTTAGAGTCACCACCGGTATGTCAATAGAGAATCTAATGAGACAAGACAAATGCTATGAAACGGGTATATATGTACAAGGTGAAGTTGCTTAAAAATAAAGCTAAGAGGAGAATTAGCAGTCAGAAGTTTTAGCCAAGTGCAGAAGGTTTCAAATAGCTGTGTAGGGAATGAGATAGGAGTCAGTGGAGGGAAAATCCTCCTAAGTATCACTAAAGCCCCAAGAGATGTTGGAGAGTTTTTAGCATTTCATGGCAGTAGTTTGGTTGCCATGGGCAACAAGTAATTGAAAATCTTCTCAAATTGGTTTAAGCACCAAGATCACTAGAATGTGAGTGTTTAAGTACAGAAAATCTGTCCATCTTATTCACTCTTCCACTTCCAGTTTCTAAAACTAGTGCATATTAGTCCATTAAATACTTGCTAAACAAGTAAGCCACTGTCTCTTCTAGCAGTGGAAGAGTTCCACGGTGGATCAACTCAGTGGCTTATTGACACTATTAGGGATTCAGACTCCATTTGCCTTTCGGTGAGGTGGCATTGCCAACAGGCTTGTTTTCCATGGTTACAATACAGCTGCTACTATTCTAGGCGTCATAACCAGACCCAAAAATGTGCAGCAGAAGGAAAAGGAACTATTTACTACTTGGACTTCTTTTTAGAAGGTTAGGAAACTTTTTCTCCAGAGGTCACGTTCATATATTTCCTTAATTCATCACAATGTCTACATTCGCTAATACCCAAGGGAAGGGGAGTAATTTAGACATGAAGTTCATGGCTAAGGGTGATTTTGTCTCCTCCTCCACCAGGGCAACATTGGCAAACTCAAGAGTTTGATAGCTATAACTGGGAGAGGGGAACATTGGCAAAATCTTGAGTCATACTTGATTGACGCATTTGGGGAATGAGGTTGCAAATAGCATCCAGTGGGAGAAGCTAGGGATACTGCTAAACTGTCTTACCTTCTCCCACAATGGAGAAGTATCCGATCCAAAATACCAACAGTGTAACCAGAGACCTCTCAGAGATGGGGTAGGAATTGCTTCCCTTGAAGCACACAGCCAGAGAAGCAGGGATATCTGTGAAATCCAGAATCCGTGAGGTGGCAGGCAGTGAGAGAGAAATGCATGCTGGGTAAACAGTCAACTGAGCTCACTCTAGAGGATCTCGTTGAATTTTCCAAGTCAGCCAGACCCAAGGAGTCTTTGGAAAGATTTTTTTCCCCTAAGAAACACAGAACAAAAAGTTTCTGCTTTCTGTAAATAAAATAATGAGTTTCTGCCTTTGGTACAAAATAATGGTTATAACCTGCTGGCTATCCAACACTCGAACAACTGTACATGTGGGATGGTTAGAAGGAATGGCTGCTTACTGATCATCTGTAGTGAGCGCCAGGACTAAGACTACCTCAGATGAGCAGCTGCCGCGCCAGGTGCCTTTATGTGTTACTCTACAGAACCTCACAGCTACGTGGAAAGGTCAGTCTCATTGTTCCTGGGTTCCAGATAAGCAATCCACTTGCGAGTCAGAGAGCAAGGATTCTCTACCATAGTCTGCAGGTACAGTTGCTTCCTTGAATGTAGGCTAGGGCAACACATGCAGAAGGAGCATGCGTGGAGAAGACATCACGTGGGGGCCGACAGCCTCTGTATATCTCTGGTACTGTTGAAACTTCCAAGAGCAAGTGGGCTGGGTTAGACTCACCCTGGAGGAAAGATCTCAGACAAGGTCTCCGAATCTCGCATTTCACAACTTAAAGGGCCCAGGAAATTGCCTGGTCTAAAGATTTGGAAATTCAATGAGTTCTTTGGAGACTTTTCCTCCTGTTCACACACTAGCTTTTATGTCACTCTACTTTCTGAGCCTGATAGGGAGAGAGAAAAAAATTATCAAGAGTAGTAGAAATAGAGCCAAAAATGTTCTGAAGTGTTCCTGGAAGACAGTATGAGGTCACTGAAGGATGCTCACCTACTTGCTCTTGACAACCTTCCTTGTGACGCCGTGTCTTACTGTGTGGATTAGCATTCAGCACGGGTCCATGGCATGCATGCTAGGGGTGCGGGTGGTGAGAGGAGGCAGGGGCCATCTCAGCTGTCCAAACACAGGGAAATTAGATGCCTTTATTTCATAGGAGATCCCCGAGCTCCATGGAGATTTTCAACTCTTACCAACAGATGTTACAAAGATTCTCTACCCTCCATCTTTCTTCCCTGTAACTCCTTTGTTTGTTTTGAGAGGAAGATGGGTCTTGGGGTAGGCAGACTGCAAGTTTGAGATTGGGACTGAAAGATGAGACCTGTGTGCTTTGTCCCATTAACAGTGTTTGGTTCCAGCCTCACAGGAAAGGCTACAGTGTGCTTTAAGGGATTGTGCATATGGTAAAATTACAAACTGCATGCAGAGGAAAATCAGGTGGCTTTTAAGAAATTCTCTTGGGGACAGGTGAAGGACACCATCTGGACCATCCAGCTGTTAGAGCGCCTGCATCCTCTTCCTGCTGATGAGCACCGAGAGGCAGCAGGTGAAGGCTCAAGGACTTGGGTCTCGGTCACCCATGTGGGAGACCTTGAGTGAGTTCCAGGCTCATGGCTTCAGCCAGGGTCAACCAAACACTGGAGGCATTTGTAGGGTGAATCGGTGAATGGGACCTCACTCACTTGCACTCTCTCTTATCTCTCTCGCTACCTCTCTGTCTCTCTCTCAAATAAAATGAATTTACAAATTTTCAGTGAAAAGAAACTCTTCAGGCCAGAGTTATCTTACCTACAATAAACCTCACCTCCCAGGTTCAGTGTGGAAATCCAAATGAAATATGGATTCCTGATTCACAATAGATGTGGAATTTCATCGGTATTGGCTAGTCCCTTTGAATCAAGCTATCCTGGGTAGAGCTCCATTTCACAGGCTTCACTGAGCTATTTTCCCCACTGTGTCCTGAAGTCAACCATCTTTTTCTGTATACCAAACTACTCCATAAGTTAGCACCTTACAATTGCAGCTATTTTAATCACTATCTGTTCACACATCAGGCTGGACTCCGATGGATGGCTTCTACCTGGTTTCACATGGGGTCCCTGGAGTCAACGGACAGGTTTCTGTGAGGGGTCTGAAAAGGCTTCCCTTGCTATTGGCTAGGGTGTCTACTTCCAGATGGCCGGTTGGGGCTTCCTCCTCACATGGTTCCAAAAAGCAGCAAGGGGAGGACATGAGACCAAAGAGCAAGCTTCAGTTTCTGTTGCTGCCCACCCCATTTCCACGAACGCTGCTACTTTCAACAATGCACATGTATCATCTCCCAGTTTGTGAGTCAGGTTTTCCAAACACTGCTGAGCCAGGTCCTCAGCTTAGGAACTCATGAAGTTGCAACCAAAGTACTGGCTGGGACTTGGGACTCAAGGTTCTTGTCTAAATTCAGGTGGCTCCCTGGTGGACTTTCTTTCCCTGCAAACTGTTTCAAAGTTTCCCTCTTCTTTTTTGCCAATAAAGTTGTAAATAAAGACCATGTAGAATTCATGGTGGCTTGATTTTTTTTTTTTGAGGCTAACAAGAAAATTTCTCCCTTCAGGAAGGGTTAAGTCTTTTTTATGGCTTTTACCAGGTTGAGTCAGACCCATCCGCAATAATATCCCTTAAGATTTATCAGAACCAACTGATGTGAGACCATAATTCTGGCTGAATAATTCATTCCCTTTTGAAATGTAACTTACCAGAGTTAAACACCTTTGTGTTCCTCTGCTCTGCCCATACACTGGGGCAAGAGATTGCAAAGGAGGTGCACAGTGGGGGACAGGAATCTTGGAAGTTACCCTTGACTTCTGCATTCACTCCATACTGATGACACCCTCACACCAGGCCAGTGGCCTAAGTCCACTTTCATGCACAAGGAATTGCTGTGAAAGTGAACAACATGTTATCTTTGGACATTTTGCTCCTGAGTGCCAGTCCTTGTTTTACTTGCTATGGGATTCTGCCTTATACTCTGGTCTGAGAATGCTTTTGTAGCCAACAGAGGGGCTTAGTTAAACCAGGAAAACACCAAGTCCTAGAATGGTATCCATAAGCTCCTATGGAAACATGGAAGGTCATGCAGAGACTGGGTTAGGAATCCAGCTGAGGACTCAAGAGAGGTAATGGAAGCACTTACTGAGCACATATGTGTAAAACATTAGATTCTTACATAGGATTCTACTTTTTAAAAATTAGGGGCCTTGCTCCAAAGCCTTGTGACTGAAATCCTTGCTTTGTAAGCATCAGGATGCCTTATGGGCGCCGGTCCTAATCCTGGAGGCCCCACTTCCCATCCAGCTCCCTGCTTGTGGCCTGGGAAGGCAGTTGAGGATGGCCTAAAGCCTTGGGACCCTGCACCGCCATGGGAGACCTGGAAGGGGCTCCTGGCTCCTGGGTTTGGATCAGCTCAGCTCTGGACATTGTGGCCGCTTGGGGAGAGAACCAACAGAAGGAAGATCTTCCTCTCTGTCTCTCCTCCTCTCTGTATATCTGACCTTCCAATAAAATGATACATTTTTATAATTTACATTTCTATTATTTAAGATACACACATAGAGATAGTGAGTGCGAGAGAGAGAGATCACATCTGTTGGTTCACTCCCCAAATGCCTGCAGTAGAGCTGAGAAAGCAATCCAATTCTTTTATGTGTGTGGCATGAATTCAATTATTTGAGCCATAACTGTTGCCTTCTGGGATCTAAAATGGCAGGAATCTGGAGGCAGGATCCAAAGCTGGAAATTGAACCTGAACACTCTGAGGTGGCATGTGGGGGTCTTTACTGCTAAACACCCCCTCCAGACAGGATTTCACTCTTATAGTCACAGTATAAGGGTTGGTATTAAGCATCCTCACTTTGAAGGATGAGGAAATGGAGGCTCAGAAAGTTTATAGACACAGCCTGATGCCTCTGAGATGGTAGACTGAGACTCTCATGCAAGCAAAAAAAAAATGTTGGCAATATCCTGCAGCTCAAGCAGGTGAGCAATAGATTTTCTGATCATGCACAGATTTTAAAAACTACCAATATTTTCAGCTAACCCATTCTCATTCTTTCCTGGACTGGGAATGCAATCAAAGGAGGCACAGAAATGACCTAATACTTGTCAGGACTCCCATGTTTGAATGTTCTGCCTCACCCTGGGAACCTGCACCAGCATAGGAGCCTCACTGTAAGTTTTGCTTCTCGCTAAGAGCAATGAATGGGACATGGTTCTCCCCTCCTTCTAGGAGCATCAGCAACCACACCCTTGACAGTGCAGGTCTCTCTAACATCATCCTCCACCCAGCCCACAGCCATGCCAGGCACTCTGACAAAGCCATCCTGTCTCTCTTTAAGGGCCACTGACAACACTTTCATTTGGCCCATCTTTCTTTTAGAAAATGTCCTGACAGCTTTACTACTTTAGCTTCTTTATGGGGCAGCGGGAAGTGAGGCAGGGAAGAAAATCAATACCAGGCAATGGATGGTGCAGGAGGAAGCTAATGCCTACACCCTCTGACCCCACTGTTTGCCCCCATCCCAGGCCAAGTCAGAGCTAACAGTGCCGAGATTTAAGAGTGTGCCGACCAAGACCTGAAGGGCACCAAGAATGGCTCTGAGCAGGTCCAGAGAGACTATAGGGAAAGGTCATGACTACAGATTCATTTGTTTAGGAATTCTAGGCTGCTGGGAAGGGGGTGGGACCCTGATTGGGGGTGATGAAGAAAGAAAGAAGTCTTTGGAACTAAATCATCAGCAGAGTGCCGTGGGCCCCTTCTACCAGAGTGGCGCTGGGGATGCATGGAGGATGCTAAAGAAAGACCGGCATAGCCTGGGGCCAGAGTGATGGGACAGCCAGGTCACAAGGAGGTTGTGGGAAGGGGGAAGTGGGATGAGACAGCATGTGAATCTTGGTGACAAAGCCAGGCTTTTCAGCCTCAGAGAGTCAGAGTGCTTATCCACAAGAAACCAGAGTTCCTTGCCCACATCAGGGGACCACCTTTCACACAGGTCTTGAACGATGGTCCCCTGACTGCCTGAGCACCCTCTGTGACCCAGTATCCTGGGCACTACTGTAGCGAATGAGACCCTAACCCCAGAGCAGAGATGCCCAATGCTAGATGTTTGGGACAATAGTAAACAGCAACCTGCAGCCTCCTTTTAAGTGGGCCTCCTATGAGAAGAAAGTCATTTTCCATCAAAGAGCTATGAGAAATTTGCAAGCAGCTTTACCACTACAGGTTAAATGAATGAATGACTTAACACAGACTTACCCTTTGTGACTATCATCGTCTAGTGCAAATGTCTGGCTAAAAGGGCCATACCAACTTACATTGTTGCAGGAAATAGGGTCCGCTTCTCTGTGGACTTGAATTTACATTGGTTCCAATCATATTGGAATTCTCGTGTCTAGTCCCTACTCAGCCCTCCATTCCAGCTGGCTGCTAATGAACATCCTGATGCTCACACAGGAGACCTGGATTGAGTTCTTGATTCCTGGCTTTGCCCCAGCCCAGCTCTGGCTGTTGCAGGCATCTAGGGAGTGTACCAGCAGATAGAATCACTCTCTCTTTTGCCAGTCTTTGTCGCTCAGATTTTCCAATAAAATTTTAAAAATTGGATCAAACCAATATGATTTTTGTTTTAATTTACATTTCTTTGTCAGTGAGGTTCAGAGCTATCTTTCCAGATTTCTGTTCTCTTTCGGTGAATTCATAACTGGATTATGAAAAAAGAGAGATTTCTTTGAGATGTCCATGAAAAGAAAGGAGACAAAGTATGGAGAAGGAGGAAACTTTAGATTCAGATATTAAAAAAACCAGCTTCACTACAGGTAATTACTTTGGAGTGATGCACAATATAGACTCTAGGCATCTTCCTCACACTGAATATTTGGTGAATAAGGCATCACCTCAGTTCTTTCCTCTTTTTAAAAAGATTTATCTGTTTTTACTGGAAAGAGATTTACAGAGAAGAGGAAGGACAGAGAGGAAGATCTTCTATCCACTGGGTCACTCTCCAAATGGCCACAATAGCCTGAGCTGAGCTGATCTGAAGCCAGGAGCCACACAGATGCAGGGTTCTAAGGCTTTGGGCCATCCTCTACTGCTTTCCCAGGTCATAAGTAGTGAGCTGGTTGGGAAGTGGAACAGCCAGGACATGAGCCAGTGCCAAGATGGGATCCTAGTGCTTGCAAAGTAAGGATTTAGCCATTGAGCCATCATGCTGGGCTCCATGTCCTATATCCTAAGGGGGCAGGGAATGTTGCTCTCATGGGGTGAAATTTATGTAGAATAGCAATGGGATTTCCTTGAGAGAACAAATGAGCTTCTTTTAATCCCTACCTGTCATGATGCTTTTTGAAGGCAAGTTCTCACTATGGCAGAGATCTGACCACATACCTTGTGTCTCTGACTTCTGATTGGTTCAGTCTTGCCCGGGTTTGATTGCTGAAGCACAGGTGCCCCAGCTTGTTGGAGACTGTTAGATACCCATGGCTATCTAACTGCTTACTCTAACATCCTACTGCCTCCAATACACAACTGTCTTACTTGAAAGATCTATAATTTATGCAAGTCACTAAATTAGATCAGCAAAATGGAGATACTATTTCCTGATTCAAGGGTTACTATAAGGACTAAATGAGCAAAACCTAGTTTGATGCCTAAAAATTACCATACTTTATACCAATTAAGATTGTTATAAGTAAGTAATCATACCTATGGTAAAATAGTTATAAATATGATTATGATATCTTTGTATTTGTTATGAAGCTATTATTACCAAGTACTAATCTCACTAACCCAGGCTATTTCTATAGGTGATTATAATAATAGAGATAGTTCTATGGGTACTTACAGTAATAAAACAGTAGAACGGTGAGAAAAGTCGAATCTTTGAAATTGGTAACAGTGAGTCATAGATCTGCTCTGTACCTCCTGTTGGTCACACTGGGCCAGACAGAATGTCCTAGTTTCTCCTGTACCTGGAGACAATGTCAACCTCAAAGATTACAGTTTTGCCATGATGGGCACCTCTGTTTATTCTTTAATCAAATGTTAAGCAAAGTTCTTGAGTTAACTGGCTTATCACAAGGCACATGAAAAGCAGAATAGGAAAAATAAGCAAAAGAAATACATGAAAACATGGGGTAAGATGGGTAGAAGAAAATGACTTAAACAGAGTTCTAATAATGAAACAAAGACCGGACATCCACAGAGCAAAGTTTCTTCAGAGGTGGTCTGGACAAAGGTGATGCTCAAGGATTCTAAATGGTGTCAAGTCCCCAGCAATGAAGTAAAGGGCCATTCACTCCAGTACAGCCTGCAGCAGCCAATGCTTTTCAGAACAAACTGTTGGAGTGACATCACCATGAGATGGTATCCCTAATGGCAGTTTGTAGGCATTAGCATTCATTGCCCCAGAAGGTGTAATATCTCAGCTTCCCCTGTCCATATTGGAGGGCGAAGCTCTGAGCCAAAACTATCTCATTTGCGTATTGGCACACAGTTATTAATATGGCTGACAGCTGGCCGTGAAGTGAAGCAATGGGTTCCCTCACTGTCAGCCAGTCGCTTGGTTCAGTTACAGCTTGTGTTGCAAGAAAACGTTAAAAATAGAGTTAGAGCTGTCAAAGCACCATCATATTAATCATGATTAAAATATAAATTGACTTAGGTTTGCAGGAATCATAGCACAGCAAAACACATATCACAACATCGCAGTTGAGCTATATATAAGATATGCTACCTGCTACCTATGTGATTTAAACAGATGACATTTTCTCATTTACAAAGTGTGTAAAAATTAAGTAGCCTAGACCAAAGCCTTCAGCACAATGAGAGGCTAGTAGAATTTGAAATAGTAGTAGGTTTAACGGTAACTAAGATTCGGTGAATCTGATTAAGCCAAGCCTTGTGCTAAATACTTAACAGACATACCCCTTTCAATCCTCAGACCCTCAAGAAATAGGTCTTATATTTATTTTATGAATAAGACAGTTGAAGCATGGATAAGACTATATATGTGACTGGTGCTATGTCACATTTGTTATGAGTGGGACAGAATCAAGATTTGAATCCAAAGTTTGACTACTGGTACACAGTGATTTTCACAGAATGTTTCTTCGTCCTGCCCTATTCAAATTACTGCAGTACTTTATTCATTTCTTCATGTGTCACATAGATTCACTATTGGCTGTGTCCATGCGTTTTCCTCCCCAGCTTATGAAATCACAGAACTTACTCTTGTCTGGATTCCACAGTACCCTCCTGGATTTCCTAGCATAAATACACTCCAGCCCCCTCCCCTAAGTGAGTGGTAAACTTTGGTTCAAAGTACATGTTCTTCCAAGCCCACCTCTGTACAAGGCATCCCCTGCAGAGCCTGTGCTCCAAACTTCCTTCCAACATGCTCTGCCCCCATCTTGTACCCACAAGCAATGTCATCTGCAGCACCAGTTGGACCAGTTGCAGCTCCAGGCACTGGGATGCAGCCTTAGCTGCCCCAGACTTGCAGGTGCAGCCCACCCCAACTTCTGCTAACACAACCTCTGTCTCTGTTTCTACCTTCTGCTCACCCATCTGTTGCCTTCTCTGAACCTTCAGCCAGCTTGCAGGCTAGAGGGGGGAGTGAGAGTCTTAATTCTATCCTGAATCACTCCTCTCCTCATGGGGAGGCGGGGTCACAAACACACCCTGAGGTTCACCTGTTCTGTGCGTTTAGCTAGAGATGTGATGCTAACCCCACAGAGATACTGGATAATCTGACTTGTCCTTAGCTTTTTATCTCGAGCCTAAAGAAGCAAAGATGCTACAAACCCTGCACAGGAAGCTGGAGACATAGTGGGGAAGCCAGCTAGGAAGTACACATCCATGCTTACCCTAATTCTATTGATTGACATTGATATTCATACCTAATGGTTATCTGGCTTTTCTCTCTTAGAATGAATTCATATCTGTGGCACTGACTGTGCTCCAGCTTTGTATAGGACACTGAGAAAATAGCAAGGAAAAAGACCCAGTCCTTGTTCTCAGAGAACTTTCTCTATCTGGTCTGTATTCCGATTGGTTCAGGTTCACTGTGATACTAATCCTGCTCTTATACATAATTGTACTTTACGCAAAGGTTTTTATTTTTAAAAATCCACTGGAGAGTCATGCCATCTGTGTGGATTACCTTTTATGGTGCTTAGCTCAGTGCTGTGGGCCTGAAGGCAATTACTGTAAGCTCTTTGATGATATTGAATTTCCTAAAAGCTTCAGGCATTTTCTTTCAGTCATCCTAGTTAGTGTCTTAATGTGATAGTAGGCTGATTGATTTTTATGTGAGTCTTAATTACCCATCAGATGTTCTACCTGAAATTCAATTCCGCAGATGACCTTGGGTAGGTTGCTTTGCCTCCCAGAGCCTCAGTTTCCTCACCTGGTAAAGCAGAAACAATAAAATTTATTGATCCCAAGTGTTTGATGTGCTAATTAAATTAAACAGAATCACAGGCTAAAAGGTTGTAGCCACTGTTAAAATTCTATTCAGTCACATTCCCCGTGCCACACCCCTCATCACATATTAAGGTCTCCAATCTGTGCACGGCTTAGGGAATACTCAGAGAGTGACATGTCCCTGTTGCACCCAAACTCCCAAGCTGCCGAGCACACACAGATGTAAGCAAAAAGCTAGGATATATGTATGTCTCCAAATGAAGTTCTGTGGACACAGTAGGGAGAGTGGGAACAAATATTTATCAAGCACTGGCCATGTGATGTGCCTTTGTATGTGTGTCTCTGTGAACCCGTACTTATTTTGGACTTGGTCTTCGCAGAGGCTGGGTTCTTTGGATGTCCGACTTCCGTGTAAAGAGCAGCAGGAAGCCAGTCCTGACTCTTCCTCTGGAGCGACAGAGTTCTCAAGCGCAGTCGCGAATGCTGATGATCACTTAATACAGTCTGAAACCATCAGCCAAATCTGGGGCCGGATAAATATGCAAAGAAGGGCTCGCAGCTGACCCTTCCCCTGAATGCTTTTCCCAGCCCTGCTGTCTCCTGCTGCCCAGTAACCCGTTGCCGCGGGAGACAAGTGTACTTAGTGTGACAAGTCACACTGCACCCTGGGTCTCTTCAATTCCATGTCAGGCTGACCCTGATGCTCCGCCAACTCTCCCAAGTTCTTGAGGACAGAATGCACTTATGTTGAAATGCCTCACACAGCTCTGTGAGACCTTCCCTTCAATCTTCGAGCATTTTCCCTCCTGGCAGCATCCCACAGAGGACTGAATCTTGTCTCTGTGTTCACCTCTGGGGGTGCCCGGACTGACTCCTTTGCTGCCACCCCCTACCTCCTGGGTGTCAGGTTCCAAACCTACCCAATGACGAACCAGTTTGGGCCCCTTTTTTGATGAAACAAGGGACATTTACAGAATATGAATCACTACCCTGCCCTAGGCGCTGCAGCCGCACAGGAGGTGGAAGGAAACCAGAGGGCAGCAGCCAGGCTTTGAGACTTTAGGTGTTACAGTCAATGGATGGAATGTGGGTAAAAGAAGGCAAACAGGCTTACCATTTCTACAGCTTGGCTAGTCCTTAAAATGCATCACATGCCCTGGTAATGTTTTGCTTTTAGAGTTTATTGTGGATAATAACCATAGCTAATGCTCATTGAGCTCTGGCTACACGTCAGGCACTTGATCCATGTTTATTTCATTTAACCCTCACAGCAACCCTGTGCAGAAGGTCCTCACATGAGCCATGCCCAGCCCCTTTTTAAAAGATGTGTTTATTTTATTTGAAAGGTAAAGTTACATATAGAAAGGGAGAAACAAAGAGAGAGGAAGAGATATTCCCTCTGCAAGTTCATTTCTCAAATGGTCACAACTACCAGGGCTGGGCTGGTCCAAAGCCAGGAGCTTCTCCCTGGTGTCTCACATGGATACAGAGGTCCAAGCATTTGCACCTCCCACCCCCACTGCTCTCCTAGGTCATTAGCATGAAGCTGGATCGGAAGAGTTCAGTCAGGACCCTAACCAGAACCCATATGGGATGCTGGTGTTGTGGGTGGCGGCTTTACTCACGATGACACAACATTAGCCCTATATTAGCCCTTGCTGACACATAGGCAATTGAAGTATAGGAATTGGGAGTCATTTGCTCAGGGTCCTGTGGTAAGTAGGAGAGAAAGCATTCACACCCAGGATAACTAACCTCTTAACCCATGTGTGTTAGCGTGGAGCAGGAGTGAGGTGAGGCAGTTCTCTGCTGTTTACTAACTGCTTGACCTTGGACAGGATCCTTCCCTTCTCTGGAAGATCAGGATAATCATCTGTACTGGGCAGGTGTTCATCCTAGCAGGTAAGATGCTGGTTCAGTTGCCCACATCCCATACCAGAGTGCCTGGGTTTGCTTCTCAGCTATATCCCCGTTCCCACTTCCTGCCAATACACACTCCAGGGGCAAAAGGTGATGGCTCAGTGCCTGCGTCTCTGCTACTCCTGTGGGAGGACTGGATTGAGTTCTTGACTCCTGGCTTAGGCCTGGTTGTTACAACCATTTGGAGAGTGAACCGCTGGGTAGAACCACTCACTCTTTCTGTCTCTGTCTCCCTCTAAAATAAATAGATAAAAAGAAAAGGAAAATTTCCTCATATGGTGGCAGGAATATAATTTTTATAAAAATTTTAGTGTAATATTTGCTACAGAATAAGAATCCAATACATATTATCTTTTTAAGATTATTTTTACTTGAAAGGTAGAATTACAGAGAGAAGAGACAGAAAGATTGTCTATCTGCTGGTTCACTCCCTAAATGGCCATGATGACTGGAGCTGGACCAATCTGAAGCTAGGAGCCAGGAGTTTCTGATTCTCCCATGAGGATGTGGTGGCCCAAGGACTTGACCCGTCCTCTTCTTTCCCAGGTTGGATCAGAATTAGAGCAGCCAGGACAGGAACCAGGCAGTGCCCATATGGGATGCAGGTACCACAGGCAGTCTTAGCCTACTTT
The DNA here is from genome assembly GCF_030435755.1 of Ochotona princeps. Classification (NCBI taxonomy): domain Eukaryota; kingdom Metazoa; phylum Chordata; class Mammalia; order Lagomorpha; family Ochotonidae; genus Ochotona; species Ochotona princeps. The sequence continues at coordinate 43,092,211 of NC_080835.1, forward strand.
GCATAGTACTAGCTCTTAAAACACATTATTTATATGTATATAAAGTAGAAATCATGTCTTGGTCCTCCTTGAATTTCTTTTAAATATTTGAAAAATTTATTTGAACAATTTGAAAGAGAGAGTGGGAGAGGGAGAGAGAGTTTCTATCCACTAGTTTACTCATTCAAATGGTTGCAAAGGCTTAGACAGGACCTGGTGGAAACCAGGAACTCCATCTGAATTCTCCCAAAGGATGGCAGAGGTCCAAGAACTTGGGCCATTTTCTGCTGTTTCCCTGGGGGCACCTTAGCAGGGGTTTGAATCAGTACCCATTTGGGAAGCCAGTGTCACAGTGAGTGACCTAGCCTGCTGTGCCACAACACTGGCCATCCTCTTGGCCATCCTCAATGCAGAACACAGCACAAAGTACATACCACAGCCAGCCTCATCTATGGGGGATATGTTCCAAGACTCTTAGAGCTGCCTGAAATCACAGATAATACCAGTCTATATATGCCATACATCTTCCTATACATGCATGTATACATACAATAGTGATAAAGTTTGATTTATAAATTAGGCACCATAAGAGATAATGGCAATAACAAAATAGAACTATTATAACAACAGTGTAATAAACAATATTCTTTCTATATTCTTTCAATATTCTTTCTAATAGTATCTTTTCAGATTGAATTCATTCTTCTTGTGACGATGTGAAAAGACACAACACCTATATGAGGACATGACCTGACATGACTGACACAGGCATTGTAGCACAACATTACCACATAGAGACTACTTGAACACACTGTCACACTGTAATGTTTGTGACAGTCTCCACCTGGTAGCTAAATGGCTCCTAAGTGGTTAACATTCACAGGGGGACATGCTGGACAAATGGACAACCACATTGTAGGCAAGACAGAGGAGGACTGTGAAATATTTCCTCGTCCCACTCAGAATGCTACACAACTTAAAATGTATGGATTGTTTATCTCTAGAATTTTCCATTTAATATTTTTATCCACTGTGAGTAACCAGAACCTCAGAAAATAGGATTTTAGTAAAGAGGAGACTATTGTAGGAGAAACAACTTTAACATTATAGGAGTAAATTAGGAGATTAAATATTCTGCAAGGCAGTAATCATTAAATTTTATTTTTGTAAATACTTTATCATTTGAATGATGTTGTCATTTAGTTTAATTTGGTGTAAAGTATGCCTTTGAGTTAAAGTATCAAGGATATTTGGCCCAGAAATTTCACTACTAGGTATATATACAGCCAAGAAAATGAAAATACACTTCTGCTCAAAAACTTGCACACGATTTTCAAACCAGTTTTGGGTCTAACAGCTTTAGGTAGGAAAAATGCCCATGAAATGATGAATGGATAGACAAAATGTGGTAAAGCCACCCGATGGACTATTGCTTCACCATGAAAAAGAATGAAATCCTGATATATGGTACAATTTGGATGAACCTTAAAAACATTGTACTAAGCAAAAGAGCCAGTCACAAAGATCACATGCTACATGATTCCAGTTTCAAGAAATAGTTAGAATAGGCAGTCTATGGTGACAGAAAGTAGTTTAGTCAATATCCAGGGAGAAGTGCATGGATATTGGGGGGGGGGGTGAGAACTAAAGGTTGTGACGTTTTTGTTGGGGGAGGGTAATGGAAGTGCTCTAAAATGGATTATGGGCTAGTTGTACAGTTTTTTCTTTTTAAAAACTTTTATTTATTTTTATTGGAAGTTCAGATATACAGAGAGAAGGAGAGACAGAGAGGAAGATTTTTCATTTGATAATTCATTCCCCAAGTAGCTGCAGTGGTTGGAACTGTGCCGATCTGAAGTGAGGAACCTGGAACCTCTTCCAGGTCTCCCACATGGGCGTGGTCTCAAGGCTTTGGGCCGTCCTCTACTGTTTTCCCAGGTCACAAGCAGGGAGCTGGATGGGAAGCAGGGTTACTGGTATTGGAACTGGCGCCCCTATGGGATTCTGGTGTGTTCAAGGTGAGGACTTTAGCCACTAGGCAATTGTGCTGGGCCCTAGTTGTACAATTCTGTGACTATATAAAAACTATTATATTTTATATCTTACATAAATAAATTGTGTGATTGTGCAGTGTGAGGTGTATCTTTGAAAAGATTTTTTTTTCTTTTTTTTTTTTATTTTATTGTATTGTTGTTGACAATCTTTACATAGTTAATTGCGGTTAAAAAAAAAAGGTTCAGGGGGTATAGGGAAGTGGGTAATGCTATTATGTCCATAATGTTTTCATCATGTATCTGAGGTAAAGGGGGATATTGAGGGAGAAGCCCCACCCGGTTTCCAGCCCACCCCAAGTCCCAGATGTGGGGCATGCTCTGAGATATTTGCTCAAGTGGTTTTAATAGTTCTCCAGTTATGAATCGCTGCCAGTTTCACTCGATGAGGTCGTCCACTGATTGATATGGTCCATCATAAAGTCTCCGTTTGCCCCACATTTCGCTGCCAACATATAGCTGAGATGAATGATTGACCTGTTCTGTCTTCTGTCCTTTCCTGGTTAGAGTTCTGAGTCCAGCAGTTCGATTGGAGAGATCTCCAAAGAAACCTTGAGGTATTCCCAGACCAGATTCTTGTATGTTCTAGCAAGCACAGGGCCCGGCACAGTCCATCACCCCGATCAGCTTGTGGTTGCAACTGCTGGGTTGGTTCTGTTTTCAACCCCAACTTCCACTGGAACCAATGGGTGTTGCAGTCCAGTCTGGTTCTGCCCAGCACATACTCAGCCCTTACATCAACCAGTGAGAGCTGCAGCCTAGTCAGGGCGACCCACAATAACCCCCATCAGGCCCACCCCCTACCCTGGTTTGCCAGTATGTGTAGCAGTAGTCCAGTCTGTCCCCCATCCCATTTGGCTCTTGTACTTGTCAATGGGTATTAAAGCTTAGTTCCATCTAACCAACTCAACCATCCAGCCCTCACGGATGTTGTTGAGTGCCTCTTTGTCTAGCCACCCTAGCCCCTGTCCTAGATTTCATGCCCTCCCGTGGGACTAATGACCCACGAAGGGGGAACCCACCATTTCCCTCCCAGGTCTCTCTCAGTCCCGGTTCATGCACTCTTTAGGTGGTTCTGTGATTTGACTTGACAGAATTAGTCCCCAGTGCCAGCTTCTGCCAGCTGATGCTGCGGCCAAGCCCAAACAGAAGCAGAAAGATAGAGGAAGAAACAGAAAAGAGAACCTCTTTAGCTAATTCACTCCCCAACTGGCTACAATGGCTAGGGTCGGGCAGGCCAAAGCCAGGAGCTCAGAATTCTATTAGGATCTCCCACTACTTGAGCCATTGTCTGGTGCTTTCTCAGGAATGTTAGCAGGAAGTTAGATTGGAAGTGGAGCAGCTGAGACTTGACCTGGTGTTCTGATACGGGATGCCAGAATTGAAAGCAGTGGCTTTACTTTACAACATTGGCCCTGGTGAGGTGTATCCTAAGGAAAAAAAAAAGTCAAGAAAGTGATGTCTCCAAATCCACAGCTCAGCATGGATGAATTTGTGAATCACACCAGACTTGCCCTGTGTCACTGCACTGATCCAGGCAACCCAGGGCTCCTCTCTGAGAAGGACACATCTCACCAAGGCACATCGTGGGCAGGAGTGGCCATTCCCAATGGGCATTTCTCTATTCCAGTCCAGCTGCTTTTCCAGTGCTTATTTTGACTTTGCCTTTTGTCTAGCTCCACAGGGTAGAAGGAAAGGCCATTAGGTTAATCAGTTCAGTGCAGAAACAGAAGGTGTAAGAAGCAGCATGGTCTTTCTAAAAACAACTCCCACTCCAAAATGAGAAACCAAGGCCTCAACAGTCTAAACACCTAATCTATTAATCACTTACAAGTCACTTCTCTTGCCATGATCTTGACTCAGAAACAGATGAAAGCTGCATCTCTGGGCTACCCATTACATCCTTAGTTTTAACATGTTTGCCAAGGGCTAAATTGTGACAATCCTATTAAGCCTCTGCCTTAGATGCTGGCATCCCATATGGGTGCCAATTTGAGACCCGACTGCTTCACTTCTGATCTGGCTTTTTGCTTATGCACCCGGGAAAGCAGCAGAAGGGCTCTTGCACCAAGGAAGACCCAGAAGAAGCTCCAGGCTCCAGGATTCTACCTGTGGCTTGCTCTAACCCTTGGCTGTCTAGGCCATGTGGGGGAGTGAACCAGTGGATGTTAGATCTTCCTCTTCCTCGCCATCTTTCACCTCTTTCTGTAACTCTGCCTTTCAAGTAAATAAAAAAAAAAAACTTCAGAAAAAATTTGTCAAAAAGCTTAAGCAATTGCTGGCAGAAGTCAGGATTCTAATGAACTCACCCTGGTTTGAAGTTAGAGACACTGGTTGAAAGATTCCCAAGCGAAGTCATTTAAAAGTGAAAACAGGAGAAATGATGCTGGGGTTCATGAGAGCTGCTGAGAAGGTATGTAATTATCACCAGAACAGAAACATAATTTTGTCATCTGGAAATCTTGCTCTTTGCTCTACTTCTCACCAGCAAGCCTATATATAGACACCCTCGTAAGGGAAATACCCTGAGAAGAAGGCAAAAAGAGAACAATCATACATCCCCCTTTCCTGACAACCACTAATGCTATTCATCCAAACACTCATAAATATTTATTTATTTAGTGATGCAGAGATTTACATATGATTATGTGCTAAATGACAAGCAATGATGATTTTCGTTGCGTTCTTTCAGTTTTTTACAGGTTTTATCTGTTTTCCTTCAGCTTCTCTACGAAGTGGGTACTGCTTTATTCTTATTCTTATTCTTATTATTACTATTATATTTTGCAGGTGGAGAAAACAAGACCCAGAGAAATTCTATAACTTCTCTGGGTCTTCCATCCATCATAGATGATGACATTGAGATTGAAACTTGATCTGTCTCTGGAGCCATGGTTTTCATCATGATTATATCACATCTCTCCAGGGAAGTGAGTTCTTAATCTCACTCTTGATGTTTCTGTTTTAAGGGTTAGATGTGGTGGAAGTGTTCTTATGCAAACTAATATAATTTGATTTGTATAATAAATATTACCGTTGTCTTCATTCATGTGTGTTGGGTACCTTGTGTCTGCTCTTTGGCAGCCCTAGCCAGCCATGTGAGGGTAGCCCCCAGTACTTTGCACATGCAACTGTTCCCCATCTGGCATCCCCTGCCCTCTCTCTTCCCTACACTGCTTAGCTGACACCTCTGCAAATAGCAACTTCAACTGTCGCTTCCCAGAGAGGCTTTGTCTGACCCTTCTTCCTCTCCATTTATGAGTGTGTGTGTATATATATATATATATATATATACATATATACACATATACGTATATAAAATATATCATATATAATATGCACATATAACACACACACATATACATACATGCACATTCTGTAGGACCTTCAAGCTTGCACTCCAATGTGTAACTCACTACTAAATGGCCATCTCCTGGGCTAGGATTCAAGCTCCACAAAGCTCCCATCTGTCTTATTGACTGCATCTCTCCAGTGCTTGGCAGAGAACTTGATATGTTCACTTATGTGTAAACTGGAAACTAAAAGAGGGACACATGCCCTTGAGTTGCCACTAATGGCCACTCCCGCCATTAGATGCAAAGACAGGGCTGGGCAGCTAAAACCAGAAGAGAACTCCACCCAGGTCTCCCATGTAGGTGACAGGAACCAAATTACTCAAGCCATCAGCACTGCCTCCAAAAGTCTGCAATATCAGGAAACTGGAATCAGGAACCAGAGCTGGGTATTAAAACCTAGATTCTCTGATGTGGAATGCAGGCATTTTAACAGGTGCCTTAATGGTCTCCTTTGTTGCTTACATTTTAGGAATGTTACAAACAAGCATGTACCTGTGATCTGTGTGGGGGAGGGAGGGGGAGTGGTGGAGAGGTGGAAGGAACAGAGATTTAGAAGGAAAAGGGCCTCACTGAGAAGGGACTTACTACATCTGTGACATTTCGGTTGGCCCTAGAATGGTGGGTCAACATCACTGATGGAGTCTCGATGGGTGAAGCACAGAGCCAGGCGGAGTCAGCTTAGTCATTGCTGTGATGTTTGTGCTTATTTAGAAAATAAGTTTTAAGATGGGTGTCTTCATCTGTTGGTGAAGGTTGCAAATGCCCAGATGTAAAACAGAAGTTGTGCCTTTGGACCATCTGAGGAGAAAAGGAAGAGTCAAGACTTCTAAGCATGGATGCACGAGGTGTTTCCTTTGTTCTGCTTATATTGTGCTCCTAGTCCCAGTGGACAGGATGAGGCTGCACAATTTCTCAGCTTAGTCAGGAAGAGACTCTTAAAAAAACCAGTCCTTCCTTTTTAAGCTCAAAATCAATAGCAGACATCACACCAAGATCAATAGATTCAACTCCATAAAAATTAAAAACTGTGCTATGTCCAAAACCCATACAATCCAAATGAAAGGCAAATAATACACTAAGAAAGCAATTTACTCTACTAGGATGGCAAGTTCCAGCTCAGTGCAGCTCAACGCACATCCTCAGCTAGCTAGAGCTGGCAGGAAGAGGGTTCTTCCTCACTCAGCAAGACATGGCTTCCATTCTGAGGGCTCTGCTGAGAATGCGTGGGTCATTGCAATACATTTGTCAGTGGGAGGGTGGTGGTGGGTGCACAGCAGCTCCAGAGAAAGGAGAGGGGAAGGGAACTGGGTGGAAGACTCCTGAACAGAGGCCTTGGACAGCGAGTATAGCAACAAAGGAGAGGTTTAAGGAATGCTTCAATCCCTGAAACAATGAGTAAAATAAAGAAAGGTGTGGATATTTGAAACATCTTGTAATGGATGTGCATGTTAGGGGTGATTTTAAATTCTCTTGAGTTATGGAAAAAAAAGTGTGAAGTTGAGAGTAATGGAGGTGAGGCTGCACAGTTAAGTGAGGGTTGACTCACTAAGGTTTTGCTTTTATCCTGTAGGTTGCAGTCAGCCATTAAAAGGATTCAATAAGGATCCACATCGTGGGATTGTAAGAAAATTCTTACAAGGCAGGGAACTAGTTAGGACCGAGAAGAATTCATGGTATAATAAGTTTAAATCAAGGTTAGGATTCTGAAGTGAATTCTTTAAAGTGATTTACTTTCTTGAAAGGCAGATTGGTACACACAGAGAAAGACAAAGAGAGGGAGGGAAGGAGAATGAGAGAGAGGTGGGTGAGAGAAACAGAGACAGAGTTTCTTTCTGCTGGTTCACTCCCTAAATGCCTTCAATAGGAATGGACCAGGTCAAAGCCAAGAAAAAGAACTCCATCCACATCTCCCACATGAGTTGCAGGAACCCCAGAACTTGGGCCATCATCTGTTACCTCCCACATGGCATTTGTGGAAGTTGGATAGTGGACTCAGACTCATCTTGTAAGAGTTGGTAGTTCTAAAAAACAAACAAACAAACAAAAAAGAAGAGTTGGTAGTTCTTATAGCAAACAATGAAGTTGTTTATGCTTGGTCTCAGTATTGTCTATCACAGGCACAGGAGTGTGCCTGCATCCAGTGTGGCTTAATGCGAGGACAGGAAATGATGTTGGTTTCAGTGCAGAAATCTATCCTAGACTGTCTTGCTTCGTCTCCTTCCCCTCAAGCTATTCTACCCCGTGACATCTGCAGTGGTTTTAGAAGGCAAATCAGACCCTGTGATACTGACATCCCATAAGGACTCTGGTTCAAGTCCTGGCTGCTCCACTTCCAATCCTACTCTTTGCTAATGTACCTGGGAAAGCAGTGAAAGATGATCCAAGTCTTTGGGCTCCTGCACCCATGTGGGGGAACCAGAGAATGCTCCAGACTCCTGGATTCAGATTGGCTCAGGTCTAGCTGTTGCAGCCATATAGGGAGTGAACCAGTGGATGGAAAAGCTCTTTGTGTGTCACTCCTCTCTGTAAATATGACTTTCAAATAAAAATTAATAGAAATCTCGAGGTCAGCGAGGTGGCATAGCAAGCCAATCCTCTTCCTATGGTGCTGGCATTCCTCCTGGGTGCCAGTTCAAATCCAGGCTGCTCCATTTCTGATTCAGTCCCTTGCTAATGGCTTGGGAAAGCAGCGGAAGATGGTACAAATGTTTGGGTCCCTTCACCATTTGGGAGACCCTGAGGGAGCTCCTGGCTTCTGGCTTCAACCCAGCCCAGCTCTGGCCATTGCAGCCATTTGGGGACTGATTCTGTGGATGGAGGATCTCTCTGTCTTTTTCACACACCCTCTGTCTCTTTCCCCCTATAATTCTGAATTTCAAGTAGAATAGACAAATCTCTAAAAAATATTCTTTAAACAGTTCATAAAAAAATGTCTATTATGAAAAAAAACTGCATGGATTTTCAAACACTGTTTTAAAATGAAGTTATTATTTAAATTCACTTTCTGCAGACTTTTTGAGGCATTCTTATAATTCTTAGGGGTTTTGAAATTGGGATGCTAGGAACAGAAGGTTTAAGCAGCAAAGGGAAATGAGGTCTTTGCCATGTGATTCATTTGCTGAGGTGAAGTTTGGTGGGGTGGTGACGTCATAGGTTGGAGGGGGAAGGTCCAGGGCCACCAACAGGGACAAGAGTGCCAAGGGCAGCAGCCTGTGTAACCAAGCAGCTGCCGAGAACAAACTCTATGCCTTCTTCCAACACATTAAAGGAAAATGACCCTTATGTCAACTAGTGACACTTGGGGTGCCTTCTTGTGTCTTTGGAAAAAAAATCTGATTTCAAAAACAGAAAGCAACCTACTGTTAAAGTACAAGTTTTTCTAACCTTGCAGCATATTTTATGCAGGGAGGTGGAAAGAACTAGATTAAAATAAATACAATGAGTCTACAAGGAGCTTAATTGATAGGGGAAGAAGAACTCATCTAATTGGTAGTTCTCTTCAGTGAGATGCATTGGAAAGTATATAATCTAAAGTAGTGTGCAGAGCAGAAAAAATAACTATGAAAATAAGGAAGTAGTCAAGAGAAATTCCATAAATTAAATCATAGCTTGAGAGGATAAAGTCATGTTAACACTCATTATCATATTTTAATTTCATGGTGATTAAAATTATAATGTAGCATGTATTACCACTTAATTGATCTGCCAACATCAAGTATTTGTAAGTTTCTTTTTGTTCTCCAAAGTCATAAACTATCTATTCTTCTCTGCATAATTTTGGAGGTAATTTTAAACCATAAATATTTCTCTTTATTAAAATTCTCAGGAAATTATAACCTCGATAGCTATTTATTTATATCTGCTTTGGCAAGAGGCCAGGGGATTCATTTTCTTACATTCTCAATTCTACAAAATTAGAATGCTTAAGAATATTATCTATTGATCTCCATGCTTCCGTTTATGACAGTTTTACAATTTAATTGCAATGTTCAGAGATCTGGGGGTGACAAGCCAAGCTGGGTCCCTTTAAAATCGGGTGTTGTTCTTTGTTAGAAAGCCTCCTTGTTGAGGCTGCAGACCCACCCCACTGTCAAGATCAGGGTCATCGCCTGGTGGCACCAATAGGCCCGGTAGTTTTCTGTCTTCAACCCTCCTGGGTTCTTACCTCCCATTAACCCACTCTAGTGAGCTGATGTCCTTGCGTTGTCCTCAGGCTGACCCTGTCCTGTAGTCGGCCCTGACCCCTAGAACACAGCCCCCTCTGGCCAGGTTTAGAGCATCGTTCATCAAGCCCATCTGTGCCCAGCCACCCTGGTTCTGATGGAGTAAAAAGGACACATATGTTACTGTGGAGCCTCGTGAGCCTCTTTAGATAAAAATAAATTTGGGAAATTACAAAATCTTCCTGGGACAATACCTGCCTAATGATTCCTGCCTCTTTTGACACTCCATCACACTGATTAATGGTCATTCTAATGGACCACCTGGCATATCTCACTGTCAAAATCAAAAAGGACATATTTTCAAGTCAAATACTGCCTTTTGTGTACATGTAGAATCCGTGTGTGTGTGTGTGTGTGCGTGTGCGCGCACGCACCTGTGTGGGTGCACACACTATTACCAACAGATGCAGTATCTGAATCCATAAGTTTGATGACGGTCACTACTCTGCCCTCACTGAAACCATGATTTTTAGGACTTCAAATCATTAGTTATGACAGCCAATTTTTATACTTGCCAAAACTGTTACATTAAGGGTGGCCAAGTATTTTAATCAAATTCTTAGTGGAGAATTGTTTGCTAGAGCCCTTTGACATGGACTACCTGGATGTTAAGAAGAAGTGAATAGCCACAGAAGCATCTTTTTTTTTTACAAGAGAGTCACAACCTTGAAGCAAAGACACCTAATCTCAATGCTGAGTGTTGGATTTAGTCACTCCCCTTAGAATTCTTTTCAGGCTCCTATGGGGTGTATGCAGACTACAACTGAATATACATAAAACTCACATGACAATACCACCCATAACTGTACCGCAGAGTCAGGAAGCATTAAATATATATATTTGATGTTATTGAGACCCCCCGCGGATGTGTACACACACACACACACACACACACTCACTCAAAAAGACACAACTTCAAAAGGAGAGTGTATTTGGAAGCAGATAGGGGCTATCTCTTAGATCCCAAGGGCAGGAACTGCAGGCAAGGAACCAGTCTCTATTAAAGTCAGGAGCCAAGGCTAACAGGGTACACTATCCCTGCTAAACTACGCATGCTCCGCCAGGAGTCTCTAGCCCCATTCTGCCACCTCTTCCCACCATGCTGCCATGCTTGTGAACTCTCTCACGGCACATCATGCTGCTACAGCAGGGGGCTTGGTGGCTTCTCATCACCTGCCTTCCAAGCCCACTTTTATAGTCTTATGATTTTCCACCCTGCCTTTTCTCAATATTTCTGTTTTTCCCCCTCCACATGGTTTTGCACATACAGTTCTCTTTGCCTTAATTGTTTTGCATCGGTCCCTATGTCTGCTTTGCTCATTCTGGCAACAGCACATTAGTTAGCCAAGATCTAGATGAAAGACTGATGACTTCTTGAGATGCTTGCTTGCTCCCTCCTAACACTCCAGCTGTATGCATCCCACTCATGACACATCATTATCACACCACATTCATCCTTTATCCTGTTTTTTTGCCCACCACATAGAGGGATGGCTTTGGGTCTTTTTCTGTGTGTCTGCAGGACTTAGCATGGCTCCTGGTCTAGAGCAGGTTGGCAGTCAGTGAACTGGTAGATGAATGTGATCACTGACTTTTTTCCACATTCACAGTCGGGCTTAAGTGCTATTCACGAGGATGATGAGCCACCCCCTCTAGCTGAAGATGGCTCATATTTAGATGCAGAGGGAGGAAATATGGAGTACCGTTGCTGTGGAAACAAACTTGGAAAATGACTTTCCTCCTTTGTGTAAATGTAAGAGTCATAACTCGTGGCTGAGATGCATGTGAGAACTAACACAGTGGTCCTAGTACCAAACTCACTCCCAAAATGCTCTGCAGCAGGCAGCTACGCAGAACACGCAGTGAGCACCACGTGTCACCGTCACTGATTAGCTTTCTCACTTTAATGCACAATGATTGGGTTAAACATTATTTCCAGTGTATCCTACAATGAAATTACTGCATTGCTATGGATTTCTGTTTGGGGATTTAAAATGTTTTGAATCACACAGTATAACAATTTTCAAGAGAAAAAAAAAACCGCTTACCTATTCTTCCTCAAAGTTCTTTCAAAAAGCCTCTATTTTGCCTTGCATGTTTGGGATCAGGCCACATGGAAAGCTTCTGTAAGAGTCTACAGAAATATTTTCATTTTCCTCCCACGACTCCCCAGGAAAGGTACGGAATGTAATAGTCAAATCCTTTGCATTTCTCCATGTGGAGGGATTCTTTTTCTCCTGTTCAGTTATCTTACTAGAAGAAACATGTGGACATTTTCTTATTTTTCTCACTTTCATGGACATAAAATACACACATATTTGTGTATTAAAATCTCTGTTTCATGTCTGATCTTGTCCTATAAATTGACTTTTATTACATCAATAACTTTCCTGGTTCTTATTGTAAACTACAGTATCAGTTCAAATATTCTTTCCTCAGAATTAGAAACATTGTATGTATAGGGCTTTCTTATTTTCACCTTCATAGAATTTGTCGTAAAAGTTTTTTCCCCCAAATTCTTTTTTAATGTTTATTTAGTTTAAAGACAGAGAAAGAGAGTGTTTCCACATGCTGATTCACTCCTAAAATAGCCACAATGGCTAAGGCGGGGCCAGGCCGAACCCAGGACCCAGGAACTATAAGTATTTTCCTTGTAGGTCTTCCAGATGAGTGACGGGAACCCACATGTTTGATCCATCACTTACTGCTTCCCAGACATCAGCAGAAGATTGAGTTAGAAGTGAAGGTGAGGGCCCAGCACGGTGGCATAGTGGTTAAAGTCCTCACCTTACACGGACCTGGATCCCATATGGGCGCTGGTTCTAACCCAGGCAGCCCCGCTTCCCATCCAGCTCCCTGCTTGTGACCTGGGAAGGCAGTCGAGGATGGCCCAAAGCCTTCAGACTCTGTACCCATGCGGGAGACCTGGAGGAACTCCAGGCTCCTGGCTTCTGATCGGCGTAGCTGTTGCGGTTGCTTGGGGGGTGAATCATTGAATGAAAAATGTTCCTCTCCTTCTCTCTGTATATCTGACTTTCCAATAAAAATTAAAAATAAATCTCTTTTAAAAAGTGAAGGTGAAATGAATTTGGTCACCCCAAGCTGTGGCTTAACTGGCTGCTCCCCAAGATAGCATTTTAAAAAATACTTTCTGGCCATCTTCATACTTTCTTCAAATGTTTTTCCTCTAAGTGTTCCTTGTGCAATAAATGCAATGAATCGCCCATCAATTAATTTGACCAGGCTTCCCAGATGTGAAACAACTGGCTGCCCCTGGACCAGAAACTGAGAAATGCAGGTGCTTTTCTGATCATCTGATTCTGCAGAAAACACAACAGATTAAATTCATCTCATGAATGAATTCTCTGTCATAAACGAGAGTGTGCATTTTGATGATTGTAAAGCTCACTGGGCTTCCATCCTTGTCACTGTGTACATACTACACACTAGCCCCTGGGCAATCTCATCCAATGTATGTGTGTGTATGTGTGTGTCTCAAAAGTGTGCAGTCCAGGTTTGCCTGTGAATTTCAGATCCACACAACTACCTATGTGGATTTCTCACGGCTGCTTTGAATACAATATATGCAACACTCAACTCCTCTTTGGCCTTTAAATTGGCTACTCTTTCTGTATCTTTATTTTTGGTAAATGGCATTATCTTCCACCTCAAGGGTCCAAAGCAAAACCCCAGGAAGTCCCAACTCCTGCTCAACCTCTCTTTCCAATCAATCACAAAGTTCTATCGAGTCTATATCCAAATGTGGCTGGAACCCGCCTATTTTTCTCCATCTTTTCCCACGACCTTGGTTGGCTTACCAGCCATATCAGCTGCAGCAGATTCTGTTGCGCCCTTCGAATGTAATCTTGTCCCTTGTTTCAGTCTTTATGTAGTCAGAGTTCCCTATTAAAAGCTCACAGCCTCTGTCCTTGAACCTTTCCGTGGCCTACCTAGTCTCACTTGAAAAAAAGTCTAGGACCTCAGAATTCTTCTGATCTTCTCTCTGGTTGCTTCAGCCTCATCATTTTCCATTCTTCCATCACACTCCTCTCCAGCTGTACCAAGCACCTCAACACTCCCTGGCTCCCTTACCTCCATACCTTTGCACTGGAGCCAGCAGGGTCAAAACCAGGAACTACTTCAAATGGTGAAAAACTCAGCTTCCTTCCTCCTCTCTTTTTTATTGTAAGCCTTCATCACCCACCTGTTCTTTGCATTGCAAACCTGTATTTCCACCTGTCCTTCAGACTTTTCATCCAGCTGTTTAATAGAGCCTTAACATTAACCCATATCCCAAACTGATCTCCTAGCTCACTGCATCCCACCGCACTCCTCAACACTTATGAGGTATTTTTTACTTTTTGTTTTGTTTACTCTTTTACACTGGAAGGAACACTCCAAAATGTGGAATTTTGTTGTTGATGATGTTTTGTTCAATGATGATTTCCCAGAGCTTGGGATTGTCCCTAACATATAGGGGACAATTGTCAAATATTTGTTGAATGTGAATAAAAGATCCCAAGGCAACAAGAGGAAGTGGAGGGCTTAGAGTTACCTGTAACAGCCACAGTGTAGTAGAAAGACCTTGGAATCCACCATGTGAACTTACTTAATTGTGTGACCCGGGCTAATTCATTTAATCTCTTCAAGACATATTTACTCTTAAGTAAAACAAAGAATTGATGGAACTGATTTCAAGTATACCATGTTTGCTGCTCAGTAAGTGGATTCTTGTTCCAACTCCTGATTTGATCAAGATTATTGGGTGCCTTAAAATTTGGCAAGGTCAGCAAGCCTGATCCAGAACAATTCTCAAATAAGGCAAGTCCAGAAATAATCAAACTATGTTCTATAAGAAATACATTTTATTAAAGTGCTATAACTTATTGGGTGTGTGTGCAGGGGTGAGGGAGATCAAGACTTTATGTGAGGGTCACCTGAAAACATATTCTTATAAATAGCTGCTCCAGGCACTGTCTCCCTGGGAGGAATTGGGGGCGTGAACTCGTCGCTCCCTAAGTCTGCCAGCTCGCTGGGAAGCACACAGCTGACACTGTTTACGGAGCTGGAGTGCTGGGCCTTGCCCTTTTGCAGAGCATCTGACAGCTGTGCCTTTCGCTTGGACATTCCCATCCCTGCAAACCGGGACGGGAGTTGACACCAAAGAACCAGGCTATGCTAAATACTCCATTTCTGGTGAAATGAACGTTCAGGTTTGTCTGATGCTTATGATTGCTGGGACAGAATAAAATAGAGCCGTCTTCTGAGATGAATGTTCTGAAACACGCAAGTGTGCTGATACTGCGATATGGTGCCAAGTCACACACACGTCAGCATTTCAGCAGGTCAAACTGGGCAGGTTAGACTTGGAAGGAGCTGACACGTCATGGAAGAATCACTGACTGAATTAGGAAGTTTTCATTTTGCGGATGAGAGCAGTAAAACATGGAAGCTGAGGGTCAGACTGCTAACAAAGAGCAAAAATACAACGCACGTCCTAATGTCTGGAGCGTCAGAACTAAGCTCTTTCTACCACCTTACACTTGAAGCAAGGGAAGAGGTTCGAAGAAGCCTTAGTTTCAATTTTCAATGTAAGCTTAAAGAGTTTATCCATGGTCAGACTAAAATGACTTAAAACAAGCAGCATGTAATAACAGAGACAATGTACATGCAAATTATACCACATGAACTAAATATTGGGTCAAGTTCCGATTAAACCAGTGAGCTGAATCAATGAAGTGTTCTGACCAGATGGAAGAAATTGTAGAAACATACCAAAGTGATTTAATCTGTTTTGTCAGCTGTTCTGCTAATTTATTACTAACCCCAAAGAAGGTTAACACATTGATCACAAATATGCTCAACGAGGGCCCGATGCGGTACCCTAGTGGTTAAAACCTCACCTTGCATATGCTGGGATCCCATATGGGCGCCAGTTCATATCCTGGCTGCTCCGCTTCCCATCCAGTTCCCTGCTTGTGGCCTGGGAAAACAGTAGAGGACGGCCCAAAGCCTTGGGACCCTGCACCCGTGTGGGAGCCCCCAAGGAAGCTCCTGGCTATTGGATTGGATTGGCTGAGCTGTTGCGGCCACTTGGAGAGTGAACCAGCAGTAAGGACTTAGTCTTTGCCTCCCCTTCTCTCTGTAAATGTGTCTTTCCAACAAAATTAAATAAATCTTTTGAAAAAACCAATATGCTCAAGGACAATGTGTATAAAAATTAAGTTGTACATGCTGCTTTATTATGTATTTTACTTTTTCAAAAGATAACTATAAAAATAGATAACATGTTACTCTAGCAAAATTGGGAAATGCAGCAAAATATCAAAGAAAAACTAAAAGCTACTTGCAAAATGCCCAGGAAGCAAATACTATTAAAATTTTGATATATTTTTCTCTTAAATAGCAAAATGATGGACTCACGTTTATTGCTGATGGACTATACTAATTGTAATAATATGGGGGAAAACAGTGGGAGCTAGACAGGGTGGGAGGGGAAATCCCTGAACCTATGGAACAGCATCATGAAAATAAAAATTATTTTAACTGGCATACTTCTATAAAGTAATAAATGCAAACAGTAGGTAACTGTGTTTATGGATATAAAATACAGCACCTTTAAAGAACATAACTTAGTGACTATTTTTTTCCATTTGCCTTAAAGATAGAGCTATGTTCTGAGAAATATGTCACAAGATGATTTGGTCATTGTGTGAACATCACAGAATAAGATAACTAAAACACTCCTAAATATACAAGCTTGCAGGATCATCGTTGTAGGGGTGAGCTGTCATTTGCCAAACATGTCTTTATGAGGCACATAATTGTCATTAGTTGCATATTATGTATATATACATATATATTTTAAATTTTACTTCTTCTTATAATTATTATCATTTTATGATACAGTTCCACAGGTCCTGGGATTTCCCTTATTCCTTCCTCAACTCCCTCTCCCTTCACTGTGTTCCCCTGTATCATTACTGTAGTTCTTCATAAATAATCATATGTCCATCATTGTGTACATGGACAATGGCAGAGAGTCCAGGATCCTATTGTCAAGATATATTACAGTTTCATTGGGAGTCCATCTTTGTCTGGAAGTAGAGATGCATACTGCCTTGTATCCTCACATCTGGATATGATTGTCTCCATTACACAGCTACTATACATCCCCTTAAATGGAAAGCCGCAAACCAAAATCAACATCAGGAAGAAAAAAGAAAATAACAACACCATGAAGTTAAATAACATGCTACTACATGACTAATGTGTCACTGAAGAAATGAAAAAGAAAATCAAGAACCTTTTTAAAGAAAATGATGCTACTGTATGATCTATGTCAGTGAAGAATTTAATAAGAAAGTGTTTTGAAGAGATGAAACTACCAAAAAAAATCAAAATCCATGAGATATAGTTTCCACTGATCTTATTGGTGAAATGTGTCTCCTGTAGACAACAAAGAGATGGGTTTTGTTTTTTAATCCAGTCTACCAATCTATGATGTTTGATGGGTTTAAACAATTTACATTCAGGGTTAATATGAATGGGTGGTAATTTGGTCCTGTCATTTCAAGAATGGGTTGTTCATTGATTTAGTCTTCGGTTGTTATTTTACTGGGATGTTCTTCACATTTGCCTTTGGTTTTGTTTGGTGCTATTCCTCTTCTCTGTCAAGAGAACATCTTGAAGTATCCTTTGTAAGGCAAGTTTGGAAGAGGCAAATTCTTTTAACTTTTCTTGACTGTGGAAGAATTTTATTTCATTTTCAAAGACAAAAGAAAGCTTTGCTGGGTACGTTACCCTAGGCCGACAATTTTTCTCTTTTAGAATCTGAAATATGTTGCTCCATTCTCTTCTGACCTGTAGTTTCCTATGAGGGGTCTTCTCTGAATTTAATTGGCATTTCTTCATGCGTCAATTGATATTTTTCAAGTGCACACTTAAGGATCTTTTCCTTATGTTAGATTGAAGAGAGTTTGATTATCATGTGTCGTGGTGAAGATCGCTTTTGGTTAACCCTTTGGGAGTTCTGTGCCCCTCCTGGATGTTGTTTCCCAATTCTTCCTCCATATTAGGGAAGTTTTCCCTTATTATTTCATTGAATACAACTTTAATCCCAGCTGCTCTTTCTGTACCTTCTGGGAATCCCATAACTCTTGCATTTGGCCGTTTAACAGTGTCTTTTAGCTTTTGAATACTTTTTTTTAGCTTGACCCAGCTCTGCTTCCAGCTTTTTATTTGTTTCTACCTGGTGACAAGAAATATTTCCAATTATGAGATTCTTTCTTCTTCCTCCTTCATTCTATTTTGGAGACTTTCCACTATACTTTTTATTTGCTCCACTGTATTTTTCATTTCTGATACATCAGCTTTCATTTGATTCATTTCCTGTGTGACATATTCCTTAAATTCTTTGATCTCCTGTACTACATGCTTCTCATTGTTGATAAGAAGCTTTATAACAAGTGTTTTGAATTCTGTATCCCCCATTTTCTCGATGCATTCCTCAGTTAACTCTGAGGTTAGTAAAGGCTTTTGCTGTTTTGCAGGGGAGTCTTCGGTAATACTCATTGTGACTTTGTCTCTTCTTTTGCTCTTGGTCATTGTACTTCTGGTTAGCAGAGTGTTCTCCCTGGGGCAGGTTTCTAAGCTGTGTCACCCACAGGTCTACAGTTTGATTTTACTTATTGCAGTTGGTACATGGCTCTTTGTTTGCTGTCACTGGTATAATTCCCTCCAGCGAGTTCCAGGTCTGGGTTCTTATGTTAGGTCTCCACCATGGTCTCTGTAGCCCCAGTTCCAGTGATACTGTGCTGAGGCTGCACTGTTGTCTGTACAACCTTTCTCCCACGTTTTGTTGGAGCAGTTCCTAGGATTAGGGAGACACCAGGTGAGCTATATAGCTAGGTTTTTGGTGGTGCTGATCTTGGTGGGACCTGTTAGCCATTACATCTGAGGGCCACACGGACCTATTTTGACCAGTACGGTGCCCAAGTTGGTACTATTTTCCTGTGGTAGCAGTGCAATGCACTGAGCTCAGTGAGTTCTCGCTGAGCTCAGTGCATGCGTAGCTCACTGTTGCCCCTTCAGTCTTAAAGCCTTTGCCACACTGTACAAAATGGTACCTGATGTGACACTACTAGAGTTCTTGGTCTGCTACTGGCTATCAGGTCTGATGGCTACCCATCCTATCTTGGGTGTAGGATGCCACATTGTTGTAGTTCACTGAGCAGAAATTAGTTCACTCCCAGCTCAGAGCATGTGCAGTACTGTCCATAGCCCTTGCATCCTTAAACGAAATGGAGCCTGATTTGGCTCTAGGAGGTGGACTGGGCTGTGAAGTCTACCTTGTTCCCACACTGCCTGTCTGGGACTTGCTACTCTGTCTCTGCTCTTGTCAAATCAAACAAACCAGCGGGGCGAGCAGTTCTTTGTCTGGGTTCACCTACTGAGCTCCCAGTGAGTGTCCCTTCCCACCTTACTGTTGGTGGAGTTCTGGCTGCCACTGTAACTCAGATCACCACTCACTGAATGCCACTGGGGTATCAGTAACTGCAACACCACACCGTAGTTTTCACTGCTTTCCTGTGTCTGTCGGTCTCCAGGTGCTCCTCTGTTGTACTGTCTTCTCCTATTTCCTGGAATGTGCCCTCTCTGCTTCACACTGGCTAATGTTTCTTTGCCTGTTTAAATGTGTCCTTACCCTATTCCACCATCTAGATTCTCTGCATATTATATTTTAAAAGACTTATGTATTTGAAAGGCAAAATGACAAAAAGGAGGGAGGGACAGAGGAAGGAGAGAGTTAGAGAGACAGCCTGATCTTCCACTCACTGGTTCACTCCCCAGATGCCTGCAACAGCCAGGAATGGACCAGGCAAATGCCAGGGGCCAAGAACTTCAGCAGTCTCTCACATGGATACCAGGAACCCAAGCATGTTTATCTACTGACTTCAAGGTATGACATGAGAAGCTGCAGAGAAAGCAGAGGTGGGACTTGACGCCAGGCACTCTAACATGCAGTGGAGACATCCCAAGTGGAAGCTTAGGTAAGTGGCACAATGCCTACCCCAGTTGGAAATTGTTTTGTCTAGAGAGTGTCTACAATTTACTTATCCACTGACCTATCATTGGACAGCTACATTGTTATCAAATTTTCACTATTTTTAAAATGTTTTTAAGATTGCTGAAAGGAAATAAACATATCTGTGGTCACATAGCTGATTTTTATTCTTTCTAGAATAGATTCCTGGAAGTTAGAAAGATTGAGCAACGTTTGAGTTCTTCACAAGGACTGCTTCATTGCTTTCCAGAAAATCTGACCTATTTATACACCCACTCACACTGCCTGTGAAAATGTGTCTCACCGCACACCCAGCATTGTCATTTAAAATAATTGACAATCAGTGACACTTTAAGAAAGGGGAGACTTCTATGTTCTTAAAATAAACTCTCACAAGGCATTTAGTAACTACCAAGGGAAAATAACTTAACAGTGGAGAGACCTGGCAGATAGCAGCTTAACTAGCACACCAAAGTGAGGGTCATTGAAAATAGGACAAGTTGACATCATGTTCCTCACAGCAGGACATGGTGAGAAGGATGTCTGTTCTCAGCGGTTCCTGCACCAGGTGCATAACCCAAATCCAATCACAGGGAAACAGAAAACAAAGCCAAACCAACTGAGAGACATTCAACAAAATAACGATATTATTGAAAACACAAACCCAATCTCATGGGAGCATTTAATGCTTTCTGGCTTCTGTTGTAATCGAATTATTTCCCCTATTATATTATCAGGGTGATATCACTTGCAAAGAGAGAGGCTGAATTTTGTACTTTTGGACATTTTGTACATTTTTGTACTGTTTTTACTTATTATGAGTTAATTTAAGAGCTTTCAGCTGGGCCCAGCACAGTAGCCCAGTGGCTAAAGTCCTCGCCTTGCATGTACCCAGAGATCCCATATGGATACCGGTTTTAATCCTGGCTGCTGCACTTCCCATCCAGCTGCTTGTTTGTGGCCTGGGACAGCAGTTTAGGATGGCCCAAAGATTTAGGACATTGTGCCTGCATGGGAGACCTGAAGGAGGCTCCTGGCTTCAGTTTGGCTCAGCGCCAGTCGTTGCAGCCACTTGAGGAGTGAAGCAGTAGACAAAATTTTCTGTCTCTCCTTCTCTCTGTATATCTGCCTTTCCAATAAAAAGAAAGTCTTAATGTATTAAGCTTTCAGCTGATTCTGTTTTTACTAGTAATATACACTTATAGTGCTGCAAATAACAGTAGCTCCCATCTTCTTGCTTTCTGACAATTTTATCTCTTATTTCCGTCTCATGTCTTTTGATGGCAGAATTTCCAGAACAGTGCTCCATGGTAATGGAGGCGCTTACTCTCTCTGCCTCTCCCTGTTTTGAACATAAGTGTTTCTGTTGTTTCCACCTCCAGGATGATGCAGGATTCCAATGCGAGGCCTATCTTCCCATTTTCTAGTTTTCTACAGAGCGCTTTCCTCCTCAATCAAGCATGAATGCTGAATTTCATCTGAATGCTTTTTCTGTTATCTATTGAATTACTGTTAGCTTTTTATCTTGAGTTATTGAACTGGGGCCATTCTATTAACAGATTTTTCTGACATGAAACTACCCTTGCCTTCCTGGAATAAAGCTGATTCAGCTGCGGTAGGTTATTTTCTTAATACTTCATTTGATATTATTGTATTGTGACCTTTTGAATCTCTCATGGTGGATTTGTTGCATCATTTTAGATGAACTGGAACAGTATTTCCAGAGCTTCTCTAGATAGTTCCAGGCTAGGAAGAGATGACTATGAAATTAAGAAGGTGGACCTGGTGCACGAGTTGTATTCTCTCTGCAATCACACAGTCAGTTCACTGACTTGCCGGGACGGGGTGGGAGAGCCACTGGACCCTCAGGTTCTACTGGGTCAGTGCCTTTAGCTTCCCACTGTGTAAAGGTTTACTGAGAAGGACACCATTTCTCCCACAAATTCCACCCCAGGGAGACTTGGGAGCAAAGAGAGATGGATGGAGGCATCAGTCACCATGTTGATTCTAATTCTTGCCACCTTTCTTTCCTTGTGGTCTGCCCTGACTTCAGGCCTCGACTGCAGCCACCACATTTAAACTCTTTCACCAATGGCTACAATTACATTAGGTCCAGTTCTTATTAGACGATTTCTATTTTATATATTCTCTTATGCTCCTCCTCTGGCCAAACCTGATGGAGCACCTCTTATAAGTGAGACTGGCCTTAGATAGAGTCTGATTATTCTTTCTTGCCTTGATACCATTTGTTTGCTAATTCATCCAACCCTACTGTGTGCCCCACAGGGAGCAAATCTTGGCAGCTGGGGGACTCACCTGTCTTTTGGCATCTGATAGGCCTGGCCAGTATGTGCACAGCAGAAGAACGAAGGGCAGCACTAGAGAGAACACAGGGATTTTTCTGCTCCAATCCCGCCCTGGTGGTCCTTGCAGATTCTGCCTTCTCCATGTTTACAGTTCTTACCCTCCCCTATCATTCATATTTCCAACAGCTCTAAACCTTTTACTCCCACTCTACAGAGAGCCCCTCCAGCTAAGCCCACGTGGATATAATCCTGCTTCCAGGATTACAATGTATGTGTGATGCAAGAGTGTGCAGAGACACACAGCTGACCCTCCACACCTGCAGGATCCATGTGCATTGATTTAATCAGTGGCAGCTTGAAAATATCCAAAAAACATCATATTGTACCAGCACAGGAACAGACATTTGTTTTCTTGTCACTACGCCCTTAACGATATACTATAGCAGCTATTTACATAGTATTTACATTGTTAGCTATTACAAGTGATCCAGAGATGATTTAAAGCAGGGGTGAGGAACCTTTTTTTCTGCCAAGGACCATTTGGATATTTATAACATCACTCATGAGCCATAAAAATCAGCCTGCTAGAAATCGTTTGAGTTTCAAATCCCTCTTGTTTTTGGTTTGGCAAAGCTAGATCAAAATGATTTTGTGGGCCTTACATGGCCCGGAGGTCAGATATCTCCCACTCCTGATATCTAGTAAATGGGATGATGTGTGTAGGTGCCAATGGTGCCAATCGTACACCATGTTATATAAAGGATTTCAGTAACCTGGATTTTGATATCTGTGAAGACCTTGCAACTAATTGCTTGTGGATACTAAGGGAAGACTCTATAACATGTAAGCCTTGAGGACTGATAATAAACAAGTATATATCTGTTGTGCCGGTTTCTGAAATCCCCAGATAATCATCAAGTCCGAAGTCAGTGCTAAGGCATAAAGGTGGTTTATTCAGATCAGCCCAGCATGGCTGGGCGGGGGAGGGGCAGCCGCTGCAGGATCCGCAGGGCTAGCCAAACAGGGAGCGCGCGAGCCCAAGAGAGCCCAAGCCCCCCAGTTTTTATACATTTCAGGCTATTAATTATACAGTCATGGTCTAGCAGGCTTCTATTGGTGGGTGTGAAACTAGCAACTTTCAAAAGGTACAAATCGATGAGCTGTAGGGTGGTGGATCTTATCAAATACCAGGTACCTCCTTCCTGAGGAGTGGTCTGCCTACGTGACCTGCCAGGTGTCCTGCTGGGTGTCACATAGACTATCAGGGCTGGAGTTCACACAGCCCCCAGTCAAGCCATTAAGGCGGAATCACAAAAGGCAGAAAACTTCCAGCTTCTTCATATCAATAATACAAATATATCATAATTTATAGATACATCATTCAAAATAGAACAACCAAGTATGCTAGGATATAGATGGTACCTAGTATCATGTTCCCTTGAAATTCCTTCTCTGTTCTTGCTACATTACAGGGGGGTCTGGAAACTTGAGAACTATGTTATATACCACACGTATTATCTGAATTATGTGTAACTCCAGGTTTTTGTTTTGTTTGGCTTTGTTTTTTAGTCCTAATCCATCTGTAGAAGTCACCTAAATAGTTGTACGCCTATCGAATTCTTCTCATGCTTGAAACCTTTATTTGTCTTCCTCTGGTTTGATATTTTGCACTCTGGCACTAACATTTCACAAAAATACACCTTGCTCACACTCTCAGCATTGGGGAGGTATGGCATACATAGCATTTCTGGGTTTCCTGATAAGGAGACCTTGCATTTCTGGAAGCACACACAGGAGGACAGGCTAGAGAAGGTGCATGGGGTTTTTCTTCTTGGCCCTATTCCTTACTCACTAACTTCGTGATCCTACACAAGATAGTTCACCTGTCCTTCCCTCCGTTTGCACATCTGTAAAATGCTAAAGTAATAGTTTCTACTTCACAGTGTTGGTGATGAGAATACAAAAGGCTTAGGGCTATGCTTGCACTCAGTCATGGCTCCAGGAAGCATCATCTCTTGTTATTACTCTAATTGAGCAAGGGTAGGCTGGAATCTCCAGTCCCTGGCCACTTCCCATTGGTCCTAAAGCTGTTAATCTGTCCCAGAGTCTAGCAGCCCTTCATCAGTCCTAGTTGGCTGGTTTTTAAAACTGAGTTGGTGACATTTTCTCTGTCTTTACAGACTTTCATTGAGATGCGGAAGAAGCTTGTGTCAGAGGTTACTAATCAGCCACCTTTTAAACCAGAACATTCGTATCTAATTTTTGAAATAACCTGTCTCCATGTGACTCAACTTAGGTGGAGATTGATGCTATAATTCAATTGCTGTGTAGAAATAACCGTTGGTGCACTTTTTAATCCTGGCTGGGCATTTTCTTAATGGCCTCAAAAGACTTTGGTGAAATACTTCTGAGAATTCTTTTGTACTTATCAGGAGTTCATTTGAGAATGTCGTCCTCTCCCCCTTTCCTTTCACATGCCATGAATTCCAACACTATCTTTCTGAATTATATCTCATCTACTCTCTCCAAGCAGACACAAAATATCTCTAAACTAGCATCGCTGCGTTCCTCAGAGTTCCCTTTTCAGAATAAGCTTGACAGGCATCACGCCTTGTCAACTGGACGCAGACTGCAAGGCAGCCATCAACCGTTACTCCAACTGACCTTTGAATAACCCAGACCAGACAACACTGGGGCCATAAATTGAAGAACTAGAATCCTGGCTGGGGATTGCTGGTGGTATCAGCCTGAAAGTGGTAGCAGCAATCCTACCTGACACAGGATTTGTTTTCACACAGCAGCCAGCTCTGTATAATGGGAAGAGCACTTGAGGAGGAGTCAGAGACCAGGGTTGTAGCCCCATTTCAAAACAAACTAATTGGATTGGGTGTGGTGGCATAACATGCTAATCCTCTGCCTGAAACATTGGCATCCCATATGGGCACCAGGTTCAAGTCCCAGCTGCTCCATTTCCCATCCAGCTCACTGCTTCTGTCATGGGAAGGTAATGGAGGATGGTCGAAATCTTTGGGCTCCTGCACCCATGTGGGACACCCAGAAAGAAGCTCCTGGCTCCTGGCTTCAGATTGGCTCAGCTCCAGCTGTTGAGGCCAATAACTTTGGGGAGTAAGCCAGATAATGGAAGCTCTCAATCTCCATCTTTCCTTCTCTCTTTGTAAAATCTGCCTTTCAAATAAAAATAAGCAAATCTTTAAAAATAAGTACTGATTCTGTCACTTTGCTTTGTGGAGGTCCAGTTTTCTTATTATAGAGGATGCTTCCTGGGCTAGGCCCTCATTCACACTCTCTCCTCTGGGCTGCAGGTGACTCATGTACAGTCAGGTGAAAAGAGTAGACAGTGAGACAGTGAGGTGGGGTCTGAAGGCCAACTCTACTAGGTATTTATGTTATAACTTGAGTAAGTGGTTCATATTCTTGGTACCGTGATTTATTCATATTCTTGGTACCGTGATTTATTCACCTATAAAGTGAGAGTAATAACAATGCCTACAGCATGACATTGTTTTAAGCATTAACTGAAATAATGCTCATCTAGGACTTAGCTCCTAGGCACAAGGTAATCACCTAACAATGGCCTATGCCTTCAAGGTCTGGGGTCCTTTGGAAGCAGTTTTTGAGTTTGTTCATACACTGATGATGAGGACCAAGTCTCACTCACCCCATCCTCTGAATACACACCCTACACCCTCAAATAAATCAACTCCAGGAGGACTGACAAACAGTGCTGATGCTAAGGAAGATTGCACCGGGATCTGCAAGAAGGGGTAAAATGCAAATAGCAATTAGTTGTATTGATCTTGGTATACTAGGCACAGTGCTTAATTTTTTGCGGTAGATGACCTAATTTCATTCTGTGTAATACAGCAACATTTCAACCAAATTTCTCCTGGATATTTCCATTTTTCCTTTCCAGCATATTTCCTTCAAAGAAAGAGCGACTTCCTGAGGAGCCTCTTTTTTCTTGTCCTTTCTTTGTTAGGCAAAGACCCCCTGTAGTCCTCAGGAATTCAGTTTTCCCGTTAACTGCAAACCTCATTCAGCAAAACCAGGATGACATTGCCAAACTGCCTGCTCTTCTTCTTCTTCTTTTTTAAAGATTTATTTGCTTGAAAGTCAAAGTTACACAGAGAGAGGGTGAGACAGACAAAGAGGCAGGTAGAGAGACAGAAAGGGAATCTTTTATTTGTTGGTTCACTCCCCCAAAAGATTGCAATAGTGAGGGCTGGCCCAGGCTGAAGCCAGGAGTCAGGACCTTCTTCCCACATAGGTGCAGGAGCCCAAGTACTTGGGTCATCTACTACTGCTTTGTACTGGAGCATTAGCTGGGAGCTGGATCAGAACTGGGGCAGCCAGGGCTCCAACCAGCATCCATATAGGATGCCAGAGTTGCAGGCAGCAGCTTTACCTGCTATTTCACAGCCCCAGGCCCATACTGTCTGCTCTTCTTCTCTACTTCATTCATGGCCCCACATAGTTACTATTAAGGACTTTAGAAACAGGGATTCTGTTTCCATGCAGCCAGGGAGTGTTCTGATTGCAGTTTTACTCCTTCTTTTGTCTCAAGCACCTAATGCGGCACTCAGCACCTGGACATTCATACACATTTATGAAATGAACAGATAGATCAGAATGAACGAAGTGTTTCACAGAGATGGTGGCAATGTGCTAAAGGAAATCAGCTGAGAGCATTTGAGAAATTTCCTGGAGAAGACAAGACTTGATGTTGAAGACTGAGTAGGATTTTAACAGGTGAAGATTAGGGACAAGAGTATCTCAAAGAAGGGGAGCTGCGTAATTGCAACGATATGAGTGTGCAGATGGTCTGCTGAGTACAGAGAAGTCAGGTGAATGACCTGCAGCCTGGGGCGTCAGCGCCTGGAGTTCACAGTGCCTGAACCTCTCCAGCCAAGCCAAGGAAGCAGCAGGGAGGAGGTGCTGGAAGGAAGCAAGTGAAACATCAAGTTTTGAAGTTTGCTGCTGAGTGCGGAAAGCGTCTGAGCAGAGTGGATGGCTCAGCGGTGTCCTTTATAAGGTGACTCTACCGAGAGTAGATTAGGAGACAGAGCGACACAGTGGCAGCCAAGTGGGAGACAAGGGTGGCAGAGCACAGGTGAGCACCACATTCCTGCAAGTTTCCGAGGACATCTCCTCTGAGAAATGTCTTGAGAGGTGCTTCTACCCTTGATGGATTCAGAAATATTTGTCATATGAAATAGAGTTGTCTTTCCAGTTCTTGGTAAGCATTTTAAATACAAGGTCATGGAGAGGAAGTTAATTGATCTAGAAATTATGTCATAGATATTAAGTATTCTAATCAAGGCTAGTAAGTTGACTATAATTGGATGGGTGAATATATTCATTAACTCAAAATCTGAGGAAAGAAAGGGGCAGGAGAAGGGTTGTTTTCAGATCCCGGAAGCCCCTCCATTACTCTCCGCAGAACTATCCTAGCAGGTGCTTCCAAGATGATGTCTCGGACCGTCTCTAATACATTCCTAGAGCATGCAGAGATGCAAACAATAAAGCATCCCTGTTGCCGTGAGCTGCCAGCCTCCTGACGTGCATGACCACCAGCTTGTTGCCCTTCGTTCCCTTTCTTTCCTAATAATCACCCTTTACAATGTACTTTTTCATTTTTGGTGAATTCTGTTACCATAAAATCACTATGCAATCTCTTCATATTCTCTATGTAATTTTTTTTTGTAACATAAAATTTTTATTTCTATTTTAGTTTGTGTCATCATCCATTGATCAATCATTAGTATCACTTCATTGAGGTTTTTTGGTAAATATTTTTATATTTTTTATGACATTTTTTACAATCTTTACATAGTTAATTAAGGTAAAAAAAAGGTTCAAGGGCTATAGGAAAGTGGGCAAGACTATTATTTCCATATTGTTTCCTTCATTTTTAAAGGGGGATATTAAGGGAGAAGGCCAACCCAATTTCCTGCCCTGCCCAGGCCCCGTATGTAGGGCATGCTCCGAGGGTCTTGCTCAAGTGGTTTTGATAATTCACCAGTTATGAATTGCTGCCAATCTTGTCACTCCAAGCACGATGAGGTCTTTGAAGAATCCACTTATTGACATAGTCCATCACAGAATCACCGTTTGTCCAGTATTTCGCTATCAACATATAGCTGAGTGGTTGATTGACCTGTTCTGTTTTCTGTCTTTTCTTGGTTAGGGTTCTGAGTCCAGAATTTCGATTGGGGAGATCTCCAAAGAAACTTTGTCTGAGGTGTTCTCAGACCACATTCTTCTATGTACTAGCAAGTACAGGACCCGGCACCGTCCATTGCCCTGATCAGCTTGTGGTTGCAATTGCTGGGTTGGTTCTGTTTTCAGCCCCGACTTCCACTGGAACCAATGGGTGTTGCAGTCCAGCCTGGTTCTGCCCAGCACACACTTGGCTCCCGCATAAACCAGTGGGAGCTGTAGCCTAGTTGGAGCGACCCACAATAACCCCTACCAGGCCCGCCCCCTACCCTGGTTTGCCAGTATGTTCAGCAGACTAGTCCATTTCTGTCCCACACCCCATTCAGCTCCCGTACATATCGATGGGTATTAAAGCTTTGCTCCATCTAACCAGCTCCACTATGCAGCCCAACAGATGCTGTTGGGTGTCTGTCTAGCCACCCCAGCCCCTGTCCTAGTTTTCGTGCCCTCCCATGGAAGTGGTAACCCAAGAGGGAGGAACCCACTATTTCCCTCCCAGGCCTCTCCCACTCCCAGATTATGCACTCTCCAGGTAGTTCTGTGGTTTGAGTTGACAGAATTAGACCCCAGTGCCAGCTTCTGCCAGCTGATGCTGCAGCTAAGCCCAAACAACCTTCACCCACTCTAATTTATGCTTGCACCAGTAGGAATAATCCGCCTGGCTTTTCCCTGATCTGGTCCGCATGAGGCGCACAGTTGTTGTAGCCCTGCTTAGTCTGGTCTGCCCCCATCCCAGCTCATGCTCTCCAGTGGGAGTAGCTGTCCAGCAAGGGAACCACTCCTTATTCCCCTGCCGGCTCCACCCCTCCCTTCCTGATTCTCACACATGCTGGTTGGGCGCTGCAGTCACATCCAATACAGGTAACCAAACCTTGGCATTCTGAATTGTGCACTGGTTTTTGTTGTGACCAAACCCGGCTCGACCTACACTCTGTTCTGGTGCTTGGATTTGCCAGTGGATGATGGGAACTGATTCAGTCTGGTCTTCCCCCGGCCCATGCCAAATGTATCCCAGTGGGAAACTTTTCATGGCCTGTTCTGGGCTGTTTCCTATCATGCTTCTTGCGCTTACCTGCCAGGTCTGTGTCCTGCCAGAGAGTTGCCCAGGCTCCTCCATTAGAACCCCTCCCAATGCCAGATTTTGCACATACCAGGGGGTCCATGAGCCAGCCCTACTCAGTTCACCTCCTGTCCTAGTAGGAACAGTGGCTTTTCCTGACTGGCCTTCAACCCAAACTGGTCCTTGCTGTTGGATGTTTCAGCCTAGCCATGGTTCGTCTATAACCACATATAGCTCACACATGGCTCAGTAGGGGTTGAGACCTTGCCTAGTCCATCCCACATCTACCCTGGTCCCCCAGGACACCAGACGGTGTTGGGGTCTGGCCCAGCTTAGTGCATCCAATCCCTGTCCACACTTGTGCCAAGGGAGACTACAACTGTTTCCTGATCAGAACGCAGCCCCCATTCCAGGCCACATGCCCCTTGGTGGGAACCTCAACCCAGTTAGGGTGTCCCCTTAGCTCCCCAACTGGGCCTGTTTCCAGCCATAGATCACGCACATGCCAGTGGTTACTCTGACTCAGCTTGGCTAAGCCCCTCACCTGTCCCGACCTCTGCCTTGGACACTGTGGCTTAGCATTTCTGGCTCATGTAGACCAGTAGGTGCAACAGCCTAGCTCGGCATGACCTGTGCTCCATCCTGGTCTCTAGTTTCACTTGTGGGCTAAGGTTTGCTCAGTCCTGCCCAGTACATCCCGTTTCATTACCAATTGACACATTACCCAGCTGTTGGAGTACTTTGCCCAGCTTGTCCGACCCCCAGGTCTGGACTGCATGTTTACCAGCAGGAGCTATGACTCACCAGGAGAGTTTCCCAAATTCCTCCACTTGATTCACTCCCAGACCCAGTTCTCATGCACAACCTTGGGTTTAGGCCAGTGCCCGGCGTACTCTGGCCTTCCAATTGGCCTTGTATGAGCTGGTGAACATTGCAGCCCGGCCCACCCCACACCCTATTCAGGATGCACATTTGGGTGCTGCTGCCTTGAGCAGTCCAGACTGTTGCGGGTTCCTTTATCTGTGATTGATGGCAGGCTCCTTGGTCACACCTAGCTTAGTCCATCACCACCCAACCCTCGAGCTAACCAGTGGGGTAAAAATTTCCACAGGGTGTGGACCACACATCCCCCACAGAATCTACCCCCGGATATGGTTCTCGAATGCTAGTTAGTGTCATGGCCCTGCCTACTGTGACCCCTCTGCTGATCCATCATCATGTCAGGTAATAGGATATCCTGCTGGACAAGCCCCGAGCCATAGCTTTTGCATGAACTGGTGTTCAGTGCTCAGCACTGTTCAGTGATTACAAGTTTGTCAAGAAGAGTTACTGTCATTGGGGATCTTTAGGATTGACTCAGATTCCAGAAGCACAGTGGGATCAACCTGGAGCTACCTAAGCAGCGATTCAAAGAACCAAAACCCCAGAGCTGCCCAGCCGGGCGTCCAGCAGGCAGAGCCTGGGGCCAAATGGCATGCTGGCCGCCCAGGGACAGCTCACCACGTGCACATGGTGGCTGGAGTCGGGATCTGAGCAAGACGCCCCATCCTGAGGCCTACCAGCAGCTGGGAGGCTGCTGGAAGTTTAAACTCCCAGGCCCAGGGTCGCCTCCCTCCCCAATCCCATTCACCACCCAATGAGGCCAGCGGATGGGCCCCGGGCCTGCCCAATCACAGACACCTCCCCCCTCGGTGTACTCAACCCGAAGTAGGCAGCCCCCAGAGCCCAGGCAGGCCCGGGGACAGCTCATCACGTGCATGTGGTGGCTGGCGTCTGGGATCCAGGCATGAGATGCCCTGTCCTGAGACCCACCTCTCTATGTAATTTAAATTATTTTGGAGTATTTGCTGTGATGAAGAATATATTATTTGGTGGGGTCAGAGCTGTGGTATAACACATAAAGGGATGCCAATTAAACTCACAGGAGATCTCTCACAGGAAACTACAGGCAAGAGAGAATGGAGTGGCATATTCCAGATTCTAACAGAAAAAATTGTCAGCCTAGGATAATGTATCCAGCAAAGCTTTCCTTTGTCTTTGAAAATGAAATAAAATTCTTCCACAGTCAAGAAAAGTTAAAAGAATTTGCCTCTTCCAAACCTGCCCTACAAATGATACTTCAAGATGTTCTCTTCACAGAGAAGAGGAATAACACCTACCAAACCCAAAGGCAAATGGGAAGAACATCCCAGTAAAATGACAACAGAAGACTAAACCAATGAACAACCCATTCCTAAAATGACAGGACCAAAGTACCATCCATTCATATTAAACTCTGAATGTAAATGGCTTAAGCTCAATCAAACATCATAGAGTAGTAGACTGGATTAAAAACAAAACCCATCTATTCATTGTCTAGAAGAGACACACTTCACCAACAAAAATCCGTGGAAACTGTATCACATGGGTTTTGTTGTTTTCTATTAGTTTCATCTCCTCAAAACTCTTTCTTCTGATTAAATCATTCAGTGACTCATAGATCATAGAGTAGCATCATTTTCTTCAAGAAGGTTCTTGATTTTCATCTCTTCAGCTACACGTTAGTCATTTTGTAGCATGTTATTTAACTTCTTGGTGTTGTTCATTTCTTTTTTCTTTTTGATGTTGATTTTGTTTTGTGGCTTTTCATTTAAGGGGATGTATAGTAACTGTGTAACGGAGACTGTCATATCTAGTAATATGTCATTTAACTTCATGGCATTGTAAATTTCTATTTTTCTTTTTATTGTTGATTTTGTATTATGACTTTTCATTTGAGGGGATGTACAGTAGCTGTAAAATGGAAACTAACATATCCAGATGTGAGGATACAATGTAGTATGCATTTCTACTTCCACACAAAGATGGACTTACAGTGAAACTGTTTACTATATCTTGACAATAGGATGCTAGACTCTGTGATTATTCATGCTCGCAATGATGGACACATGACTGTGTATGAAGAACTATATTTTAGTAATGATATAGAGGAACTAGGTGGGGGGGAGGATATTGAGGAGGTGATAAGGGAGAGGTGATAAGGGAAATGCCAGGAGCCTATGGAACTGTATCATAAAATGATAATTATAATAGCAAAATGTAAAAAAAAAATTGATGGTGGTTCCCCATCCCCGGGTGCTGGGGCAGGTGGGAAGCTGGGTGTGGCTTCTCCCCCAGATACAGGAAAAAGAAATAGAAAACCTGGAAACAATGATCACACCCACTTTTCCCTAACTCTTGATCCCTCCTACCCTGATGAACTATGTAAGCATCATTTAAAAGAAAAATTATAATAAAAAAAAAGACAGTGGAAAGCAGCTGGAGATACACTGAGATGACCTCTTGCTCTTTCGACTTAGACTGGCGTAGTACTATTCACTTGAGGGTGATCTGCTCACCACCGTAGTGGTATTTACCATATCCACCAGCAGAGGAGACAATCAACAGTTAAATCACCAGCAAGAAAATAAAATGTAGTCTTGATGCTGCACTGTTTTATAAACTGTGTGTCATCTGAGTTTCTAATGCTTTCAGAAAGAATTTTGTATCTTTTAATTCCTCATAATCAAATCTGTCTGGCTCATTGGGCACATACCACTCTAGCAACCTCCTTAAGCGAATCTTGACAGGAAGTGTACCCAGTGGACACCGTAACTGCAACAAGAAAGATTAAGACAGCCAACATTTAGCACTCGATTGTCCCGCCATTGTAAGTGGTGAAAATACAGTTGACTCACTTGCAAAAGCAGCTTCCTGGCATCGTGCCAGTGATGGTGGTTGTTTTTGCAGCCAACACAGGCTGGATTCTTAGGTGTCAGGCATTATGCCGGGCATCTTATTTGCATGACAATGGAGTGATCCTGGGTGGAAGAAGAGTGTTGGGTAAACGGAAGGGAAGTACAAACACAGGGAGCAGGTGAAGAGGATTAGCTCCAGACTAGAGTAGCACATCTGTTCTCCTGTAACAGGTGAGTGAGGATAAAGAAAGCAGAGACACTCCATGGCATATCAGCACACAGGAAGGAACCATACAGGGCCCAAGTTAGTCTCTCTTGCTGAGAAGGGGGACAGCCCATGTTAGACAAAACACTGAATGTAGCTGATATGACTTATTCTTATAAACTTTAGCTATAAACAGAAACTAATCAAACTATAAACTTTAGCTACAAACAGAAACTAAACACTGAAGAGAGGTGCTCCAGCTTTTAGCAGCATGGTGCAGGGACAGACCTTAGCATTTGCACTCCCTGAGTCAGTACTCAACTTCTCATGCTGGCACCCAGTCTCCTCATGGACAGCACTTGTGTTCCCTGGCCAGGCCCAGACTCTCATCCAGCATCACAACTATCTGATCAACTTAGTCTCCTCCAAGTCAGGACCTTAAAGTTGGATATACTCAGTCTCCCAGGGAACAGCCCCAAGGGGCCCCACCCTCTCTCATGCACATGGTGTCCATTAGTGTTGAACAAGTGTGTTCCATAGAAAGCGCAGCACAGGGAGAGCCAGTCCCAACCTCTCTCTCTAGGATCCGAGTGACACCACTAAAACCCATCTTTACAGCATGCTCTTTTTGTTGGAAACCTATAATTTCATTCATAACTTTGGGAAGATAATTATACCATGCTAGTGAGAGACAACTTGATGAATAACTGTTTGTTTTCAAAGGAGACATATTTCATGCACGGGCTGCATAATGGGGTCAGGAACACAGCAAACTGTCACCATGTTTTCTCTGTCATTTAGCTGTCTGGCAGGGTTTTACAGGGGGAGCAGAAAATCTCCATTTGAAAGACAACACAATAGCCTTCGCCTTGCTCTGAAGCCACATTTCAGAGGAGAGGTTTGTAACTTTCTGCTCACCACTTGCCACAAAGTACCAGCCAACTTGGTCCTCTTTCTGCTCCACCCACAACTCAACCCCACCCTTGGTCCCAGCACAGCCCACCTGTGAAGTGCGTGTAAATCATCAGACCCTTTACTTCATTTGGGTCTGTGTTCAAATGTCTGTCTCTTCCCCCAAATCCAAAAGAATGTCATCTTCAGGGTTATAACTGTGGATGCTCAGTTACAGTTGTTGAGTGTCATGTCTTTTTTTTTTTTTACTGCAGCCAAATCCAAGACTTAGAATCCTCTCCCTTATTGCTTAGAGGGGTTTTTTTTTCTAAGAAAAACTTGGAACATTATCTAAAAACACATAATGCATTTCAGGTTTGGACCAGGAAGTATGGTACATCACATAATACTATTAGCCAGCATCTATTGAATGTTAATGATATACCTGCTACTGATCCAAACTCTTGGCCTGGATTAACTCAATGAACTCTTGCATAAAACCATTGTTTTGTAAATAAGGAAATACTGGTCATTATGTCACTAGATGGCTGAGCCAGAATTCAAACTCAGAGAGTCTCAGAGCTTTGTCATGATGTCCCTGTGGTGGCTACTGTGGTGTGCTGCCCATATCCTGTACTTCCAGGATCAGAACACACATTTGAAGGGCTCATCAGTGACTGGCAGCTGAGTCCCTTGCTCAGCCACCTTGTCAAGGTCATGTTAAAGTTTAGCCTGCAACCAATGACCAGTCAACACAGGAGAATAAAGGCCCAGCTATTTGCTCCAATTTGGGACTAGCCTCATGTGCCATTCAAGTTTCAGAGCTCTCCAGGAGCCTGCTGAGAGGTTTGGTTGTGACTGTGCTGTGGTTCCACTCCCAAGGAGACCCAGTCCTGCTCCTTTCCCTTTACGGAACCACTGTCCGAAGCACATCCGGACTTCCTACACAAGATCTCCATCTCGGCTCTGCTGAGTCAAACAATCTGTCCTGCAATACTCCTTTACACAGAATTCAGAAAAAACTAAAATACTGGTTGCAAGCCTCTGGACTGCTACAATTAATAAGGGGAGAGGCCGCTTCCAGGCATCCTGACAGAAGAAGGAAAGATGGGCATAGGAAGAGACTAGAGCCAAGGATTCAGGCACAACCCTAAGGACTTGCTGCTTTGTATCTCAAGACACATTTGTTCTCATCTTTTTTGACTAACCATACTAAACAAAACAGTTTCCTTGCTTTTGAAGTTGACACATGCCTTTTTAAGAAGTTTAAATGATACTTAAAATAAAGAAAACAGAAATTTGCAAAATAGTCCGAAAGCATCAACAGCATATTGTTGTTTTTTCATACATCTTTTTATGAATGTTTGTGTGTATTAGCTTTTTGTCACTATAACAAAACACCAAAGAGAAGCTCCTTGTGAGGGAGGGAGGTATATGGGGCTCACAGTTTTGGAGGCTCAGTCCTAGGTCAGGTGGGTCCCACCGGCTCTGCTGCGTGTTGAGGTCCGAGGGTGGCAATGAGAAGTCTGTGTGGAGCAAAGATCCGTGGTGAGCTAGGTAGTAGGGAAGGCAGGGCCTGACTTGGTTTTTCCATCCTGACCCTTTTTTGTCTTCTGAGGGGGTGCCCTCGTACCCTGAGCACCTCCTGTTAGACATACTGCTACACAAATTGGATCAAATCTGCACCCTCCTCAGTCTCTCTGGATTCACTGTCTGCAGGACAAAATTGTGTCTAGACAATAGCATTAGGTAAATAATATAGCACAGACGGTACTTCCTGCAGCAGATAGTCTAAATCCAGCAACTTCTCACCATCCCACCAGTCCCACACAGTCCAAAAGACCAACCTGCTTTGCTTGGATTATTGCAAGGTACTAAAGCATCATATCCTCACATTCTACTCTCCATATATAAGCCAGGATGCTTATATTAAAAACTTAAACATACCTCATTGCTGATCTGAAATTTTTTTCTCCTAACCCCTATAATGATGGAGAAACCCCTTACCTGTGCCTACAAAGCTGGTTGGGTCATGGCCCATCTGACTCTCAGAACTTACCTCCCACCAGGCCCCTTAATCCCTTTCCTGCTGGCTGTTTCTCAGGTTCCTGCATCCAGAGTGTTCCCCTGCAAGGCTTCTGCATCGATGTCTCTCTGCTAGGGATCTTCCTCCCCTAATACCTAACATGTTTTACTCCCTTACTTCATTTGGGTCTGTGTTCAAATGTCTGTCTCTTCCCCCAAATCCAAAACCACTCCCTCCACAACGATAATTTACCTCCATACATTCCTCCCTCCAAATCCCTTTACCCTGGCTGGTGTTCTTTGTTGAACCTGTCTTTACTTGAAATCATCCATCTGCCTGTTTTTTGTTTCTTGTTCACCAGAAGGTCTATTCCAAGGCATGGGACAATTGTCTGTTAGAGCTACCTGTAAAATGAACAGCTTCTCCTTTTAGTTGGAATTATGTATTATGAAGCGCACCACTCATTTTTCTATCTTGGGATCATTGCTCTGATTCTTGAATATTGTCTCAAGATGCAGCATGTGAGCTATTCACTGATTCCTTGCATGACAGCAAGGACACGTCCTCTCTGTACAGCAATCTCGGTTTGTAGTTCCTTCTCAGTGGTTGCTAGATTATGTTCCACTATCTACTAGTTTCCAGTGTTGCACATGAAATGTCTGATGTCAAACTGATCTTTTTTTTTTTTCTTTTATAAGTAAGCTTCATGAAGGGAACAGAACTGTTAAGCCCGGGTGCTATCACAGGACATTGTCATGGTCCCAAGCATAGCTATTCTCATTTTCCTGTTTTCTTTTTCTCAATCCACAGTACTGGGATTCTGTTCTGATCCACAAAACCTGAGACATGGAAGTTATATCTTCTTTTGGGCCAACAAAAGCTGGACAGGTCCCTCCTTGGATCTGGAACGAGGACCCAGCAGGGTCACCAGGAGTGGGCAGCTCTACCCAGCATGCAGTTATTTCTAGAGTATTTCTTTCCAAATCTCAATGGGAATTGCTCTCATCCTCGCTCACCTTCTCTCCCGATTTTCTCTTTGCGACCTTGTTAGTTCTTCCTATTTTGGTGATATTTTTTATTGCCCTTAGACATTCATCTTCACCCTCTGTCTTAGTAAATGAGACCTCCAAGCTTCCTTGCTTGCTTGGAGATGGGTAAAGGCCTCTAATTATTGGTGAGCATGTTTGAGTCTAGGCCAGTTCTTGTTACATTACTAGGACAAAATATCTGACATTGGGTCAGGTGCTGAGCAAAGAGGCTTATTTGGCTCACACTGCGGAGTTGCAGGTTCATGGTGTCAACCTCTGATCAGAACTGGTGCCACCCCCCAATCCCCACCCACTCAAGCAGATGCCATCACATGGAGGGAGCATGTGCTATGGAGATTACATGGTGAGGCCAGAAGACAGAGATCAGGAGGGCCCAGCCTCACTCTATGATAACAACCCACTCAGAACTAATCTGCTCCAACAAGTCCTGACCCATCCTACAAGACCAGAGTCAATCTCTTCTACGAGTAGTCACCAACCACCTCCCATTAGGCCCAGCCACTTAAAGATCCCACCACCTCAAAACTGCCACCCTGAGAACCATAGGAGCTTTGCAAGGGACAAACCACATCCAAACCATGGTAACAGCTATGAAATTCCGAAGTGAGGCTAAATCACCCCATACAGATTGTCAACAGGCAGAGTTGGCCTGTATTTCTTAAACCTGCTCATTCTTCTCAACAGACTTCTTTGTAAGGAAGAGCTCTTAGGGATAGTCCGGGCAGTGCTCACTGCCCTGACCTGCCCTAAGGAGGGGAGCACTTAGAGTAAGCAGGGTTTCCCCTGAGCTACTCAGAGAGTTTAAAGCAGCTCCTCTATGTACACACATATGTACAATTGCACATGTATGTATGCACACATATGCACATGTGAAGGCTTGGTGGGAATACTTAGAGTGTTGGAAGATGAAGGGGCTGACTAGTGGGTTTCCTGATAGAGTCATGGGGATCCTGTTCCCTTCAGAACTCCTGATTTTCTAGACCTGGCTATAAGTATAGTCACCTTCCTACAGAACACACAAGGTGCTCACTCAAGATAGTCCTGGGGCCCAGCGTGGTAGCCTAGTGACTAAAGTCCTCACCTTGTACATGCTGGGCCCCAGTCCTAATCCTGGTAGCTCCATGCCCCATCCAGCTCCCTGCTTGTGGCCTGGGAAAGCAGTCGAGGACTGCTGAAAACCTTGGAACACTGCCCCCACGTGGGAGACCCAGAAGAGGCTCAGGGCTCCTGCTCCAGCTGTTGCAGCCACTTGAGGAGTGCATCTTCCTCTGCCTCTCTGTCTCTCCTCCTCTCTGTACATCTGCCAAAAGGATAGTCCTGACACCTGACCAGACGGTAAGGAGTTTACTGTCTGACAGGGAACCCTGGAGGATATGAGAAAGCACCTCAGAAGATTAGTCAGCTCAGACACCTACCAGACCCAGGCAGCCTGAAACCAGATGACACTCCACATTTCAACAAGGTCTTTCCTATCCCATGCAACTCCACTTTCCCGATTCTGGGGAGAATGCACGGTAGAGAAGATTAAGGCACAGACATGGGACCCCAGCTACCGAGTCCTTTGCAGTCTGACACCTTAACATCCGGCCAAGCTGGGGAAAAGGGGAAGCACCAAATGAAATCAAGAGCAGTTGAATCAGCTGTTTATGTGCCCTTGGCTATGGCTCTCCCTGGCCCCATCACCATGGGGAGGGCTTCAGTAGAATGTAGCAAGGATCACTCATATTCCAGGAGCCCCTGGCCGGAATTTTCATCAGAAAATCAGAGGGTGCTTGTATTTTAAAGTGACCTGAAATATCTATTACTGAGACAGAAGACAGCAACTGTAAGCTTACTGAAGATTCCTTTCAGGCCGGGGGGAGATTTGTCCCTGATGTATAAATTGCAAAATGATTATATGTGACAGAAGCAAAATCAGAGTTCCATCACACTCCAAGTGGTGTTTGTTCAGCATCCAGTTGTGTGTGTATACATGACCCTCATCCAAGTTGCCTTCCATGTGAAAATTTAGAGGCAGAGAATTTTTTGAGGCTACTTAGACCTCATGAACACAACCAGAGAAGTAATACCCTTGGGGGTGGAATGAAGGGATAGCAACCCAATTCTGGAGCCAAGACCTTCAAAGATTGAAGGAAGGTGCTGCTTTCTGTATGCTGAAGCCATGGGACCCAACTGGCCTGAACCCTTGCCAGCCACGCTCAGCCCAGTGAGTGCGTGTGGGATTCCTCTTGCTAGGGGGTGGGTCTATGCAAGAAAGAGTCACAAGGAGCTGAGATACTGCACCCCCCGTCAGGTACACACACACACACTTTGGCTTAGTTTTCACTGTCACTCTAGCCCCTCCATTAGCATCTCTCTCCACTTTGCTTCCTGCTACTGATATCTTACAGAATATTTAAGGGATGTGAATAAAGAACTGTGTATGTGTTGGGGGTGGGGGAGAGTTGTGTGCTGCTCCCTGTGTCTGAAACACCTGTTCAATCAACCAGGGACCCACAGGAAGCAGATGGTCCACTGAAAATAGAACAATTTGAGAAGGCCTAGTCAAAAGAGCTGTTACAAAGGTGTGAGTGGAGGGAATTGTGCAATAGCCCAGGGCAAACCACTCCTAGACCCAAAGGGATAAGGGTGGATGTGGTCCTGGAAGTCAATGGCATTTCACATATGGGGTGGCCCAGGACAAGAGGACAGACACAGATCCTACACATCACAAGTCTAACTATTGAAAAGTTATATATTCTTCCTGTTGATCAAATAAACCTTTGTAACAACTAGGAGACTAAGCTGTGTTTGAAGGTCTCAGATCACTCAGAGTTCTGAACAGGAGCATGGCAGAAGGGAAATATTTGGGCCTTAAACTTTAGTTCCCAGCCTGCCTCCTTTGCAACTTTGTCTCCTTCTGTCACCTCAAGGGACCTCACTCATACAAGTAGATGCTGCAGCCTTTGCGCTCTTGCTGCCCCCGAGCCCATCACACAGAAAGCATACATACACCCTTTGGCTAACTCCTGAGCTCTAGGCCTGAGGCCACCACAGGTGCATCCATACTTTTTTTTAAAAAAGATTTATTTATTTTTATTGGGAAGTCAGATATATACAGTGAGGAGAGACAGAAATATCCTCTCTCTGATGACTCACTCCCCAAGTGACTGCAGAGGCCAGAGCTGTGCCGATCCAAAGCCAGGAGGCAGGGGCACCTCTAGGTCTCCCACACAGGTGCAGGGTCCCAAAGCATTGGGCCATTCTTGATGGCTTTCCCAGGCCACAAGAAGAGACCTGGAGGAGCATCCATACTTAAAGAGAGCACCCACTTGGACTGTGGATCATGATGCAACTGGATAAGGCTCAACACTCTGAAGTATGACGCCCATGGCAGGATCCTTTCCCCTGGATCAAAGGCAGCACTGCTGGAGAGAGGATGTGGAAAGGAACTCTTCCTTAAATAATCCAGCCAATCAGAGGCAATTCTTCAGGAAACAGGGCCTCCTCACCAGAAAGCCATAGGAGGCAGGAAAGCTAGTGATACGATCTTAGAGGTCGCCTTCATGGTAGAGAGCTGGAAGAGATAGGTGGGTCTGGAAACATCCAGTGCTTCCTCTACTCTCTCTACTCCACTTTTTTTTTTTTTAAAAAAAAGACTTATTATTTTTTATTTGAAAAGCAAATTTACATAGGAAGGACATGGAGAGATATTCCACCCACTGGTTCACTCCCTAAATGGCTGCAATGGCCAGAGCTGAGCCGATCTGAAGCCAGGAGCCAGAAGCTTCTTCTCGGTCTCCCACGTGGGTGCATGGGCTCAAGAACTTGAGTCACCCTCCACTGTTTTCCTAAGCCAGCAGCTGGATCAGAAGTGGGGCAGCTGGTACATGACCCAGCACCCGTATGGGGTGTTGTTATTGCAAGCTGAAGATCAGCTTGCTGAGCCACCATGCTGGCCCTTCACTTCAATTTAAAAAATGTATTTACTTGAAGGAGTGTGGGGGAGAAAGAACTTCCATCCACTGGCTTATTCCCCCAAATGCCTGAAGTAGCTAGGACTGGGTAAGGTCAAAGCCATCAATCAGGAACTCAATTTATGTCTCCTACTGGGGTGGAAGAAACACAATGATTTAAGCCATTTTTTGATGTACATTAGTAGGAAGCTGGAACCCAGAGTGGAGCCAGGAATCAAACCCAGACATTCCAATATGGAATGTGGTTATCACAAGCAGTGTCTTAATCACCAGGTCAAACTCTAGTTAATATTTATCCCAGCACAAGTTCAACTCTGTAAAGAAAAACCTCCCTGTCAGTGCTGGGGCAGTTTTCTTGAGGGGTTGAGACTTTTGACCATCATTATATCTCTGCTGCCTGACACAGGTGTCTGGAATGTGAGGGATCCTTGCTGCATTCTACTGAAGTCCTCCCCATGGCGATAGAGCCAGGGAGAGCCACATTATGGGCACACATAGACAGCTGATACAATAATAAATACCATTCCCTTTCTCTCTTTCTCTGAGCCATCTTCATCCAGAAAACCTCCCAGACCTGGAAAATGAAGAAAGGTATGGTCTCATCTAAATATTGCATGCAGGAGCCAAAGGCCTAGTCAGCTTTGGAAGCACAGAGGAAAGTGTTGTACAAACTGTGCCCTGAGCAGAGAGCGCCCAGTGAGGGCCCAAGCCATTGGACAGGCTTGTCATTATTTGGAAAATGGAAGCATCTGCTTTTCAGGCTTGATGCCATTGCATTTCAGTTCCTCAGCTCCCCAGTTCTGCTTCCACACTCACCAAGCACCCATCTGATCACTTGGCTCCCATGGAGCTGGCAATTCACCGTGACAGATTCATCTGTCGGGTGTCTTGCTCATTATAAATGAATACATTTGTGTTCTGATTTTATTTCCACTTCTTAGACATTTTGCTAACATGAGGTCATTCTGAGAGTAATCACCTCCATAGGGAGGAAGGATTTGTATTGTTACCCTGCAGGGTTAAAGGTCAGTGCCCAGGCACTGGGCACTGGGTAGAGAACGGCTCCATCCAAATCCAGTCATTAGAGAATGAAAGGATGACATTCTGAGAGGATCTGGCATGTATCAAGGGAAGGAGGGAGACAAATTGAGTTGTACATGAACAGAAATACACCTTTTCCTTTTAACTTTTCTAGACCTACATTCTCAACTAGGTTACAAGGTAGCAGAGACATTAGTGATGTTTCCACTAGCAGGCAGGTGGATTTGATGATGCCTTGGTGTCTCCTGAGCAGGCAGCAGGGGGTGGGAGGGTTATGGCAGTGGAGCAGAGAGGGGGAGCTTATGTAGTTGTCACCCAAGGCCCTCGAGGCAGCACAGTGTGTGGGAAAAGATGTTATCATTCATAGAAGTCCCAAGGTGCCAGTAGGCAGCAAATCTGAGGGATATGCAGAAAGCACAGGGAGAATTAAAAGATCAGAGACCTGGAAAATGGGGAGTGGG
Source organism: Ochotona princeps (assembly GCF_030435755.1). NCBI lineage: Eukaryota > Metazoa > Chordata > Mammalia > Lagomorpha > Ochotonidae > Ochotona > Ochotona princeps. The sequence continues at coordinate 43,134,837 of NC_080835.1, forward strand.
ACAGTGGATGTGTGAGCACCTCAGTTGGACAGCTTTATGGTTCTGGGCTTCCACTGAAATTTGGATTTTATGAAAATGTCAAGGTTAAACGCAACATGGTATCCTGGAACAGGTAAAAGAAAAGATGCTGTGAAAAGCCTGGGAAATCCCAATATTGTCCAAAGTTTAGTGAATTGGGAAATATGAATGCCATTTTCTGGGTTTTGACAAAGATGTCAAGATTATGTAAGACCTGAGCACTAGAGGATATCAGGTAAAGGCCACACCCAAACTCTGTAGCTGCAACTTTTCCCTACGTCTAAAATTATTCTGAAATAACAATATTTTTGGGAAAAAATGTGAAGGTCTGTTCTCTTTGTTAAACCACTTAGAAAAGTTTTCTTCAGGCTAAGCATGATGGCTCAGTGGCTAAGTCCTCATCTTGCATCACTAGGGATCCCATATGGAGGCCAGTTCACGTCCTGGCTGCTCCATTTTTCGAACCAGCTCCTTGCTTGTGGTCTGGGAAAACAGTCGAGAATGGCCCAAAGCCTTGGGACCCTGCATCCACATGGAGATCAGGAAGAAGCTCCTGGTCTGTGGCTTCAGAGCAGCTTAACTCAGCTCTGGTCATTGTGGACATTTGGGGAGTGAACCAGCAGGTGGAAGATCTTTCTGTCTGTAAATCTACCTTCCCAATAAAAATGAATAGATCTTTAAAAAAAAAAAAGAATAAAGGTTTTCTTCAGTGTGTCTTTGATGATCACTTCTTTCAGTTTTTAAATTAGAAACAGGTAAAATTCCTACTTGAATTCTCTCTTCTTTTCATGAATAGCTATGCTAATATCTTTACCTATTCACTCTTTTGCATATCCAAACTCTGGGAGACCTGCGACATTCATTCTCGACCTTATTCATCTCATTTCCTACAATGCCTCTGCTGCTTGCAGGTCCTCCAGTGTAGTTATCGATTTTGTGACTTCACTATTAGTTTCTTCGTCATTGGTTGTTATTCTGTCATCTTTGTTTACATGTGTTGTATTTTCTTCAGTCTTCCACTGTCCTTTCATGCTAACCATTTCACAAGGCCATGTTGTTTATTTCTAACATGATTTAGCAAAGCAGGAACGGGTGCTCCCTTCTAGCCTGTGATGTCTTCAGAGCATAGGAAGACATACAAGCATCATGTGAATGGACACAGAACACACTTGTAATGTTTACTGAGATAGACTGCATGACCAGGAAGTTGGAGTTCTTGCACAAATTACAGAACAATGGATCCATCAGCTTGTAAGTTGACATTCTGTAATGATGTCACCATCAAAGAATACGGTTCTATATCAATAGCAATGGAAAACCCCCACCAAAAAGTTTGTGATGCTTGTGATATGTCTATTGAAAAGTGATGTTCTTAGCAGCCAAAATGCGCATCAACAGAGGATTGGATAAGAAAGCTATGGTTCATCTACTCCATGGAATACTACTCAGCTATTAAAAAAAACAAAATGCAGTTCTTTGTGGCCAAATGGGCCAAACTGGAAACCATAATGCTAAGGGAAATGAGCCAATCCCAAAAGGTTAAATACCACATGTTTGCCTTAATTTAAGATGATATGATGTTATATATAACATGTTATGTTATGTATGTTATATGCTGTGTATAAACTAAAATTGAAATGTCAATGAGGTGGTCACAGAATGTGGCTGGGAACTCGCATTTATTTTTAACATATTGGTTACTGATTACTATGTCAATTAATTCCATAATGATGTAAACTTTTGCTGATGGTATGTTGGAGCTTTCAATTGATCGGGATGATACTCTGCTGGTTCTGTCTTCAGACCAGAGAGGGTATACCTAAGAAGCCGTTGAACTTGACTGGACATTAAGATGCTGGACTCTATGTTTGGTATCTGCTTGCAATGGGGGAATCTCAACTGAACTTGAGCTGTGGTTATGCAACAAGCTGGAGGAATCCACGATGGTGGGAGGGTTTGGGGAGGGGTGGGGAGAATCCAAGTACCTATGAAACTGTGTCACATAATACAATGTAATTAATGAATAAAAAAAATAAATTAAAAAAAATAGAAAAAAAAAGAAAAGTGATGTTCTTGCTCTGTCTTATAGAAAAGGCCTTGCTTTAGTGCTTGAAATATTATTTCACTGGAGTTGAAGCCTACCTGTGAGTAGGAAATAGGATTTCCATCCACGGAGCAAGGTTCCTTCATGTTGGTGTGCTAACCACAGGACCTAGTATAGTCTGGGGAAAGAATAACGCCATGCCCTCAGGCCACAGGCCAGATCAGAAGTAGGTGCTCTGAGGAAGTTGGTGCCTTCCCCGGCAAGGGACAAGGATGCCTAGGAATCAGCCCAAGTTGTGGTGTGGAAGAGGTCTCATAGTGAGAGCACTGGAAGACATCTTTCATGCTGCCATATAAGCCATCTTGGTAGAATGAAGGAGAGAAATGCAGAACCTCACTGTGAAAGCTAGTATTTAGGCTGCTTTTACTTTCTAGAAATCTCCTCTTTCGGGTTCTCATTTTTTAGTAGAGTTTCTTTTGGGTGTCAGAATATCTCTAAAGATGATTCCATTCCTGAGAGGCCAGTCTTCAGGGCAGGGTGTGACATCCCCAAGAGATAGCAGTGACAGGAGGACTCCCTGAGGAAAAGGAAAGTGAAGCAGGGTGAAGGGATGGGCACACACCCAGAGGAGACTGCCCCTGAGAGGGGCCATGCTGGACCTTGTGTTTCCTGCCACATTTCACACCGACTCTCATCTACTGTTTCCATCTTTCCAACACTTGCCTGCCAATAAATCTCCTTCAGGAGTGGAAATTCCCAAGATGTCTGAAACTCTTGGACTTTCTGTCCTTTTCTGGGGAAAGGATTTTCTTAATTAAGAATTCAATAAGTGCTAGAACCTGCCTTTGCATTTTTAAAGCACTGAACCCACTAGGGTCTTCTGCTTTAGCAAAGCTGGATTCCAATCTTGAGTTTTTGTGTCAGTGGATTAGATAAGATTCTACACCTCTCCCCAGATTAAGGATTTCAGCCACAGGCTGGGAAAATTTCTTCACAAAACCACAACTTCCAGCCCCATCTTTTTCTCCCACAAAATTGAATTACTGCCAATCAGCCTCCAAACTCCCTGCATGCCCTCCTCCTCACAGTAAAGTTCCAGAAGGAATTGCTAACATTTGGTGACAACTTGCTGTTTGCCAGGTATTATTTCAAATGCTTGATGTGTAGCAATGAACTGAAAAAGGGAGAGGTTTATTGTAAAAAGACAAATGATGAGTTTAAGAACAAAAAAAAAAAAAAAAACCTTGTCCCAACCCCTGCTCTAGACACTTACACTCCCATGAATGTTTTGGTTAAATTTCTTAACCATTTTGTGTTCCAGTTGCTCTTGTGAAAAGGAGCTCAGAGCATGAGCTGCTCTCCAGTGTGTTTTTGCAAAGATGAAGAGGAGTAACACATGGATGGAATGCCTGGCTCATCACCAGTGCCTTCCCTGTAACACCTTCCTGATGGAAGCAAAACATAACTGAATGTGTAGAGTTTGACCCACACCACCATGAAATGCAGTGGCTAGTTTCATCCTTCCAATACATGGTTTCATTAATTTTCTGGCAAAGAGGTAAGAGAAAGGCTGGCACTTATCCAGGGCTAATGGAGTCATTTTGTAGGACTCTGGGTTGTTGATTAATGAAACACTTACCCAGCATTAATCTGCAGGGCAGCACAGTCCAAATTAGACACAATTATTAGAGTTGAACAGCAGCACCGTAGGGATTGGGGGGAATATTTGTCCTAAAGCAGTGGTTCTCAGGCCAGGCTGCCTATTAAACTCACCTGGGGAGCTTTGAACTGGGCAGGTGCCTGGGCTGCACTGCTTGACATTCCAATGGAATTGGTTTGGAGTGAGGTTTGGGAATCAGTATGTTTTTTAGTGGTATTGGCAGTGGGACATGAGCTCTTTGAGGCCAGAGGCCTGGTTCTGTAAACACTGCCTCCAAGTGTATGTGTCAGCTGCTGTAAGAGTGAGTTTTCTGTTTTGCTGCTGTTGTTCCCAGCACTAACTACATCACCTGCTCCATCCCACCTGCCCACACAAGGCCAGAGTTAGGTGATGTTTACTGCCAACTTCCCTCATTACGTGAGCCCAGCTGCACTAGGCTGGTTCAACATGTGTGTGGGAAGGGGTGGAGAGAACAGATTTTTCTCTTTCCATTTATCCAAAGACCCAAGTTAAGACAATAGGCTGTTTTCAAAAAAAATTCCATCTCATCTTCTAGATTGTGGTCTGTTTCTGTGATCTCCATGAGATACCCATTGACCGAAGAGTCCCATGTTGTGCATTCTTAAGTAGCACTCAATCTTTTTTTTTTTTTTTTTTTTTTAAAGATTTATTCATTTTATTACAGCCAGATATACAGAGAGGAGGAGAGACAGAGAGGAAGATCTTCCGTCCGATGATTCACTCCCCAAGTGAGCCGCAACGGGCCGATGTGCGCCGATCCGAAGCCGGGAACCTGGAACCTCTTCCGGGTCTCCCACGCGGGTGCAGAGTCCCAATGCATTGGGCTGTCCTCAGCTGCTTTCCCAGGCCACAAGCAGGGAGCTGGATGGGAAGTGGAGCTGCCGGGATTAGAACCGGTGCCCATATGGGATCCCGGGGCTTTCAAGGCGAGGACTTTAGCCACTAGGCCACGCCGCCGGGCCCAAGTAGCACTCAATCTTGTCTGAGATTGGCTTGAACTCAGATTCATGAATGAGAAGCACAAGCATTTCAATCAATTTTAAGAGTCTTTAAGGACCCATGGTTCAGAATAATCAACATGACTAAGAAAATAATTCTGGTCCAACTGGGTCATCCTCTGAGTCCCATGTTCTTATAGTCATCTATCAAGTGGGGATGCTACAGCTTCACATTAAATCTTTGTCTGTTTATAGATTTGCTTAGAACTAGGTGTCTGGGATTGCTTTTTACAGAAGACATTTCCCTAGGGCATTGCTGTTTTATCAGTTCATGCATCATGCAATTGCTTAAAAATGATTTTCAAAAGTCTTCACTATAACACAAACTCTATGCAATATTTAAGTGAGACAAAAGTGAATTCAATATCTTGCGTTCTCCTCCTTAAAATGTCACCGTATGGTATTATCTAATTTTGATCTGATGTATATCCTTCTAGAAATTTCACTAAGGCTCATATTGTGATATACATAATTAAAGAGTACACACAAGGTTTTACATAAAATATTTCACATTACTTTTCCAATCTCCTTGACCATCATTTAACATATGCCTAATATGTGTAAGTACTTCACCAAATGCTAATGACATGGCCATTTTCAACTTTTTGTTCTTATAAATAATACTATGATATATATCCTTATGCACTTTTATGTTTTTGGATTCAATAACCATAAATGGAATTACTTAGTGAAAAAGCATGAATAAGCTAAAGCAGCAATTTACAATTTAATGGGGTGACAGAAAAGTAAGAAAGACATATAGTCAAGCTATTTATTTGATTAAATAAATTATGTTTTATCTGTAAGAAAACACTAAAAATAATGTCCTGGAACATTTAATATGGAAATATTTCTACCATGTCTCAAGTAATTTATAAAACAAGTTACTAAAGTTTTATGATATTTATATTAAAAACCTTTTCATCAAAGTACATCTGAATAGGGTTTATATATAAACACAAAGACCCAAGAATGACTGAGACAATCTTGAAGAACCCAACTGGAAGGCTTACTCTATCAAAACTCAAGATTGGCTGTAAAGGTACAGTAATTTAGACAGTATAGCTTCACTGCAGGATTATTTTTAAAGGACCATCACACAAAGGATGAACTATAAACTTTCTGAAAAGGGCAAGACAGTAAATATTTCAGGCTTTTCGGGTGATGTGCTCTCTGTTACAACTCTGCTCTGCTGTTGGATTACAAGGGCAGCCATAGATCACACACAACAAACGGTCATGACTGTGTCCAATGCAATTTCACTTGCAGGAGTAGACAGCCGAGTTTAGTTCTGCTGTCCCTATAAGAGACTCTGAAGCAGACTTGTGTGTACACAAATACACAGACATAAAGATATTACTTGTGCACCAATAGGACTGAAGAGAAATGGGGAAATGATGTTTTTTAAAAATAAATTATGTAGGCAACAGATAGTTGGGTGCTGTTTGATAATCCATTCTGTTAATCTATGCCTTTTGATTGGTGAGTTCAGGCCATTTGTGTTAAGAGTTAAAATTGAGAGGTTGTGATTTTGCCCTGCCATACTTGTTTTTGTGGGTGTTGATATCTGTGTAATTGCCCTTCCTTGTGTGGACTTTAGTGGGGAGACCTTGCTGTTTGCCATCTTTGCTTATGATTCACCTCCTTTTTTTCTGGATTTAGTGCATTTCTAAGGAGATTTTGTAGAGCTGGTTTTGTGCTGGCATATTCTTCTAATTTCTCTTTGCTGTGGAAGTATTTGATTTCGTTCTCAAATACAAATGAGATCTTTGCTGGGTACAATATTCTTGGTTGACAGTTGTTCTGATTCAGGATTTGGAAGATCTTTGTCCATTCTCTTCTTGCTTGTAAGGTCTCTTCAGAGAAGTCAGCAGTGATTCTGATTGGTTTTCCCCGGTATGTGATCTTTTCTCTGCTTCGTACTTGTCTTAGGATTCTTTCTTTGTCTTCGTTGGAGTGGAACTTGAGCACCATATGTCTGGGTGAAGATCACTTTGGGTCATATCTGCTGGGAGTCCTCTGACCGTCCTGGACTTGGGCTGGGTTCATGTTCCAAGTGTTTTGAAAGTTTTCCTGTATAATTTCGTCGAGCACCATTTGCATTCCTGACTCTTTTTCCGCTCCTTCAGGAAGGCCAATAATCCTAATATTCGATTTTCTGAGGTTGTCTTTCATTTCTTGTATGGTCTTATTGGCTTTGTTCAGACTTGTCTCCAGCTGTTTAATGAACTGGGTATGTTCGTTTTGTGTGTCTTCACAAAGGAACAAACCCAAATGGCAAATAAACATATGAAAAAAATGCTCAAGTTCCCTGGCAATAAGGGAAATCCAAATTAAAACATCAATGAGGTACCACCTAATGCCAGTAAGACTGGCCCACATGAATAAAAGCACCAACAACACTTGTTGGCGAGGTTGCAGGGAAAAGGGAACCCTACTCCACTGCTGGTGGGGCTGCAGGCTGGTACAGCCTCTACGGAAAGCAGTATGGAGAATATTCAAACAACTCAAATTCAACATACCGTATGATCCAGCAATAGCACTCCTAGGAATATATCCAGAACACTTGTTTTATGAGAAACCAACATGCACTCCTATGCTCATAGCAGCACAATCAGTAATTGCAAAAACATGGAAGCAACCAAAATGCCCATCAACAGAGGATTGGATAGGAAAGCTATGGTTCATCTACTCCATGGAATACTACTCAGCTATTAAAAAAAAACAAAATGCTCTTTGTGGCCAAATGGGCCAAACTGGAAGCCATAATGCTAAGGGAAATGAGCCAATCCCAAAAGGTTAAATACCACATGTTTGCCTTAATTTAAGATGATATGATGTTATATATAACATGTTATGTTATGAACGTTATATGTTGTGTATAAACTAAAATGGAAATGTCAATGAGGTGGTCACAGAATGTGGTTAAGAGCTCGCATTTACTTTTAACATATTGGTTACTCATTACTATGTCAATTAATTCTATAATGATGTAAATTTTTGCTGATGGTATGTTGGAGCTTTCAATTGATCGGGATGATACTCTGCTGGCTCTGTCTTCAGACCAGAGAGGGTATACCTAAGAAGCCGTTGAACTTGACTGGACAATAAGATGCTGGACCCTATGTTTGGTATCTGCTTGCAATGGGGGAATCTCAACTGAACTTGAGCTGTGGTTATGCAACAAGGTGGAGGAATCCACCATGGTGGGAGGGTTTGGGGAGGGGTGGGGAGAACCCAAGTACCTGTGTAACTGTGTCACATAATACAATGTAATTAATGAAGTAAAAATTAAAAATAAATAAATAAATAAATAAATTATGTAATCCAACTGATTAGCCATACTAAAAAATGTAAAATTTGATTCCTATCTCACATTGTATATAAAAATAAATTACAGCTGATTTATAGATATACATATAAAAATTAAATGACAGAATTAGAAGACTATATAGGTGAATATATTCATGAAATTGAGGTAGAAAAAAGATTTCTTAAATCAGACACAAAAAAACACCAAGTGTAGAAGAAAAGACTAGAACACTGTGTTGTATCACAATTATGAACTTACTGTGTTAAAAACTGTTACAGGAGTGGGCATTTATTCCAGGGGTTAAACTGTCAGTGAAGTTGCCCAAGTCTCACATCAGAGTTCCAGGAATGAATGCTCATGTCAACATCCCAATTCTAGCTTCCTGCTAATGCACACTCAGGGAGGCAACGAGTGATGGCCCAAGTAACCGGATCTCTGTCCTCCACGTGGGAGGCCTAGGCTGAGTTTCTGACTCCCAGCTTCTGCCTGGCCGGTCCTGGGCTTTGTGGGCATTTGGGAGGTGAACCACCATGTCATAATGCTTAATGTTTTTCTCCCTCCTCTTTCCCTCTGTCTCTCTTTTAATTTCTATGTTTTTTATCTCAAATAAATGAATAATTTTTAAAAAATGATGCCCTTGGGAGGCGGGGGGAAAGGTGTTCACAAATTGTAAGCTCCAGTTTGGGAGAAGATGTTAGCAATATGTAGAACTAAAAGGGGGCTCCTATTCACAAAATATTTTAAATTCATTTTTTAAAAAAATGAATTTAGTTTTAAATTCATTTTATTAAAAGAAATCTCAATAATGAAGTTGGCAAGTGTCTCATACTTAACAAAACAAAAACATTTAAATACGCAAAAGATATAAAATTCTGTTAAGCTTCCCTAGTTATTAGGGAAATGCAAATTATTTTAAAGATTCATTTATTTGAAAGGCAGAATTACAAAGAGGGAAAGACAGAAATCTTCTATCTGCTGCTTCACTTCCCAGATGGCATCAACAGCCAGGGCTGGACCTGGCTAAAACTAGGAGCCTCGAACTCCATCTGGGTCTCACACATGGGTAGCAGAGACCCAAGTACTTGGGCCATTTTTCACTGCTTTCCTGGGCACATTAGCAGGGAGATAGTGGGGTAGTGGAATTGCTGGGATTTGAACCATCACTCATAAGGAATACGGGCATCACAGACATGCTGGGTCAAGAAGTGTAAATTTAAAACAATGTAACTTTAGACTCTCAAGAGTTGGTGAGGATATGGAGCAATTGGTGATGCAGACATTGCTGGGTGTACAGTGGTATGATGGAAGATCCCCCAAAGTTGAGTACTTAATGTATGACCTAGCAGCTCTTTTTCTAGGTCTACACTCAACAGAACTGAATTTATTCACTCACGTCAAAATGCATGTATTAGAAATTTCAAAGCTGTAATATTCATAATAGCTTTGTCTTACTTCATTTTCTGTTTCTATGACAGAACGCCTGAGACTGAATAATGCATAACAAACAAATTTAGTTTGGTTCACAGTTTTGAAGTGCAAGGGCAAGGCATCAACACCTTCCTAGCTGTTGGTGAAAGGGCATGTGGGTGTATGTGAAACAGAAAGAGAGTAGGGAGAGAAGGCAAGAGGAGTGAGAAGAAAGGAGAGGAAAGGAAAAGAGGAGAGGGAAGGGGAGGAGAGGGAAAAGGAGGAGAGGAAGGAAGAGGAAAACGAAGAAAGGTAGGGAAGGGGAGAGGTAGAGGAGGAGGGAAGGAGAGGTGGAGGAAGTGGAAGGGAAGAGAGGTGCAATTGGAGAGGGAAAGAGAGTAAGAGGAGATGAGAAAGAAGAGGAGGTACAAGTTCACTTTATCTATTTTAAGATTTGTTTTAATTTATTGGAAAGGCAGAGTTACACAAAAAGAAAGGGAAGACAGAAAGTGATGTCTTCTATCCTCTGGTTCACTCTCCAAATGGCTGCAACAGTCAGTGTTGGGCCAGGCAGAAACCTGGAGCCAGGAGCTTAAGCTGGGTCTCCCAAATGGATACAGGTCCCCCAAGCACAGGAACCATCTTTTACTGCTGGATTGGAAGCAGAGCAGCCAGGACTTGAACTGGCATCCATGAGGGTTGCCAGTATCGCAGGTGGCAGCTTCGCTCCCTGTGCTGTAATACCAGCTCTCCGGCCTGCTTTGGATAAACCACTTTCTAGGTAACTGGTCCAGTCTCACAAGAATGAGACCTCATCCAGAAAAGCATTGATCCCTCTTAAGGGCCCCAGCTTTGAGATTTGGTACCAAGTCTCAGTATGAATTTTGGTGAGGACAAATCACATTGAAAGCACAAGCTTCAAATTCAATTGTCCCTAAATAGTAGAATGGACAAACACTTGTAAATGATAGGATACTCAAAGTAGTGTTATTATTACAATGAATGAACACTCCTTCACACAAAAATATGACTGAATCCCCCTTACATACATATTATGAAGGAAGCATTATACCAAAAACTTCAAACAGAAGGACTTGACTCCTGGTGATAAGAGTTGAAATACCAAAAGAAGAGTTCGGAATTGAGACTAAACATCTGAGGGAATTTGGGTTTCTGGTAAAATCTCATTTATTAAAACAAAGAAACAAACAAAGTATATGGCCACTTATTGCTCTGGGTGATAGATATTTGAGTTAAATTATTAAGATTTATATTTATGACAGATACAAAGGAACTTTTTATATTTATGACAGATAGAAAGGAACTAGTTCTTAAAAATTAAATTCAAAGTTAAGTTTATTTTGGTACCAAAAAGTTTGAAATCTACGCAGAGAATAGGTTTCAAAAACTTCATGAAAATGTATATTATTAAGAAAAGTTATGCTGGATTTGATGTGGCATAGTGATAAAGTCACCATCTATGATTTTGGCATCCCATATGGGTACCAGTTCCTGGCTGCTCCACTTCTGATTTAGCACCCTGCTAACAGCCCTGGGAAGAGCAGAGAAAGACTGCCCAAGTGCTTGGACCACTGTACTCACATGGGAGACCTGGAAGAAGCTCTTGTCTCCTGGCTTTGGCCTTACTCTGTCTAGCCATTGAAGTCATCTGGGGACTGAACCAGCAGATGGAAGATCTCTCTCTAGAACTCTGACTTTCAAATATGCAAGTTTTAATAACAAACCAAAGCAAACAAACCAAAAAAAAAATTCATTAAGTGCTCAGACATAGGTAGTGATACCAAGAAACTGAATTTTTATTTAATCTTAATTAAAGAGCTACATGCTGGCTAGAGGCCAGCAAATTGGGTAGCATAACTCATGATCTGTGGAGGCAACCACCATGGGAACAGAATCCACTCCAACATTCTCTCTTTGGGAAATGGATCAGTATGAGGAGGTTGAGATGGAGCCAAAGTGCTTTTGCCATAAATTCTTCCCGATTATTCAATGTGTAACTTTCCTCATTTAGCACTTAGACATTCTGAATTAGCACTTAATTTGGAAAAAGAAAGAAAACTTGAATCATACACTTGAAACTGTAAACAGTGGTTTTCATTGAGTGATGGGATTTATGGTGATTTTTCTTTTTCTTTTAAAAAATTTATATTTTCTAAAATGTTTACCATAAGCAACCATAAAAAAAGAACAAATTAATAAATCAAAAGCTGAAACTAAATACTGACTACAAATCAGTAAATTCTTTAGGGACCTGTCTGTACTTCCACTGTTAGGGAAATAATGTGTGTAATGAGAATTTATGGCAGGTCATATTTTTCTTTTCAACATTTAATAGCTAAACTTGCTGGCTAAGCAGAGATTTCACATAAAGCATGCCACAGTTCTGCTGCTCTCTACTTCTTCACAAGGTACACAACAAATGTATTTGGGCTGAATCAACACAGCAGGATTCGTAGTGGTCCACCTTCAGGATGGTTTGAGCAGGCATCTCAGGGGGAGTGGTCTTACTTCCCTGCTGAAATATCTTAGAGCTCAGTCTCCGAGTCCTCCAAGGCTAAGATGTGGTGCATTTCATAGTATGTCTCTACTGAAATTCACTGCTTCCAAACTGCCCATCCAACTACCTGGTGGTTTTCTATCTGTGTATTCTGTAGGCTACTCAGTATGCCCAGCCAGTGTCACCCATTTTCCCTCTCAAACCTGTATTTCTCTTAGAAGTGCAATCACATTGCATGGTGCCATGTTCCACCCAGACAGACAGGCTGAAATCTGGAAGTCTACATTCTCCTTATACCACCCTGCCTTTCCATCTAGGACCCAACACTCCAGAATTTCCAGCCTCTCACCATGCCCTGCTGATCCCCGTCACATCCATTTTTGGATTCCCACATGTGTTGCTCTTCTAGGATGTCTTCTTCCTGGTGACTACTAACTCTTCCTTCGAGACCAGTATCAACTACCATCTTGTCTGGAGCCTTCTATGTTAGGGAGGTGAATCACAGTGTTTGAAAGCTCATACTCCCTTCCAAGCAGACCTGTTCAACCTTTAGCACTTGTTCAAGGACATTCATATAAGCTGATACTCTTGTCACATCCATTGTTTTGGGGATGGGTACCTGACATAGGGATGAAACCCTGACCAAAGGCCACTCATTCACAAGCTAGCCTATTGCAAAACTAAACCTACACAGTGATTAAATTTTATGGCATGTAAATGTTATATGTCAATCAGGCTGCCCAAATAAGCTAAATCAGGAATTTAGAAAGACTGAGTCATTTGGTAGTATTGGAATTTGAAAGTTAGATGTAAATTTTACACACGTGCACACACACACACACACACACACACACACACACAATGCTGCCATGCATAGGCCAAAGTTCTGAGGATGCTGAATCTACAGCTAAGCAGAGGGAGGAGGCAATAGTGAGAAGAGAAAGAGATTCAGGCAAGGAGATAGAAGAAGTGACGCCAAGAGAGAGAGGCTGTTGGAGAGAAGGAGAGAGCAGCTTGTTGTTCTCATTTTTCCTGGGCTCCTTTGACATTATTGCATGCTTTGAGTCATTCATCTTCCTCAGAAACCCAGCTTTCCACATCTTTTTTTATTACCCAGCATCTTCATGCTCTGCTCTGAAGCACCTCAGGCTGTACCCATGCCTGATATTTATCAGGGGTTCACAATTTGCGGAGAACCAAGGGTAGCTCTTTTTTCTTAGGATTTATTTATTTATTTGAAAGAAAGGAGTCCAGAAAGATAGGGAGAGGTAGATCTTCATCCACTGGCTTATTCCCCAAAAGGCCCTAATGGCTGGCGGTGGGTCAGGCCAAATCCAAGAGCCAGGAGCTTCATCTGGATGCCTCATATGAGTTGCTAGGGCCCAATAATTGGACCATCCTCCACTGGGAGAGCCCTTTTCATGCAGACAGTGAAACAGGATCCAACTCCACACCCGGCAACACAATCTTGCATCTTTTACAATGGCACTTGACCTCAAAACCGTGTCACCATTTTTGTGCGAGTATGAATGCTGTGTGACTTCACTTGGGAGGTTTGACAGTTGCAGCAGGGGAACTCAGGGTGATCAGCAATGACCATTGCTTGTTCCACACTGTGGCTGAAAAGCCCAGAGCCTACCATGCAATCTCCTTTAATTCTCAGCCACCCATCATGACTTTTACTGTGTGAATGAAAGAAGGGCTCAGAGTGGGGACCAAGGTTAGAGTCCTGCATACTTCCTAATGCACTGCCTATGATCTTCCAAGTGGTTTGTGGAAACCACTCCAAGCCAGCAGGTGAAGGTCACTGGTCAAAATGGAAAAAGTTCCATAAGAACACTTAGAAATGCCCTTTTAGGATACCCTTAGGTCTGAGACACAGCTTGTGAGAGAAGCACATACATACATTTCTACCAGGATTCCCCCACAACCTACAACCATGATGGATCATCACATCGTCTACATCTTTACTTGCATAGGGCTTTCTTCTAACTATGTAAATATCCAGAACAGGTGGACCCAAAGGAGGACAGACACCACAGAATTTGAACTGGAACTCCTACCTCACAGATGAATACTTGATTCAGCCTGTGAGGAAAAGCAATTATAACACTCCAGCTAGCACAGTCACTGGCTCATGTGGTAACATCAGTGGCACAATGGTTTATTGGCCGACAGGAGGTTAGAAACAAAAAAATCAATTTTGTTAAAAAAAAAAAAAAACCTGTAATTCCAAGGCAAATGAATAATGGCATGGCATTTTAGTTACCAGAAAGAATTCTTTATGACCTGTTACCAGGGCCTGGGTGATCTTTCCTTCCTGATCTTCCCTCTTTCACTGCCTGTTTCCTCCCCAGGTGAACCTTGGCTATTTCCATGGCGCATATTTCCAGTGGAGGCATTGGACACTTTCCTGATCATGGCCTGATACTTGATGCAAATACCATAGCCTCCAGGTAACGCTCTTTCAGCTCAGGTGCACCCTCTGCTCCTTACTGGCAGACACTGCACTCATGGGCTGGCTTCTTTTCAGAAAGTTCATGAAAAAATGCAATGAAAAGAGGTCTCATGATAGGAAGAAACCCAGACCAGGCTAAGAGATACCCACCAGCATACATTTGACATAGGTTGGAAGCAGACCAGGCTGAAGCAGTTCACATTACCTGCTGGTAAAACCGAGCACCAGAACAGAGTGTGGATCAGGCCGGTTTCAGTCGCAACACAAACCAGTGCACATTACAGAATGCCAAGGTGAGGTGAGCTGTACCAGATGTGGTTGCAGCACCCAAACAGCACACATGAGAACCAGGGAGGGAGGGGCCAAAGCCAGCAGGGGGTTGTGGGCTTCTCTGCTGGACAACCACTCCCACTGGATAACATGAGTTGGGATGGGGGCAGAACAAACCAGGAAGGGCTACGACACCTGTGGGCATCATGTGAGCTACAACAGGGAAAAGCCAGGCTGGGCTGACTGTTCCGACTGGTGCAAGCAAAAATTAGAGAGGGTAAGGGTTGGTTGGGCTTTGCCACACCATCAGATGGCAGAGGCTGGCACTGGGGGCTAAATCTGTCAAATTCAACTCCAAAACCACCTGGAGAGTGCATAATCCAGAAGTGGGAGTGGCCTAGGAAGGAAATAGTAGGCACCTCCCTCTTGGGCTACTACTCCCACTGGAGAGCACAAAAACCAGGACAGGGGCAGTGGTGGCTAGACAGAAAGGCACCCGCCAATATCTGTGGGCTGGGTAGTAGGTTGGTTGGGTTGAACTAGGCTTCAGTGCCCATTGACATGTACAAGAGCTAAATGGGATGTGGGACAGACTGAACAAGTCTGTGGTGCATACTGGCATGCATGGGAACCAGGGTAGGGAGCAGGCCTGGTGGGAGTTATGGGGAGTCTCCCCAACTAGGCTACAGCTCCCACTGGTTTGCGTGAGGACCAAGTATGATGTGGGTAGG
This sequence comes from Ochotona princeps, assembly GCF_030435755.1. Lineage (NCBI taxonomy): Eukaryota > Metazoa > Chordata > Mammalia > Lagomorpha > Ochotonidae > Ochotona > Ochotona princeps. The sequence goes on from NC_080835.1 coordinate 43,150,275, forward strand.
GTCGAGCTGGACTACAACACCCATTGGTTCAAGTGGATGACAGGGCTGGAAACAGAACTGACCCAGCAATTGCAACATCCAGCATATGCATAAGTTGATTAGGGCGCCAGACTGTGCCAGACCCTGTACTGGCAAGTGCACATAACTTCGTCTGGGATCACCTCAGACAAAGTTTCTTTTGAGATCCCTCCAACTGAACTGCTGATCTCAGAACCCCAAACATGAAGAGACTATGTCAGCCAGTGGATTCTGAATAGATTTCATCGCACTTGGAATGGCGAGATTGGCAGCAATTCAGACCTGTTGAACTATCAGAACTGCTTAAGCAGGACCCTCAGAGCTTGCCTCACATCGAGGACCTGGGGTGGGTGGGAGGCTGGGTGGGGCTTTTCCCTTTGTTTCCCCTGACCCCAGATACAGAGGGGAAAAATGATGATATTAGTGTGGAAACAATGGTTTTACCCACTTTCCTGTAGCCCTTGATCCTTTGTACCCTAATCAACTAAGTAAGATTATAAAAATAAATAAAAATAAAAAATAAAATAAAATGAAAAAAGAAAGAAAAGACAGGTGGCCATTTATCCTCACAGTGGCAGGTCCCAGCTCTGACTCCTGACTCCAGCTTCTAGCCAGGGCAGACTGGAGAAGGCAGCAGGAATGGCTCAAGAAGCTGGGCTCCTGCCACTCAAACAGGAGACAGCTGGATTGAGTTCCTGGCTTCCAGATCCTAGGTTCAGCCCTGCCCCAGCCAAACCACTATGGGCATTTGAAGAGGTAGCCAGTGAATGGAGTGCTCTCTCATGCTGCCTCTCTTTGCTCTGTTGTCTGTCTCTCAAATAAATAAAGAAAAATTATAAACATACATTTCCTGAGTGCAAAACAATTTTGAAATCCATAGTTTTTTTCCTACAGTGTTCACTTTCCATGAATTTTTTAATGTAATCTCCTAGCATGTATACTTTGTTAAGCGTGGTTCTGTGAACCTGTATGTGTGCACCTGTCTTTACAATGCATGAGACACATAAAATATTGCAATGCTGTTTTACCCATAAAGCAATCAAGGCACAGAAAGGGAGATGTGCTTGCCAATGTTGGCACCTTATAAATGGAGGAGCTGGGTGTTCTTACGCCACCCCTATCCCGAGCTTGCCTACTTAACACTCTCCTGGATTTTCCTGTCTGAAAAGAACAATGGGATCTGGAGCTTGATCTGGAGAGAATGCTTATTAAATGCAAGCTGAAGAAACAAATGATTGAAGCCTATTTCTTGGCTCCCTGAAGCCCTGGACCATTGATGTGTAACCTCAGCTTTCCTGACACACCTGCCACCATCCCTAGTCTTTGGGCCCAATGCAGAGAAAAAAGTTACCTGGTCCCTGGCGTGCACCCTAGGAAGTGGCCCCCCAACTGTGAACAGTCCCTTGTTAGGCACTAATGCTCCCTGATCTTTTAAAGAATGTCCATTTCTACCAAAACAGGTAGATTGCTTCAGGGAATGACAGGCTCCTCTACTCTCTCTCTGAAGACAGAAACTCTTCCTTCGGCCCAGAGTGAGTTCGCTGGAAAAAAACTGATTTCACGCTTTGCTGAGTTTGATTGTCTTTGAACACCGGAGCATATTATCTGCCTGCCTGTGCCAGGCTGCTGTGACTGTCAGAAGGGACACAGCTGGGCCATGCTGAGGGGACATCTCAAATCTCGAGCCTTTACTGGTCCCTGGGGAGCCCGGGCAAGGGCAGAGCAGCGCCATCTTTTCTGATGGCTTTTCTGATCCTACTTGTATGTTTTCAGTCCCTGATACCCTTACCCCTGCCCATTTTGTTGCCTTCGTTGCAATGTTCAGGCTGTCTTGCTATCTGCTTACCTCAAGGTAATAACAACCTTGGTTATTCCAAAGGCTCCTCAGCCTTAACATCATGCAAAGGAACTTTCTACCCGAGACCTGCTGTGTTTGTGTGCTCAGTGTCACCTTCCAGCAAGGTCATGTCTCCAAGCCAGAGTCACTCCAGACTCTACCCTCCCCTTGATGCTGACATCCCAACATTCCAAGACCTCCCGGCCCCCAGCATCCAGCCTATGTGCAGCATGACATGTGACTACTCAGTGAACAAACAGCCTGATTACCTGGATGGAATAGACAAGAGGGTCCTTCCAAAGAACTGTTGTGTGTGTGTGAGTGTGTGTTCATTGGCTTTGTGGTCAACCCAAGGATTCAATGCAGTAGAAGAGTCCAACTAAAGTACTGAGAACTGGGGTACCAGATGGAAAATGGAAAACAAACAAAAGCTCTGACAGAGGACAGAGCTCCTTCTCATGAGTGTGGTGTATTAAAGGCAAAACTTATTTCAGAGCTTCTTTGGGTGTCTTTGCAGGGAGTTCCTAAAATGATGACAGGTTAATGAGTTTTGGACAAAGTAAGTCCAGGGTTGCTGCTGGTGTGAAGGGGGTTGAAGTGTTCTCCATAGGAAATTAACAGGGATTTGCTGGTTAGGATAGGAAGATGGCAGCATGAGAGGGGAGATGATTGTCAAGGCTGAGAGCAGAGGTGACAGCAAGAAGCCTGGCCAAACACAGGTTTTCCAGGGCTGGAAATCTCTGTAAGCCCTGTAGGCATCGAAAAGAAAAACATGACTATACAATGATGTGTGTGCCCATCTACCTGTTATCATGTATGCTCTGCCAGAGGTAGTATGTTAGCAGTGACCCAGAGAGAAGAGAAGACAATTGGGGTGATACCTGCAATGGAGTAAGGAGGTGTTGGAGGAGGTTAGGTTGTCAGAGACCAGAGATTCAGCAAAAGGTAGGGAACTGGAGATGCTGGGTGGAGGCTTTGTGCCTCCCCAAGTGTGGGTGGGGGGGTGGTGTTTGGATCATTTTCCCATCTCCATTAAGAGCCGGAAGTACACCGACAGGCTGGAGGCTGGAGGACACCCAAGTGGCTGACATCTGTGGTAGGTTATCGACCAGGACATGAAGGTTTGATGCAGGGAGCACCACAGGGACATTACGTCTGGAGGAGATTGTTTTTAAATTAGATATCTGTGATTTCAGGCGGATTAGAGAGGGAGCTGTTGTGGCACTGGCCTGAGCAGGCCTTAGGCAAAACAGAACAGAAAGGACATTTCAGAATCCTGTCTAAAGCACAGAGCCCACCCTGCTAGGTAGTAGACATAGATCAGAGATAAGTGAAGGAGGGCAGCTTTGTGTCTGGTGTGAGAATGTGGGTCAGGAAGGGTCCATCCGGGACACCCATGCTGGCAGTGCCCAAGGAGGTGGGCTGGCGAGCATCCCTCAGCGTCTGAGACTGCACCTGGTACTCAGCCAACCTGGGTCTCACTTTGCTCCCATCTGGCTGTTGAAACGAACACCCAGGGGACTCGACCTGACTGTGTGCTGCCTTGCTGGGATCTTCAGTCCCTTCTGCAAACTCAGTCCCCGGCAGAAATGGAAAGAAGCCCAAATCACAACATCCCTCATCCCCACCTCCAATGACCTGCCAAGTCCTGCAAATTCTTCTTCCCAGATAGCCTGCTTTCCCCCTTGTTCCTCCTAATGCTTTTTCTTTATCTACTCCTCACAGGCCTGTTATCACAGGGCTGGGTGCTCGGGCCTCTCACTGGGTCTCCAACTTCCCTTCAAGGTTGGACTCAGGCCAGCTAGCGCTTCAGAAATGCTTATTAAGTCAGGAGTTTACAGTTAAGAGTAAAATCTCTCCACTCTGTACCTGCCCCTGACACACATTCCCAGGCTTCCAGGGTGGTTGCCTTTCCTCAGAAAAACATGCCCACTGAAATGTTCATGTTAAATTTGCCACCATGGGAGAATGGGACATCTTTTGGAGTACTGCTGAGGACTTCTATTATCATTACTTTACTCTGTGGAATTGCATGGGTCTGGGGACAAGGGAGCCACCCTATTTCAACATGGCAGATGAGAACAGTTAAAGCTTCACATTGTCCTTTCTAGTGGCCATTTAGCAGTGACCCATCTCCTGTTCATCTTCTCTGTTTTCTTCCTCCATCTCCTTACACTCATCAGTTTGTCCTTTATTTCCACTAACATCAAGCACTGTCAAAGGCTTTACCTTCCTTCAGTCAATCCCTATACCCACCCCCCAGCTCAGCACGAGTCTCCTCAGACTTTGTAAGTTGAGCAACTGTCTTGGTCAAGGCTCCAGGGCTCTTTCTACTGTCCTGGGTGTCTCTCACATGGGCCAGGTGCACCAGGCCAGTCCCTTGTCCTTGCTCCCTCCAGTCTGTAAACTCCTGCTAGCTGGCTGTCTCTGTTGGTTCCCTCCCTTAATTCATATTCTGAATTTTATTTATCAAAAACCTTGGCTATTTTTTCTCAGAAGATGCATTTGTCATACTCCTTCACAAACTGCTCTCTGGTCCTATAGCCAGCTCCACTTCAGCACTGTTGGCTAGAACAAAACCCATCTGTGTCACCTTCCATGCCCCATCCAGAGACAAGGGCTGATGCTTTTGAGTGAAGGGCATGAGCTAAGCTTCCCATCAGAATGGTCCCTCAAGATAAAACCCTACTGCTATTTATGGGTTACTGGAAATAGACCCTTCAAGGGAGGTGTCCTTTGAGGCAAGATATGTAGACTTCAACGCTGCCTGGGATTAGTGGATTTGAGTTAGCTCCGATATTTGTGTTCATTTGAATTTGTGCCAGGTACAGAGCATGAGTCCCACACAGCCAAACAGTCCTGGGTCTGGTTCTACTCTATCACCTCCAAGCCTGTGACCTTGTGTAAGAAATTCACCTGTCTGCGACTAAATTTTCAAAACGAGCAAAATTGTATTATCCACTCAGTATCACATGAGGATGTATGAGAATTGCAATAAAAGAGTTATGATTCCATCATGATAGAGTAAGTGTTCGCTGGAATTGCTGTCACTGGTGGTGCTGAGTGGTTGTAGCACTGCTGCCTCTGGCCCTTCAAGATCATTCAACCCAGCTACTGGAACCTCTTAGGCCTGTTGGTAGCAATTCCTCTGGATCTTTGTCATTGCTTCCATCTTGGCTCTTACCCTGACCCCATCTCCGAAGTAGTGATCACTTTTCCCTGACTCCAACCTTCTAATTCAGTTTTTCCCTCTGTTCCTTGAATGTGAATCTCATGTTTATTTTCCTAATCTGTTTGACTGGTGGATGCTCCATCATGGCTTGGAGATTGGGTTGGGTCCTTTCACTACTCAAATCCAGGATCCCAGCTCTGTGTTGGTTCTACCAAAGGTCACCCTGCCTGCTTTAATTCTTCCTGTTGACCATGCACACTCCTCCCTCACAAGAAAGGAGAAAAAGAAAGGGGCAAGGACAACTGGCAAGGAAGGAGGAAAAAGGACGAAAGAGTTGAAGAAAGGGTGTAAGGTAGTAGGCTTTCTTAACTTTTTCACCCAGTGCCTACATTTGTAGTGCTGTATCTAACCTTCTTTTTAATATACATTTATTTTTATTGGAAAGGCAGATTTACAGAGAGGAGGAGAGACAGAGAGAAAGATCATCCATCTGCTGGTTCGCTCTCCAAAGTAGCTACAACTGCCAGAGCTGAGTCAATCCGAAGCCAGGAGCCAGGAACGTCTTCCGGGTCTCTCATACAGGTGCAGGATCCCAAGGATTTGGGCCATCCTCCACCAGGCCATAAGCAAGGAGCTGGATGGGAAGTTGAGTAGTTGGAACACTAACTGGTACCCATAGTGGATTTGGTGCTTGCAAGGGGAGGATTAGTCAATTGAGCCATCATGCCCTGTCTAACCTGAATTGAATTTCTATCCAATTCATCACCCATGTGGCAACCATAATCATAAAAACAACTAGCCTGTATTTTACCTTGTATTATGTGACAAGTGCAATTCAAAACACTGCACATGCATTTATTTATTTAATACTGCTGACATGTAAAAGTAGTAACAACAGTACACCCACTTCAAAGACGAAAAAAGCCACCTGCACTTGCTCATGTGCCTGATCAGCTTTGCCAGGGCCTGCACATGAGCCAGGTAGTAGAGCCAAGATTCTCATCAGAACAGTCCTTCAAGGGGCAGTCACCCAAGGGACAAACTTGTTAAACTACTGGTTAGGACACTCGTGTCCTATATCAAGGTAAGTGTTTCAATGCTCAGCTCCAGCTCCTGGGGCCTAGCTTTCAGCCAGCACACATCCTGAGAGGAGCTAGTGGTAGCAAAAACAGTTGGGTCCCTGCCTTCTGTGTGAGAGAACTAGATTGAATTCAGGCTCCTGGGCACTAGGGAAGTGATTCAGTGACTATGAGATGGGTTGGTATCTCTCTCTTTCTCTTTAAAATAGAAAATAAACATCTTTTAAGTAAAAATAGAATAGTCACTCTGGATGAAGCCTGGCTGCTGTTTTTGCATGTCTTGCTTGGCTGGGAGTAGATCCTTCTAGAGTGGATTAGACCACTTTGGGGCAATTTATTTCTGATACAGCACCTACCTGTGACTAGGAGGTACATTTTTTTTTTTGTAGTATTGAAAACAATATGTACTTAAAACAGACTGAATTTACAAAGTGTTACTAAGTTGGGCCCAACGCGGTAGCTTAGCGGCTAAAGTCCTTGCCTTATTCGTGCTGGGATCACATATGGGCACCAGTTCCAGCCCCAGCAGCTCCGCTTCCCATCCAGCTCCCCTCTTGTGGCCTGGGAAAGCAGTCAAGGACGGCTCAAAGCCCTGGGACCCTAAACCTGCATGGGAGACCCAGAAGAGGCTCCTGGCTCCTGGCTTCAGATCAGCATGGCTCTAGCCATTGTGGTCACTTGGAGAGTGAATCCTCAGATGGAAGATCTTCCTCTTTGTCTTTCTTCCTAGGAGGTAGATTTTGATGATGACCAATATTTGTGCAATAAATCTCCTGAAGAGCAGCCCAACTTGAAGAGCCCCATGATGCTGGAGAAAGAACCAAAGGACCCTGCTCCATTCTGCTCCCTGCCTACATGCATCACAGTGGGGACAGGGGATTCTGATTAGTCTTCATATCTCTCTTACTTTTAGCCTGTTGCTCTGCCCAGCCCCACCCAGGCTTGGAACAAGCAAGTTACTCATTATTATTCATACTGAGCTCTCAGGATGGTACTGAGAATCCAGTGAAATAGTATTTGCAAACATGCCTCTTCCAATGTTAGTTACCTCTCAAATACAAGGGAACTTTGTTGTCATTGCTGTCTCAAGCATTGCCAACAGGCTGAGGGACTGTTAGAGAATTTTCATACCACTGGAGAAGATGGGTAACAGGAAGGCCCCTCCACTTTTTCTTGCTGGACAGAGGGACAGTCATGCAGAGTTTGTGTTTCAAGGGATCATACTGTATTTGAAGATCTTTGGATAGCTCTGTTTCTGCCTTCCTTGTTTAAACTGTATGCAGAAAACAGCAGGAGGGTCCCACGTTTGCCCCTCACCCACTCATACCCCACCTGGATCCCTAGTGCTCGCTGCTTGACTTTGGTCTATAAACAATCTGGCAAGACTAAGTAGCCAGAATGAGTGTTTGCACAGAACAATTGAGGAAACATTCTCAGCCCAGGGACACAGCTGGGGTGAGCATCAGAACAATGCAGGCTCCTGGGAAAGGGAGAGGTTTAGTCCAGCAAACATGGCCCTGGCCTGGGCTTGACCTCTGTGTGCCACGTGTCACCTTTGGTGGGAAAATAAACAGTCTCTCCGCTTGGAATGTGTACCCCTTTGCTTGCAGAACCTGGGAAACAGCCAGCAATTGTATAGGAGGCAGAGCCTGTGTGTGAGCTGTCCTCAGCACACATGGTCAGGCTGGCTTCCCACAGGCACATCACCACGGCCATTGTCTCCCTTGGTGGGTACAGCCTGTCACTCAGGCTCCGATCTGGGGATGGGGTGGGAGCAGTGTTTTCAGTAATTTTGCAGTGGGGCAGAGGACAGGGACGTGGGTTGAGCAAGGACATCTTAGTGTTGCTTTGCTTCCCACACAGGTGGAGCAGGGTAGGGCTCACCTCCCCACCGTGGCTGTAGATGCCTCAAAGGTGCAGGGAGAAAGCAGAGCCTAGAGCTAGGAGTGGGGACAAGGGCCCTGGAGGTGGTAAGTCGGTGGTAAGTTTGCCAAGCAGGCATTAGGGAGGACCACAGCCTGCTTACCAGTAGGCTGCCCTTCTACACCTCTAAAAACCAGAAGAGCAAGCAAACAGCTTTTGCATTCAGATATACATCTAATGAATCAATTATGGCTACCTGAAACCATCATGCTGCCCAAATATTCTGGCACTGGTTCAAATTCAATGGGAAAGAGTGGTACAAATCATCAGTAACATCTCCCACAGGCATTGGTTGTGAATGGATGAGGGGAGGGCTGTAGGAGGTACTCCTTCTCTCCACAACACCTGCCCTAGAGTCCCTTCCATCCCCATCCTAATAGTGTCAGGGCCTCTCTCTTCCACCCGCAATCACCACTAACCCTATCAGGGAAAGTGTATTCTATCATTCAAGCCAGAAACTTAAATTGTAACCTTGAACTTTTCCTTCTTCATGTGCCCCAGGACATGAGTAAATTACAAACCCTTCCAGTCCTACCTTCACGAGGTCCTTTTATCCCACCCACCTCCCTTCCCTATCCAGACGACCTTGGTCTTATCCCAGTTCTTCCACAGTGAGTGAAGCACCATGTTGACAGGTCTGACTTTGCCCCCTTTTCCCATCCCACTCAGCACATCCACTCAGCACACCCCTGGTGAGAGTGATCCCTGGAAATCTGACATCAAGAAATAGAGGCTCTGGAGGTTACATACACAGAGGAGACATGGAAAAGAGCTGTCTGAGATGGCTCCAGGCCAATCATGATGCCTTGGTCTCCCAGTGAATAGAATTCAAGGTCATTTTTTCAGTTTTCCTCTTCCCTGCACTGTTTCTCTCCTCCAACTGTCCCTCTCTCATTTGCCTTGCCAATTGATCTCTTAAGTACAGTTTCTGGAACATCCTTACTCCAGTATAGGGAGCAACTAGTCTGTATAGTTCACAGACCTGCTTTGTTCTTCAAGCTCTGAATGCTAGGAAAGTTAGCGAGTTCTTAAATCACCTCATTGTTTGGTCTGATCTTTTTGATTCTGCCTCCAGAAGAATCAGGTGCTCAAAGGAATGTTCAAGGCAAAACTCAGATGACCAGTGGGTGGGAAGCAAGACATGACAGCCACTAGGGTGCCGTAATTTCTTTTTCCCAGAGCCAGCCCTTAGTAGGCAGTCCACCTGGCCAGCACAGCATAGTTTTAAGTCATTCCAGCCCTGAGGAGAGATTTATTCCCTAGAGCAGTGGTATGAATGAGAAGCAAGGGCAGGCTATTGCAAATCCAACAGAAACCCTTGCCCGTGGAAGGAGAGCTCAGTTACTCAGATATCAAGTTGTCAAGTTACGACTACAGACAGGTCAGACGATGGTAACCTTTGCCTAGGGCCAGGTTCTCCATACCTTGGGGAAAAGCTTGAGCTACCTACTGATGATGGACAAATAGGATAGCTTCCACCACATGGGGAAAGCCAGGGATAGATGAAAAAATTTATATATTTATTTTCATTGGTTTGAAAGGAAGAGTAATAGAGAGAGAAAGAGAATTTTCCACCTTCTGTTTCACTTCCCCAAAGCCTACAATATCCAGGGCCAGTCCAGACTAAAGTTAAGAGTGTAGAACTACATCTGGGTTTCCCACATGGGTGGTAGAACTCTAGTAATCCAGCCATCACCTGCTACCTCCAAGAGTGTGCATCAGCAGGATATGCGGACAGGCATCCCAAGTGGGAACTTAACCCATTACACCATAACCTCTATGCCTACTCTGCTTGCAACTGCGAAATTCAAGGTGGCGAGTTTTATCTTAGTCAGCAAATATGGGATATAATTAATGTCTGTGTGAGGCATGCAACAGGAGAGCTGACAGTTGCCACTGTTTTCAGCGGACATATTTTCTGTTTTGATCATTCATTGCCATAAGCTCCAGAAGCATCCTAAGATAGGCTGAATAGACAGGAAATCTAGACAACAGCTCATGCCTACAAAGTCACATACACAGGCGTGTGTGAAAGTCTCAGAAAGCTGGCATCCTTTGGGAGGCAATTCTCAGTGCTTATTTCAAGGCAAAAGTGAGTGGATTTTTGAAATAATTAAAAATTAACATTTAAGCTACAGAAATGCTTTCCTTTTTTCTTGTCAAGAAAGCTCTTTTAAAATTCATTGGGGAAGCCTTCCCCTGTCTCCTGAGACTGAGTGAGAAGAACCCATTATGCAAACTCATTGCCTTCTGAACTTTCCCTTCAAAGCATGTCTCATCATTTTAAATCACACATCATGTATTTAATACCTTGCACCCCTACCAGACTATAAATTCTGAGATTCCAGGACTAGGTGGCCTTGTTCCCCTGTTCTTTCCCAAGTATAATCAAAACTCCAAACTTGAAGGACTGAAGGAGATGATGGCTGTAGGGTGCTCAGGGAGGAGGGTGAGGACAAAAAGGGACAGTGAAGAGAGGAAGATGGTAGAGTCTGCAGACTGGTGTCCAGATAAGGATGAAGAACAATTGCAGCCTGAGTTCTAGAAGGTTCACCGGAGGGGATGGGAGGAGTGAAATTGAGATTTTAAAGCTGCTGGTGATACTGGTAGGATCTAGACAAGAGTATCTCAAGGGAGTTGGAAGCCAAGGCAGGGTAAAGAGGTGAGGAATTGAAACTCTCAGAAGTGGTAACTACATCTTCCCCATAGATCTTGGTATTATGCAATATAATTAATTTAAAAAATGAAATGCAATAAAAAACAGGAAAAAAAGATCTTGGTATTAAGAGAATGATTGCTAATCGCTGAAGCAGTGTGGAGAGCTGAAGGCTTCAGTGAAGATGGGGAGACAGGGAGATCAGTGGATGACAACAAGCAGAGGTAGCAGGTGGTAGTCTATGGCATGGATATTTGCTAAGTGTGTACTGCATATGAAACCTAATGCATGTTATCATGAATGATACACATAAGAATAAAATACTGCCCCTCCTTTAAGGAATCTGGTGTTTACTGTCTATAAATGCAAGACATTTATAGACTATTGATGACCTCAGTCATCACCACATACAAAGCCTTTAAGGATACAAAGGCTCAGGGACCTCATATCCAAGGAGTTTGTCATATAGGGAGAAAGACAAATAACAACGTGGAAAACTACAAACCAGCTGGACAGATGCGAATATTGAGGTGTATGCATGATGTTAAGCACACAAGAGTATTTTAACTGAGACAGAGAAGGGGATCAGAAAGATTTTCCAGGATAATTCTGCCTGGTTTCAATTCTGAAGGATGAATAGACAGAAGTGGTGTGTGAGAGACAGACTGGAGGCTGTTCTTAGCAGAGGAAAGTGTGAGTGCAGCACATGACAGCAGGTGGGAGACAAATTCTGATCCCTACAAGAAGCTCTGTATAATGGAACCTAAGAGGAGAAGGCAAGTACAGGTAGAAGATGAAACTGGACAGGTAAGTAGGTGCTGGTGCATGAAGCTTTTTAGGGCAGGTGAGGGGCACTGGGCTTCATCCTACAAAGGACTTAGAAACCATGGAATTAGAGGAAGAACACAAATCTGGATTGCTTGCAACAACAAACAATGAAAACATGCAAGCAAAGCAACAATGCAAATTAGTTCCAGCAAGAATGTTAGTGAATGCGGACAGGTCTAAAAAGTGCCTGGGAAAAGCTGGTTTCCAGTTATGACTGGCAGGGGCTTGGCTTGTGATACTAAAACTGTCCTCTTCCTCTCCCAGTCCCACTCTGGTTAGATGAAGGTGGTTACATGAAGCCTCCCAATCCAACCACTGTGGCAAAGCCTCAGTGGGATGAGCCAAGCAGTCTCATACTCTTCCCCTTTCTGCTAAAGAAGAACCCCTTCAAACTCCACAGAGAGGTAAAGAGCAAGACAGTTCTTCCACCTAAAGCTCCTAGGCCCAGAGAAAACTCTGGGAGTGTTGAACAGACTAGAACATCAATTGTGAGCGCCAATTTTTTAAAAAGCTCAGTGATAACTAGAAAACAGATTTGATGCGAAGTCTGGAAGTAGGGGTTCTAGTGAATGGTTAGGATAAGAGGTGATGAGAACCTGAATGAAGACACTGGCAACACAAGTCATAGAAGGTGAAGGATGGATGGAGGCCAAGGAGGAGTGAGAAATCAGGATGACGCTCAGGATTCCAGCCGAGACAACTGGGTGTGGCCAGTCAACAGAGATACAAGTTGCGGAAAGATGGAACAAAAGCATGAATTTATTTGGGTGTCAAACAACAGTTCAGTGCGAAGTTTTTTTTCTTAATATGCCCCAAGTGTGCAGTATGAAAACCCTAGGGGTTGGTGCTGTGGTATAGCATGTAAAGTCACAGCCTGCAGTGCATGCATTCTGTATGGTGCTAGTTCATGTCCAGGCTGTTCCCCTTCTGATCCTGCTCCTTGCTAAGGGCCTGGGGAAGCAACAGACAATGGGGTCAAGTGTTCGGGCTTCTGACCATCACACAGGAGATCCTGATGAAGTTCCTGGCTGCTGGCTTCAGCCTGACATGACCTTGACTGTTACAGCTACTTGGGGAATGATCCAGTGAAGGGAAGATCTCTCCCTCTGCCTCTTTCTCTCTGTAACTCTGCCTTTTCAATAAATAAATAACTACAATAGATTTCAAAATTCTCACACCAAAATGAACTCACACTTTTAATTTCATTTTCCATGAAAAATATTTAAAGTGTATTTTATTTCTTTCAAAGTCAAATTGATAGCAGCAGAGGGAGACAGAGGAGACAGAGAGAGAGGGAAAAAAGAAGAGAGAAATCTATCTGCTGGTTTTGCTTTCCGAATGGACACAATGGCTAAAGCTCGGCCATTTCAGAAACCAGGAGCCTAAAACTCCATTCAAGTTTCCCACATAAGTGACAAAGGCCCAGATACTTGGCCCATCTCCTACTGCTTTCATAGGTGTATTAGCAGGAGACTGGATCAGAAGTGGAGCAGCTGGGACTCTAACATGGCATCCATACAGGATGCTGGAGTTACATGCTACAACTTAACTGGTTGTGTTATAATGCCAGTCTTCACCATGAATGTTTCAAAGTGCTCTTGCTCAGACTGTTAGAGAAGGGGCCTGACACAATAGCTCAGTTGGCTAATCCTTCCTCTCCAAGCGTTGGAATCCCGTATGGGCAATGGTTTGTGTCTCAGCTCCTCTACTTCCCATCTAACTCCCTGCTTATGGCCTGGGAAAGCAGTGGAGGATGGTCCAAATCCTTGGGACCCAGCATGCATGTAGGAAATCCAGAAGAAGCTCCTGCCTCCTGGCTTTGAATTGGCTCAGTTCTGACTGTTGCAGCCACTCGAGGAGTGAACCAGCAGATGGAAGATTTTTCTCTCTGTCTCTCCTTCTCCCATAAGTCTGACTTTCTAATAAAACAAAACAGTTTGAGTGGTGATTGAGATTAATAAATTTAGCTTGAATAGCTTAAGTTTAAAGTGCATGGGACACACTCAAGTGGAGGTTTTCAGTTGGCAGTTAAGCCAAAAAGCCTAGAACTTAAAAAGGAATCTCAATTGGATAAAATAATTCCAATGTCTTCAGGTTATAGGTGGAAATAGAATCATTTGGTGAGAATGAGATGAATAAGGAGATATGTATGAAGGAAAAAGGAATAGCAGACAAGCAAAGAGTGTGAAACATAATGAAACAGAAAGGCTGGGTGGAGGATACAGAGTATATCAAAATAGACTAGAAGAATATAAACGGTGGTTGGTTGTAAGCCAGGATGGAACCTGTCCCAGATCTAAGTGTGGGGAGAGAGCGGGCATGGAAGCGACTGTGTGGAGTCAAGGGGTGCCCCTCTGCCCCTCACACCCTTAGGAGAGCAAATCAGGAAGACCCAGGAGGAATGTGGCAGCTCCTTTGAGAAACATAAGCTTGGGGGGCTAAGAGGCAAAGAGTTACACTGCTGAGAACAAAGTGGAGTTGGTTTTTTTGGCATGTGTGGTTCTAGGAGACAGACTGGGAATGTTTTGAGAGCAAAGAGTGAGGCGTGGTAAAAGGAGGCCACAGAAAGAACTGGTGACTACAGGGGCTGAATGAGGGGCCCAAGCCAGGGTGACAGGGATGAGAGTGATCAGGCTAGGCAGTATCTAGCTTCTAGAGAAAATGCTACCCATCATTATTCCAGTGCTGAGGACAAAAGGTGAGATTGCATTAGAAAATATCTTCCCCTAAAGCATCCCTCCAGTGGTTTCTCACTATCCTCAGAATACGGAGCCACTCCTTAACTCTGGCTGACAAGAGCCGGCCAGATTTGGACCCTGAGCACCTGACTCCCATGCACTGGCCCTCCCTTTCTCCTGGCACACACAAACACTCTTTCTGTACCCAGATGATCCTGCCCTTGTTCCCTGAGCAGGGACTGGCCCCTGCTGCTTTCAGTTGGGTTCTTCTTCCCCTACCCATGGCTAGCTCCTTCTGTTCACTGGGCTTCAGCTCAGACGTCACCTCCCATGGGGAGTTGTTCTCCTGCCGTCACAAGTCACCTTCTTGTCTTCAGTTCTGCTCAATTTCATTCCTAGCATGGGTTACTCTCGAAAATGCTCACATCCATTTATTTGCTATCCTTTCCCACCAGAGTGTAACTTCTAGAAGGTCATGGGCTGCTGTCTGTCTTTGTTCACCATATCTTGAGCATTGGGAACTGCATGTAGCACAAAAGAAGTGTTCCATAAATATTTACTGACTAACAATGGACTGAAAAAAATGAATATTTCAAGATGGCACCTCCTCTGCAGGCCCTGGGTAGAGCCATGGTCAAGTTCCTTTGATTCTTCAGAAACAGACAGGTTGACATACTTTGCAATGAAAAGTAACCCAAGGTTTTCCAAACAAGACACTTTTCCCTGATGTAAATTATTCTGAATATTATAAAGCATTTTCAAAAGCCCAAGCTTTGCTTATGAAAGAAAATCTATTAAAAGGTAGTTTCCCAAACAACACATCTATTTAAATAAAATATGGCAAATAATGGGCTCACCTCAAAATGTGTTTCCATAGAAGCTAGTGCACAAAACAAAAAGCCACCTGTTCTTACCTAAAATATTTTGGAGTTATAATTTTAGGTGGAACTGTTAGAGTGCCATGTTCTCAAATACCATGGAGGTTTAATGAGATGATTCTGTACTTGGCAAAGAGAATCAGAGTCAATACTCTGACTTATATGCTTACAGCACTGTGTTTCCTAAAATAGGACCGCTTTAGAAAGAAGTTGGGGCAAAAGCTTATGATGAGGCCTTCCCAGAAAACTGAGAGACCAAGAATGTGGGAAGACTTAAAGCCATGAACCAGGAACAGGACACTAGCTTTTTTTCTGAATTGTATTCCAAAGAATATTAATGTTCCCTAGCTAGAACAACAAGCAACAAAAACTGCATGAGGGTATTGAAAGGTGGTACTTTGTCTGAATAAATCTGATAATGGAGGTATTACGTAAACTGAAGAAGGCTCATGACTGCGTGGCATCCATGCCCTGGGGGTCTGCCTAAGCTGGGTGACATGTCAGATCCCTTTTTTTGATCTCAACATTTCCACAAGCAAGAACTACTAACCAAGGACATGGGGCTATGTTAATTGCCTGATTTTTTTTTATGATAAACTTGGCTTTGAGAGACTGGAGCATCTGGGCTGAGGAGTGGGCTGTGGAAGTGATAAGGGGTGAGGCGATGGACAGAGAGGAAGGAAGCAGAGCAGCGAAGACATGGCTTTGACGAGCTGGCACCGCAAAGGCTGCAGTGCTGCGTGTGGGAAAGTGGCAAGTGTTGGGATTTTCAAGTAGAATTGGTGTCAGCTAAGTCAACATCCTTGACAAAGGCTCTCAATGCTTTTCCCTCTCTTTAATTCACTTGGCTAGAAGCCAACTCTGACACAGACGTTTCCTTATCTTAAGTCTGAAGTCATTTTTTTGTATTCTGTTTGGTTTGAAGCTTATTACTGCTTCTGTTTTGATTAGCATAAATCTAGGGAGAAAAGATCCTTTTTCTTTCCTATTACAAAACTCTAGAGCCATGATTTTCAGGGAGGTGGGGCTAAGCATCAGTTTGGTACTATAAAATACAAGTTATGATGCCCAGCATGGTAGCCTAGCGGCTAAAGTCCTTGCCTTGCATGTGACAGGATCCCATGTGGGCGCTGGTTCTAATCCTGGTGGGCGCTCTTCCCATCCAGCTCCCTGCTTGTGGCCTGGGAAAGTAGTGGAGGACAGGCCAAAGCCTTGGGACCCTGCATCCTCATGGGAGACCCAAAAAAGGCTCCTGGTTCCTGGCTTCAGATTAGCACAGCTCCAGCCATTGCAGCCGCTTGGGGAGTCAATTAGCAAATGGAAGATCTTCCGCTCTGTCTTTCCTCCTTTCTCTACATCTGACTTGCCAATAAAAAAAAATAAACCTTTTTTAAAAAGTGTAAGCTCTCATTTATAAATGGAATATATCTTTCATTTATGGTTTTTTTGGTGTTTTTTTTGTTTGTTTGTTTGTTTGTTTGTTTGTTTTTGCTGTTGTTACACCATGGGAATTACTAAACGTCCTTTCACATGGCTCATGCACTTCTGAGTATTGACTGCAGGAGAGCTGGGATGCAGGGATGCCAATTAACAAGCCGAGCAGCTCTGGAGGCAGGAGCTGTTGGGCGACTAGCAAGGGAATCACTCCGTGTGACTTGAGTCACACTTCTGGTCTGTCCACAAAACCAGGCACTGCTGTTCTCATGGCTTCTCAATAAACTATGGGAGAAAATAAAGTATTTCAACAATACAAGATACAATGTCAGCTTCATAAAAGATGATCAAAAACACATGTGGTGGAACTGGCACTGCGGCATAGTAGATTTAGCTACCACATGTGGTGCTGACATCCCATATATGTGCCTGTTTGAGTCCTGCCTGCTTCACTTCTCATCCAGCTCCCTTTCAAATAAATGCATGCATTCTTTATAGATAGATAGATAGATAGATAGATAGATAGATAGATAGATAGGAAGGGGGAGAAAGAGAGAAAGGAAAGAAACTGTGTAGTTTTTTAAAAGAGAAAAACAACCAATTAGGAGAGGCATATAACCAATTAAACTTCAAGGGCTTTAAGGATGGAAATTAAACCTCAAAGTCAAAGACAGGCATAGGGAAGAAGTAGTGGGTCACACAGTTCCTTCAGCACATCACTAGGATGAATGAATCAGACAAGTATGTGCGGAGGAGGCATCAGGGCATATCATGTTTGCCCTCTTTCCAATCAGAAGAGTCCCCGGGTGCCCATTTTCCATTTGATTGCAGAGGGCGACAATCACAACTGGAGAGTTATTTGACCTCATGGATTTCAGAATCAGTCAGGCCTGTTTTGAAGTCCTGCTGTCTATGTGACTTCATACAAATGATGTAGCTCCTTGACCCTCCATTTTGCCAACTACAAAATGAGTGTAATAACACCTTTCAGAACCACCGTGACATGTACACAAAGCTCAGGGTTAGAAAGTGTCTTGGTCTAATTGTGCTGCTATGACAGACTACCTGAGATCGGGTCATTGATAAAGAACAGGCATTTATTTCTTGCTGTGTCCTCATATAGCAGAAGGTGCCAGGACAAGCTAGCACAGGGCTTTCAAGCAGCCTCACTTCTAGGGATGAGAATCCAACTACTGAGGATAAATTCTCAGGTCAGCTCACCTGGTAATGCTACCACGTTGGCAATGCCTGAATTTTGAAGGGGAGACTTGCATACCATTGAAGGTGTCAGCCCACTACCTGGCATACAGTGGGTGCACAATAATTCCCATATGTTCTAGAAGGAAAGACAGAGTACCAATTTACAGAAATTACACCAATTTTTTAAAAGATCAACTTAGTGGGGTCTGTTATGGTATAGGGAGTAAAACCACTGCCTATGACACAATGACATTCCCTGTGGGCACTGATTCAACTCAGCTGCCCCACTTCCGGCTCCCTGCTAATGTGCCTGGGAAAGCAATGGAAGATGACCCAAGTCCTTGGGTCCCCACATGGGAGTTCTGGAAAGAAGCTACTGACTCCTGGTTTCGGTTTGGCCCAGCTGTTGCCATTGTGGCCGACTGGGGAGTGAACCCACAGATGGAAGCTCTCTCTCTCTGTCTTTGTCTCTCTGCCTTTTAGATAAATAAATCTTAAAAAACAAAAAAGATTGGAAAGGAGGTGGAGTAGTTAGGACCCAAACCAGGGCTCTATACCGGATGTTGGTGCTGCAAACAGCAGCCTAGACCTGTCACCACGATGCCAGCCTCACAAGTTATATTTTAGGGTTCCCATTTATCTTGAATAAAGAAATATGCATGTCAAACATTTTGTGATGGTGTTCCACACACACATATATACTCAGGAGGTTTTAGTTACTGCTCTATCTTGAGTACATGTATTTAAGCTGTGTATCTATCCTAAGTATATATATTAAAAAAATGCCTTTTGGCACATTTGGTTTAAGTCTCCACTCAACAGTACCAGTTTATTTTCTAGTAATTAGAACTAAAATACCCAATTAGGAAATGCAATTTTTTTTCTTTTATATGACTCAAAAGTCATATTACCAACCCTAAGTGTAGTGAAGGGTCAAGGAAACCAAAAGCCCTATTTTTGAAAATCAGTTTATAGTGTATCACGTGATGGTAAGCAGAGCTGCCATTAGTCAAAAATAATTTTTTAAAAATGTAAAATTCAGGTTTCAAAAAATCTTAGGCTACAGATTTAAAAACATATCTAAAAAGGAAAGAAGGGGTAGGTTTTCCAACATCCTATATTGGAGTGCCGGTTGGGGTCTCTTCCACTCTACATTTCCAGGTACTTCCTGCCAAAGAGCCTGGAGGGAGCAGAAGAAAGTCACAGCACTTGGGTTCCTGCTACCCACGTGCGATGCACTGTTGGAACCGCAGGCTCCTGGCTTCAGCCTGTTTCAGCCCTGGCTGTTGCAAGCGTTTGGGAATCAATCACTGAAAGGAAGATGTCCCCTCTCTCTCTTTCTCTCTGACACCCTTACATGTAGATAAAAGTAAAGCTTAAACACCTGTAACAGTTACACAATAAAGATAAGTAATAATTAAAAAGCAAAAATTGTTTAAGATTTATTTTATTCATTGTACTGGAAAGGCAGATTTATGGAGAGAGAGAGAGACACAGAGAAGGATCTTTCATCCGCTGATTTACTCCTCAAGTGGCCGTAATGACCACTGGCTCGAAGCCAGGAGCTTTTTCTGGGTCTCCCACATGGGTGCAGGGTCCCAAAAGCTTTGAATCATCCTCCACTGTCTTCCCAGGCCACAGGCAGGGAGCTGAATAGGAAGTAGAGTAGCTGGGACATAAACTGGTGCCCAAATGGAATCCTACCAGTTGCAAGGTGAGGATTTAGCCACTGGGCTATCATGCTGGGCCCAAAAAGTAAATTATTTTTAATGTAATTACATTTTTTAAATGTTATTTATTTGAAAGGCAGTGTGAGTGATCCACACACAGAGGGAGAGAGAGAGAATCTTGTATTTCCAGGCTTGCTCTTCAAGCAGTTGCAACAGCCAGGACTGTGATGAGTCCAGCCTTCAGATCCCCTCAGTTCCAGCCACTGTGGCTACTTGGGGAGTGAACCAAAAACGGAAGATATTTCTCTCTGTCTCTTCTTCTTTCTGTAAATCTGCCCTTCCAATAAAAATGAACAAAAATAAGTAAATAAAATACTTATTCTTGAATACCATGTTTATTGTTCACCAACTGTAGTTCTAAACACATAGGATTTTATAATGGAAGATGTCTTCAAGATAGCAAATGTGATATTTGCTGATCTGGGTCCAGATTTCCTTTCTGTGTCATTCTGCCTTCAGCCATGTCCACTGCCTTGTGCTAATTTACATAGTTCGCATGACACCAGCCATAGCTGAGTATTAGAATCAATCTACACTCCCGTGTTCCTCAGCAACTGCTCAGTAGTCAAAGAGGAAAGCAGAGTGGAGGCTGGTGGCAGAAGATCCATGGCAGGGCAGGCAGGCTTCATTGAAGGACTTGGCATGGCCAGCTGCTGCCTCCCTCCCTCCCTCCCATAAGGCTGATCCCTCCCCGCTCTCCCCTTCTTGTAGACCCTACTCCTCTCGCCTGTGTCTTCTTCAGCTTTGTGCCTGCTTCTCTCGCTCTCCTTCATTCAAAGTTTGCCCTGACATTTGTGCCGTGTTACCCACTCCCACCTGGATCTTGTTGACTTGCTGAATTTTTCAAATAATAACCCAGAGTTCAAGTTTTTCTTTGCACCTGGGAGGGTCTGGTAGAGCCTGCTCTCCATCATGGCCCCTAGATCTGAGGGCAGTTGCCTCTTTCAGGCAGGGACATTTATCTCCTGCTTTGACACTGTCCTTACCACTTGTTACTGTGGTGTGCCTTGACTGGGTGTCCGACCCCCTTCCCTCCCCAAGGCCTCCCAACATGCACTCCTGTGGGTGATTGCTGTTAGATCTCCACCTGCTTCCTGGTAGGTGTGGCTCACAGCTTCCAGCCCTGTAAGCAGATTGTGATCTGTGATAGGACCAGAGGGTCTTGAGGAATAGACCAGATTTCTAGCCAATTGCAGTGTCATTGTTGGGTGGGGGGACTGTCACACAGACAGTCTCCTACTCTCCCCTTCCCTAGCCTTCATAAGCTTGTAATTTCTTCACAATAAACAGACACCTCCCCACCAGTTTGTGGTGGTTCTTTTGGCTGAAGAACACAGTGTTGCCTCACCCCAGGGTGGCCTCCAGGCCTGCTGGCAAGATTTTCTCCAAAATACTCCCTTCCACTTTTCTCAGAGATTTTTTTTTTTTTTTTTTTTTTTGGAAATTCAGATATACAGAGAGGAAGAGAGGCAGAGAGGAAGATATTCCATCTGCTGATTTACTTCCCAAGGGGCCACAACGGCCAGAGCTGAGCCAATCCGAAGCCAGGAGCCAGAGCCTCTTCTGAGTCTCCCACACAAGTGCAGGGTTCCAAAGCTTTGGGATGTCCTCAACTGCTTTCCCGGGCCACAAACAGGGAGCTGGATGGGAAGTGGGGCAGCCGGAATAAGAACCAGCACCCATATGGGATCCTGTCACATGCAAGGCAAGGAGTTTAGCTGCTAGGCTACTGCAACCAGACCCACTCCCTCCCAGTTTCTGACATCTCTCTCACTTTCAGTGTTACCTTAGGATGTCTGTTTTTGCCACTGACTCTGGTCTGTCTTGTCCTGGGCCAGGCGCTGGGTTCAAACCATCCTACATTTTGCCCCTAGACTTGGTCTTACTGACTTAGTTCTGCTTCTACTTCTTGAAGTCAGATGCCTGACCCAGAAGATCCCTGAGAAGGCTTGCCAGCTGCTGGAGCCCCAGCTCTCCTATTTGAGCACAAACAATCTATTGGTGGAGACAGGGCCTCAGCTTGCTTCTAACAGCTGCATTTACCCTTTCCTTGGTCCAAAAGAAACACTGCAGAAAAGACAGGTTTTCTACTTTCTTCATGATGACAGTGTCCTGTGGCTAGTAAGAAATGCACAGGGACGGGGTGACTCATCAGAGCAAGGTTGCATGTAAAGTGGTGTAGGAGTGCTGGCTCCTTCATTCAACATCTCCTTTCCTAATTAGACATCTTAAAAGAAAGCTAGCAGGAAGGAAAGACGAAGGTCAGCCTTGACCCTCAGCTCCCTGAGCTCTTCTCTCTGACTCCCCAAGATCCATCCTGGACATACATCAGGTACTTGGATTTGAAGATTTATCGTATTTATTTGAAAGGCAGAGTGACAGAGATGAGGGGGACATAGAGACAGATTTTTTCATCCACTGGTTCACTCTCCCAAATTGCCTTCAACAGCCAAGGCCAAGAGCCAAGCACTCCATCCCGGTGCCAGGAACTTGGATTCTCTTTTGCTACTCTCCCAGGTGCATTGGCTGTGAGCTGGGTTGCAAGAAGAGCAATCTATACTGAAATTAGCACTGCGTTCAGGGATATCGGAGTCATAGGTGGCTACACCACAATCACAAACTCCAGTTGCTTGAATTTAAAGTGGTCCTCGGCCTCAGCAGGGGTTTGGAAAGTGCCCTTTCTGTTTATTATGCAGAGCCACCATTACAAGGGTAGGAGAGCAGGGTGGCTGGATATGAGGCTGAAGCTGTTTAGAATAGCATGTGAGTTTGGACGTCTGTCCCCAAATCTGGACTTCCCTCAGGGACGCTGAGATGATTGAAGGTAGGAAATGCCTATGGTTTCCTGTTCCTGCACATGTGTTGATTTAATAATAAGCTAATCATCTGATGGCGCAGTCAGGAGCCATAGGTTACCCAGAATGTTTTATCTGCCATGTTCTTTTAAAAACTGGCTAATCACGAGGCATTCTGAAGCTGTAATGCTCACCTGATACCCCTGAGTGGAATGGGCTGGCCTCCTTTAAAGAAGCAAAGACAGAGGAAAAGAGACCTTTTCTCTTGTGATTTGTGAGCCTGGAGTTGCTCCAATGCTTCACTTCAAAGCTTATTTTCCTCATTTCACGCGTGTCGTTTTATCTTCTGCTACCTGCTTCGAAATAACCTTGTCTTTCCGGGCCTTAGTTATCCCACATAAATCCTTCTGCCATTTCTCAGAAACCACAGCACACTGCTTTGACAGCCTTCCCGGAGAGCTCCATCCACCAGCAGGGCCCCGCACTGCCACCTAGTCTGGCTTAGTGTGAAACAAATAATGAGCTTTCTCCTGCTGAGGAGTCGCATGGAATTTGTAAAATGGGATTTAATTGGGGCTGAATAAACTCTGCTTTAAAATTCCTCACACATCAGCCTCTGCCCAAGGGTGACAAGAGTCTGTATTTGCTCAGATTTCTAACAGAATTCTAGTCCCACAGCCCAGTGCCCAAGACAAGCGGTGCCCCTGGGGACCCTTCAAGGGCCTTCCAAGCCATGTGAGTCATGCACCTGTTCTTGTCCTGTTCCTGAGAAGTTCCAAGCTAACAAGAGAGACCAGAGAGCCACACAGGAAGTCAAAATTTCAGGTGGAATTAGAAGCTTTCATCATTTAGCAGGGAGCTGTTCTGGCTACCATCACATCCACAGGCTCCATGCTATCCCCATGGCACTTTCACAAGAGGGGCGCCATCACCTGTTATAGATGGAGAAAACAAAATCAACCTCCTCATTAATGGAAGTCTGAGCCTGCTCAACAGGAAAGCTGGTCTCTGACAAATCTTTCTGTTGCATGGAGACTGCAACATGCAAATGCTGTGCATCTTGGGAAGGAGTAGGAAAAGGTGGCTCCCTCGGGGGCAGGGCAGCACTGGGGGTGAGGCGAAGCTCGTGTCCGCCCTGGCTGGCTGTTTGTACAGAGATCCCAGCAGCAGGGGAGGAAGGAGAAAGGAAAGGAAGACTGACTATGGCTACCTGGATGACTGACAGGTTCTGTCTCCACTTACGGAAATGAAAGGTGCATCTAGAATCAGGATAGCAAATAGGCTGTAGCTCACATGCCCATCCAGCCCACTGGGAGTGGCTGCCTGGAGGACTGGATTGAGAAGAAATCCATTTTAGAAGTGAATTTATTAATTTAGATATAGGAAGAGATGCAAAGGAGAGAGAGAGAGAGAGAGAGAGAGAGAGAGAGAGAGAAAACTTGAGAGCTCCCATCTGCTGGATCAATGCCCCAAATGCCTACCATGGAAAGAGCTGGGCTGGGACCAAATTCAGGAGCAAGGAACCCAATCTAGATCTCCCATGTGAGTGGCAGGGGCCCAATCACTGAGTCATCATCTGCTGCCTCCTGGGGTGCACATTAGCCAGGAGCTGGGGTCAGGAGTGGAGCTGAGTCTCAAACCCATGCACTTTGATTTGGGATAGAGTCATCTCAGCCAGTGTCTTAGTGCCCAGGCCAAGCGCCCAGCCTGAGAAGCATGTCGGTTCTTGGTCTAGGTGCTTGGGAAGAAAAGAAACTGCTATTTGGTGCTTATGTAGCAGGGTTTGGAATGGAGAGGAAGTTCAGGAGATTTGGGGCTGACGGCCAATGATCTCATTGCCCTTAGAGACAGAACAAGTACCACCATCTGTAAGCTTCCTCATGAATTGGTTCTAGTAGCTTCTCTAGCACTGTGTTCGACGCAAGCCCCTTCTGCTTCCTTATATACCGGCCTTGGTCCCTTGCCCACAGACTTAAGTAAACAGAAAATTCACAGTGGACACTCACACTCTTGGGTCTCTACTCCTCAGCGACAGGGCAGATGCTTTGGATGTGTGAGAGCTCAGAGGCCCAAGAGCTCTGAGTTGCAGAAGCTCCTGCAAGAGAGGCAAGGGTCAGTGGTGGTGGCCGATGGCAGTAATGTACTATGAGCCATATTTAGGCAGACCCAGAAGACCCAGAAGACCAAGAAGAATGTCCACAGAGAATGAGCAACAGAGAGGCCCAGCCCTACTTATCCTTTAAGAAAGCCAGCAGTCAGGAAAGGAAGGTGCCAAATTGAAGTCCCCTTGGTCAATGAAGACATCAATGAAGAAATCTCCCTGGTCAATGAATAAATTGACCAGGCATGTGAGACCCAAGATTTATAGGATAAAGGAAGGCTTCGTCCTCAATCCCATCTGCAATAGCATTTATCGAAGAAACAAGCAAATACAGGGGAAGGCTCTGCAGTCTGTGTATGAGCTGTGTCAACCACAGGCACATCATTTAAACTCTGAATATAGCTTCTTCATCTGCACAATGGGAACCATATTCATGTATGTATCTTCCCAATGCCAAGCCCTTAGATGACTCTTGCATGAACAAGACTCAACTGCCATCCTCCAGGATCTCACTATCTAGCCAGGAAGATGGTCACAGATGGAGGAGGTGAGAGCCCAGAGGAAATGCTTGGCTGCTTTTCCCTGATGTGTGTCTTCCAAGACCTAACTAAACACGGAGAGTGGATGGAAAGGAGACTAACACAGAGCCTGGAGCACAGGCACTATTTGAGAAATAGCAGATGACTTTGGATCCAACAAGGACAAGGTCTTAGGGTTCTGGAGACAGAATCGATAGAAGGTAACTAGCTAGCTAGCTAGATACAAGGGGGCTTTCATTAGGGGGGTTCATGTGATGATGATGAGAAGTCAGTTCAGCAACAGGTAATTGAAGGCCTCTCGGATGCTAGCAGCATGGCTCAGTCCAAGTGGAAAGGCCTCCGAACCAGGGGAACTTTAGAAGCCTGAGTCTGGGAGGCTCTGCTTAAGTCTTGAAGTTCAACATCCAGCAATTAACCCCCAAGGCAGGAGTCAGGTACATCCCAGCTCTCAGAGCCAGAGACCAATTCACCTCCTGTGTGGGGTTATCACCATGATAAGGCCAGGTCTTCCAACCTGGTCCACTCAGACTCACATGCTAGTCTGATTTGGAAAAATCCTCACATACATGCCCAAAATAATGATTTTCCACCTTTCAGGAATGTCTTAGTCCCACCAACTTGATACTTAAAATTGACCCTCCTGGCAGCTGAGATGCATGCAGTCATGCACGGAGGGAGAATAAAGAGAAAGGGAACTTGCTCAAGCTGCTTTAGAATCAAGATGTTGGGAATACATGCCGGGCTATGAGCATTGGCTTGTGAGCAGTCTCTTCTACCCTTAGCTGACTCTCCAAGGTCTCAGCAGCTCAGGTCTTGGGGGACATCTCTCTGACTTACCCACAAAAGGACCAGCTTAGGTCTTGCCTCAGGGGCCCAAGATCTGCCATTCTGTTTTGCTCCTCCATCGACAATACTCCCCAGGTAGCTTCCTGCTAGATGTATGCTCTGGTGTGTCTCTTGATATGATGCATGAGCTGAACCAAGAAATGACAAGTCCGTCTTCCTATCGCCGAGCTACTGCTATCACTAACGACCCAAGATAGGAAACAATCAAATGACATGGACAGCGCAGGGAAAGTGTTTCAACTAATTATTCAGAAATTCAGACAGGGCAGATAATTCAACATTTTTTGCTACCAGAAAAAACAATACGTAGAGCCACTAATGCCTTCTAAATGCACATGAAACAACTTTGCCAATAGGCAAATAATCAAATTGTTCTGAATAATCCAATCCAGTGTTTTTCTGCTTCTTCTTCATGCTAATTTATTCTGACATGGCTTTTCAATAATGAAAATCTGTTCTTGCAAAATCCATTTCATTGAGATTTTCCCATATTGAAATGGAGATGGAAGTGTCATGGAGAATTAGATTACTTGTTCTTATTCCAGGGCTTGGCATTCCGGGGAGGGCCCTTTGTCTTGCAGTGGGTGACCAGATGGCATTAATTTGAGAGGGGGCAAGTGAGCCTTCCTTCACAGACCAGGCAATTGTTTTCATAGTGCAGTTTCCATCTAATCGAAGCCCCTTGCCTGCATAGGCTTCATTTGCTTCGTGTGAAATTTGTTAATTTTCAAAGCATTTTCAGTCCTAATCATTAGCACCAGGGCTAAAAGCTAGTGTAAACAACCACCTCAGTGACTATAGGACATGTGCTGGTGTCTTAGTCCAGAGTAATACTTTCCAGGCACCCAGAGTCTTGAGTAGCATAAGCAAAAGGAGGCATTGATAATTACACACACACACTTGGGGAGTAGGTCTTGGGCTAGGGGATGGGGTCACTGTCGGGGACGAGTTACAGTTCTTTCTGCAAGAAACCAAGGCTGAGGGTAAAACTTGTCTAAGTTCACTCTATAGAAGAACCACTGGGGACTGTATTAAAAGTTGGGCTCCTGGTGCCCACTCGGCAGACACTGAAGCAGTGGGCATGCCAGAGGTGTCCTCAGGCAGCTTACTGCATGTACTAGAGCTAGATAGCCGCCCTTTTCCTTGACAAGCTTATTCCTAGCACTCCTGGAAATATCTTAACTACAGGGCAGGAACTGTTCTCCTTACATCAGGTAAACAAGGTTTAATTCACATCAAAATTATTTTATTATTGCTATAGAAGTTTTTGATAAGGCTTATTTTATCCAGTGTGGCCTTAATTTTCATTTTTTAAAATAATTATTGTTAGAAAGGCAGATTTACAGAGAGAAGGAGAGGCAGAGAGAGTTTCCACCTACTGATTCACTTTCCGAATGCCTGTAACAGCCAGAGCTGAGCTGATCTGAAGCCAGGAGCCAGGAGCTTCTTCTGCATGTCCCCCATGGGTATGTGGAGATCCAAACCTTTGGGTCATCCTGTGCTACTTTTCCAGGTCACAGGCAGAGAACTGGATGGGAAGTGGAGCAGCAGGGACCCAAACCGGCACCCATATGGGATGGTGGAACTTGAAAACAGAGGATTAGTCTGTTGAGCCACAGTGCCAGTCCCCTGATATTTGTGTGTGTCTGGTTTTTTTAATAAGATTTGTTTTATTTTCTTATAAAGACTTAGAAATAGGAGAGACAGAGAGAAGGAATTTTCATTCATTCTACAAGCCCCACTTCCTAAACTCTCCCACAGAGTCTGTTCCTAAAGAATGAAATTAGTAATAGTGACACTAAGACATATTGATCAACAGTGCTGTGCCAGGAGGCCCTTCGCATGCTTTGTCTCACTTAATGCTTACAAGCACCCTGTGACAGGAAGCTTCAGGAATCCTGGGTCCAAAACTGGTCCGAATTCTTGCTCCTGTTGAAATGAGCTTTCACAAACCAGTAGCAAACAGATGCAACGTAAATTGTTGAACCAACAAGTTAAGGAAAGAGGGCCCGAGAAAATCTCAGAACAAAAGGGACCAGATGTAGCAGAGTATAATGCAACCATGGAATCTGAGGGCCAGGGCATCCAAAGCCAGAGTTTGAAATTCAGAGCAGCTAGGAGTGGGCCAGCACAATTGTCTCTCAGGTCTGGGTTCATTGTCTGGGACTGGTTATTGTAGCCAACAACTACCAAAAATGTGTGGGTGTGGCGGGGGAGAGGCCAGGGTGTGTAAAAGTCAGGTGAGGATCATGAAGGAGGTTTGATTTCATAATGGGGAAGTCAGTTCCCCTTGGCTAGCGATGGTCAATGAGCTTCTCTGCCTCGCCCAGGCTCCCGTTCTGTCCTCAGGTTGAATCACTGGCTGCTCCCAGACTCCCAGAATGCTTTCCTCCTCAACCTGTCAATTCCCTTACCTATATCTGTTCTGTGTTTATTAGCTGCCTCCTCTTTTGTTATCAATTACTGTGTAACATGTAACAAACCATCCAAAAGCCACTGATTTTTATAAAAGACCACCATTTTATTTGCTCATGATTGGGTGGGCCAGTTGGGCAATTCTTCAATTCTGTTTTTGGGAGGCAAAGCAGAGAAAATTAGAAGGTATTGCTGGTGCCAGCTTGTGGCATACCTGGAACTGTACTGTCTAGCATGACTTCATGGGTAGGTCCAACAGTGGGCAGCCTGAGTGATCTAAGAGGATTTTCTCTAAAAATTGTAACAATTTACATTCTATGTTAAAATAACTTGAATAGAAGAAGTTAAGGCATCACAACACAGAGAAATGATAAGTGCTTGGGTCAGTGTTATGGCTCAATTGTCTAATCCTCTACCCGCAAATGCCTGAATCCCATACGGGTGACAGTTCATATCTTGGGTGCTCCATTTCCAATCCAGCTTCCAGCTTATGGCCTGGGAGAGCAGTAGAGGATGGCCCAAGTCTTGGGGCCCTGCATCTGCATGGGAGACCTGGAAGAAGATCCTGGCTCCTGGCTTCAGATCAGCTCAGCTCTGGCCATTGTGACCACTTGGGGAGTAAAAAAGCAGATGGAAGATCCTTCTACCTCTCCTTCTCTTATAAGTCTTCCTTTCCCATAAAAACAAATAAATCCTTAAAAAATGATAAATGCTTGAGAGATTAAAATGCTAATTATACCGATCATTACACATTATAAACATGTACCAATTTATTCACCCTGTATACCATATATATGTACAATTTATTATTTGTCAATGAAAAATAAAGAATAAAAGGAGTCTTTTAAAAATGTTTAAGCCCACTCACTGTGTAAGGGGACTCTGCATATGGCTCTTCTCTTGCCCTGGGTTTCACATGCTGCAGTGATCTGAGCTGGGGTTTGGCAGGTGACCATGGAAGCAGGCCAGGGGAGACCTCAGTGCTCCCGCACAGTTGGACCTGGGCTTGCATCGCATTTGCTAATGTCCTTCTGGCCAAGTCATATGACCAAGCTCAGACATGACGGGAGAAAGAACAAACTTCACCTCTTCATGGAAATAGCCACAAAGCACGTGTGCCCATGTTATGCAGTTTACCCCACCTACTACAGGCCAAGCACCATTCGGGGCATTATGGAGGTCACTAGGTGGAAAAGACACCCAAGTTTTTGCATTTTCTGTGCCCAATAGTTACAGCAGTACTTGGGAAGTATACAGAAATTCTGTTGTTGAGATCCTATGGGGCTGTGGTTTGCATCTGCCTTGAACCCTAAGACTTCATGTTTTGGAGACTTGGTCTCAGGGGGATGGGACAGAGGTGGCAGACCTTCAAGGGGCAGCACAGTGGGATGGCACAGGAAGCACTGCCCTTGCAAGGGAGTAGAGCAAAACTCTTGATTGGTTTTCCCAAGCGGCTGTTACAAAAAGAACACGTCTGGCCCTTCCCCAGCCTCACTGGCCTCCGGTCTTCAGACGGCATCTCTGCCTCTTGCATGTGGCCCCACCACAAGGCCCTTGCCAGAACCAATGTGATACTGAACCTCCTGAAGTGTGAGCTAACCAAACCTCTTTTCTTTATAAAGTTATCCAGTCTCTTGAATATTACTGTATAACAGAAAAACACTAATACATATGGTGAATGCAGAATAAATGCAGGGAGAAGAAACAGAGTGGGCTTTAAGCTTACTTTGTGATAACCTTGCAGGGAAACTTTTCCCCCTGTTTTTTAACTATTTTATTGAAGTATAATTAACAGACTACACAATTTTACTGTGTAAAATGGCTAGTTCAGTCATTTTTAGTATATCCATGGAGTTTTGCAGTCATCGCCACATCTAGTGATTTTTATGTTTTTAAAGATTTACGTATGTATTTTTTATTGGAAAAGAACATCTACAGAGAGGAGAGACAGATCTTCCATCTATTGGTTCACTCTCCAAGTAGCCACAATGACCAGAGCTGAGCTGATCCCAAGCCAAGAGCAAGGAGCTTCCTCCAGGTCTCCCTTGTGGGTACAGGCTCCCAAGGCTTTGGGTCATCCTTGAATGCTTTTCCTGGCCCCAAGCAGGAGGCTGGAAAGGAACTGGAGCAGCTGGGATTAGAATTGGCGGGCATATGGGTTCCTGGCACATGCAAGTCAAAGATTTAGCCACCAGGCTACTGCGCCAGGCCCTTTTTTCCATCTTAATTAGCTAATTTGAGAGAGACAGAGATGGAACCACTAGTTCATTTCCCGAATGCTGCAATGGCTAGGGCTGGGCAGGAGCAAACCATCAAGCAGGGTATTTAATGTGGGTCCTCTATGTGGGTAGCCGGAGCCCATTTGAGTTGCCACCAATGTTTCCCGGGGTCTCCATTAAGCTGGAGTCTGGAGCTGGAGTCAAGCATCACCCCCAGACGTTCTGATATAGAATTTGAATGTTTTAATCAGAATCTTAACCACTAGGCTAAACACCTGCCCCACAACCTAATTTCAGAACATTTTCTTCCAGCAATCACTCCTGTTCTATGCCTCCCAGGCCCCACCCTCTAACTCCTGACTAGAGGTTAAGGAAGGAAAACAGCTGTCAAAAATCCCGAGAACAAAGGCAGACAGTGCTAGAATTAAACACTCGGTGGGAAGATACACAAAGAGAAACTTCATTTCAGGTCAGCACTGACTGCTTCCCCTGCCCCTCTGCCCACTCCTGCCCTCTGGCACAATGAACTCGCTCCTTTAGATTTGAGGAAAAAAAGAGAGAGCAGCCTGTATTCATTCATCTAGTTAGCCAGTGATCCCCAGGTCACGCCCTGGGAACACACACAAAGGGGTGGCCCTTCCTCGGGGTGGAGGAGGGGATGCAGCGTGGAGAGTGGCAGGAGAGCAGGGTAAACCTAGAGATGATACTGATGGTAACACCCTCGGCCACTCCTCCTGATGGCCAACCTAGGGTGTGGCAAATCCAGCCAGAGAGAAGAATATGACAATAAGCGGTTGACATTGTTGAAGCTCCACATTGAAGCATTCAACTAACATGCCTAGGATTTCCTAGGTACTTGAAGCAGCAATTTCCCCCTCTTTATTTTCTTTTCTATTGTAAGTCTGGCATTTGCCACTTGCAATCAAAATCAAGTGTATTCAGACTCTTACGTGGTTTCAGCTCCTTCCTGTCCTCTTTGCCAATTATTGTCAGAGAGTTTCATAGTTCAGGAGCAACGTAGCCCTTGCTGTCTGCAGAGACCAGCTCAGATGCCACTTCCTCCAATAACAATTGTTAATAAACTCCCTGGGTTATTAGTGAGTTAGGAGAGATAACGATGGAATGCAAGTGGAAAGTCAGATAACAAATATGGAAATAAATGTTAGACGAACCTGGACTGCTTTACCTTCCTGGACACATAAAATGGAAATCAGATTATTTGGCCATAAACATGAACAAAGCCTGTTCCCTTCCCCTGAGAACTTCAGTCATTAGCCTAGAAGCCTTCTGCTAGACCTGCAGACAGGGGCCGTCATCCCACGGCTGGCCAAAGAGCTGTGAATCAGTCTTTGCTGCGGGTCTGATGGAGACTCACCCGAGGTACTGGGGAGCACTGCCAAGCCGTGGGGTAGGCCCCTCAGCAGACTATGACAGTTGTAGCATCATTCAGCCTGCACTTGTGGGTTTTCTGCAGCCAGGCTCAGCCACTGATAGACAGTGGCAGAGAAACTGATCAGCCACAGGCAAGTGACACACAAGGGGCTCAAGACAGAGGAAGTGGCTGCAGCTAGAGATGAGTTAGTCACAAAATCCTAACCTTTCTTCCTGTTCCCCAGAGTGTCACACAGTAGGGTCGTGATGGGCTGCCAGGCCAATGGGTGGCCAGACCTCCTGGCCTCTGTCCAGCAGGTGAGAAGTACAGTCCCAGTTTTGGTTGCTTGCAAAGAGGGAATCTTTCATGATTGCAGAAATGACTTGAGATCTTCCACTGCCATGAAGAATGTGGATGCCAACTTCACTGGCTGCAGACTTGGGACAGTTGTGGGGAGGACATGCTCCCTGCTTTCCTCCCCAAAGCAGCCACCACTGAGGGCCACACAGAGAGCAGGAAACAGAGCTGGTCACCCAGGCATCAGTCAGCCATCAAGGAAACCACAAGGAAGGGGAAGAAACAGATCTTTGCTTCAAGAAACAGATCTTTCCGACTTTGATAACTCCTTGGAGGTTGGAGTAGGGAGGTGGGACAGGGGGCGGGGGAGCTGCTTCTACCAGATATGGAGGGAAGAGCCAGGCCATGCCGGCAAGGATGGGTTCCTTGAGAACACAGCTGGCGTGGGAGAATTCCACAGCCCCACGAGGGCTGTGTGGGGGCACCTGGCATGAGTCATACATGGCAGCATCCCACACACAGCTCAATCCATCACAAGCTGAGAGGGAACAGCATGTTGTGGTGTCTGGGCAGGTGGTGAACGGAGTGGAGGTGCTGTCATAGGAACTGGAGATGAGCAGGAGGCATCCTTCTCCATATTTCCTTGGAATGCTTTGTGAGGGAGGTCTTGGTGAAATCCAAGAAGAGTCTGGAGCTAGATTCAGATCTGGCTATTGACTGGCTGTGTCACGTTGCAGGAGCTCCCTAGGCTCTCTGACCTTCATTTCCCTCCACTGGAAAGTGGGAATAAAACAAACAAACAAACAAAAAACCAACTTTCTGGAGTTGTTGGGAGAACTGAGTGGACCTGTGGTGGGGTCATAGTCAGGGCCACTTCCGCCCCTGTCTTGGGTTTCCCAAGCACCTTCACTTTTAAGGGAGCAGTGGTACCTCCCAACCCGCGGGCACTGACAAGAACTATGTTAATCAACACAGTAAACAGAAGAAGGGGATTGATGTGTTCTTCTTCTCACACGAAGTTGAGCACGAGACAGGTTATGGTAGTGAATATTAATGCATTTGAAGTGAGAAGAACCACTTAGAACAGAAACCGTCTTGCTTGCAAAGATTTATTCCCCATGTAGTTTTTCATGGCTCATAAAAGGTGATGGATGAATGTAATTTTTAGTTTAATTTCTTGCCATGCAGTTCAGTAATTTTTGAGATAAACTCAAATTACTAGGGATCTGGAACTGTTCAAAGCGAGGAGCCATGTGTGTCTGGTTATACAGAAGACAAGGCGAGTTCAATTTTTCACGTCAGTCCAAGAACGGGTGACTAGAGCCCTTTGCAAACTCTGAAGTTAGCTTCTGCTCCCTCCAACTAGAAACCAAACCTCCTAAAAGTGAACATTGATTGGTATCCATGTGGGAGATAAGAACAGAGACACGGGAAAGTCTTACAGATTGTTTCCCTGTGTAGTTGGTCTTTTTAAATCACTCAGATGTTTTAATTTCTCTGACTATGGAAAGGTAAAATTTGAGATTATGGGGGGTAGGGAAGAAACTTATTTTGATGTTTCCTGTAGTTTTAAATTGCTTAGAGGTGATTGAGAGCCCGAGACCTTTAAGGCATCAGCAGTAGGGTAGATAGGGAGAACTGAAGATTTAGAATTAATCAGAACCAAGAATAAACAAGACAAGTGAGCGTGATGAGAACTAGAACCCTGAGCAGAAGCTAGGCTATTGGGGAGACTGTGGTGGGGTTAATGTGTAAGGTTTTGCAGGCCAGAATGTGTGCAAATGGCAATCAGTCTATTAAGCAATTGATTGATAGATACATAGGGTATAGTTAACTAGTGACCAAAGGAAATTAATAGTGTAAAGAAAGTTATAACTTCTAGTGGAGATGTGTTTTTGAAAGCAAAAAAACAAAGCAAAACAAACAAACAAGAAGCAATCTTCTTTCATTAAATTTTGCTGGGAACTTCCAACTACTCTAAAAAATAAAACCTGCAGGCCCAGCACAGTAGTCCAGTGGCTAAAGTCCTTGCCTTCCATGAGCTGGGATCTCATATAGGTACTGGTTCTAATCCCAGCTGCTCTACTTCCCTTCCAGCTCCCTGCGTGTGGCCTAAGAAAGCAGTCAAGGATGGCTCCAAAGCCTTGGGACCCTGCACCCATGTGGGAAACCTGGAAGAAGCTCCTGGATTCAGACCTGCTCAGCTCTGGCCATTGCAGCCACTTGGAGAATGAACCAACGGATGGAAGATGTTTCTCTCTCTCCTCTCTGTATATCTGCCTTTCCAATAAAAATAAATAAATCTTAAAAAGGAAAGGTAAAATTTGCTTAAAATTACATACCCTACGTCATGTTGCTTCTTGCCTTCAATGGGTTTCTATTTATTAAACAGTATTAGGTTAAATAAAATATGCTACTACTCTAATGAAGATCCTTTTGTTCTTGTTATGTTCCCGAAAACAAAGAGAAAAAGATAAATGTTCAAGCCACCACATGCTTTGCTCTCTCGATCACTGACAATAACCTGAACAGAATTATTCTCTATCAGCAACTTCACCGCAGCGACATTGCACACAATCAGAATTACAATTTCAGTCTGGTTGGTGAGAAGATACTTCTAGCAGGCCAGACAAGGCCAATGCATTGAAAATGGAGAAAAAGCAAATTTCTCCATGGTTATGATTCTGGTTCCATGGCTAAAATAGTCTCCAGAGATCAGAAAATAATGCCAGCGTGGAAAATACAAAAGGCAGAGCAGGTGAGGATATAAGAAAAACTACTGTGGCTATTGAAGGAATCTGAGCATTCCCATATTTTTATCGTGCATGCTACATGCCTTCTACCTCTTCTCTTTAAAGGAAAAAATGCCACAGACTAGAAACTGCTAGAAGCAAGAAGATAGGACATCAAATAAAATGAGCTATAGTCTTAACACTCTACTTAATTTTTAAAAAATTTATTGGAGAGCCTGAGAGAGAAATTGAGAGATAGAGAGATATTTGGGGGTTGGTGTTGTGGTGTGTATTAGTGGTGTAGCAGTGAAGCCAGTATCACACCAGTTCCAGATCCAGCTGCTCTACTTCCAATCCAGCTCCCTGCTAGTGACCTAGGAAAGCAGTGAAGGATGGCCCAACTTCTTGGGCTCCTGTGCCCAATGTGGGAGATTTGGCAGAAACTCCTGGTTCGTGGCATCAGCCTGGCCCAGTCTCAGACGTTACAGTCATTTGGGGAATGAACTAGTAGAAGGAAGAATCTGGCTCTTCCCTTCTTTCTTTAATGCATGTCTTTCAAAAAAAAAAAAGTTTAGAAAAAGAGAGAAATTTTCCATCCACTGGTTCACTCCTTAGCTGGTCATTACAGCTGGGAC
The DNA here is from genome assembly GCF_030435755.1 of Ochotona princeps. Classification (NCBI taxonomy): domain Eukaryota; kingdom Metazoa; phylum Chordata; class Mammalia; order Lagomorpha; family Ochotonidae; genus Ochotona; species Ochotona princeps. The sequence goes on from NC_080835.1 coordinate 43,185,659, forward strand.
TGGGCCAGATTGAAGCCAGGGCCAGATGCTGCAGACAGAAGCCAGGAAATCCATCCAAGTCTCACCCAAGTGTTTCCCAACTGTATTAGCAAAGAGCTGGATGAGAAATGGGGTAGCCAGGACTCCACCTGGCACTCTCGCATGGGATCCTGGCACTGTAACTGGTGATAACCTATTGTGCCATAACTTCAGCCCCATCCTCTTAATTTTTTCTTTTACACTTGCATCCTACTGATTTAGGGAGAGGAATTGAAGTGACTTTTAATAAAAGATTCAAAGACATTCTCATCCTAAAATAAAGTAGAAGAGACAAAAAGTCGCCCAACAAAGGGAAAGAGGTTTGGATCCTAATCCCTCAGCTTTGTGCACATACTGAGTGGCAGAAATGCCTAGACACAGGTCCTCTAAACCCACCCAGTGTCTAGTGTCCAGGCCCAGGACCCTGGCCCCTGACCTGTTTACCATTCTCCGTGCTTCCAAACTCACTGCTCCTTTCATGCTTGCACTATGCTAGCCCACCTTGGACCCTGCTGCTTGGTGCCATTCCTTTGGTTTTGACCTTCAGCTTCTCTAGCAGATAATCCCTCTGGCTTATTATGTGGGAGGAAATTGATCCAAGATCGGGGGTTGGGGGGGAGAGATTTAACACAAATTGCTTCTGACATCGTATACCAATCTAAACATTTATTGACTCTAACGAACTATTCAGTCAGACCAGTGCTGCAGAGCCATGTAAATCGTTCTCTGACATTTGCACACTTGGGCAGCGCCACCTCACTCTCAACCACCGTTGCTCCAGCTTCACTAGGCACTCCTTCCTTGGCAGTGTCTGCTGGTTGTGCAGCAGCTTTGGTCTTTCGATGTTGCTGCTCTGCTTTGACCTCAGGTTCCCCACAGGTCCCAGATAGGGAGCTTCCTATGTTGTTACTGGTATACTTGGTTACTGTTTTTGACCTGTATCTTATAGTAAGAAACACATCCTTGACCACAACTCAGGGCTCATGCAAACACTCTGGGAAATAAACATCTCAAATTATTTAAGAAAAAAAAGTCTACATTTCTATGTTCACTACACAGAATCCATGCTATGTTTTCTATTCTGTAGCCATTTATTTTAATTTATTTTATTTTGAATTGTGGTCAAGATTATCTACACCAATTCCACAATCCACTAAAAACACATGACTCTCAGTTTCAAAAACACTGATCCTATTTGGTTTTGGACAGATTGAGGGTAGTTTTATCACTCCAGGGACCAGGTCATTATCTGTTCTATTTTCTACTTTTAAATTAGCCAATTGTTGCTGAATAATGCTATTTTGCTAGGGAGGAACTATTGGTTTAACGTCAGTTGTTGTAAAATAAATTATTTTAACCTTCTTGGCTTCCATAATCCATTGCTATAAATATTTTCTAGTTATAAATTATCCCACATTGTTTCAGCCACATCAGTAACCATACCTTCAACTATCCTTGGATGTCTATGCTGCCCAGATGACCCAACATGAACTTCGTGCTTGAAGCTCCCCTGCCCCACAGCTGGATTCTAGAAAGACACTGAGCTATCTTATCAAAGGGCAGTTTTCTCTCAGGAACACAGCTCTGACTGAGACCCTGGCATTTAAGACACAGAGGAGAGCAGAGAGTTAGGGTTTGTCAGGATGTTGACATAATTCTCATAAACACACACAATGAAATGCATTTTATGAGGAAGCACAAAAGTTTTCCTCAAAGTAAACATGGAGGAATTTATTGTGTGATGTTCTTCTGTCCTTAGTACACACTGAGATGCATAAAAGCTCCTGGAATCTTATTTTTAAAAAATAATTCTGTAGTGTATGTCTTAGTTTCATCATTATTTATGCAGCTAATTTTTCTAAGTTTATTTTAAAAATGCTCTAGGATTATTGCTAGATTCCCCTCAAAGAACATTTATTTAACTAATTGGCAGAACTGGGTTCTGATAGCCCCTACACAACCTTGAGAGAAATTCAACACTTCTATTTTTACTTCCTTACTATACACCTACTCTTTAGCTCCCTGAGCTAAAATCTAACGACTCTGTGTTCGCTGAGATCTTATTTCAGTATTTCTCAGCTGACCCTCTTTTCTAGATTATCATTATCAGATTAAATCACACTGTAGGAACAGTGTATCCTAAAATCTTATGGCTGGGACTGGCACCATGGCACAACAGGCTAGACTTCCACCTAGAATATTGGCATCCCCTATGGGCACTGGTTTGGATCCTGGCAGCTCCAATTTCCATCCAGTTCCCTGATTATGGCCTGGAAAAGCAATGGAAGACAGTTCAAGTCAGTGGGCCCCTGCACTTATGTGGGAGACCCAGAGGAATTTCCTGGCTCCTGGTTTCAGATAGGCTCAGCTCTGGTCTTTGCAGCCATTTGGGGAACAAACCAGTGGAGCCTCTCTTTCTGTTTGTCCTCTCTGTAACCCCATCTTTCAAATAAAAATAAAATCTTTAAAAGACATCTTAATGGCTTAAAACAACAAGGTTAATATCTTATGCATTCACTCCACGTTGGCTGGGAAGTAAGGAGACCCTGTCCTACATCTTTACTGATCATGTTCTAACTTCCCTCTCTCAGAACGTATGCATCGCAAGTCCTCTGACCTAAGTTTCGTCTAGAGTATGCCAAGATGGGACCTAGGAGAAGTCAAATCCAAACTTTTATCATTAGTCCTACAAACAATTATCCGCTCAGAAAATGAGGACATGAGTAGTACACATGGTTTCATAAAAATTTACTTCTTCCCCAAGAAATAGGCAAAGAACCACCATCCAGAAACTCCACTTGGAAGATCTACTAGAAAAAAGAGCTTCTGTACATAAAGATACATGTGTGTGTTTATGAAGATATATGTATCTTTACAGAGAGAAATTGTTGAATCCTTGTGTTTTTTATTGGGTTGTTTTGTAAAGATTTATATTGAAAAGGCAGAGTTATAGAAAGAAAAGGAGAGACAGAGAGACAGATCCTTCATACTCTGGTTCATTCCCCAAATGGCCACAACAGACAGAGCTGGCTGCTCTGAAGCCAGGAGCCAGGAGGATCTTCTGGGCTTCCCACGTTGGGGCAGAGGCCCAAGGACCACAGGCAAGCCTTTGCTGCTTCCCCAGGTCACAAACAGGAAGCTGAATCAGAAGCAGAAAACTAGGACTAGAACTAGTGACCATACAAATTGCCTACCCCACAGCAGAGGCCTAGCTGGAAACATCACTGTGCCAGCCCCTTTTGTATCATTGTTTACAAAATCAAGACTATGAAAGCCTCAATGCCCAGCAAGAATGGATGTTCTTAACTAAATCTTGGTATATCCACATATAAGTGGTTTTACAGCTATTAAAAATATCAAAATGAATTTGGGTGCTGTATTTTAGCAGGTTTAGCCACTACTTGGGATGCCTGCACTCCATATCAGAGCTTATAGGATCAAGTGTTGCTAGCGCACACTCTGGAAGGCAGCAAACAATGACTCAGACATTTGAATCTCTGCTGGAGCCCTGGATGGAGTGCCTGGCTCCCAGCTTCAGCCTGACCCAGCTCTGGCTATTGGGCACACTAAGGAACTGAACCAGTTGGTGGAAGAGTGCTATGTCTCTCTGTTTCTGTCTCTTTCAGATGAGTAAATGAAGTTTTGAAAATACTGATCAAGTTCTGTTTCCATGTCTGTGGTATATTGTTAAACAAGAAAAGCAGTTTGCAGGGTTTTATTTTTACAGCTTGAATAGGATTTTGGGATCCTAAACTGATGCACGTATTTAAAACCCAGTCTTGTGCTAATACTAAATTGATAAGTGTTAATGGACTGCGGGTGTATATTCTGATCTAATTATGCTGTCTGGCCATTGCCTACTGCTTCCCAGGGTGGGTATTAGCAAGAAGCTGAGATTTGGTGGAAGGCCAGGACTTGAACCCAGGCATTCTGATGTGGGATATGGCTGTCCCAAGGAGCACCTGCACCAAATGCTCAACCCTGAAACAGATGTTTAGGTATCTCAAAGTATATGTTAAGATAGGATAGTCCTTGAGTAGCATTATTGATGTCATTTTTAACTTAAAAAAGCAAATACAATGTAATAAGAACTGAATGAAATTTTAACTAGGAGAAACAGTGATAAAAGTGAATCCTATCAACTCAATACCTCCACCTGCCAAGTTTTAGTTTATGGATGCAATCCCAATAAATACATCAGCTTTCCATCTAACTTTACATCTTCAATGCTTTGTTTGCCTCCCAATTCTCACAGAGGTCACTTGGTCTTTAGCATCTACCAAAGGGCCAATAAGCTGTAAAATAACAAACCACTATCCCAATAAAGATAGCATGAATACTGCAATAGTATATCTGTCAACCTAGGCTGTGCTTCTAAATAGTATTTTTTCCTTGATGTCCTTTTTCTATTATGACTTTTTAACATATGAACAACATTATTTTATTTTGCTCTACTATGATTTAGAAAGTAAATGCTTTATTTTAACCATCATTCAACATTAACTTTAGACCTTCCATGAATAGCCTATCAATTTATATCTATCTGTTTTCCAGCAATTTATATCTATTTGTTTACCTGCCTTTTAAGGTATACAAGGAGTTAGGACCCTCGTAGATTTCCTAACGTCCTTCATGGTTTTTCATTAATCAGTAGCTTAATCTGAAAACTAATCTACTACTTTCATGTATCTTCTGTACTCTGATTTTATTCCAACTAAATTACCTCACTCCTTCTCCTTCTGTCATTTTATAAGAGAGAAAAAAGAGAATACACATTTGCATTGACTTGCTGATGCATTAGGAACCTCTTTCTGTGGTTGCTCCTATTAGCTCTACCTTGTGACAATAGAGGTGCTGAGATGGGGTGAGAATCAGCTGGGTGGGGAGTGGGCCTGAGCAGGCAGTGAGTACACAGCCTGCAAATTCACGTTTCTCTAGCTATGCATCAACCTCCTCAAGATGTGTCACAAAGAAACTATTTCAATGTGCCCAAATCAGGATGGCTTCATATTCCTGTATTAGAACTTAGAGTGGCAAAAGAAATAAAATTAATTTTCAAAATTAACAATAAAAAAGAGCAATATAAGATGGCTTTGCCTGGTCAAGCTATTATTCTTAGTAAGAAATTTTGCCTTTATTTATTTATTATGATTACTTTCCACGATACAGTTTTGTAATTATAGCGATTCCTCCCTCCCTCTCCCCTTCTCTTCCCCTAGCTTCCCCTCCCACATTTTCCTCCATATTACCACAGAGGTCGAGTCCTTTAGTAGCAGTAACAAGTTTAACTCTCTGCTGTTTAAGTGTTTTGTGGTATTGTGGGTATAGGCAAAGGTAGAACATCTAGCATCACACTACCAACGTGTATTTAACTGTTTCATTGGGAGTCTTCCTTTTTATTCAGGAGTTGAGGTGTGCATTATAACTTATCTTCTCTTCCTGGTAAGCTAGGCTCCATTATACAGTTCATCTATGAGAATAAATGCACGTGGTTGATAATCTATATATCTATTTGCTTTGTACTTTGCATTAAATCTGTTTTATGTCAGAGAGAATATACAATACTTGTCCTTTTGGGACTGGTTTATATCACTGAGCATAATGGTCTTCAGTTGGGACCATTTTATTGTAAATGGTAGGATTTCACTCTTTTATGGCTGTATAATACTCCACAAAGTAGATGCACCACAGCTATTGTTTTCATAAATATAAAAGGAGCAATTATTCTTTAGCAATTCAGCAACTTCAATATCTCTGCTGTTAAGAAAAAAAATCGAAGGACATTGTCTAGAATGCCAAAGAATGTTAAAAGGAGAAATTTTGGCTACAGAAGTACAGAAATACTGAGCAACGAAACTATTCCATATAAAGTGTAGCTATTATTTCAACCACCTGTTTTGAGCTAAGTTAAAATAACCTAGACAGAGGAGAAATTCCAGCTGAGCCTTTTGCATTCATAAGCACCAATTCTTTGAGATTGACTTGAGGGGGTTTTTTTCATTGTTATGCAGCTCATGAGATGCCAGAAACAGGAAAGTGGTCTGAGAAAAGGAAAGTCATCTCTGTCACTGAAGGAGTCCGTCTGGCAAGGAGGCAAGGCGTGTCAAGAACTCAGTGCAGCAGCGAGCAACGCAGCATGGAGAGTGGCATTGAAACCCACGTGGAAACAAAGAGAGAGAGCTGCTTCCTCTGGCTGCCATCAGGAAGGACGACATCCAGTCCCAGCGGAAGACGACCCTATCCACTAAGCAGAGGGAACAGCACCTGTTGAAATACAGTGCCTTGAAGATGTCCTAGCTGTTAGTCTCTTTCCATGGCTGAAGCAAAAGACTGGAGGCTGCACCACTTCTTCAGAAGCTTACTTAGATCCAAGTTTCAGAGACAGAAAGCTCAAGGAAATACTTTCTGTACATCCCCTGGTGAGGACCTCATTGGCTATTTTGTGGCAGGAGTATATGCAATAGGGAGAAATAACAGAACAAGACAGGCAACCCAAGAGCAGGAAAAGGCAGCCTTGTTTTTCTGTAGCAACATTCTCACAGGAACAAACTGGGGTCCTACAGAGTGCCCCAGTGACGAGTCACCAACCTCACACTGCTCCTCCTACACGTTGTACCACCTGCCAACATCACCACACTGGCCACCAAGTTCCAGTATGTGATCCCATGGAAAACATGTATCAGCTACATGCAAACCATAGCAGCCTACTAGAAGTATGTGTGAGCAAAGAGGATATGGGTTTTCTTACCATTCAATTTGAGATGATCACTCGTTGATTGTGCAGCCCTTCCAGAAGTAAGTAGTTTTGAAAGTAAATCAATTTAAAATAAGTGTGTCTTAAATCTCACCCCACCTCACCCCCACAAAACCTTAGGAACCCTGGCTTCTCAAAATGCAGCTCCAGGATGGTCCCAGGACACACCAGCCTAACATTGGCATCCCAGCACAATGAGAGGCAGACGACAGGCTTCTAACTGCTAGAACTGTGATGCAACTGTCAAAGTACTCAAAATCAACTACACAAATATCACAGGACTACCTAGTCCATGACAGCATGGAGCCTCAAGCTTCCTATCAAGTTAGAAAATAAAAATAAAGGAAGACCATATATGTCTTCTGGTAGAACCAGCCGCCTCCACACCTGGATTTTTCTCCTCCTCCTTTCCATTCATATTCTTAATGTCAAATGCATGTCTGCTTTCACTGAGCATTCTGTCTCCTCTGGATTTGTATTTAGTGCAAGATTTTTACTTGTTTGACATGTTAAAAGTGGAAAAAGAACAGCTAAAATATCGGGGGCTAGCACTACAATGGGACATCAGTGTTCTTACCAGAGATTCTATGAAAAGCAACTAGAGGGACTGCAGCTTAGTGACTGACACACTGAGCTGACCTCACTGGGACTAGGATGGCTAAAAGGGCAATCACAGAAATGCCAGTGTCCAGATCACACCACTGGCCTGCCTCCTCCTCTGATGGCCAACCAAAAAACATGCACAATGAAGCTAACGTTTTTTTATGAACAATGCACGGCTAATATTTCCCAGAATGTCAGTGGCAGTTGGTTATTTAAGACATTTCCATTTAATTCAATAAGGTCTATGATATACTCCAAGCACAGCTTCAAGTTGCTGTGCCAGTTGTGTAGCATCCTCTGCAGCTGCTAGGATAAAGACAAATCGGACTTTGCCCAAAGGAGCTTAAAACCTAGAGAGGGAGGTAGAACAAGTACACAGTCCATCCTCATAAAATACAAAAACTGCTAAACCTATGAGAGAAGTTCCATCATGTGGTAGGAGAGAGGTTGAGACCTGGGGACCCAGGTCACTTCTGGTTGAAGGGTGCCTGGTAAAAATGATGACTTAGATGGATTTCAACAGTGGGGCACCAATGGCTTTGACCCAGGCACAAGCTTGCCACCTCACACTGAATCCTCCCAACAACCCTTCCAAGCAGCTTTTGCTATCCTTGTGGAACTGATAAATAAAACAATATGTCAGGAAGTTAGACAGCATGTGCCCAACCACAACTAATAAAGAACTCAAGCTGAAGCCCAGATATGCCTTTTGTTAGACCACCAGACTGACCCCTCCAGTGGTAACAATCAGGGAAGGTCTTTAAGAATAAGGAAACAACCAAATCAAACGCATGAAGACAGGGAGGGACCACACAAATTATGGAAACAGTGATCTAGTTACAATAGTTTTTAAAAAATATCAAGATTGATTGAGCCTTGAATGCCAGGATGAGTGGGTTGAGGGGAGGGAAAATATGAAAGTTTGCTCCCATAGTCCAGAGTTGAGATGGAATCAAACTTTGCTGTTTGATGCCTTCTTCTTTACATTGCACATGTGGTTGAAGACTGGGCATCTATCTGCAAACTCAACAACCATCACTCTTCTGTTAGGTCCTGGTCTTTTTCATTTTGTAGCTGAGTATAAGCACACAGAGAGACCCACATGCTCTAGTCAGTGTTAGTCCCAAGCTTTACAACAGACATGTGCCTTCCTTTCAATATCTTACTGGTCCCAACACCATCAGAACAGCCCCATTCTTTTTTGTCCAACAGCACAGGACCACATTTCCCGCCTGCACTATGAATTCTGGACATCAGACTCCTTCTTCCTGAAGGTATCCCACTTCCTCTCACCTGACAGGTGCTGGTATGCAATCTGCTCACCATGTTCGGGTCTGCTCATTATCTTCTGTTCCTCCTTTATGTAGACTCAGCAGGTCTGGGTAAGAAGTGAGAATCAGAAGTAAGTGAATGCAGAGCCAATTGGTAATAAGTGATAAAGCAGAAAGTGAAGGAAAAGGAGCCAAAGAAAACTCATTCATTTATTCAGCAAATACCATGCCTCTCCTGAAACGAGGCTCAGAGTCAGGGGCTAGCTATGCAATGATGCTAAAAGCATACGTGAGTATGCAGACTAGTTGAGATTACAGACCTCGTGGAGAGATCGCTTTAGGATTATCTTGGAAACTTGAAGACATCTAAAGAAGACATGTGGCCAGATTGCTGGGTGTAGAGGGTAACTGGAGAGGTGGGAGTAGTCAGGTATGCAAGATCACTCCAAAGAGGTGCTACACAGAATGGGAGGAACAGAGAGAATCTCTGTCACTTGCAGCCCAACATAACTGCTTCATTGTTCCTGATCTTCCTTTACCACTCCTGGTGCAAAACACAGCATCAACTGTTATCAGTCTCTGTCTCATCCTTTCCCATAACATTAGTGAGCTGTGAGAACTGGAGTGAAGAGCCCCCAAATCAGTAAGGGCTCCCTGATGTCCCACATGTCTGCAGCGCATGTCAGCTGTCAGTACTCCTTCCCCAGTTCCTCTCATTTGGTCTAAAGTGGCTATTTTGTTTCTTCTCTCACCCTTTCCCACTCGGACTCAGCTCCTGGAATCTAACATTTAAAATTCCATGAATCTCAGCTTTCTCTTTCTCCTGCTAGGTGACTCTACCCCCAACCTCGCCATAACCACTCTCAAGTTTTCGTATTATTCTTTTTACCCTCTCTGGAAACAAAGGATCTTTGGTTACCAGGCTCTAACATACCCAGAACACTACTCTTGGTACTTCAGAATGTCCAAGGGGTTCACTTCCTAATCCGTTGTAACTCCACCCACCCCTCTTGTACCACCACCCCTCTTCCCTGCCATACCTTTTAGTGCTTAATTTCTCCAAAATATAGGATTGCTTTCATAAAGGATCCCAGCAACAAAAATCTCGATCTTACTACAAGAACTATCTTTGTATTACCAAAGGGTAGTTACAGTCTGGCCACCTTCAAGAGTCCTGATCCTCATGACCTACAGCTTTGTTAGGTAAGTCAAAGGCACCTTTGCAGATCTGATCTGGATATGGAGAGATCACCCTAGGTCTCTTGAACGGGTCTAGTATAATCACAAGAGTCATTGTTAGGGCAAGAGGGAGGCAAGAAAGAGAGAGAAGCAAGAGACCCTCACCTGGCAATTGATGGCTATGAAAATGGAAGGAAGTCACTGGCCAAGGAGAGCAGGAGGAAAAGACAAGGAAACATATCTGTCCTAGTGCCTTCAAAGGGAACTCGACCTCTGGACATATTAGTTCTAGTGCAGTGGATGCTGGACGCCTGAATTTCAAACCTCCAAAACCGTGAGGTAGTAGACACGTGTTGACCGTAGACAATGCACCTGTGGATGCTGATTTCAGCAACAGCAAAGCTAAACACATCACTGTTGGGGCAGGAATCATTGTGTAGGAGAAACACATCAAGGTATCAATTTGGTTTGGTAAAGATGAAGCCTGTTCTACTCCTTCAGCAAGTAGGTACAGGAAGAAGTGAAACCGCTGTTGTTAATGTAATGCCTACCCCAGAAGGAGTAGGGATGAGGACAGGAGAATAACTGGAGATAAAGGGGAGATGGGCCTTCCCACTTACCCTCCTAGTAGGCCCTGAGGGATATCAAAGGCCTGAATTTGGCAGAGGAACTGCTACAGGCATGTCTGGTGGTGGGAGAAGACAGCTGAAAGCCACAGAGAGGGCTGGTCTTGGATCAGGTGTCACATGATGGCTGGGGCTTAAGTTACCCAGGACCTGGATTAAGATTGGCGTTTATGTTTACTGACAGTATCATCACTCAGCCTTTCACTAAATTAAACTGAAATATTTAGCTTGAGCTTAGGAAAACCCTTGTATCTTCAAGGAAGAATGAACCTGGAGAAAACTTAGAAAGTATTAAAGGATTATCCGGAGGACAGAGGGTGGTCTTTTAGAACAAAGTGGCCCAGTGCAGTGACAAGCACTGGTCAGGACCCACTTTGGGCTCATACAAGTATTCCTAAGGAAATCTCAAAAACGTGTCTAGAGAAAAATGCCACACAAGGCTAGAACTCATACAACCACCAAGGAAAAAATGTTTTAATTAGATGTTTTAAAATCTCCTAAAGTTACTTATTTTTATTTGAAGGACAGGATGACACAGAAAGGCAAACAGAGATATCTTCCCTCCCATGTGGGTGGAAGGGACCCAGTCCTTGAGCCATCACCCAGGATGTGCCCTAGCAGGGAGGTAGACTGGAAGCAGCAAAGCCAGAAGATGTGCCAGGCACTTACATGGGATGGGGCATCCCAAGTAAAGACTTAAACCACTGTGCCAAATGCCCACTCTAAAGGAAGAACTCTTAGACCATTTTGGTATCATATTTAAAGAAAATGTGACTATAGATAAAGAGCTTGAGAAATATTAATAATATACAAGGATACTTCGGAAAGATTGTGGAGAAAATAAATAGGTAAGTTAATTTTGGTTAAAATGTTGACATCCACACATGGATTTTAAAATACTCATTTCTGTGAACTTTTTAAAGACATCATCATGTATGGATTTCAGCATTTTTGACACCAAAACAAATTTGTGTTTTCATTTTCCATGAACTTTTAGAAGTATGCTCTTATATTTGAAAAATTTTGCTTTTATTTTTTTTCAAAATAAGGCTGGTGGTTTGACCAAGGGCCTTTGCCCTAGCAAGTAAGATGTCCATGTCCCACATTGAAGGCTTAGGTTCAAAGCCTGGCTCTAGCACCAGCTTCCTGCTAATGCAGATTCTGGGAGGTAGCTGACACGTGGGGGATCCAGATTGAGCTTTCTGGCTCTGGGCTTTGATCCACTCAGTCCTAACAAGATTATGGGGAAAGAGGCAGTGGGTGGGAGCATGCTCTGTCTCTCTCCCTCTCTCTGTCTTAGAAATAAATAAACAAAATATGTTCAGCAGGAATTTTTATTTGGAAACAAAAATTCTTTATCTCAGTTACATGTACTAAGATAGCTCCTAGACCAGCCAGGAATTTATTTATTCACTCATCCAGCACATTTACTTAGTGATGTAAGACAACTACAACAGACATGATAGGGGCCTTCCAGGTCTTCCTGCCCCAACCTTTCAATCCTTTCACATTTTCCCCGTCTTTCTTTTTCTCTCCTTCCTTGCTTCTTTTCTCTTCCTTCTCTTTTTCACTACCACCTCATCTGAGCTTTAGCTAGCAGAAAAATGGAAAAATTTGGAGAAAAAAAAAAAAAAAAGCTCATCACAGAGCGATTCCAGGTTTGCTCCAGTGATTCTGAACAAGGCTCATAGTTCCAAGCGCAAGGTTCACAGCAGGTAGTGAAACAGCGACCTGAACCAAAGCACAAGGACTCATGCCTTCTCCTCACCTCGCTCCAGAAAACTGACCCTGTGTTGGCTCAGAGTCACCGGGCCGTCAAGTGCTCCCTGAGGCACAGCAGGTGAATAAAGCTTTGTGCTGCTTGACTATATCATCTGAGATTTAGCACTTCACTAGGAGCATTACATATGTGTTCTCATGCAACCTTCACATTCTACTTCACCCTGAAGTAAAAACACTGTTCCATTTTACAGATGTCATTACTGATGTTCTGTAGTCTGAATAACCTACCCTAAAGTCAAAGATCACTACAAGGCACACACGTGGTCTAAACCCTGATCTACTTGACTTCAACCACAGGCATAGACTGATGTATAAAAACCAGGGGACAGGGGACAGTGGTGTCAAGAACTGCAGGGCTCTATGCTGCCCTGCAGCATAGTGGATCCCGTGTTATTTTCCAGACTCAGTGACTTGGGCACCATGATCTCCCACAAATGAGGCAAGGGGTTAAGGAAGTTGCCTGAATTCACATAACTAGGAATGGCTCCTGACTCCCTCCCTGATTATTGCCAGAGGATGAGGTGCTACCGATCATCCTTCCCACACATCAGGAAGGTGTCTATGTTTCCCTCCAGCTCCTGACTCCAGCTTCCCACTAATGCAAACTCTACGAGGCCGACATGATGGCTGCAGAAGTTGGGTTCCTGCCATCACCTATGTGAAAGACTTGGCTTGAATTCTTAGCTTCCAACTTGGCCCAGCTCTAGCTGTTACAGGTCTTTGGGGAAAGTGAGCTAGTGGTTGGGAACTTTCTCCATCTCTCTTTTTGTTTCTGTTACTCTCAAATAACAATTTTTAAAGTACCTTCACAGAAATATCTAGAATAATGTTTGAACAACTAGCCAGGTACCATGTCCTAGACAACTTGACACAGAAAATTAACTATGACGTACTCTAGCAACCAAGGATCCTGGGATTTCCTAGTAGTCTGACACAGTATGGTTACCTAGCCAGTCCCTGTGACACTGAGGAGCAAAGGGAGGCATTGATTGGACTGAGACAAGATTGGGCTCTGGCTGGAAGGGAAGGTGATTAGTTCAGGGAGTTCACTGACAGAGGAAAAACTCAAGGACTGACATTTGGTACCAGGAAGTTGGGTAAGAAAACTGATCGGCATAATGCACGAAGCTCATTAGGATTTAATTCAACCTCAGACTTCCTTTAAAAGAGAGATCAACAACACATCAGGGTAACTTACACTCCCTAAAGATTGTGAGCACTTAGAAGACAAGGACAGGTCAGAATTCTCTGTACCCTGCGAACCCAGCCCTGAGAGGGACTCTTAGGGGAAGCTCCAAGAATACCTACCTAGATAATAGTCCCCTGTCACTTGTGTAGAATGCAAAAATTTTCTCCCATTCTGTTGGTTGCTTCTTCACTTTTTTAATTGTTTCCTTTGCTGTACAGAAACTTTTTAGTTTGATATAGTCCCATTTGTTCATTTTGGATTTGATCGCCATTGCTTTAGGCGTCTTTTCTAAAAAGTCTTTCCCTGTTCCTATATCTTGGAGTGTGCTTCCTATGTTTTCCTTTAGTAGTTTAATGGTTTCTGGGTGTAGGTTTAGGTCCTTGAGCCAATTAGAGCTGATTTTTGTATAGTGCGACAGGTGCGGGTCCTGCTTCTTTATTCTGTAAGCTGCTATCCAGTTGTCCCAACAAATTTTATTGAATAGACCAGGATTTTTACCTGGATTGTTTTCTGTTTTCTTGTCAAAGATTAGTTGACTATACATGTGTGAATTCCCTTCTGGTGTTTCTATTCTGTTCCACTGATCTTCTTCTCTGTTTCTGTACCAGTACCAGACTGTTTTGATAACCACTGCTCTATAGTATGTCTTGAGGTCTGGAATTGTGATTCCTCCGGTTTGATTTCTATTTTTCAAGACAGCTTTAGCTATTCGTGGTCTTTTGTGATTCCAGATGAACTTCTGTATCATCTTTTCTATTTCTGAGAAGAATGTTGCTGGGATTTTGATTGGGATTGCGTTGAATCTATATATTGCTTTCGGTAATATGGCCATTTTGATAATGTTGGTCCTGCCAATCCAAGAACATGGTAAGGTTCTCCATTTTTTAAGGTCGTCTTCTATTTCTTTTTTAAATGATTTATAGTTTTCATCATAGAGGTCTTTCACATCTTTAGCTAACTTAATTCCTAGGTATTTAAGATTCCTTTCCTCTATTTTAAAGGGAACTGTACTTACAATTTCTTTCTCAGCAGTGGAATTATTTGTATACACTAGTGCCATTGATTTGTGTTCATTAATTTTGTATCCTGCTACTTTGCCAAAGTCTCTTATGAGTTCCAATAGTCTTTTGACTGAGTCTTTTGGTTCTCGTATGTAGAGAATCATGTCATCTGCGAATAGCGATAATTTCAATTCCTCATATCCAATTTGTATTCCTTTAATTGCTTTTTCTTGTCTAATAGCTCTGGCAAGGACTTCCAAAACTATATTGAAGAGTAGTGGTGAGAGTGGACATCCCTGTCTAGTTCCAGATTTTAGCGGGAAGGCTTCCAGTCTTTCCCCATTTAGTATGATACTGGCATTGGGTTTATCGTAAATTGCATTGATTATGTTGTAAAATGTTCCTTCTATGCCTATCTTGTTTAGGGTTTTTAACATAAAGTGGTGTTGGATTTTATCAAATGCCTTCTCTGCATCTATTGAGAGGATCATATGGTTTTTATGAGTCAACTTGTTGATGTGATATATCACATTTACTGTTTTGCGAATGTTGAACCATCCCTGCATGCCTGGGATGAATCCCACCTGGTCCGGGTGAATAATCTGCCTAATGTGTTGTTGGATCCTGTTGGCTAGTATTTTGTTGAAGATCTTTGCATCTATGTTCATCAAGGATATCGGTCTGTAGTTCTCTTTTTCTGTTGTTTCTCTCTCTGGCTTTGGTATTAAAGTGATATTAGCTTCATAGAACGAGTTTGGAAGAATTGCCTCTTTTTCTATTGTTTGAAAAAGCTTGGATCTACAAAGAGCTTCAGAAACCCAGGGATAGTGAAAAAACAAACCCTGTAGCAAAATGGGCAAAGGAAATGAACAGACATTTCTCAAAAGAACAGATTCAAATGGCTAACAAACATATGAAAAGATGCTCAGGCTCTCTAGCCATCAGAGAAATACAAATGAAAACTACCTTGAGGTACCACCTAACTCCTGTGAGACTGGCCTACATTCAGAATTCGAAAAACAACACATGCTGGCGTGGATGTGGGGAGAAAGGTACCCTCCTTCAATGCTGGTGGGAGTATAGGCTAGTACAATCATTGTGGAAATTCATATGGAGAGTGCTTGGAAAATTGCAAATAAACCTGCCATATGACCCAGCAATCCCGCTCTTAGGAATATACCCAACAGAAGTAAAATCTGCATATGAGAAGGGAATCTGTAATCCTATATTTACAGCAGCACAATCCACAATAGCAATGACATGGAAACAAACCAGATGTGCGTCTAAGGAAGAATGGTTAAAAAAAATGTGGTACATCTACTCCATGGAATATTATTCAGCTGTCAAGAAGAACGATATTATTCTATTTAAAACCAGATGGTCCCAACTAGAAACCATTATGCTTAGCGAAATGAGTCAATCACAAAAGAATAAATACCATATATTCTCTCTCATATAAGGAAGCCAACATGGAAAGGGGCCCGAGAGTCAGTATACTAAGACTGCTCAGGAAATTGTGAACGTCTGTTACCAGACATTGACTGAGTATGATGAGCACTTGACTCAACTTGAGAAGGATATTTGTATGGCTAAAGAAGCAGCTTTGGAGGAAGCAGAATTAGAAAGCCTGGATTCTATGACTCCTGGGCCCTACACACCTCAGCCTACTGATTTGTATGATACCAGCACATCCCTCAGTATGTCTCGAGAGGCCTCTGTATATCAAGATGAGAGCAATATTTCTGTCCTGGATATTCCCACTGCCACTGCAGAAAAGCCAGTAATTCAGGAATCTGAAAATGAAGATGACGATCTTGCAGATGAAGAGGAGAGAACTGTGCAACACTCTCAAGCCAGTGTCCTATATGAGGATTTGCTTATGTCTGAAGGAGAAGATGATGAGGAAGATGCTGGAAGTGATGAGGAAGGAGATAATCCTTTCTCTGCTATCCAGCTGAGTGAGAGTGGAAGTGACTCTGATGTGGGATCTGGTGGTGTAAGACCTAAACAGCACCGTGTGCTTCAGGAGAACACAAGAATGGGTATGGAAAATGAAGAAAGCATGATGTCCTATGAGGGAGACAGTGGGGAGGCTTCCCATGGTTTGGAGGATAGCAACATCAGTTATGGGAGCTATGAGGAGCCTGACCCCAAGTCGAACACCCAAGACACAAGCTTCAGCAGCATCGGTGGGTATGAGGTATCAGAGGAGGAAGACGATGAGGAGGAGGAAGAGCAGCGCTCTGGGCCGAGTGTACTAAGCCAGGTCCACCTCTCAGAGGACGAGGAGGACGGTGAGGAGTTCCACTCCAATGCTGGGGACAGTGACTTGGACTCTGATGAATGAGGCTTCCTTTGGGCCTCCTTGGTCAGCCTTCCCTGTTCTCCAGCCTAGGTGGTTCACCATTCCCCAATTTAATTTGTTTCTATTTGTATGCTGTCTGATTCTGAAATCACTAGAATAACTAACACCTTTAGCCTTTAAAAAATAGTGAGTAACTAGGAATAAATCATCTCTCCTGGTCTGGGACAATGTTACCCTCTGATCAAAACAAAGCAACTCCCTTCCCCCTACCACTACTAGATAGAAAACAAGCTCGTTCTTCGTTGTCTTCCTTTAACTTCATTTGTTGCTCTTGATCTAATTTTCCTCTGGGAAGGAGAAATTATAAAAGGACTAATTATGTCCTCTTGATGTGTTAGGAATTTCCTAGCATAATATCATCTCAGTTTTCTAATTTGCAGGCTGAATAAGTGAGAGTTCCCCTGCTGGGACAGAGAATTGGGATCTGGGAGGCTCTGTGCCACATTTAACAGACCTGCTGGACAAACTACCCGTTATTTTGTGATTTATTTGATTATGCAATGCCTTGTTCCTAAATGAATTTGAGGCAAATGACTATAGATTTTTGAAACCAACTATATGTCAGAAGCAATATGTGGTCTTATAATAAATGTGTTCTGTCCCTCCCCCATCCACCCAGGAGAAATAATAGGGAAATGGTAAGTTCCTTAGGACAAAATGGTAAGTTTCTTTTCATGCTTGGGATATGGTTCTGTGCATAGTAGGTACTCGGCAAATGTTCCTAAAGCATTGGTTCCTCAACAGTTAAATTACTGAGTACCTGCTCCAAGATAAACACTCCATCAGATCCTTTGGATGGAAAGGTAACTCAAAACATGTAAATGAATTACTGCAGTACTGTGAGATAAGTACAATTAAGAAACTAGCTATAAAGTATAGGGGTAAATAGAGAAGTGATTATGTCTTGAAAAAAGTTGGAAGTCTTGTCTTCTAGAGATCATTTTTAAGCTGATTGTTGGAAGAATTAGGAACTTGCCAAATGGAAAAGTCCAGGCAGAATGTAACACAAAGTGAAAAGGCCAAAATCTAGGAATGACAGAGTGTGTTCCTAGTTTGTTTGTTTGTTTGATTGTACTGCCTTTGTTTCAGGAAGAATTTAAGGTAATTTATGTTCCAGTCTTTTCATACTGGAGTGGTTAGAGATGAGACTCAAAGATGGCAGGAAGTATATTATTAAGAGTTTTGTAATTGATGCTTGAATATGAATTTTATATAATGGAAAACGAACCCAAGAGGACTGATAATAAGATTTGTTGTGAATTTTCTGTATATTGAATGAATGAAGATAGAAATTAGAGATTAATATGTACATTTACATGATTTCATTTTTGTAAAAGACAAAAGTGCATTTATGTGTGTTTACATATACTTGTATATACAAAAGAAAATGTTTCAAAGGATATACTTTAACTTGTTCACAATGATAACCTCTGGGGAATGGGATTAGAGGGAAGGGGATTTATGTGGCTGTCTGTATACTGGGTGGGATATTGTGCTTTTATTTCTGTATTTGAATTTTTAATAAATATGTATTAAAAAAAAAAAAGAATACCTACCTAGTAGGGACCAGAAACTCGAACTCCACTCACACATTGTGCACACTTTCCATCCCCTCTGAAGTCTCTCTCAGCAATCCAAGGCACCCTGGGGGGAAGCAGTTCTTACACTTCCAAACTCAAACCACCATTTCCAGGCTGTTGCCATGGATATCTAGAAGGTAAGCAAGGTACCAGTGTGGAGTGGAATTCAACTTTGAAACATCTTACACAACCGTGGGAAAGTTTGCTTGTTTGTTGGCTAGTTACTAACACATTGAAGTGTTTCTCAGCAGAGAGCCTGTTCTACTGTCAGAGGGATGAATAAATGAAGGGAACTGGGGTTTTAGCTGGGGAATTCAGAAAATGCTGCTATGTGGTTTTTGTCTTTTTCCTTTTACAGATTTCAGAGCCTGTCAACTCACACAAATTCAGAGTAAGACCCTGTCTCTCCATTTTACAAATTTTATGACAATGCTATCTATTTCCTGTCAAATTAGCTCAGTTCTCTTTTTATGAGACTTTTGTTATGTCGATCCATAGATAATTTTAATTCTATTGTCCTTGTCTTTATTAAATGGATACCCTCTACTGCATTAAATTGGGTCATAAAAATTGTATCACATTGTTTTATGTAGCATAAATACAATGTCGGGCGTTCAGTGTACTGTCAAGTCTTGGTGGTAATGAATACCTGACTTTCACTGCCCACTGACAGTGTGGATTCTCCCTCCCACTCCCTGGTGTGGCTAAAACCAGGTGATTTTCAAGCTGCAACATCTCTGCCTTTCCCTGGAAATCATCTGGTGGGACAATCACCTATTCTATCCAAACTAATCATATCCTCTCTCCTCTGGAATAAAAAGGAAGAAAAGAGAAAATAAATCCACAGCAGTCACCCTCTTTGTTCATGACTCCACATCCCTTATGAACATTCCTTGGGCCATGAGAAACTGGATGTTTTACATTTAGAGGAACTCTATGGTCTGTTAGTTTTTGACAAAACTGATAGGTCCTACCTACTTCTTCCATCTGTGGTGGTGTCCTGGGATGCCTCCTGAAATCAGTGCCTTAATCAATGGTACAGCAGCCCGTTCCCTTACTTAGGATGTTTGCTCCTAAAAGATATGACGGTAACCTCATAGGTCAAGGTGGGATTGGTAGGGTCATCATATGGACTTCTAATCTAGAAGGCAAACCAACTGCCCAGGAAAAGCAAGAGACTCCCAGTGGCCATAAGGCTTAAAACTTCAGGCTGGAAAGAAGCTCACAAAGAAAGATAAGCATCCAAAAGTCCATCCTAAGCTGGGGACAGTAGAAAGACAGGAGAGTTAGAGTGAGCTTCACTTTGAAATAAAACTGGAGAAGTGATAGGTCTGGGTTTTCCATAGTCAAATGAGGAGGAGGCCAGGGGCTCTTGATCTGATGGCAGGACTATGCAGTCTGTACACAGGTTAATCGTACAATCACTCTTGTTTTTATTGCCCTCTCTCTGCAACCTTCTGGAGACTTCCAGGTTTTTTTTCTTTTTTTTTTTAATACAAAAGGCATGAGTTTTCATCTCTGTGAGCATGGAGGAGGCAAGGAATGGGGAAAACTGGAGGCCACAGTACATCTAAGACCCTAGAAACAAACACCAAGATGGAGGGGTACATAGGAGTGTCGTAGGAAAGAAAAATGGGCCAAGTCAGTGGGATGTGTGTTAGGAGAAGAAG
This sequence comes from Ochotona princeps, assembly GCF_030435755.1. Taxonomy (NCBI): domain Eukaryota; kingdom Metazoa; phylum Chordata; class Mammalia; order Lagomorpha; family Ochotonidae; genus Ochotona; species Ochotona princeps. The sequence goes on from NC_080835.1 coordinate 43,205,697, forward strand.
AGACAGTAGGGGGCTATTGAGGCCTTAGAAGCATCCTGGGACAGAGCAGCAGAAAGGCCTTGCCTGGAGTTCTTGACGTCACCATCCAGCAGGCAGGATCCAGTCAGAACCAAGAAACCCACCAGGGCCACAGAGTACCGGATTCACATCTCGGCCTCTGTGGCTGTGCAGTGTGGGCCCGTACTTTCACCTCCCTGTGCTTTGTAACACGGGAATGGCAGCAACTGCAACAGCTTAAAGTTTTTTGTTGTTTTTGTTGTTGTTCAGTTTCCTCTCTTGCCTTGCAAAATTTCTCAGAAATATCTACTCCTTTTAAAAATCTTTAGAAAAACAAGAAAACCATTTGGACCCTGTTAGACATGGACAGTCTGCTTGGTTCTATCTCCTACCATGGGAAGCCTATTCCAATAGCACCAGCCATGTCTGCCCCGCCTGGACCACCTGTCAGGAAGAGTCCTTTATGGCTCACAGTTCAGGATGTTAACTTCCAAATTAGCCTCCTCTGCTCCACAGAGGACAACGTCTGTGATTCCTTCTGTATTTAGATGGAATGAGGCGCCATCTGGAGTTTGAAAGTGCAATGTATTTCCAGACACTTCCCCATCTGACTCAGGAGGGACCACCTGAGTGGTGGTAATAATGCAGGTGGGTAGTTGCCAGGTGGGAGGGTTTCTCACAAACAGAACTATCAATATCCTGAAAAAGTCAGGGGGTCTAGAATGTTAGGCAAACAGGCTTTTATGCCAACAAAGCAGTGGCTCAGGACAGGTGCGCGTGTAGCAGGGCTTGGGTGCCGGGGAGGGAGGCACAGATAGCTGCCAGGTACACCAAGCTCAGGTTACATCATAAACTACCACTATTTTTAGCCTCTAAATGTTCACAGAACTTTTTAATAGTGATACATAACTGAAACATCACCCTGCACCACAGTGAATTAGCAGCTATCTGTGCTATTTAGGCATTTTTGTGCATATTTTATAATTATTTGTTTATTAGCTTGTCTGTTTCCCAAATTCTCAGACACAAGGACAGTGTCCTAAGCACCTCTACCATAAATACAGAATAGCAAGTACTCATTAATTAGTTGGCTTGTAGATGGTTAAACAGAAGGCTGGGTAATAAATATAGGATCTTTGGGGGTGACATAGTGGCATAGCAAACTAATCCTCCATGGTGCTGGTGCATATGCTTGCTGCTCCACTTCCCATCCAGCTCCCTGATAATGGCCTGGGAAGGCAGTGGAGGATGGTTCAACTCCTTGAGCTCCTGCACCCATGTGGGAGACCCAGAAGAAGCTCCTTGCTTTAGATAAGCTTAACTCTGATTGTTAAGGCCATTTGGGGGAGTGAATCAGCAGATGAAAGATTCTCTCTCTCTCTCTCTCTCTCTCTCTCTCTCTCTCTGACTTTGAAGTAAAAAAACAAATAATATTTTTAGAAATATAAGAATATAGGTTTCTTTTCCCCATGAGGGGTCAAAAGGGATGGCTTAGCCTAAGAGAAGATTACCTTCCCATAACCGCTTGCTCTGGCACTGGAGGGAAAATGGGAGGATTTAACACAGAGGTGCAGAGAGTTGGAACCTGAAATGAATGAGGGAAATCTTACCTGTAAGTTGGCTTCCATCTCTTTGGTGATGAAGTGTGTATGACTGCTTTTTTAGATGATGCTTGAAGATAAGATCAGGTAGCAAGAGAGACTGGGGCAAACACTGCAAAGAAGACACAAGAGTGACTACACAAGGGAGATATTTCTGGGAATGCTGGTCTTCAACAAAGTTATGGAAAGAAGCTTCTCACCAGAAAATCACCCTCTTACTCAGAAACAAGTGACTAGAACCAAAAGAATAAGTGAAAGTCTTTCTCCAACTGGATCAATAGATGATATAGATTCAGATTTCATAGAAATCGATGGCTTTCCAGAAAGGCGTAACTAAAACAATCCATGAAATGAATTCATAATTAAAGTTACAAAAATTAATTGTACAGTTATTAAATAATGAAACTCAAAGTGTTTGGCAAATGTTGTAGATGAGGTGAGGCGTGCACCATCTGTAACAGACATCATCACCAAATGCTTTCACACATCCCAGTGTTTAAATGTGTTGCAAGGTCATAGAGCAAAATGGAATGGAAGAAAGAGATTTTTAAAATAAATCTTTGCAAATTACTTCCAAAATCAAAAGCAACAAAGGAATACTAATAACAGCTCATTGGGATTATCCTAAATTCTTCAAAAACCAAACTTAATATGTAGTAAATTTGACAGTTATCACATTCAAATAAAAAGCATCATTCTGTCTCTTAATTGAAATAGTTTTCAAACTAATTAAATATAACCCTTCCTGTACTTACTATTCAGCTCTAAATCCTGCTTCCTTGGGTTCTTTGTAGTACAGAATATTTAGGAAGGGACAGTGTTGTTCATAGCTAGTATATTCATTTCTATAGCCATGTGGTCCCTTTGAAAGTTGGAAAACTTTGGAGGCTTGATGCGGTAGCCTAGTGGCTAAATCCTCACCTTGCATGCGACATGATCCCATATGGGTGCTGGTTCATATCCCAGCTGCTCCACTTCCTATCCAGCTCCCTGCTTGTGGCCTAGGAAAGCAGTCAAGGATGGCCCAAAGTCTTGGGAGCCAGCACTTGTATGGGAGACCTGGAAGGAGCCTCTGGTTCCTGGCTTCAGATAGGCTCAGCTCCGGCTGTGTGACCACCTGGAGAATGAACCAGTGGGATGGAAGAGCTTCTTTCTGTCTCTCCTTGTCTCTGTAAAAACTGACTTTCCAATAAAAATAAAATAAATCTCTTTTAAAAAAAAGTAGGAGAAACTTTTTGGTTGTCGTTGTGGTCCATTCTGCTAGGGACACCTGAGCTCCATGGTGGCTCCAGGCTCCCATAAACACCCCTGGGCCTGGCACCAGCACTGTAGCAACCGAGTCATCTCACTTTCCTTTCTGGCACACTGGCATCTGGGACCTCACAGAACATAGAGAGGTTGCACCTTCCTTTGTGATTTTTCCATCAACCTAGTGAGATCCACATACTTACTCAAGGGTGCTTCATTCATGAAAAATAAATTAAAATGCATTTTTTTTAATAGCTGAGTAGTATTCCATGGAGTAGATGAACCATAGCTTTCTTATCCAATCCTCTGTTGATGGGCATTTTGGTTGCTTCCATGTTTTTGCAATTACTGATTGTGCTGCTATGAGCATAGGAGTGCATGTTGGTTTCTCATAAAACAAGTGTTCTGGATATATTCCTAGGAGTGCTATTGCTGGATCATATGGTATGTTGAATTTGAGTTGTTTGAATATTCTCCATACTGATTTCCATAGAGGCTGTACCAGCCTGCAGCCCCAAGAGAAGTGGAGTAGGGATCCCTTTTCCCTGCAACCTCGCCAACAAGTGTTGTTGGTGCTTTCATTCATGTGGGCCAGTCTTACTGGCGTTAGGTGCAGTTCTTTGTGGCCAAATGGGCCAAACTGGAAACCATAATGCTAAGGGAAATGAGCCAATCCCAAAAGGTTAAATACCACGTTTGCCTTAATTTAAGATGATATGATGTTATGTATAACATGTTATGTTTTGAATGTTATATGTTGTGTATAAACTAAAATTGAAGTATAGGTGAGGTGGTCACAGAAGGTGGCTGGGAACTCGCATTTACTTTTAACATATTGGTTACTGATTACTATGTCAATTAATTCCATAATGATGTAAATTTTTGCTGATGGTATGTTGGAGCTTTCAATTGACTGGGATGATACTCTGCTGGCTCTGTCTTCAGACCAGAGAGGGTATACCTAAGAAGCCGTTGAACTTGACTGGACAATAAGATGCTGGACTCTATGTTTGGTATACGCTTGCAATGGGGGAATCTCAACTGAACTTGAGCTGTGGTTATGCAACAAGGTGGAGGAATCCACGATGGTGGGAGGGTTTGGGGAGGGGTGGGGAGAACCCAAGTATCTATGTAACTGTGTCACATGATACAATGTAATTAATGAAGTTAAATAATAAATAATTTTTAAAAAATTTAAATGTATTTATTTTGGTGCCCCAAAATATGTGAAACCTATGTATATAAAGGGTCTTCAAACAGTTCATGGGAAATACATACTATGAAAAAAACAATATGTGGATTTCACATTTCTTAAAAAAATACCTACACTTTTATTGGAAAGTCAGATTTACAGAGAGACAGAGAAGCAGAGAGAAAGATCTTCCATGTATTGATTCACACCCCAAATGGCCACAATGGCCAGAGCTGAGCTGACCTGAAGCCAGAAACCAGGAGCTTCTTCCAGGTCTCCCACATGGGTGCAAAATCCCAAGGACCTGGGCCATCCTCATCTGCTTTTCAGGCCATAAACTGGGAGCTGGGTGGGTAGTAAAGCAGCCAGGACATAAACCAGAGCCTACGTGCAATGTCAGCACCACAGGGAGGAGGACTATCCTGTAGAGCCATCATGCCAGTCTTGAATTTCACTTTTTTTGTTTGTTTTTGGTTTGGCACCAGAACAAACTTATCTTTTAATTTCGCTTTTCCACAAACTTTTGGAGGTGCCCTCTGATACCCTTCTTCACTGGGGAAAATGAGGATGGAGGGCTGTAGGCAAATTTTGATCAATGATAATTAGGGAAATGAAGGGGCCTGGAGGTAGAAATGAGCTGATATCATCATCCTCTTTAGAATTTCGATGAACCTGAGGAACACCATCTTGTGGTAAAGTCCATCCAGGTGCTGTCCAACCTCTAAGTCTGATTTTCCGTGAGTGATAATGACATGCCAGGGAGGGAAAGTCAGAACTATCTTCTCTGGGTCCCTTCTCAAGGCAGGGAAAGGAATATCAGGTGTCTTTCCTGCACCTGCTGACGGAAGGAGGATTGGAGGGACACAACGTAGTGGGAGAGGGACATGTGGAGGGGAAAGGTCAACAAGACTATGATCCTAAAAATATATTTCTAGTTCCATGTGTCGAAGTGTCACATTGTAGGGTGTTGTTTTCTGAGCCCCAACATCTTTCACTGTGAGCAACAATAGTAATCTTTAAAATTGACTCAAATTGGCTTGCAAAATGAAGGACCATGGCTGGCTCATTCTGGTAGCAAAGGCTTCAGGCATGGATATGTAGAAGTTCCAGTTCTCATGTTGGTGGGAGTAGACAGGAAGACTTGGTAGGGCTAGATGAGCAGGAAGATTTCTCACAGTTTCTGTACAACCCTGCCCTGTGACTCCACATCTCAGTTCAGTATGTCCACTTTCCCATGATGCTCTTGTGTTGCATCCAGGACCAGGAAGGAGGAAAGATACCATATTGCCCACATGGAAGTTAGATTCTCTGTGGAGGTGCTATAAAACGCCAAGAAAGGCTATTGCATTCTAAACCACCCAAATTCCAGTCTGTCTGTCTGCTCCAGAAAGGGGCTGTCTCATGTGGGAGCAGCCCCTTGCCTTGCTGGATCCTTGCCCTTGTTGTTGAACTCTGGCCTCTCACATTCTCTCCCCGTGCATAAGTCTCTGGTCCACTCAGGACAGCGGCAGTTCTCTCATATAGGGTTCCCACACTCATAGGTGAACATATACCGTTCCCTCACTTGAAATAAATCCTGCCCTCACTTGCACTCTCTCTGTGCTAAATTCATGTCTACGTGGGAAAGAACTAGAAATAAGGGCCCAGTGCTGTGGCCTAGCGGCTAAAGTCCTCGCCTTGAACACAATGGGATTCCATATGCGTGCTGGTTCTAATCCCGGCAGCTCCACTTCCCATCCAGCTCCGAGCTTGTGGCCTGGGAAAGCAGTTGAGGATGGCCCAAAGCCTTGGAACCCTGCACCCACGTGGGAGACCTGGATCCTGGCTTCAGATTGGCGCAGCACTGGCTGTTGTGCTCACTTGGGGAGTGAATCATCGAACGGAAGATCTTCCTCTCTGTATATCAGACTTTGCAATAAAAAAAATAAATCTTTTAAAAAAAACAACTAGAAATAAGAATTGAGACACATGTCCCATAATAGTTTCTTATGTGAGGGCTGTAAAATATGCATATGGATTATTTGATGCTATTGCCAAATAATGAAGCCTAACTTCCCACCCTCTAACTATGAACTGGACTTAGTGGTTCACTTTTAATAAACAGAGCATATGACTTCTTCAGACTAGGAAGCAAAAGGCATGGGAATGTCCTTCTTCTGCTCCTTTGAATCATTGAATCAGTTTGGAGGACACTGAAGGAAGCTCTATGTGGAAGACCTGACTCCTCATAAAAGCCTTTATACCGGCAAGAGAATATACCTTTCTTTTTTTCCCTTTTTACATGTAATTAGCCAAAACTAATGACTGGTCCTGTGGTTAATCCAAATTATTTTAAAACAGACAAAAAATACCTGCTTAAGAATTTCAGGGACTATAGGAAAAATGGTTAGCATTACAAGAACTCATTAGGAACAACCACCAGCCATGAAAAATAGTTGAACCAACCAGCCAAGCTGACCTGGTTAGGCTGGTGGGGAAAACACTTTTCAAACAAAATTTTTATGTTTTCCCCATCCCATCCCCTGTTGTATCTTGACCCTGGTTAATCAGCCATTCAGTGGCAAATGGCTTAGACCTATTTCCTGCATGAGCACCACAGACTTGCCATTTATTTAAATGTATCACCCTAGCATAACACTTTCCAGCCACATTCAAGCCTTCAGATGATATAACCTAATCTGACATCTCAACTGTAATTTCTGAAACAGCCTGAGTCAAAACCACCCAGGTAATCACTCCCAGATTCCCCCATTCAGAAAGACTGTGAAGAATGCTACCTGTTGGTTTAATTATGTGGTTTAGGGGTGTTTTATACAGAGTATACATGAGTTGGCTTTTGGTTACTCTAATGAATTGTCTATGGCAGACTGCTCCTATAAACAAAAGTAGTTGATTTGGGATCAAAAGTTCTGAAGGTCTTGGGGCTCATCTGGTAATGGCCATCCTGCTGGCCCAGTCCTAAGGAAGCACAGAGCATCACCTGGCCTGGAGACAGGGAGCATGCCTGCTGGTACTAATCTATGTGGTTTCTCTCCCTGCTTGGAAAGAGAGGAGGATTCAATCACAGGAGCTCTGCCCTAATGATTCCATCTAAACTAATCCCTATCCAAAGGTCCCACCTCTAAACACCATTGTCTAATTAGATTTCTGCCCTCACCCGTTGGTTCCAGTGGAAGTCGGGACTGAAAACAGAACCAACCCAGCAATTGCAACCACCAGCTGATTGTGGCAATGGACTGTGCCGGGCCCTGTGCTTGCTAGAACATACAAGAAACTAGTCTGGGAATACCTCAAAGTTTCTTTGGAGATCTCCCCAATCGAACTGCTGGACTCAGAACTCTAATCAAGAAAAGACAGAAGACAGAGCAGATCAATCATTCATCTCAGCTATATGTTGGCAGCGAAATACTGGGCAAATGGAGACTCTATGATGGACTATGTCAATCAGTCGATTCTTTAACGACCTCATCATGCTTGGAGAGGCAAAACTGGCAGCGATTCATAACTGGTGAACTATTAAAACCACTTGAGGGCCCAGCGGCATGGCCTAGCGGCTAAAGTCCTCGCCTTGAATGCCCCGGGATCCCATATGGGCACCGGTTCTAATCCCGGCAGCTCCACTTCAGATCCAGCTCCCTGCTTGTGGCCTGGGAAAGCAGTCGAGGACGGTCCAATGCATTGGGACCCTGCACCCATGTGGGAGACCTGGAGGAGGTTCCTGGTTCCCAGCTTCGGATCAGCGCAGTACTGGCCGTTGCAGCTCACTTGGGGAGTGAATCATCGGACGGAAGATCTTCCTCTCTGTCTCTCCTCTCTGTATATCTGACTTTGTGATAAAATAAATAAATCTTAAAAAAAAAAACAAAACACTTGAGCTAGCATCTCAGAGCATGCCCCACATCCGGGACTTGGGGTGGGTGGGAAACTGGATGGGGCTTCTCCCTCAATATCCCCCTTTACCTCAGATACAAGAAGGAAACAATATGGACATAATAGTCTTACCCACTTCCCTATAGCCCCGGAGCCTTTTTACCATAATTAACTACGTGAAGATTGTCAAAAATATAATTTAAAAAATTTTTAAAAATTTAAAAAAAGATTTCTGCCCTCTTTATTCCATTAACATAAGACTGTGGAAGTTAAACTCCTGAATGGGTCTCAAGGGACAAATCAAATTCTGCAACTGATAACTCATACAGCCCATCTCTGCTATTGTTTCCTGTGTCTCCCTCTTTCACATACCAGTTTAGGTCTCTAAGTACACCTCTTATGAACATAAAATGGCTATCAGTTCCAGCTACAACAAACGTATACCACACTTTTTGGGAGAAAAGACTGAACAAAAATATCAGGATCCCCACACCCACACCTGCCCCCAGGAAATTTCTTAAGCTTCTGGAAAGACAGGCCAGGCCTGAAAAATTATCGAGGCCTATGCTGACTATTAAGGCCCCAACATCCCTGAGCTGTGACAAGGAGATGATCCTAATGTAAATCAATCTACACATCTCCCTGGGAGGTGCTTTGCAGAAACCCCAAGCTTTTAAGACTAAAGCTTTAGGGGCTTATACTGTGCTGCAGTGGGTTAATCTGCTGCCTGAGATGCTAGCATTGCATATTACAGTTTCTAACCTAGCTCCCTGCTAGTCTGCCAAGGAAAGCACAGAAGATGATCCAAATATAAGGATCTCTACCATCCACATGGAAGACCCGAATGGGGTTTTCTGGCTCCTGGATTTGGCCTGGCCCACTCCTGGCCATTACAGCCATTCGTGGAATAAGCTAGAAGTTTGGAAGGTCTGTATGTCTCTCCCTCTCTCTGTTGTACTGCCCTTCAGATAAAAATAAACAAGCCCATCGATCTTGAAAAAGAAAGATTAAACCTTTGCAAAGGAGTTGAATTCAAACGATGGTTCCTGTCACCAAACCCCCTGTGAAACAAAAGGAAATAATGACCTGGTTTCCATTTTTGGCATTGGGTAGGGATGTGAAAGGAAAATATTTTTTAAATGATAGAATGCGGATCACTGTCTCAACACATTAACTTGCTGCACACTTTTGTGGTTCTCTGATGACTCCCAAATTCATATCCCATTCCTAGTGAGTATCCTTCCTAAGCCCCAGAGTCATATCAACAGCTGCCTCTGAACATTTCTGCTCTAAGTCTAAAAGACAGATTGAAGTAAACCTATCCAATTTGAGATCCTTTCCACACATGCTCCATACCCTACTCTATAGGAAATCCTGTTAGCTCTGTCTCTGGAGTACATTGAGAATCCATCCAGCCACTTCTTATTACCTTGGGATCACCACCATCTCTCTCCTCCATCCCTGCTTCCTGGCTAGTTTCCTGTGCTTCCCAACAAAATATGACACCCTGATGCCCCTGGACCCAACCTTCCTTTCCATTGTCCCAGATGCCTCCTTGATCCTCAAACATGTCAGGAGTCCTCCCACATGGGCATCCTTGCCCCAGTCACTTGCTTGCTTGTAAAGGTCTTTTAGCCACTCAATTCATTCCTTTATCTTTCTTAAGCCCTGACTAGTCTCACTTTCTTAGCAAGGCCTACTTGCCTTGCCCTGTTTAACACTGGGACCTGCACAATCCCATTCATCCCACTGTCCTGTCACCCCATATCTCTTGTAACTTATTTTCCTTCTTCCCTTAGGTCAGTCATTCGCTATGTAATTGAATCATGTTTATTACTGACCTCTGCCCCCTGTGTGTAGAAGTCCATAACAACAAAGAATTCGGCTGACCTTGGTCTCTATCCCAAGCACTTGAAAGTTGCCCTGAGGATCTGCAACCTCCAAGTGTCTGCTCAATAGATGTGGGGAGTCCTTTCTCCTCCATTTGTCAAGAGGCTCGTAATGTGCTGGAAATCACAAATTAAGCAGATGAAGACCCAGTGGGAAATTCAAACCCACATCCTCCCTGGCAGGCTCTTCCTGCAATGGTGCCCATAGTGCTTCGGAAGTCAGACCCCTCCTCTTCCCTCAGCTGTAACTTAGAGTGTAATTATGGAGATTTTTTTTATCAGAGCAGATTTCATTAAGTTAAAGAAAATGTAAAAATTATGAAAATGGCTTGAGGCTAGGAATGCTATCAGGGAAATGAGGCTCTTATGTGATTTGACATCTGGGAAATATATTTAGTAATCACTTTTGTCTTGAAATATGTAACAGCGTTCTAAGAAAATCTCTTCCTCCTGATCACTTCCATTATCACCTAAGCTTACTGAGCCTGTGAACACCTACCCACACTTAGGAAATTAATAAAACTGTTTTGAAATGTTTTTGCTTAATGTTTCTCTATTAGTTAAAAAAATTCAAACTTTTTAAAATATAGAATACTTCATAAGGTTCCTGAGACACATGCTGTGTGCAGGACTTTAACACATGCCTATGGTGTGAGTGGACCAAACAATGGAGTCAGCAACCCCACCGACACCACCTCTCAATTCTTCCATGTTTGACTCTTGCCAACTCCTCTTCACTAGTTCTCCCAATGTGTGTGGTACATCACTGTGATCTATGGTCACCCCATCAGACTGCAGAATGCTAGAACCTGTTACTTCTATCCAACTGTGTTTCAGCACCTGCTATCCAATCAACCATTCTAGTTTCTACTAATCACTAAGCTAAGTTTATACCAACTGTTTCAACTGCCTCAGTTGAGATAGAATGTGTAGTGGTTGTCTTCATTGACTAATCAACAGACAAAAACCATTTTTGTCAGTAGAAACCCAGAAACCTGTACTGCGCTGAGAAACAACAGAGATTTTTCCTTATTTGGGAAAGATTGGTGAAACATGTGTACAATAGCTATAACAAGTTCCCATGACTGAAACCGGCTCTCTACCTGTTCACTCATCCCTTCCTTGGCTCTCCAACACTGCCTAGCTTCTTAGGAGAAACCTAGGCACCGCTTCACCACTTTGGATGGTGTACAAATGAGTGACCATGACAATGAGGGACCTACCCAAATCCTTCCATGGTAATTGGGGCTTACATTTGCCTTTCTTTTATGTACTTAAAAGAAAAAAGTCACATCATTTTCTTTTTTTTTTTTTAAGATTTATTCATTTTATTACAGCCAAATATACACAGAGGAGGAGACACAGAGAGGAAGATCTTCCGTCCGATGATTCACTCCCCAAGTGAGCCGCAAAGGCTGGTGCGCGCCAGTCCGAAGCCAGGAACCTGGAACCTCCTCCAGGTCTCCCATGCGGGTGCAGGGTCCCAATGCATTGGGCCGTCCTCTACTGCTTTCCCAGGCCATAAGCAGGGAGCTGGATTGGAAGTAGAACTGCCGGGATTAGAACCGGCGCCCATATGGGATCCCGGGGCTTTCAAGGCGAGGACTTTAGCCGTTAGGCCACACCACCGGGCCCCATGATTCAATCTTGATACAGTGCTGCTAACCCATTTTTTTCCCTGTCTACCTTATTTCCAAGTTTCCCTCTGTTACATTAGTCATTCTTTTTTGTTTTTGCTTTTTTATTTTATATATATATTTTTTATACTTTTTGTATTTATTTAAAAAAATTTTTTTTATATTTGCCTTTTATCCGTTTCAACAAACAGTAAATACATTACAGAAGTCCTACCATGGATCAAGGCCAGAGATCCTAAGGCAATCATGTATTGGGCTATGAGATTTACTGTATACTGTAAGATCATGGCTGAACCACCTAATCTCAATGGAATTATAATATTGAAAATGATGTGAGCCCGGCGGCGTGGCCTAGCGGCTAAAGTCCTCGCCTTGAATGCCCCGGGATCCCATATGGGTGCCGGTTCTAATCCCGGCAGCTCCACGTCCCATCCAGCTCCCTGCTTGTGGCCTGGGAAAGCAGTTGAAGACGGCCCAATGCATTGGGACACTGCACCCACGTGGGAGACCTGGAAGAGGTTACAGGTTCCTGGCTTCGGACTGGCACGCACCAGCCTTTGCGGCTCACTTGGGGAGTGAATCATCGGACGGAAGATCTTCCTCTCTGTCTCTCCTCCTCTCTGTATATCTGAATTTGTAATAAAAAAAATAAATAAATCTTTAAAAAAAAAAAAAGATTGGGGCCCAGTGGCGTGGCCCAGCGGCTAAAGTCCTCGCCTTGAAAGCCCCGGGATCCCATATGGGCGCCGGTTCTAATCCCGGCAGCTCCACTTCCCATCCAGCTCCCTGCTTGTGGCCTGGGAAAGCAGCTGAGGACGGCCCAATGCATTGGGACACTGCACCCGCATGGGAGACCTGGAAGAGGTTCCAGGTTCCCGGCTTTGGATTGGCGCAGTACCGGCCTGTTGCGGCTCACTTGGGGAGTGAATCATCGGACGGAAGATCTTCCTCTCTGTCTCTCCTCCTCTGTGTTATCTGGCTGTAATAAAATGAATAAATCTTTAAAAAAAAAAAGATTGAATCAGTTATTTCCAAAAGAAAGACTCCAAATTCTTATTCCCTGGGGAGACATGTCATGTCTTATAACTGACGGCCACTGATCTTACTAAACTGACCACAAAATCTTGGCAAAAACACTGCTAAAGAAACTATGAAGGTTTCAGTTCAATGAACCCAAACATTGTATTCACTGAAAAAGACCAAAATGGAACAGGCTGCCTCTGGGATGGTAAATGCTATGTCACTTTGAAGAGGAATTTCATTTTCTGAAGAGTCTTATGCATCAGGCATAGAATTAGACCAAAAGTGCTTGAAGGCCCTTTTAATCTCTTACTTTAAGAGTAGAGCCTGGGGGAATCTGTTTTAACTGGGGAGAGAACATGGATGCTTTCCAAAGATGTTGCAGGTATGCGCATCTGGAGCAAGTCGTCTTAGAACAGAAGCCAAGGAGCATTGTGCATTGCTTTCCTACGGCTGTCCCCCACTTCCCAGAAAATTCCCCAGATGCCATCACCAGAAGAGACATGAGGAGTGCCAGGTGGTCCCACAGAGTGGGCTAACAAAGACAACTGAAATGACTACTTTTCTCCTATTAGTAATGTTTGGGGGTCCACATTCCAACCTGGCCTGAGGCTAGTACGAGTTAGGGATACCAAAATAATTCATTGAGAAGCCATCAAGTTAAGAAAGCTTCAGAACCCCAGTTCTTATGTAAAGAAGCCAATACCCAAGTCAAAGGAAACAAGAAAGTGAAACAATCTTAACCATCAGAACCTGCCGACCAAAAGATGTAACTAGGGACTTTCATACCCAGGTAACTCAAATGCCTAGCTTTAGTCCATTATGAAATTTCTTTACTTCCTCATTCAGTCTTAAATTTGTCAGCTTTTCATAATTATACTAAAACACCCAAGACAGGCTGCCTTTCTAAAGAGAAGAGAGTTATTTTAGTTCAAAGTTCTGGAGCTATAGAGTCTAGGAAATTCCATCTAGGAATGACTTTCTTTTTATGTTGTCCAATTTTTATTTTGAAGTTTTGAATTTTCTGGTACAATTTTGTAGAGACTGGGATTTCCCTCCCACCCCCCAAATTCCACCCCTGGACTTATTTTCCCCATGTTAGCAATGACTTTCATGTTGGTAGAGTCCTGAGGCAGCACAGACCAGCACATGGCCAGAGACAGTGAGAGAGAGAGAGAGAGAGAGAGAGAGAGAGAGGGTGAGAGAAAGAAAGAGCGTGTGTGTGTGTGTGTGTGTGTGTGTGGTCTCTCCTTACAAAGCCACCATGACACAACCCTAATGACCTTATCTAAACCTGACCACCTTCCGAAAGCCTTGCCTCTAATGGATGAAGCATCCATTATCCTGAAGCTTCACAATGGTTACAGTTCAGCACAGGAAGAGTTCAGGGACACCCCAAACATTTCCAAACCGCAGCAAGCTGCAGAACCCACTGCTCGTCTTGCTGGGGTACAGCTCTCTAAATTTCTTTGGTTTCTGCATGTAGTCTGACTTACATCTTGTTCTTTGCTCAAATTCACTGTTAGATTTAATGTCCATGCTTTTCTTTCAGCAGAGGGGCTAGCTACCTGCTACACTTGCTCCCCTCCCTCAGTGCTGTTTTTCACTTCCAGCTGATGGGAAAACCCTCTCATTTTCCTGTCCTCCTCCTCTAGCCCATGACATCTTGTGTTCACCTGTGCCTTTTCTTCCTTCCCCTTCTAGAAACATCTATTCTGTGCTCTACGCAGTTGAAGTCTGTAAACTATTAGACCTAGAACACTGCCTGATAAGAACATCATTATAAACTGGAACTGGTCATTAGGGATGACTCTGTTTCTCTGCCATTGGTCTGAAGTCCAGCGTTAGTGCTGAAGTTCAGTTCAGTTAATTCACTGACTCAATCACTCAACAGATGCTTTAGGGTCTGTGTGAGTGACTGTGTCTGTGAGAATTTTGGGACAGCTGAGGAGGTCTTAGCAGGGCAGTTCCATGCTGACATTGGAACCTTCATGTCTCGAGCATGATCACTATCTTGCAGTCTCTACACCTTCAATCCTGGAGTCATGATGGAGCCAGACATGCTCAGTGGAAGCTGACCCTCCACGGTCTCCTCACCTCCAGGAGGAATCTATAAAAGCACCAGAAATTAGAATCCTCCTTAACACAATCCCTATCCTGACACTCCCCTCAATACCTAGGCAGCCCAGCCATCTGCCTGGGACAACAGAATTGACAGTGAGTGTGTCCCTGGTCTTTATAGTTGTCAGTCACTGCAAGAAACCTAGCTCATTGCCAGACCCAATCCCCAGGGTATTCTGTATATCTTGATCCCATCTCATAACCCCCTTTCACTTGTAAAATCATCTAATCTCAAGAAGTCATGAGCACAGAAGCAACAGTTCTGAAACTGCCCAGTCTTCTCTAAAGACTGCCTCCACCCCTGGCTGTAACCGATACCTAGCTCTTCCCTGGGGATGCTGCTTCCCTGTGTAGCCTTCTCAGGAGGCAGCTGACCTGTCCTCCACCAAACTCAATGGCAACTTCTTTTACAGACCAAAAACAAAGGAAAGCTTCTTTTGATGGGAGATGTCAGCCTGGGGCAAGCTGGAGGGGGCTAAGAGTAGGAGCAGCTGATATGATGGGTTGAGGGTGATATTTGGCTTTTTCTAAGTGGTCCTGAGTTGGAAATGGGCACAAGATACAGACGCTGGCAATTACTGGCTCTATTCTGACTGATGTAAAGCCATTGCTGCCAAGGTAAGTTCAGCTCCTTGTGTAGTCCCTGCAGGGGTTGGAGAAGAGAGTTCTGTTGCCATGGCTGGCGGTTCAGTCGCTCAGCCTCCACTCTTTCTCAGTCACTCATTTCCAGGCTCAGGTCCTATACCTTATGATTATCAATACCTGGAATTTCATCTCAAACATTCTCTCTCAACTCCCCACCCTCCACCTTACATTTTGCAACTCTGGGACTGCAACTCCGACAATTCATCCCAAGACTTGCTGTACATTTCTCCTCTTGCCTTTCACATTTCAAAATCACCACTCCCCCATCCCCATGCTCGCATTCCTTCTTTTGCCCAGTTAAAATTCTACCAACTATTACAATCAGTGTTTTACATTCCTCCTCTACTCACCTTTCTTCCCTCTATTCATCTTCTTCATTTGGCAAAACCATCATTGTGGTGAAATGCAACACATCACCAACTACACCTATACCTGCATAGCAAACTGTAGTCAGAAAAGAAAAATGTACACTCATGATGGCTCCCAGGATTAATCTGGGCTTTGAAAGCTTGAAGTCAATATCTTTGAAGCTAATATCTTTGGGGGCTCCTATTAAAATTAATGCAAAACTACAAATGCAAGATTGCTGGCACCTTCCCAGGCAGGCCTTTGAAAGGATCCATGTAGGCAGGTAAGAGACTTCAAGGCTCTGGGTTCATTAGCTCCATGAAAAATTTACCTTTGCGGCCTGGTCTCACACCTTAAGTGGACTTTTAATGCTACCCATCAGTTATATTCTATCTCTACCACCAGGTTCCTAAATGGCTATTTCAGAGAGAAAATAGAAGCAATAAAAGAACTCACAAGCTCCCACAACCTAGCTGCACAGGTGCCTGGATCCCAGGCCTTCCCCACTACTGCTGATAAGCTGTGCTGTTGGCAGAGGCTGTTCCTTCACTTGTGCCTGGACTCTCCCCACTTTCCCCTACTCAAAGACATTGCTCCAGTAACCTGAACCCCCATTCCTTCTCTGCCTCTCTGCCTCTTTTTTTCTCCTTATCTCATATCCCCATCTTTGCTTTCTCTCATATTTTTCCTCTCTCTCTCTCTCACACACACAACACACACACACACACTTTTCTCTCTCTCTCTCCTGAATTCTTCCCATCAGCAAAATAAATGTGCTATAATGCCAGTCATCTTAAAAATCAAATTTAATATTACATATTAGGTAATAATGAAATCAGCCCATAGTGTATTCATCGTTATACCTTTTTATTTTTTTAATGTTGGAATGGGCCCATGAAGGCAAAATTGCCTGAGGGTCTATGAAAGCTATGAGGCAAGCCTGAGTCTTTCAGATTTAAATAACATCTAGACACAAACATAACACTATTCCCAGTTTTATTTCTGCAGCTTGGATCTCTACCCTGATACCCAGATTAAAGTGCCTTCATAATCTTCACAGAGTATGCAAATTCACCTGTAGATCAGGATCAGGTGCTATGGTTTGAATAGGATCTGGTTTCTAACTCATTCGGTTTCATTCCCAAAGTCTAAAGCTGATATTTGCAAGAGTCCCACAAGCGGTTTCCAACTAAGGTGTTTAGAGGTAAGGCCTTTGGAAAGGGGTTAAATTGAATTACATCATTGGAGTGGCGCCCTGGAGCCTGTGAGAGGAGAGCCATAACCACACACACAGGCTCTTGCCACATGGTGCCATATGCTGCTGACACTCTACCAGCAACAGGTCATAACCAGAGGCCAAACCAACGAGGCCTGCCCAAATCACAGACATAAACCTCAAAAACCCTGAGCCAAAATAAATCTTTTTCCTTTTAAAGGTAGCCTGCCTCAGGGATTTCATAATAGAAATGAAAACCAGGATTTTAGAAACCTAAAGCTTATACAAATAGAGACTCCATTTAAAAAAAGGCATATCAAATTATGCATACAAAAATTAAAATGAGGAAGAAAATCAAAACTAAAATCAAACTCCTTTTAAAAAATACATCTAGGCACTAACCCCATTAGCCATTTTTGGATGGTGGGGGGCAGGGGTGGGAGACGCAGCCTAGCTTCCAAGCTGGGAACTCACATATTGGCTCAGGCTGGGCATGCAAAAGGGACCCTCCACCTTACCAGCCACTTTTGGTGGTGGCAGGGGGGCAAGATAGAGCCTAGCTCCTGAGCTGGGAACTCACAGTGTCAGCTGCTTAAAGGTGGCTGGCACCATCTTGGCTTGGGGGGTCAGAGGACCAATGGTGCTGGGTGAAGTCTTCTGGCTACCTAGAGATGAGTTCTGGGGACTTGGGGGTGATGAATCACTGCATAGGGACACCCATGAATAAGGCCACCATACATGTAGGTGAGGAATGACTCCTGAAGGATGCCCAACAACAAGGCTACTGTACTTGCAGGTAAGTAAGGGGAGAGACCAGAAGACCAGTATGAGTCAGACCGATGCACCATCCCCACATGGGAGTCCTGAGTTGGGTTTGTTAGCACAGAACATTGCTGACCACCATACACCAGCCCACACAAAAGCTAGGGCTAGGGGCCTGTCTAGCAGGGCTAGATCCCAGTATCTGACTGAGTATCGGAACAGGGGATGAGTCAATTGACGGCAGGGCATGACACCAACCAGCACGCAAGAGAACCAGGTTCAGGGATGGATTCTATAGGGGATATGTGGGCCTAACCCTGTGCAAATACAATTCTCACTGTTGGGATTTGCCAAGGACCCACAGGTGTGCATGAGATCTGCTACTGGGAGGAGA
This sequence comes from Ochotona princeps, assembly GCF_030435755.1. Taxonomy (NCBI): domain Eukaryota; kingdom Metazoa; phylum Chordata; class Mammalia; order Lagomorpha; family Ochotonidae; genus Ochotona; species Ochotona princeps. The sequence goes on from NC_080835.1 coordinate 43,223,637, forward strand.
CCCGACAGAGGAGCTTGGGAAACTCCTTTGTAGGGATGCAGTTCATACAGGTGAATACAAGAATCAAATCAAGAAGCAGCACTGACCATGTCAAGTTACGGTAGCCGTCAGTATACATGTGGGTCAGGTCTGAGGACAGACCGGGCTGGGCCAGTTCATAACATCCACTGGCAGATCTGAGAACCAGGACAGAGTGAAGGAGGAGCCGGGTCAGGCTGCAACACCAGCCAGTTCACCCTGGGGATGCTGGGGTGAGATGAGCCATGCCAGCCTGGGGTCAATGGGTGCTGGTTTTGTGAACCACAGGGACAGAGGATCTGGAGGGGCTCAGGTCACCTGGCCTGGGACCTAGGGCCTACCTGTGAGGTGGGTGCCGGGTTCGTGAGCCCTGGGGGCGGGGATCCAGTGGGGCTTGGGTCGCCTGGCCCTGGTCCTTGGACCTGCCTGTGAATGAAAAAGGCATGGCAGTGGATATAGACCCTGACGTACATGCAGAGTATGGCAGCCTATTTGGCACCTTTGCAGAGGAAAGAGAACAGAGCAAATTGGACAACTACCCCAGCAAATGATGACAGCAAAAATCTGGGTGACTGGAGACTTGAGGTCGACTATGGCAGCCAATGGACACTCGGAGGGTTGCCTTACCCTTGGATGGGTGAAAGTGACAGCATTTCAGAACTATCCAAATCACTTGGTCAAAACCCTCAGAACATGCACTGTAGCAGGACCCTGGGTTGATACTGGGTGGGTGTTCCCCATCCCTGGGTACTGGGACATTTGGGAGGCTGGGTATGGCTTCCCATTTTATCTCTTCCCCTTCTCTCAGAGACAAGAAGAAATGGAGAATTAGGAAACAATGATTTCACCTACTTTTCCCTAACCCTCAATCCTTCCTAATCTGGTCAAAAATGTAATCATCATAAAATAAATATATATGTATAAAATACAAAATCTAGAAACAAAATGTTTTTAACTGCCTGAAACTTTTATTTTTCTAATTTGAGAAGCAAAATTGGAGATGGAGACAGGGCTCATTGCTCCCCACATGCCTGCTACAGTTAGGGCCAAAGCCAAAAGCCAAGAAGACAATCCAGCTCTCCCCCCAGAGGTGGCAGGACCTGACTGTTTGGGGCATCATGCCTACCTCCCAGGATTTGCACCAGCAGAAACCTGGAATCAGGAGTTGGAGCCAGGGGCCCCACTACCTGTGTGACACATACTCTTTAACCATGTTTTCATTGTGTATAGCAAGAAGATAACTTTCTTCTAGCATGGTTGGTGGAAATTAGACCTTTATATGGCTAGTTAAGAGAAGTTTCTTTTAGCTTCAGAATTGTTATTAATAATGTTATATATTTTTAGGATTGTTTTCAGATTTGGGAAAGCAAGTTTCTTTCATACATGAATTATTAGATACTGGGAAATTTCAAGTTTCTCTGTGTGTTAATTGAAATCCAAATTCTTTTAGAATTGACTCTTCTCACCAGTTTCTGTCAATATCTTATTGTATTGGTATGCCCGGGCTTTTAGTGTGTTTTTTTGCTATTGTCAATATTTTTCATGAAATGAACAATGTGCTTAATTACTTCCCTTCATTAATATCAAATTTACTGGAATATCAAGTTTATAACTTCTATTTTAAATTTATATCTTTCTCTTGATGAATTACTGCTTTCAGCATAATTTGAAAAAAATCTGTTGTAATTCATTTCTCAGTAATCAAAATTTCTGCTTATTTGGTTGTACATCTTTATAGTTTTTGCTTCATATTCCATTGATCCTTAGCTATCAGTTTTTTAACAATACATTGAAGATGATAAATGGGGCTGGTATCTGGTCTAGCACTCAAGGCACCAGCTGGATTGCCTATCCCATGTTGGAATATCTGGGTTTAAGTCCCATCTCTAACTCTTAACTCTATCTTCCTGCTAATGTCAACCCTCAGAGCTCCAAGCTCCTGGTTTGGACCCGATCTGGCACTGGCTGAATACAGGCACTTGGAGACTGAACTGGAAGATGAGAACTCTGTTTGTTTGTCTCTCCACTTGTCATATAAATAAGTAAATGAAAAAAAAACTGATTTTCATTCTACTGCTTACAATTTTACATATCCAACTAATATGAGAATTTTTCAGAGACTAGTTCTGGCTCCCTATCTGTCTACTCTTCATTCTTCTGTTTATAATATAGCCATCAACATGATCGTCCTTAAAAAAGATGTCAGATTATATCTATCCTCTGTTCAGGCACTGAATGGATTTTTTTGGCTACTAAAACCCCAAGTCTCACAGAGTTCTATGTGATCTCACCTCTCCAACATCCCGCTGGTCTCCTTTTTTTCACTTTGCTATAGCTACATGCGTGCCTTGCAATTCCTCCTTTTCTCCTAGGATTCTGTGCCTCAGGACCATAGCACATGATTGTCTCTTTGTTTAAAAGGCTATCCTGCCACTTATGACCATGGTTCAATCCCTCAATTCCTTCAGATATTGACTGAAACATCACTTCTCAGTGAGAACCTCCTTGACCACTCTTTAAAACTATTCCCCCGTACTTCCTACCCCATTGCTTTACTCCCCCCCCCCGCAAACTGTATCAAAGCTGCCCTCTATCCCTCAGATCTATGTAATGAATGAAGTCCAAGGGTCAGAAGTTTCTTTTTAAATACTTCTTTAGATGGAATCATTATAGAATGGCATTGCCCATTCTAGGGCAATGGTCTGTCTAGTATTCTATTTCTCAATCAACAAATCAGCAATGAACACTTTGGCATTCATTGCATACCATGCTAGCTACTAAGAACAAATTGGTGAAGAAAAAGATAGGTGCTTTGCATCTTCCAGAAGCTCAAGTCTTCTGCAAAGCTACAATGGCTATGAAGACAATCAGGGAGAGTCAGCTTTCTTGGCACATCTCCACATGAATTAACATGAATCTATTTAAGCCTGGGAAGCCCGACTTCTGGGAAATTACTCTTACCATATTCTTCAGATTGATTAATCCAAAACACACAATTAAAGAAGACAGCAACTTTATATGCAATGAATTTTAAGCTAAGCATGGAGATGAAAATTTTAGAAACAATAAGCGCTGACTTAAGTTTCTTCTTAGTCTCATGTCCTTTGCTAATAGTTGTAATTACTGAGATTTGATATCCTAAAGGAGTGGCTGATGGTTTTGATATATGGGCATTGTGTAGCTTTCAAGCAATGAGTTAGTTGCTTTCATCTAGTATTCAGAAAAAAATACACCTCAGTTCCCACCCAATGCCCCACCACCAGGCTGCTGTAGGCTTCCCAACATCCCTTCTCACCCTGTTTTGAGATGGCAGAGTGGTTTTTTAATAATGTGCATCCTGTCTGTTTCAATCTACAGCATTTTGCAAGCTTTGCTCATGTCCACTAGATCATGGGCAAAGGTTGGGGGTAGTGTGAGCAAGTCAATTCTCACCCTGCAGAAGTTCAAGAGCAAAAGCTACTCAAACCAGAAATCGCCTTTGTTTGCTTGGAACTCCATCAAACACAGCTCATGGGGATAGCACAGCAGCCAGTACACTGTGGGTTCTCAGAAACCAATTGCTGAGTACATGAACAGCTTCTAAACCATGTGCAGGAGTCACTATAGGCAGGACCACACCCAGCTAGGTTAATGAGCAGAGCTAAGAACAGCATGCTGCCTGTAGTGAGTGCAAGCATATCTGCTTGGGTTTGGCTCGTTGTGCTGTAAATGCAACCCAGATGGCTTCCACTCTGCAAGACTTCTGTAGCCATTCTTTGCTTAACTACTTGCTTCTTAAGAAGCACATCTGTGTACATAACAGGTGAGACATGTAAAAACGCTTGGAGAGAAGTAAGCAAAATGAGATACATATGACTCAATGATTTTTCACAAGATAAACATTTAGTAGCCAGCATCTAAATCAAAAAATGCATTCCTGACAGCACCAACATGTCTCCTTTCTTGCCGCTTCCCTGCTTCTGAAGGTAAGCACCACCACAGAAGCAGGTGATTATGGCTTTATTTTGATTTTTCCTGACTATTACTGAGTTTATGCACTTTTTGATCTATCTGCTGGTCATTTGGGAAATGCTCTTGGTAAGTGCCTGCTCATTTTCCCATGGGAGTATGTGTATACATACAATGTGAATATGAGCCCTTCACTCATTAGGTGTACTCTAAATGTGTTACTCTATAGTTAATAGTCCTTTGATAAGTGGAAATTTTTCATTTTAGTGTAACTTATCAATCTATCTATGATCAAACATCTATCTATGTTTTTAAATTTTTTGTTCTAGTTTTAAAATTATTTACATAGCTGTGAGGGATGCAAGCCAGTGTGTCTGCAGTGAGGGAAGGGCACTGGCACCTGGAGATTGGGGACAGTCATTTGAAGATTGGGGACAGTCATTTGAAGAGTCCCCAATGGTGGGGAGAGTGTTTGAGGGTATAACCTGAGCAGTTTGATAGTTCTGCGATGTTGTTACCTTTGATGCAGCAGAGTTGGAAAATCTTTCCAAGGTTTCTTTGGCTGACTAGGTCCACCTAAGTACATCCACAGTACCAGGAACATGTTTAAAAGCTTGGCCAGGGGAGTGATACAATCTGTTCTGTTTTCCATCCTCTGATGAGGCATTCAACATCTTTTTCTGGCCTAGATGAGCTGGCTGTCATGTACCCCATATACATTTGGGTGTGCTTCCCCACAACACAGGCATCAGCAACTGAGGAGGCTCAGTTCTGACATATGCCCTCCAAGGTCAAACCACATATATTGTAATTTTCCTTGTGGCCAGGGTTTCAGTCCAATTATCTAGATGGGGAACTCTTTCAAGAAATCTCACCTAGGATGACCCCAGACTTGACTCTTACGCACAACAGCCAGTGCAGGGTCAGGTTTTTTCTGTCACCTATACCAGCCAATGCACATACTAATGCAGCTGCCTGGTCAGTTCCACCCTGGCTCCATTTCTCAAACCAACCGATGGGTCCTGTAGCCTAACCCAGCCAAGCAGACCACACACCCAGTCTTCATGCATACCAGCAGGTGACATGGCCTAATTGGGGAGACCCCCAATAACTCCAACCAAGCCCACCCCCAGCCCTGGTCATTATAAATGCCAGCATGTGCTGTGACCTAGCTCAGTCTGTCCTGCAACCCATCTCTTCTCATGCACACCACTGAGTGCTGCAGCTTAGCTCAGCCCAATCCACCCCCAGATCCAGTTCACATGTATGCCAATGGGTGCTGCCTTGACCAGCCTGACCCAACCCAGCCCAGGCTCTCATGTTCACCAGCAAGAGCTGTAACCTAGCAGGGGATTAACCACAGTTCCCCTACCAGGCCTGCTCTCAACCCCAGATCTTGCATCTGTCAGGGGGTCCTGTGGTCTAGACTGAATGACTCCCACCGAGTCCCAGCACTTGCAAGTATGTGCCATGGCCTAGCCCAATTGTTCCATACTCATTCTGGCTCTCATGTGTACTCAGACCTGTCAGCTCATTTCCAGCTCTTCCACTCACCAGTGAAAGCACCAGCCCAGGAAGGGAGTCCCTGAAGTTCCCCTATCCGGCCCACTCTCAGTCCCAGGTCTTACATATGCCAGTGAGTACTGTGGCCCAGTCTGAGATTTCCTGCCTCCAGTCTTGGCATTCACCAGTAGGTGCTACAGCCTGGCTAGCCCAGCTCAACACTAGTCTCAGCTCTCTTTGGTGGGTGCAGCAGACTAGCCTAGCCTGGCCCACCCCCAGCTTTTCTGTGAACTGGCGGGTGTTGTGGTCTGGCCTGGCCTGGTCTGCACACTATCCTGGCTCTTACTCATTCCAGTGTGTGCTGTGGATTGGCCCAGCCAGCCTACCTCCAGACCTGACTCACACATATGCCGATGGTGCTGCATATGTACGGCCTGTCCTCAGCCCTAGCTCTCACGCTCACCAGAGGGAACTGCAGCCTACCAGGGAAGTTCCCCAAGTTCCCCTGCCGGACCCACTCCCAGCCCGGGATCTTGCATGCACTGATAGATGCTATGGCTGAACCTGACATGACCTGTCCCTGGTTCTGAAACTCAGCAGGAGTACTGCAGCCTAGCCTGACTGGCTCACACCCATTCTGGCTCTCACCTATGGATGCTACAGTCTAGTCCATCCCCAGACCCAGCTATCATATTAACAGGTGGGTACTGCATCCTAGCCTGGCCTGTCCACATCCATTCTAGCTTTACCAGTGCCAGCAGATGCTGAGGCCTAGCTCAGGCTGACCTTCCCCCAAAATCCAGCCCCACATGCATGCTGATGTGTGCTGCAGCCTTGCCCAGCTGGGTTTGCCCCCAGCTCTGGCTCCCACACTCACCAGTGGGAGCCGCAGCCTAGCAGGGCAGTTCCCAGAATTGTGCTACCAGGCCCATTCACAGCCTTGGATCTTGTATGTGTTAACAGGTGCTTCAGTCCAGCCTGGAATGGCCCTCTTGCAGTCTCAGCTCTTGCTAGCAGATGCTACAGCCTAGCCCAGCCGGGCACAGTTCATACCCTGATTCCTGTGCATGCCTGTGGGTGCTATGGCCTCACCCAGCCTGACCTACTCTAGCCCATACAAATGCTGATGAGTGCTATACACCTGCCTTTCCTGGCCCACCCCCAACCCCATCCCTTGTGCTCCCCAAAGGGAGCTTCAGCCTAATAGGGGAGTTCCCCATGTTCCCTTATCAAGCACTCTTCCAACCCCGGATGTCATGCATGCTGGCAGGTGCCAGCTTTGTATGGTATGTTCTTAGTTCTGAGCTTTGCATGTGCTGATGGGTTTTGCAACCAGGCCCAGCCTAGACCCCTCCAAGCTCTGGCCCCCATGAGTATCAGATAAGTTCTGTGATCCAGACTGGCTCAGCTCATCACCACCCTCAGCACTCCATGCAAATTTGTGGTTGCTACAGCCCTGCAGAGGCAAGCTCACAAATTCCCGAAACAATCTGCCCCCAGATCCAGTTCTCTTACATTCTGGTAGATACTGCAACCCAGCCAGACATGGTTCACCCCCTGCTCCAATGCTTAGGGTCAGTACTACAGCCTATACCAGCCAGGCATGTCCCTCACCTCAGTTTTTGTGTGTGCCAGCGGGCAGTGGGTGGTGCTGTTTAGCCCAGTCCAGGTCTCCCATGTGGGCAGGTGCCTTGGCCTGACCCAGACATGTCCTCCAGTTCCCCTCTTCTAAGCCATTTTGTCTCAGTTCCCTCATTTATCTGCAAGTGCCCTGTCCATGGAAGACTCCAGAATTCATTCCTACCCTGCCAAGTATGGCTTCAGCTACTTCCACTCCAACACATTCTTAGAAACCCTTCCCTAGAGAATCTGCAGCCCCTGGCTAGGGTTGAGGTGGCACATCCCGGCCCAGTGCTCCCAGACTTTCCCAAATACCTTAAAAAAAAATGGTATAGGCGGGCCTGGCGGCGTGGCCTAGCAGCTAAAGTCCTCGCCTTGAAAGCCTCAGGATCCCATATGGGCGCCGGTTCTGATCCCGGCAGCTCCACTTCCCATCCAGCTCCCTGCTTGTGGCCTGGGAAAGCAGTTGAAGACGGCCCAATGCATTGGGACACTGCACCCGCGTGGGAGACCTGGAGGAGGTTCCAGGTTCCCGGCTTCGGATCGGCGCGCACCAGCCCGTTGCGGCTCACTTGGGGAGTGAATCATCGGACGGAAGATCTTCCTCTCTGTCTCTCCTCCTCTGTCTATATCTGGCTGTAATAAAATGAATAAATCTTAAAAAAATGGTATAGGCAATTATGCTGCCACATTGGTATAGTTAACACAAAATTGGCATTAACCAAGCTCAGAATGCTCACCAGCTACTGGCTGCTTCTCTCCCACCAGTGTAACACTTGCCTAGGTACAAGGCAATTGCCTACAGCTGGGGTATGTATCTTTTTCTTTATGATTTGGTTATGGATGTGCTGCTTAAAAGATCATTCTGTAAAAGTTTCAAAGATGTTCTATATTTTTTGTAGACAATGTTCTGTTTTACTTCTTTTATTCCTTTCTACAATTTACTGGGAATTCATTTTGTGCAAAGTGTCTGAGGAAGGAGTTGAGATCTGTTTCCTCCAAATGAAAGATCACAGTACAATTTATTGAAAAGATTGTCTTCTCCCAGTTTCATAGAGGCACATTTGTCACAAATTGGTTCTGTGTCCGTGCCATCTGTTTTGGGTTTTTCATTTTCCAGTAAATTTTCATTTTCATTTTCCTATTTGAAAATCCTTATATCAATATTCTACTGTCTTAATTGCTTCAACTTTATAAATCCTGACACTTGATGAACCAAACTTTCCACTATTTTCTCCTTCAATATTATTTTTCTAACTGGATCCTTTTGCATATTCATAAAATTTTTTGGAATCAGTCTGTTAAAGTCCATAAAAAATGTGTCAAGATTTTGATTGCAACTGCATTGGAACTATGGATCAGTTAGCACATAATTAATAGGTTTTCAATGTTGAACCTTCAAATCCATTAACATGACATGTCTTCCACGTTTCTATGTTTAATTTCCCTCCATAATGATTTATAATATTTCATGTGCAAGTTTTAGATTTTTGTATCACAGATAATTAATATTTTGTTGCTATCTTAAATGGAATCTAATTGCTTCATTTTTAAATAGTTGTATCTATTTGCACATAAAATACAGTTGATATTTTATATTAGCCTAGGGCATCTTTTAAATTCACTAATTTCAATAATTTTTTGGATTTCCAAGTAAATAATGATTATGTTATCAATATCAACTTTTGCTTCTCTACTTGCAGTCTTTATGTTTATAACTTTAAAACTTTTTCTCCTGGGTCTAGAAAGGTAACCTAGTGGCTAAATTCTCACCTTGCACAGACTAGGATCCCATATGGGTGCTGGTTCATACCCCAGTGGCCCTGCTTCCCATCCAGCTCCCTGCTTGTGGCCTGGGAAAGCATCCAAGGATGGCTCCAATGCCCTGTGACCCTGCACCAGCATGGGAAACCCAGAAGAGGCTCCAGGCTCCTGGCTTTAGATCAGCTCAGCTCTGGCCATTACAGCTGCTTGGGGAGTGAGTCAACAGATGCAAGATCTTCCTGTCTCTTCTCTGTATATCTGACTTTCCAATAAAAAATAAATTAAAAAATCTTTAAAAAATCACAAGTTTTTCTCCTGCCCTAACGTGTGGAGTAGATCCTTTAATTCACAGTCACATATAATGATAGTTGATTTTCAGGCTTCATTCTTGATTTCACAGGGAATAATTTTAATAGTATATACCAAGCATGTTGAGTGCATTTCCCAAATACTTGTATCTGGTTAATTACTTCTACTCTTATTTGTTTAGCATTTTTTTTTTTTGTTAATTTTACCACATATGGAGGTCAAATCCTATCAATTTGTTGCTACATTTAGAGAAATGATTTGGGGACCAACATTGTGGCACAACAGGTGAAGTCACTGTCTGTGACCCTGGCTAGCTTGAATCTCAACTGCTCTAGACCCAACCCAGCTCCCTCACAATGCACCTGGGAAATCACTGGAAGATAGTCCAACTACCTAGGTACCTCAAGCCCATGTGAGACACCTTGCATTAGCTTTCCCCAAAACTTGCCATTCTGCTATACTGAGAGCAAAATCACTCTCTGTCTCTAACATAAGCTTTCAAAAATAAATGTATTTTTTTAAAAGAAATTATCTTGTGGACATTTTTTTCCTCTTATTTTTAAAAAAGATTTATTTTTATTGGAAAGGCAGATTTACAAAGATAAAACTCTCCCATTCACTGCTGGTTCACTCCCCCAATTGGACACAACAGACAGAGCTGAGCCAATCTGAAGCCAGGAGCCAGTAATTTCTTCTGTGTCTCTCAAGCCAGTGCAGGGTCCTAAGGCTCTGGGCCATCCTCCACTGCTTTCCCAGGCCACAAGCAGGGAGCTGGATGGGATGTGGAATGGCTACGACACAAACCAATACCCATAAGGAATCCTGGTGTATGTAAGACAAGGATTTATCCATTAAACTGTCACAACAGGCCCTCTCTTCATGTTGATGTGATATCTTAGTCCACTCAGGTTGCTATAACAAAATACCATAGACTGGATGGCTTATAAGTAACAGAAATTTATTTCTCACAGTTCTGGAAGCTGGGAAACTCAACACCATGGAAGGCACCTTCTCCCTATAACCTCCTATAACCTCACACAGCAGAAGGAGCAAAGCACCTTCTCACCGGAAGCTTACATAGTGGAAAGGGGCTTTATGGATCCCCCCTTTTTAAGACACTAATGCCATTCCCTAGAGCTCTGCCTTCAGGCCTTAACTGATCCTCAAAGGTCTCAACTCCAAAACGCCCATATTAAGTGCTAGGTTTCAACAAAAGGATGTAACACAAACGTTAAAAAATAAGATGAATTATATTCAGTGATTTTTGAATGCTAAACTAACAATAGATTCTAGATGAAACCACTTTTAGTTATGATGTTTCTTCACTTTTTTATTTGTCACTGGATTTAATTTGCTATCATTTTTTAGGATTTTTTCATACATGTTCTTGAATGAAATTTATCTTGGTATACCTTTCATGTAATGTTATTATCAGGTTCAGATATTAAAATAATGATTAGTTCACAAAACAATTTAGGAAACAGAGAGGTTTTGTTTTTGTTTTTTAATTCTCTGTGTTTACTTAAGACTGGTGTTTATTGTTTCCTTATATGTTTGGTGGACTGCCAGTAAAACCACCTGAAACCATGGTTTTTATAATGAAAAGCCTTGAATGATGCATTCTGGTTACTTCAAGGCAGAGGATTCCTGGGATGTTCTATTTCTTCTCATAACAAATTTTTTAAAAAATGATTTATTTATTGGGGCCAACATCATACAATAGCAGATTAAGCTGCTATTTGTGATGCTAGCATCCCATACACCTGCAACAGCCATGGTTGGGCCAGGCCACATTCAGGAACCTGCAACATCATTCATACATCCTGCATGGGTCGCAAGGGTCCAGGAACTTTATTCATCATTCACTGCATTCTCAGATGCATTCACAGAGAGCTGAGTCAGGAGTGGAGCATCTGGGACTCCGAGAAGTCCTCCAGCTGTGATGTGAGTATCCCACGAGGCAGTGTAACCTCCCCCACCACCACAACGCTGGTCCCTTCCTGCTCAAAACTTACAGATTTTCTCATAACTTCACCCTTTTTCCACTAAATGATGTTATTTTTAAAGCATTAGATGTTTTTAACATTTTATGATCTTCGTAAGTTTCTGGATGTTATGTAGTGATTACCTCTGTTTCACTCACAACATTAATATTTTGTGTTTTCTTTCTTGCCTTTGTTTTCTGATGACCCTCTCAGGTTTTATAAAATTGCATTAAATTTTTTGTCGATCTTCCTTTTTAGTTTACCTTCTATCTCATTATTGTCTATTCTTTTTTCACCTTCCTATTTTGAGTTCTGAGGTTGAATTATTAAGTCGCTGATTTTGTTAATATATTTATTTCAATCTATACATTTTCCCCCTATATATAGACATTTTTCTTTTTAGGACTAGCACAGTGAATTAAATCTTTAACAGTTATATGATATTCTTTTTTCCTTTTGTACATTTTAAAGTATGTAATTATGGTGGCTAGCTCCTCAGCTTCCTTTTGATGACTGTTTACATATGTATCTTTCTTCAATCTGCTCATTATGTATATTTCATATAAAATAGCTTTTAATAGGAACTAATAATCTGAGTATTTGTTATTATATTTGCTAACATATTTGGGTTTTAACTCAGGATTTTACTGTTTTTCTCTTGGTCTTACATAGTGAGTTTCTTTTCCTACTTTCACTTGAGAAATTTTTCATTTATTTAATTTTAGTTTTTTTTTTAGTAAAGATTTATTATTATTGGAAAGCCGGATATACAGAGAGGAGGAGAGACAGAGAGGAAGATCTTCCGTCCGATGTTTCACTCCCCAAGTGAGCCACAACGGGCCGGGTCTCCCACACGGGCCTCCCACACGGGTGCAGGGTCCCAAAGCTTTGGGCCATCCTCAACTGCTTTCCCAGGCCACAAGCAGGGAGCTGGATGGGAAGTGGAGCTGCTGGGATTAGAACCGGCGCCCATATGGGATCCTGGTGCGTTCAAGGCGAGGACTTTAGCCGCTAGGCTACCACGCAAGGTTATTATGTTCCTGGTTAGTAAAATCATATATATACACATAGATAATACATATATATGGAATAAAAAAGATAACATGATCATAATTTTAAAAATCTTAAGAATAATGAATAAATGTCACATAAAACATTGTCAATGCAATTTCAAACTTAAATCAGATAGATGATTTTTCCAGCACAACATCAATTACTGAAACTGATTGAAGAAAATGAATGTAGACCACCTAAAGATATCAACCACCACACAAGCTGGAAAGATTTTTCATAGATCCTCTACTTTAAAAAATAAAGTTACAGAAGAACAATAAAATTAGTGGTTATATAGGCAAGAATTCACTAACTTAGTCATCAAGAAACATATAATTCTACCTAGATTATACAAATTGTTCCAGAATATGCACGTGGAAAATTTCCCAAATCATTTTTAAGTCCAACATGAGCTTAATGCCAAAACCTAATCAATAGCATACAAAAGAAAGCAAGTAAATCTTATTTATGAATATCTGTGTCAAAGTCTAATGAGGCTATCTGCGGCTGGTGCATTGAAAGAACAATACCCCATGATCAAGAAGACTCACCTGTCCGTGAAGTGCTGTAAATAGGCCTTCCAGTCATTTCTGTTGGGCACCTGATGTGCTTTGCAGAGTCTGCCTTGCCCATGGATCTGTAGGACCAAGGACGTGTGCCTTCCTGGAGTCCCTTCCCCACCCTACACAGCCATCAACCACATTCAGGGGTTGGCTCTCCCTGAAACTACCTTCCTGGCCATAGAGAGATCTTCCTCCTGCCCATTCTTCCAAGGGTGCAATGTTGTTAGAATACCCAGGTCCCAGGCATGCTCAGGATCACATGACTCTTCCCGGACACGTTTAGCTCCCCTGTGAGACCAGAAAGCAAACCAACCCTGCAAATATGTTTCTAAACCTATTGTTAAAGCCTAGATTTTGGAACATTATAACTTTAAAAAGCTGTCTTTACACCACTGCTCTGACAACCACAGTGAGGGCTGACAACAACCAGAGCTACTTGAGCACATGCTTAGTGGAGGGGTGGGAGGTCGGGTAGGTGTGAGGGAGGAGGAAGAACTGCAAAGGAAAAATATGTCAGATATCATGTTTAATTATCAACCCACTTCATTTACTTCTTGGAATAGAATGTTTCTTTAACTGTAAGTTTACAAAAATAAATGTTCTTTGTTGGGGACAGAAAATGAGTCTTCCCTAAGCTTTCCAGTTAATGGACATTCAACATCAGTGGAAGATCCCTAGTTAGCATTCTTCAAGTCCTTTTATGAAGTTGTCAGCTCTTTTCAGAAGCTACATTTGCCTCTCTTTCCCCTAAGATGTACCATGGCTCTGAAAACATTCCCAATGTGCAGCCTCATGCTAATGGAAAGCGACAACAATGAGAGCGTGTTAATTGCTTCCCATAAACAACCCACGGACCTCCAGAACATCAGGCTCCTAGGATAGCTCAAACTCCAAGTCTCTGATGGAAGAGAAGGGTAACGCTTTTATGCTCCTCATTAAGAATATACAGATCATTCTAGAACCCAAACAATCCAACACCTGAAACTAATTTTCTTGACACGTTCATGGGATTTAATGACAGCTTCATTAATTGAACGGAATCACATGGGGCAGAAATTGTGTTTCTCTTAATGACATGCCAGATGATAGATTTGTTTGGTTATTTCACTCTGAAGAATTTGGAAGGAAAGAGAAAGAAGGACAAACTGGGTGGGACATCGTAACTGAACATGACCAAGAGGTCTCCTGGAATTTTGGAGGTGAACAAATGTGGGGTTGATGAAGTGAGCTTGGCAGATAAAAGACACAATATAGTGTCCTTGGAAGAAACCTTGCTGCTCAAAGTGAACTTCTTGAACCAATATCAACACAATACCACCAGCAGTTCATGACAATTACAGTACTTCAGGCCCCACCCTGGACCTTCTGAATAGGAATCTGCACTTTACAAGGTCCCTGGGGGACACAAAGGCACATTAAACTTTGAGAATCCCTGGTTGAGTGCACACAGTTTGGAGTCCAATGGATTTAGGTGTGGATTCTAACTCTACTTACTGCTAGCTGTACAAAGAGGGCTTACACATCGTTTTGCCCGTCTCAGCTTCAATTTCTTATCTGGGAAAATAGATAAAATGGTATCTACCTCATGGAACTGCAAGTATTGAGCAAAAAAAGCACATGCTGTGTAATTACATTCCCAAGCATGTGATTCCATTTTGAGCATATGGAAAGTAAAGGTGCTATTGACATTTCTCTTGTCTATTCATTGCATTTGGGAGAGGATATATTCCTGAAATGAGACAGAAGAGAGTTCAGATCCAATCAATAGCTGTGTAATCTTAGTTGCGTTATCCAACCTTTCTGAACCTCAGTTCCTTCACAGATAGTGTGTATAAATTAAAACATGCCAGTTAGAGCCCTCTAAGACTTCATGTATAGACCAGTGACACAAGCAAAACTTCCTGAGGTGTCTGCACACAGAGCTTGCCCTTTCTCACCTTGCACTGTTTCTGCAGACTCTATCCCCTTCTTCCCCCTGCCTCCCTCATGCAAAGGCTGAACCCACAAATAGCTCCAAAAGTTGTCTAAGCTGGGCAGAATTTTTCAAGGGCTTAGGGAAGGGGAATGGGTCAAGAGGAGGGTCCCTTTGCATGTAGCATGGTCTTGCAGCATCCTTCACTCATTTTTTTTCCCTCTTTCACCCTCACTACAGTCCCCTTGGGGACAGAAAACACCTGTACTTGTAGAAAGCATGATTTCAACAGATGCAGTGAGATAAGCAGTGACTGCAATGTGAGATGTTCATTATGATTCCTGCACCACCACTGGTATTTACTCCTTCTGGACCTCCTTTCTTCCCCGTGAAATGGGATGACATTTGCTCAATCCCAGGGATGGCAGGAGAACCAAAGTGGCTGTGAAAGGGTTGATGGCATGCCTGGTCCATGGTGAGTGGCAGGCATGTCCTGGGTTCAATGTTCCCCTCTTCCTGACTCTGCTTTCTGGGGGTGGAGCCAGACTTTTGCAAACCTTCTTCCTTTGCCAGAGGGCTGCTTTTGTGCGACTCTGGGATTCAGCAGTGTCATAGGGACCTAAAGTTTGGGGATTAGGGAGCTTTTCTTTTTCTATTGTCTTCCTACTCCTATCAGCATTGCCCTAGCAACATTGCCTGACCCCAACCACCACCACAGCAGAGACTACTTTCTTGTCCACAGGTGGTTCTAGCCCTCAGCCACTCTACAGTCTCACCTACTTCATTGTACCCTCTCAGAAACACAGCCTCAGTGTCCAGACACCTCCTAGTCTGAAGTCAGAATCCTGGTTGCACAGAGCCTGGTTCCTGGTTCCTGGCTCTGAGATCTAAGCAGTGATCCCTTTGTGCAGCAGAACCCTTCTCTAAGCTTCTAAACCTCAGGAATCCTCACTGTTTCCCTCTGTTCTCACATCTCTGGAGGAGGCAGCTGCTGCCAGCTACTGATGTTATGATACTTCAGTATCCTCTTTTTCCTGTGTTTTGTTTGTTTGTTTGTTTTTGTCACCTACCTGGTAAACAGCTTTCTGTGTGTTTTTGCTGGGGTCTCAGGACCCTATGTGATACACAGTACATGTGAAAGATAATTGTTTTCTTCTAGCTAATAAAATTTAACCTCCAAATGCCAAGTTCTTCCATCAGTACGTGTATTCAAAAGAATATACCAATAGCTTTGAAAGTGGTTTCCAGGGAAAATTTTCCAAATATTTCAGAATCTGGCAGCCCTGTTGTAATCCAGAACCATAATCCAGAGCATTTGGAACAAAGAGGCAGAACATGACTCTAGGGAGATAAAAGCAGAGCTGGACTTGATGCATGACCTAGAGAGTATGCTGCCTGTGTTGACCCCAGTGTAGGCCAGGCCAGGTGAGAGGAGAAGTAAGGCCAGTGAAGTGCTCCCTGCCCCGAGTGCAGGAGGCCACATGGCCAGAGATCACTGGCCCAGGTGGAAATGGATGGAATTTAAAAGCTTGAAAATAACAGTTTGGCTATGATAACTTTGATAAGAAGTTGTGCTTCAAAAGTATCATTCATGTCTGAAACAACAATTGAATTAGAACTGAAAAGAATGTTTTATATTTATTCAATTTGTAAAGTTAAGCAGAAAGTCAAAGCCCTCACTCCACGCAACTGGCAGTAGTGTGCATCAAGCAAAGTGATGGTAGCTTGAAGAGCTATTGTGATACTCATCTTCTTAGATCCAGTTTCTAAAATTTATTCATAAGGAAGTTTACATTTTAAAATGCATTTATTTATTTGAAAGGCAAAATGACTGGGAGAGTGAGAAACAGATTCTACTGGCTCACTCCCCAAATAGCCCTAATAGGCAGGGATAGGGAGGCTGAGGGCAGGATCCAGCAACTCCATCTGGGTATCCAACAATGGTGGCAGGAAGCTAAGTGCTTGGACCATCCATCAGCCATTGCCTCCTGAGCACACTAGCAGGAAGCAGAGTAGCCTGGACTCAAACCTGGCACTTCAATATGGGATGCAGGTGTCCCAAGCACTGGCTTAAACTTCTATGCAAGAACACTTGTCCCACAACTTTGACAGTTGTGAATATGTGTATTGCCTCTCCTCTCTGCCTCTAATATTAAAAATATCTTCAGTGAATAATAATATCATGTGACTAGTAAACAGAAGTATAATTAAAATATAACTATGTTCATTTGATGAAATAATTGTGAAGGTCACGAAAAATATTCTGACGATACTAAGCAAAACTAAAATCAGGATATAGAGGGTGGTACAATGGGTCAACTGCTTGCAAGTGCCAGCATCCTGTTTGAGTGCTGGGTCATATCTACAGTCTACTTTCGATCCAGCTCTCTGCTTACCGCCTGGAATGGTCCAAGGACTTGGGCCCCTAAACCCATGTGAAAGATCTTGAAGAAGCTCCTGGCTTCTGGCTTTGGGTCGACTCAGCTTCGGCCATTGCAGCCTTTGGGTAGTGAACCAGTGGATGGAAGATCTATTTCTACTTCTGTCTGTAAATATGCCTTTCCAATAAAAATAAATAAATCTTTTAAAAAATAAAATACTGGTATAAAACATAGGGGAGAACAAAGTAAAAATCACAAGAAAGCAAGCCTGGTTATGTTTTTCCTCCCACAGGGAAATGCATGTGGTGTGCTCTGAGAGTCTTATCTCAAGGCCTCCTGCCAGCCGAAGATGGCTGGGATATTGAGCAAAGCGAGAAGCCACTCCTGAGCCATCACCACCCAACGTACTAGATGGAACAGATCCCTTCCTCCCGAGACAAAGAATTATTTTCACAATCTTCAGGGTTGTGTGTATACTTGATTTTGCTACAGTCACTCTCTTCCATGAGAAGCAGTGGCTCATACTCAAAGTTCCTTTTCTCAGTGGATCTGCACTGCAAGTGGTCTTGCTACAGGAAAAGAAGGAAGCAAAGAAATGCAGGGTAGAATCTCTATCACAAAGAACAGCGTGTGTGTGGAAGACACAGTATAGCTCAAGTCAGGAAGCAAGTGGTAGACCCCTGGGTTAAACAGATGATCAGTGAAGAAAAGAAAGTTGTAACAATTGGCCAACCAATTAGTGTAAGAGATGACTGGTTATGGGCAGTTAAAGACCAAGCTTAGTCTCTGCCTAAAGAGATTTTACCAGGAGGAATCAAGATGGCAGAATAGGGTAAGGACACGTTTAAATGGATGGAAAAACATTTAATCAGGACGAAGCAGAGAGGACACATTCCAGAAAATAGGAAAGGACAGAACAACAGCAGAGGGGTACTTAGAGACTGACAGACACAGGAAAGTAGCGGACACAATGGTGTGGTGTTGCAGTGACTGATACTCCAGCAGCATTCTGCTAACAGTGATCTGAATTCCACCAGCAGCCGGAATTCCACCAGCAACCAGGTGGGAGGGGACTTTCACTGGGAGCTTAGGAGGTGAACCCAGACAAAGAACTGTCCATCCTGCTGGTCCGTTTGATTTGACCAGGAGCAGACACAGAACAGCAGATCCCAGACAGACAGTGAGAGAACAGGGTGGATTTCACAGCCCAGTCAGCCCCCAAGAGCTGAATTGGGCGCCATTTTGCATAAGGAGGCAAAGAGCAAGGGAAAGGACTGAGCATGTGCTGAGCTGGGAGTGAACTCATTTCTGACTCAGTGAACTGCAGCAATGTGGCTTTCTACAGGTTCCACCCAGACAGGTCTGGGTAGCCCTAAAACCTGATAGTCAGCAAATCAAGAATTCTAGTGGTGGTATGTCAGGCACCATTTTGTACACTGTGGCAATAGTTTTGGGACTGCAGGGGACAACAGTAAACTGTGCATATGCTGAGCTCACGAGAACTCACTGAGGTCCGTAGATTGCACTGGTCCCACAGGGAAATAATACCGACTGTGCCATCGTACGGTTCAAAATAGGTCCATGTGGCATCCAGACCTAACGTCCAACAGGTTCCGACAAGATCAGTGTCACCAACAACCTAACTATATAGGATACCTGGTGTCTCTCTAATCCTGGCACCTGCTCCAACTGGAAGTGAGAGGAAGGTTGCATAGACAATGGTACAGCCTCAGCATGGTATCACAGGAGGTAGAGATTGGTGAGCCAGGAGCTGGGGCTGTGGAGACCACAGTGGAAATCTAACATAAGAACCCAGACCTGAAACTTGCTGGAGGTTGTGGCACAAGTGGCTGCAAGCAAAAAGTTGTGTACCAACTGCAATAAGTAAAATCGCATTGTAGACCTGTGGGTGACACAGCTTAGAAACCTGCTCCAAGAAAAAGACTCTACTAACCAGAAGTGCAATGACCAAGAGCAAAAGAAGAGACAAAGGCACAATGAATATCACCGAAAATTCCCCTGCAAAGGAGCAAAACCCTATGCCAACCTCAGAGTTAACTGAGGAAGACATCGAGAAAATGGGGCACACAGAATCCATAAGACTCATTTTAAAGATTCTGGTCAAAAATGAGAAACACATACAAGAGTTCAAAGAATTCAAGGAAGCAATATAGCAAATCAAGGCTGGTATATCAGAAATTAAGAACACAGTAGAGCAAATTAAAAGTACAATGGAGAGTCTCCAAAATAGAATGAAGCAAGCAGAAGAAAGAATCTCAGAATTGAAACATTTCCTGTCATCAGTGGGAAGCAAACAAAAAGCTGGAAGCAGAGCTGGATCAGGCCAAAACAAGTATTCAAGAATTGAAAGACACTATGAAGAGGCCAAATCTAAGAGTTATGGGAGTCCCAGAAGGTGCAGAAAGAGAAGCTGAGTTTGCAAATGTATTTAATGAAATAATAAAGGAAAATTTCCCTAATCTGGAGAAAGAATTGGGAAACAAGATCCAGGAGGGGCACAGAACTCCCAACAGGCTTGATCAAAAGCGATCTTCACCAAGACACATGATAATCAAGCTCTCTTCACTGAACATAAGGAAAAGATCCTTAAATGCGCAAGTGAAAAAAATCAATTGACATATAAAGGAATGCCAATTAAACTCACAGGACATCTCTCACAGGAAATTCTACAGGCAAGAGAGAATGGAGTGACATATTCCAGATTCTAACAGAAAAAATTGTCAGCCTAGGATAACACATCCAGCAACGCTTTCTTTTGTCTTTGAAAATGAAATAAAATTCTTCCACAGTCAAGAAAAGTTAAAAAAATTTGCCTCTTCCAAACCTACCCTACAAATGATACTTCAAGACGTTCTCTTCACAGAGAAGAGGAATAGCACCTACCAAAACCAAAGGCAAATGGGAAGAACATCCCACTAAAATGACAACAGAAGACTAAACCAATGGACAACCCATTCCTAAAATGACAGCACCAAAATACCATCCATACATATTAAACTCTGAATGTAAATGGCTTAAGCTCAATCAAACATCATAGATTAGTAGACTGGAGTAAAAAACAAAACCCATCTCTTTGTTGTCTAGAAGAGACACACTTCACCAACAAAAATCAGCGGAAACTGTATCACATGGGTTTTGTTGTTTTCTGTTAGTTTCATCTCCTCAAAACTCTTTCTTCTGATTAAATCATTCAGTGACTCATAGATCATAGAGTAGCATCATTTTCTTCAAGAAGGTTCTTGATTTTCATTTCTCCAGCTACATGTTACTCACTTAGTAGCATGTCAATTGACTTCTTGGTGTTGTTCATTTCTTTTTTCTCCCTGATGTTGGTTTTGTGGCTTTTCATTTAAGAGGATGTATAGTAGCTGTGTAATGGAGACTGTCATATCTAGTAACATGTCATTTGGCTTCATGGCATTGTAAATTTCTATTTTTCTTTTTATTGTTGATTTTGTATTATGACTTTTCATTTGTGGGGATGTACAGTAGCTGTGAAATGGAGACTAACATCCAGATGTGAGGATACAATGTAGTATGCATTTCTACTTCCACACAAAGATGGACTTACAATGAAACTGTTTACTATATCTTGACAATAGGATGCTGGACTCTCTGTGATTATTCATGCTCGCAATGATGGACATATGACTGTGTATGAAGAACTATATTTTAGTAATGATATAGAGGAACTATTTGCGGGGGGAGGGAATTGGGGAGGTGATAAGGGAAATGCCAGGAGCCTATGGAATTATATCATAAAATGATAAGAAGAAGAAGAAGAAGAAAATATAAAATGTAAAAAAAAAGAGAGAGAGATTTTACCACCACTTGGTGTTCAATTTTCTGGGAGCTTTGGCTGGCTCTTGGAAGCTGACTTGCTGTGAACCTTAGAGACCCCCAGAGTTCCAGCGCTGAAGTCAGGCTGCCAAGCAGCACACGGAAGGAACTATCCCAGATGAAGGTATGAAGTTGTAGTTACCAAGAACAGAGGAAAGTCTGGTTTTGCTCAATACATTTACCTGCACAGCAGAAAGCTCATCATGAGGGCCGATGTGTTCACTGAAATTCTCCACCAATTTTTTTAAATAGTGAAGAACCAAGGTTGAAAATCTCCATAAAAACAGGCTGATTTGGGACCAATGCCATGGCATACTAGGTTAGGCCTCTGCCTATGGCACTGGCATCTCATACGAGCACTGGTTCATGCCTCAGCTGCACCAGTTCCCATCCAGTTCCCAGGTTAAAGCATGGGAAAGAGCAGGGGATGGTCCAAGTGCTTCAGTTCCCCCAACATTGGAAACTCAGGGCCAGGCGTGGTAGCCTAGTGGCTAAATCCTTACCTTGCATACACCAGGATCCCATATGGGCACTGGTTCATGTTCTGGCTGCTCCACTTCCCATCCAACTCCCTGCTTGTGGATTGAGAAAGCAGTTGAGGACAGCTCAAAGCTTTGGGACCCTGCACCTGCTTGGGAGACCCAGAAGAGGCTCCTGGTTCCCAGCTTTGTTCCAGCTCAGCTCCAGATATTGTGGCTACTTGGGGAATGAATCATTGGATGAAAGATCTTTCTCTGTCTTTCCTTCACTCTGTAAATCTGACTTCCCATCAAAAGTAAATAAATCTTTAAAAACAAACAAACAAAATGAAAAAGGCAGCAGCAACCCCTGACTTCGGATTGGCTCAGCTCTGGCCATTGCAGCCATTTGGGGAGTCAACCACCAGACAGAACCTCTGTCTCTCCTCTCCATAACTCTTTCAAATAAAAATAAAATAAATTTTTAGTAATAAGAAAATGAAGCTGCTGAAGGATGCACAGGTTGAAAGCATCTACCTGAGGGAAGAATTTGCTTTTCATGGCAAATCTTTGCTGAAGTCCTGTTCCACATGAGGGTCACAGTCCATCAGAAGGGGTAAAAACTGAGAGAGTAACTGCCTGCTGTTGTCTGAGTACTTCTATCCCCAGAGTTCTTAAGTTCAAACCTAAGTCCCACTGTGAGGGTGTTTGGATTTGGGGCTTTTAGCAGGTGATTGGATCATGAGTTTGGAGCGCCCGCCCCCAGGTGAGATTGGTGCTTTTAGGAAGCAGGCGCCAGGGAACTCCTCACTTTCTTCCACCATGTGGGACAAACAAGGACAGGACCCCAGAGAATACCGCATTGGTCAGAGGCTGGATCTTTGACTTCCCCACCCCTAGAAATCAATGCCTCTTGCTTATAAGCCAAGAACAGACAAAGACATCACCTTGATTGCTGACTTATTCTGGCTCCAGAATGACAGGAAGGACTTTTTTTCTGACAATTTATTTTACTTGGAAATCAGAGTTACAGAGAAAGAGGGAAAGAGATTTTCCATTCACCTGTTCGTTCATTCCTTAAATGGCCGCAAGGACCAGGGTTGGACCAATCCAAAGCTGGGACCCAGGAGCTTCTTCCTGCTCTCCCGTATGAGTGCAAGTACTTGGACCATCCTTGGCTGCTTCATAGGACATAACGAGAAAACTGCATTGGAAGTGGAGCAGCTGGGACTAGAACCAGTGCCCATATGAGATGCCAGTGTCACAGGTGGAGGATTAGCATGATGTACCACCATGCCAGCTCCCAGACTAATTTTTTAGGAGAGATTTCTGGGGAAACTTCTAACAAAAGGTGCCATCTCAGCTGGATTCTGAAATAAGAACAGTTGTTTGCTCAGTGTTTGCAGAGAACAGAAAGAAATTCCATAGCTGGAACATTCAGAAACGAGAAGCCATGGGAGATGACATCAGAGACATGGCCTTGGCCAAGGTCATGAAGGCTCTTAAGTGCAAAGCTGAGAATTCACATTGTGATTACATGACAAGCAACATAGTGAGGCCTTACGAACGATGACAAGGTGCTAAGTCATGCATTTTAGGAAAAGAATGCAGCTCTGGGTTTGCGAGATGGAGTAGAGTGGAGTAAGCCTAGGGACCAGAGACAGCAAACAGGGGACCGTGGCAGTAGTCAAGCAAGAGATGATGAGCACCTGGACTGAGACAATGGCTATCACAAGGGGAGGTTTGTTCCACTTCCTTACTCTTCCATGCCCTGTGCAAACGAAACATGGCTTCCCCACCTCATTCCTTCAGTCACCCACTGGATCAGCCAGCCACCTGTTACCCTAGGCTTGCTGCCAGGGATCTGGCCTGAGTTCAGGGAATGGATGCCAGCATGTAAGGGGTCATGTGATGGGGAAAGAGAAGACAGGCTTGGGACTCAGAGGAGAAGAATCCAAATCCTAGTGTAACCATGGCAGGAGCTGAATTTGCCCCTTTACCCAAATTCATGTTTAGGTGCCACCTGCCAGTGCAGTGTGTTCTGAGAGAGGTCCTGTAAGGAGTTGTTCAAGCTGGATGAGGTCATAAGGATGGTACCCTGAGCTGACAGGACTGATGGGGTCCTTGGGAGAGGAAGAAACACCAGGGATCTCTCCGCTGAAGAAAAGCCACAAGAGCATGTGGTCAGCCAGGGACACGCATCTGCAAGCCAGGGACAGAGGAGAGAACACCAACCCTGCCGCATCTTGATCTTGGGTTTCTATCCTCCAAACTGTAAGAAAGTAAAGTTCTGTTGCTTCAGTCACCCAGTGTGATATTTTGTTTGCAGCCCATACTGATTCATACACATTCTTTGCAGCTAAATCAAATGGAACAAACCATTTAGGCTGATTGAACTTCAGTTTCCATATCCCCAAACGGAAAGTAGTTAAATAACCCCTACATCACAGGGCCCTTGTGTCAATCAAACAGGCCACAGTCAGTAAATAGAGCTTACATGAAAACGCTTTGTAAATTATGCCCAGAAAATAATAAATGTTCCTCCCAATGAGTGCCCTGAACTGGTGAAAGATCCAAATAACTTTAGTCATAACATTATTTTAATTATTATATTTAATTATAATATCTGCGCTGGGATATTTTAAATGCATATAATTGGCCAATAATCAAAAGCAATTGATCACAGATGGCCACAGGACTTTCAGATCAAATTCAATGATGTAATTAGAGCCAATAAAACCATTGAGGATTTTTATGTTTTCATCAAAGAGAATAAAGTGTTCCAAAGACGTGCAGTGCCAAGAATACAGCCTATAGAAGACTTGTTTATAATATTTAACACTTGTAAGTGCATTGTGAAACAGGAGTCTGAGTATTCTAGAGAGAGCATCAGACAGAAAACATCCATGTAATTAGCATGCTTCTTTTATCTGTGGGTCTCCAGGGTGAGTGTCAACTTTTTTCACTATTGTCTTTGCAAGTAGCCTTCATAGGTCTTCTCACTTTCACTCCTTGACATTTTGATTCCACAGGTGTACTATTTAACTGTCCATATATGCAAGAAGCTGTGCTTCATACACAACACGTGACCAAGAGCCAATTATAACCCCTTGGAAGCAGTAACATCTCTGCAGGGAATGCGTAACAATAATTCCTACCCTAAAGCATTCTGCTGGTCTTCATGATACACCTGCTGAGAAGCACATTCAGTGGGAGAAATGAGCCTGTTTCTCAGAGAGCGCGCTTGGACATGAAGAAAACCACAGCTGGGTCATTCCAGCTTTGGGCCATACTGTGACTACCAGAGGATCCTGACTGAAGACTTGCGAGGCCCCACAGACTAAGAACGGATTTGAATGAGGAGCCAGGCAATTCACTTAACAGGAAGCGAGAGCGAAAGTGTAGCTCTGAGATAGTAGGCCAATGAGGGAGGTGAGGACTACAGGGGGTCTGCTCTGTAGACTGTCCCTTGTCCCAGTGGACTCATACTGGGTCTCAAGGCACAGGTGCTGCAAAGTGAGAGAAATAAGAGCTGAAATGTACCAATGCCCTGCTCACCCCTGCTCCTCCAATTGTTTCTACAGCCTACTGAGGGACTGTATGAGCACTGCAGTTACAGTGGGTCTTATTTATAACTCTTATTCTGTGTGGCGGGGACCCACAATCACCCCACCCAGCCCCACCCAAACTTCTCAGTCCGTCATTCGAGGCTCTTTCTGAGAGAGGCTGAGCCTGTATTGGATGCTGGCTTTGTAGTCAGCTAGACCCAGAAGTGACTCTTGTTCCTTTTGTCATCTGACTGTGTGGATGCAGGCACATGATTTCATCCTTCTAAGCTTCAATCTCCAGTTCTATAAGGTGGGAATAATACTGTGAAGTTGGAGAGTACATGGCATGTACTGTTTGCACAATGTTAGCACACAATACATGTTAGCTGCTGTCAGTCCTTGCTCACAATCATGCCATTCAATACTCCAGCCACAGGAGTTGGTGACCATTCCTCAAATATGGCTGCATGTATGTTTCCTGTCCCTAGACTGTTTTAATACAACCCTGCTCTCTCTGCAGGACACCTACCCAGCCTTCCAGCTCCAATACAAATATCACTCTCCTTTGAGAAGTTTCCAGAAAATAGACTGGTGAAGCTACTGCAACCCTTTGTTAATCCCCTGTTAAGGTTCTAATCACTCTGTAGATGAATTCTCTCTGCCCCTCCCCATTCCCACTGGACTTTGAGTCTCTTGGGAGAGGAAGCCTCCCTCACTCCCTTTCAGAAACCCAGGAACCTCACACGAAGTCTCGACCAAGAAGCGGTGTACTGATCCATGACCAGCTGATGACACAACCAGCACTGTGTAACTCTAGGTACTCCTTCCTTCCAGAGCAAACTTTGGGCCTTTCCCTGTGGCCTCCGATAACCCAGCTCCTTGTGCTTGCTCCTAACAAGCACGCCTACCCACCTTCCCCATTTTCATTCAGCTCTGGGTAACAAGCACGCAGGTACTACATTGATATTCCTTTGAACGGTAGACAGTCTCCGGTGACAAACAGGTCGTAAAGGCTGCATTTAACTTCACCAGTTACTAAGCATACCTGACAGGGTGCCTCTTCAGGGTGACGTTCAGAGGCTCAGAGATGAGTGGCTTCCCTAGGGTGCTCCGAGCTTGGGTTTGATTCTGCATCTGACTCCCCGTACCATGCGCATCCATCACACCACAGCTGTGTTTTTGACACGGAGGGAGGTGAGCGCTGGGCAAGGTTAAGCCTGCTGTTTTCAGGGCCTTGAAGTGGAAGTCGGGGATGCTTTCTGCCCATGAGATCTTGGTATCAGGAAGTGAAGGGCAATCTATGCATCTCAAGGGATGCCACCCTATCCACACCAGGAGGAGCCTGAGGCAACCTCTGTTCTGTATCCTTTGCCATCTTTCAGCAACCCAGGCTGGCGCGTGGGCGCGCGCACACACACACACACACACACACACAGAGTAAAATCAAAGAAAAGAAAGTACACCTTTGAGTAAACATCGAGAGACACTCAGAAGCAGAACCCAAGTGGGAGCCGCCTCAAGTAAATGATCAGGTTCGAGATGAACAGCAAACATGTGCATGTCAGGGCTGTCCCGAGAGGCAAGGAACTGCTTTAGCAAGAGCTGGACTCCCTCCAGTAGAGCAGGCTCATCTGCCTCCCCGACCTCTCCTCGTGCCCTTAATCACCTTGGTGGAACCTTGTTGCAGGAGACACACCCAGCGGTCAGCCAACCAAGTGCCAGCCAGAGGACTGTCTCCCTGGAAATGGAGTCCTGCAGGCAAAAGCCTTAGGCGGACCTTAACCTTGCAGTGACTTAGGAAAGGCCTGTGCCCTGCGGAGACTGGAGTCAGAGAGGGCTTCTGACAAGCGAGGCCCCCAGGGGGCAAGGTCAACTGGCCTCACCTGCGACTCCCCCTTTAAGACTTTAGTTCAGTCAGCTGCACCTGTGAAGGACCATTTTCTATATGGGCTGCAGGTGGGCTGATGAGAAGGCTGGAATGAAGGCGAGCAGGCATACTGGCCCCTATCCTGCCTGCCACTTACTCAGCTATGCCACTGTGGGTCCCCTGCCTCTGGTCCATCTTCTCATCTCTAGCATGGGGACTGGAGTATCTGGCTTGAGGTCCTGGCTCCACTTCTGATTCGAGCTTCCTGCTGATGGATGCCCAAGGAGGCAACACCTGATGGCCGAAATCTCTGCCCCCTCTAAGTGGGATCCTGCATGGAGGTTCCTAAATTTAGCCTGGTTCAGCCACAACCATTACAGGCTTTTGGGGGAGGAATGACCCAGGATATGAGAGATCTCTGGCTTGAAAAAAACAGCTTAAAAACTTATTTATTTTTTAAAAGCAGAATTACAGAGTAAGAGAAAGAGGGAGAGAGAGGTCTTCATATGCCGGTTCACTCCTCAGATGGCTACAACATCCCAAAGCTGTGGTTTCCAAAGCCAGGAGCCA
The DNA here is from genome assembly GCF_030435755.1 of Ochotona princeps. Classification (NCBI taxonomy): domain Eukaryota; kingdom Metazoa; phylum Chordata; class Mammalia; order Lagomorpha; family Ochotonidae; genus Ochotona; species Ochotona princeps. Next base: position 43,250,997 of record NC_080835.1, read on the forward strand.
AGAGCTTTTTAAGTTCTATGTGGGGCCAGGGGCCCCAAGCACTTGGACCATCCTCCGCTGCTTTCCCAGGCACACTAAATTAGCAGGGAGCTGTATCCAAAGTGAAGAAACTGGACATAAACTGGCACCCATATGGGATTGAGGCACCACAGGTGGTGGCTTTACTCCCTATACCACAGTGCCAGCCCATCAAATAAGGATTTGTTAAAAATAACAACATGAGTACACAAACCCCGCAACCACCCCTGTACTCTGACTCACCTGCTCGCCTCAGTTCCTGCGTGCTGCTGAGGGCTTGTTCTCCTTGACCTCGGTGTGCCCTCCCCCACACTGCCCTGGATGGTCTTGCTTTACACTTTCTTGCTTTACACTTTCTTGCTTTACACGTTTCGGCCATGCTGTGGGTCAGGAGGCTTTCCCACCCGCTCAGTCCTAAACTTCTGTCTGGCGGAGTCCACAACCTCACTCACCTGAGGCTGCCAGTGCCGGGCGGGGGAAGGACCTACAGCTGGCCAGCAGAGGTGACCACCCCGACCAAGCACCTGTGCTGTGCGCGCCTCGGCACCCACCCCAGGCCAAGATCTGACTTCCACAACCACCTTGCTGTTTCTGGGAAACCTGTGAGGAGGTTCTGAATGAGCTTCCCAATGTACAAGTTGTATCTTTAGCGAGGGGTCTATCCTAGGATGGATGAGTGGATTTTTTCATTAAGTGATGGCTAAACTCAGGGCCAGTGAAGTCACTCAACAGGCTAATCCTCTTCCTGCAGGACCAGCATCCAACATGAGTGCCAGTTCGTGTCCCAGCTGCTTCCCATCGAATCCACCTCCCTGTTTATGAGCTGGGAAGTCAGTGGAGGATGGCCCAAATCCCCTGGGTCCATGTACCCACATGGGGGACCCAGAAGAAGCTCCTGGCTCCTGGTTCATGCCTTTGGATTGGCTCAGCTCTGGCTGTTTGGGGAGTGAACCAGCAAATGGAAGATCTTTCTCTCTCTGGCTTCAAATAAAAAGCAATAAAATCTTACTTCAAAAAAATATCACACCCTTTTTATACCTGGATGTTGTTCTGCTGCATGTTTGGTCATATATACCGGTCTTTGTTTATTCAGCAAGGATGGACACTTGCTTCCCTCTCTTGGCTATTTGGCGAACAATTACTGTAGGAGTGCTGAAATGAGCATGGACATACAAGTATCTTGTCGATGGGCCTGGCATCATGGCTCCACTGGCTAATCCTTCCTCTTCAAGCTCCAGGATCCCATGTGAGCACCAGTTCATATTCTAGCTGCTCCACTTCCCATCCAGAGCCCTGCTTGTTCCTGGGAAAACAGTGGAGGATGGCCCAAAGCCTTGAGACCCTGCACCCACATGGGAGACCCAGAAGAGGCTCCTGGCTTCGGATCGGCTTAGCTTGGCATTTTGTGGTTATTTGAGGAGTGGGCCAGTGAATGGAAGATCTGTCTTTGCTCTCTATAAATCTGTATTTCCAATATAAATAAATACACCTGAAAAAACACAAACAGGGCCCAGCCTGGTAGCCTAGTAGCTAAAGTCCCATCCTTGCATGCACCAGGATCCCATATGGGCTCCAGTCTGTGTCCCAGTGGCCACACTTCCCATCCAGCTCCCTGCTTGTGGCCTGGAGAATACTCTTTGGAGAATATTCCAAAGCCTTGGGACCCTGCACCCATGTGGGAGACCTGGAAGAAGCTCCTGGCTCCTGGGTTTTTATCAGCACAGTTCCAGCCACTGTGGCCACTCTGGGAATGAATCATAGGACAGGAGATCTTCCTCTCTATCTCTCTTCCTCTCTGTATATCTGACTTTCCAATAAAAATAAGTAAATCCTTTAAAACAAATATATCTTGGAGCCTCTATTTTCAACTGTTGGCGATCTATATCTAGAAGTACAATGATGGAGCAAATATTAATTTTAGGTTCAATTTTTGGAGAAACTGTCATGCTGTGTTTTCTGATTTTACCTTTCTTTTTTCTTGATGGGGAAGTGTTGCCCTTTTGCTTCTGTTCTGTATACCCCTCCCCACACTGACTGGATTCCTGGGCAATATCAGTCATCATGTAAGACCTGTCCCCATGACTCCAGCCCACCCTTCCTGATCCAAGGATCTCTAAGCCTCTGTTTCTATCCTACCCTGACAATGCACCACCTACGGCATGTGGGTGAACCCCAGGACCCCAGCTGTAGGCTTCTGCAGGAGCTACCACCCCCGCCCCTGTGGCCATTGAGGAGAGAGGCTGGGGGAGGCTCTGCTTGGATGAGTTGCCCAAAGCAAAGGGCCAATAGATGTAGCTCCAAGAAACCATTGTTTGTCATTTTGGAATACTGAAAAACAAATGTTGAACTTTTCAAAAACTAGAAAAACTGAGGAGCCTTGTTGTGGCAAAACAAATTAAGCTGTCACGTGTGACATCAGCTCCCAAATGGGCACCAATTCATGACGTGACCGACCACTCCACTTCCAGTCCAGTTCCCTGCTAACGTGCCTGGGAAGGCAGTGGAGGATGATCCAAGTGCTTGGGCCCCTGTCTCCATGTGGGAGACCCAGAGACCTGGGAGAAGCTCCTGGTTCCTGCCTTTGGCTCAGCCTAGCTCTGGCTTTTGAGATCATTTGAGGAGTGAACCAGTGGGTAGAAGATTGATATCGCTCTCTCTCTAACTCTGCCTTTCAAATGAATAAACAAATCCTTAAAAAAAGAACAGGACAACTGAATTTACATTAACTTACTATGCATTTTTGGGTAACATAATGAAGTTCATTCGATACCTGTTCTTCGCTGATCATTTTTTCAACTTAGATTTTAAATTTTGTTGCCCATTAACCATTAGCAATATTCACAAACCACAATCTGTAGCCCCGCAGGAGCAGTGATTGACAACTGGCAAGGACCCACCAGGCCTCAGCCCCTCCAAGGGACATAGAGGCAGACCAGCTAGCCTTGCTGGAGACAAGCAACTTCCGGCAGGGAAAAGAAAGCGTGTTTCTTAGCAAACCTCAGAAGGAAGGACCTGAGGCAGGCAGCGTTTGTGCAAAGCGTGGGTTTGGGGACTTCGCAACGAACGCTGACACTGCTTTAGTGCCAGCTGTACAAATCAAAGCCCAGCAGTATTTCCTCCTGGAACAATTATCTACTTTCTTTGGATTTGTAGGAGACAATTAAGCCAGGGAAGTAGAAGACGCTGTTCCCAGGACCTCAGAAGCTGAATGATGTAAACAGGCCTCCCAAGAAGAGAGAAATGCTGTCGCCACCAGGTTGATACCAAATCTCTTTCACACAAATTCTAGGCGGGGAGTCTTTGCTCCCCCCGACCCCCTCCAGCAAGAACACACAGGTTGGACCTCTGCAGCTTTCTAAGGCAGTAGATGTCTCTGTCTGCTCTATCCTGGGCTCCAAAATTGTGACTCTAGGGCCTAGCACAATAGCCTAGTGGCTAAAGTCCTCACCTTGCAGCTACTGGAATCCCATCTGGATGCCGGTTCTAATCCCGGCAGCCCCACTTCCCATCCAGCTCCCTGCTTGTGGCCTGGAGAATATTCTTTGGAGAATATTCCAAAGCCTTGGGACCCTGCACCTGCGTGGGAGACCTGGGAGAGACTCCTGGCTCCTGGCTTCAGATCGGCTCAGCCTCTGGCTGTTGCAGCCACTTAGGGAGTGAATCATTGGACGGAAGATCTTTTCTGTCTCTCCTCCTCTCTGTATATCTGACTTTCCAATAAAAATAACTAAATCTTTAAAAAAAAAAAAAACAGGTTGTGACTATAGACACTGAGTCACTCTGCCTGAGAACACATCTGTCACCCATCGATGGAGGAGTCATTTTGAAAAGTCTGTCCTGTCCCAGGTGTTGCAATAATAGTCTATCCCACATGCCCACTAAGGGTAAGGCCCGGGGCCAGCCACCTTGCACAGATGACCCAACTCATCCCCATGACCATGCTGATGGGCTACCATTGTCTCCCTTTTACATACTAGGCCACTGTGGCACAGAGAGATTGAGTCATTTTGTCCAAACTCCCAGAGATAGTGCACTGAGAGTCACTGCCCCCTGTCTGCACCCACCTGACTGGATGAAAACAACCAAGAGGGAGTACAGAGGATGCATACTGAAGAAAGCAGGATCATGGCCACGTCCTACCTCCGCCACCACCTCCCGAAAGCATGGTCTCATTAGCAAGCGAGAAGGCAGCCACCTTCTAATCCTGTCTCCAGAGGATGTTCTGAGCAAGTTGTTCCAAAGATGCTGTCAGGAGTCACTGTTGTGATGTAGTGAGCTAAGCTGCCACCTACAGAACCAGCATTCCATAAGGTTCCACTTCCTATCCAGCTCCCTTCAAATGCACTGGGAAAGCAACAGAAGATGGACCAAGTACTTGGGTCCCTGTACTCACATGGGAGACGCAGATGAAGCTGCTGGCTTTGGCCTGGCCCAGCCCTGGCTGTGTGGCCATTTGGAGAGTAAACTCGCAGCTGGAAGACCTCTCTCCGCCACTGTCTCTCTTGCTATGTAACTCTACCATTCAAATAAATAAACAAATCTTAAAAAGATGCCAGCAATACCAAATGCACAAATTTAAAAGATCAATAAATCCACTAAAACTTTAGTTCTTCAAAGGACACTGGCAAAGGGAAAAAGCTATCTGTAGAATGCAGGAAAACTTTTGACAGATAATGTACCTGGATCTTAAGTCCAGAACATATATGCAACACTTCATACGTAAATAGTTTAAGTAGTCTAAATAGTTTGATAAGAAAAAGGCAAGAAGTTCCAATTTTTTAAAAAATGGGCAAAGGAGCTGAAAAGTCATTCCTTCAAGGCAGGTACACAAATGGCCCAATGAGACCAAAGAGATGCTCACCATCAAAGAAGTGTAAATCAGAACCATGATGCGACTTTGTTCTCAGGTCCGTGACGGGGAGAGTTCAGGCAACTCTGAACATGTGGTGGGCATGGGGCACGTGAGCTCTGAGGAGCTCCTGGAAGGGACATCAAGTGACTCCTGGGAGTGAAACCCAGCACACAGTTGGAGGGATGCCAGACAGATGCAAAGCTTATAGGAGCAGAGTGGGCCCCTTCACCCCAGGGGCTTCAGCCAGAGATCAGTCAAGCAGTCGTTCTCTAAGTCCATGAACTTGTCCTCCATGATGATCAGAGCTCATGGGACAAGGTGCTGCTGGTCTCCAGTGGCTGGAAGCTAGGGCTGCTGCTCACTATCCTAATGCACAGAGGAGCCTCCTCCCCATGCCTTCCAGGAATCACCTACACCACAGCCTCAGTAGTGCGAGGCAACAGTGACCCTTACTTGAGGCAAGGAAGCCCTGCCCAGCAAGGGCACGGTCAAGAGCAGGTAGAACAGGAAGAATCCCTGCAGAGGCCACCCTTCATGGGTTGCACTGTGTCCCTTAAGAGAGATGTGTTGAAACTCCAACTCCCCATACCTTTCACTGTCACCTTATTCAGCTACAGTCATTGCAGGTGTAGTTAGTTAAGGTGCTCTCATAATGGAGCCGAGTGTGCCCCATCCATGTGATCAGTGTCCTTCTCAAAGGAGTGGCTTGTGAAGAAGCCCACGTAGGGAGAATGCCACAGGAGACTGACGACAGAGATGACACAGCTACCAGCCAGCGAGTGCCAAAGAACTGTCAACCAGCCTCAGGAGCCAGGAAAGGGCATGAACACGTCTCCCTTGAGCACTCAGAAGGAAGCAACATTGGGGACCCCTTGCCGTTGGTCTTTCAGCCTCCAGAACTGTGAGACTATGAATGTTGGTGGCGTCATCCCTCACGGGCGGCACTAGCAAGCTGCTGCACCATCTGTCACCCTGTCCGTGGGAGCTGATACCTTGGCCAAAGGACTTCCTACATCCTGGCCCCCTGACTTAGGCATCATTTAGTCTCCGTGTGTTCCCTGGTTCTGTATCCGGGATTCAACGCATCAACATCTTAACCCCACCCTTTCCCATGGCAGGGAATGGATGCAGCCAGCCCCCGCGGACATCCAGAGCGCTCCTGAACACGAGAGAGAATGCATGTTCTCTCCCTCCCCCAGAACAAAGAACCAGATTGAGTTGCCCTAACTTCAGGCTGCTTGCCAACATGTGCACAGCACGCGTGCGCAGCGAGGGAAGGGCCAGGCCCCACACTGGAGAGCAGGAAGGAAGCCTTCGCCCTTATTTAGAGTGTGTTTAAAATTAGAAACGAATTTGGCTCTAATAATATTTAACATACTGTGTGGGTTCACAACAGAGCCTATGAATAATTCATGAATGACTGTTCCCTTAGGTGAGGGCATGCCCCACAATGCTTTGCGTGGTGGTGATCAGCGGTCAGCGTCTCAGTTAATATCACTGCCGTTTCTCTAATCTGCTCTTGCTTGACACGGATTCCTAAAGGCCCCTGCGTGTCAGGCTAAGTGAACTGGCCTCCTCCCACGTGCCGTGAGAGCCCTCAGAAAGTTGTAAGTAGAATAGAGCAAGGAGCAGAGGGAGGTGGAGAGTGGAGGTCACCGGTATTTAACAGAGCTGGTTCTGGAGCCAGATGAATCATTGGCTGCCCATCATACGTACCTTGAGGCAGCTAGTCAGCCTCTTCCCTTCTCTGTAGGACAAAAGGACAGAGGAAACCAGCTCCTCAGGTTGCTGTAAGGCTGACCCAGGAACACACACCCACATCACCCGCTACGTGGGTGGCCCAGCTCTGTCAGGGTTTTCTTTGAGCTCACTGCTTCCTTGCTCCCATTGTAGGACAAGATTGTCGCCCTGAACTAGCTCTCCAACTACTGGGGGAAGCTGCCTACAAAGCAGTATTTTTCAGTTCTCAAAACTCTTTCCCCTGACTCAGTTCCCAGCATAATGATTCTACAGACTTCTGATAATGTGCAAAGGTTAGTCTGGTGAGGTGAGTCTTTCTACACAGCAGGTGCCTGCAAGATTTCATCAAGGCCACTGTTTGGCTCAGTAGATCAGACACCCACATCCCTTATCAGAATGTCTGGGTTTGAGTCCTGGCTCCGCTTCCAATACCAACATTCCAAAAGTGCACCCCTTCCCACCCACGTGACAGACCTGGGTGGAGTTGCTGCCCCTGGATTTGGCCCAGTTCACTTCTGGCTGTGTGGACATTTGGGAAATACAACAGCAGATGGAGGAACTCTCTCTTTTCCTCTCCCTCTCAAGCAAAGAAATGCACAAATTAAAAATATAAATGATTTAATCCATTCTACCACACTCCAGGATCTACCATATTGTCTTTATTCTAATAGGGTAAGCTTAAAACTAGTTCCTCCTCAAATGATTTTTGCACATCTCTATATTACTTCGTAGTTTAACATCACAGCATTGCAAATGCACCTGCCCCCACTGCTAATCAACATTAATTGGATTTTTAAAACTAAATGAAAAAAATGACAGGTGGTGTTATGCTCCTAGCCACTTGGCTTCTAGCTGGTTTTAAAATTGCATTCCTCTCCCCCCTCAGAAAATCCAAGGCATTATCACAGTTTAAGAAGTACTTGCAGGTGCTCAATTTGTTCTGGTAACTCAGATGCTCAGGGATCCTCTGCCAAATTGCATTCCGGAGCGCCATCTGCTGCCCAAAGTGCAAATTAAAATGAACAAACCAGCAGGTGCTTAAACGGTCTTGTGCCTTTAATCAGTCACTGAACTACTTAACCATGAAAACGAGCTTCCTAGGGCTAATGAGAGTTGCCCAATTTGCAAAAACTGGATGTTTATTTTTGTAGCACAATTTTCCAGCTGCCTGCACCTTTTACAGCATGTAAGCATGTGCTTCTACTGCATCGTTGTTGCATATGGTTTTGCTTGGAGATTCCCCCTGGATGCCAAGAGACAGAGTATGTGCTAGGTCCACCAGGCAGAACATCTGGAATCCGGACCCAGAAATCAGGTACAAGTTCTTCATATTAAAATACATGTGACAGATCAGACCAGAAAAGCATAAGAAGGCAGGGTGCATTTATATATAGTACTACGTAAAAACAAAGGGTGCATGTGAATTAAAGTGACATAGTCCAAGCTCAGCACATCTATGACTGCTATTCTGCTCTTCGAAGAAAAATTGCAAGTGCTTCAGCAATAATGAGATATATGTGTTCGTGGGAGAGCAGAGAAACACAGATTCTGCAAAATGGAAACTAAACATAATTAAGACTTATGGGAAAAACACGACCCAGACAGAGCATTCAGGGCAAGCAACTTTGCAACAGAGCCTATCCCTAAGAACAGCAATCTTAACAAAAACACTGGCAATTGGACTTCTGCAGAAAAAGAAAAAAAAAGACAAAGAAAATCAGGTCATTTGATGGAAGGCAGTGCAAGAGAAGCTGTGGCCTTGGAGTCATGAAGTTAAGGAAGAACTGCCCTGGACCAGGAAGGGGTGAGCCACAAGCAGGGTTGAGAGGGAGTGTGACTTCCCTAAGGTGGGAGAAGGGGGCTGGCAGGTGGCTGAAGGCTGTGGGCCTCCAGGTCTCCCCCCTGCAGCTCGCTGTGTTCAGCGCTAGGGCTTCATCTTGTGACACTGGCTGGTAAAAAATGTTGGCAGCCCAGGAGCTTCCCAGATGAACTAGTGCAACTCCCACATGGGACTGACATCATTCTGTCGTGTATCAACCACATTTCAGCTAATTTATGTCAAAATCGCACACAAACAAGCAAGTGTTCAGCAAAACAGAGTGCACGTGGGACGCTTCCCTAGCATACATCTTGACAGCAACCCCTGCAGGCGGGACGGATGCAACCAGTTCCTCCCCCTGGCCTGTCTCCCAGGCACCTCAATGCCAGATTTGCAGCTGTTCCTGCCTCCCGGACCGAGGGCCCAGCTTACTCTGGGCTCCTGGGCTTCTCTTCTGTCCAGCGACTGTGTTCTATGGTTGGCAAGAGAGTAGACAAAGGAAAACACCCACCCCAGAAAAACTCTCATTTTTTTAAATATTTTTTTTGTTTTTACTTGAAAATCAAAGTTACAGAGACAGAAAGATCTTAAATCTACTGACTCACTCCCCAAATGGCCACAATGACTGCAGCTGGGTTGGTCTACAGATAGGAGCAAGAAGCCTCCTCTGAGTGTCCCACGTGGGTACAGGGTGCCAAGTCCTGCAGCCGTCCTCCTCTGCTTTCCCTGGTATATTAGCAGGGAGCTGGATTGGAAGTGGAGCAGCCAAGACTAAAATTGTTGCCCAAAAGGGATGGTCACATCACAGGCAGAGAATAAATCTGCTATGCCACCATAGCACTAAGAATCTCATTCTTTGAGACATGGACAGAAGAGAGAAAGTTCTGGACCTACTAGCAGTCAAGATCTCTCGTCTTTGTCACCAAATCCCCCAGGGCAGCAGAACTCAATACCTCTTAGGGTTCCTGATGTGGCAAAAGGCAAAAAATGCAGCTACACAGGATAAAAGGAGAAAAACAATTCAAATGAGTGGGGCCATTTATTGATTTTCATTATTAAAAAGTCCAAGAAATGGGGCTAGTGCCATGGAGTAGCAAGCTAAGCCTTAACCTGAGGTGCCAGTATCCCATATGAGTGCTGGTTCTAGTCCCTGTTGCTCCATTTTTGATCCAGTCCCTAAGGCCTGGGAAAGCAGCAGAAGATGGCCTAAGTGTTTGGGCCCTTCCTTGCACACAGGTGGGAGATCAGAAGCTCCTGGCTCCTGGCTTTGAATCTGTCCAGCTCTAGGCCACAGCAAACATTTGGGGAGTAAGCCGGTTTATGGAAGATCTCTCTTTCTCTGGCTCATTTTCTCTCTGTAACTTCATTTCAAATGAAAAATAAGCAAATCTTAGGAAAAAAAGAAAAGCCCAAGGACAGCTCACTTCAGTCATGACCTGATCCAATGATCTAAGTCTGTCTTGAAAACTCATTCCATTCATAATCTCTCAAAGAAATCAGATTGTTGGTTCTTCAATTTGGGTCTGTATTTGTTTTCTAGTCATTTTAAACCATTGTGTTCTTTGGCTAAACCTAAAAAACAAAACAAAAGCCCTATACCCTTTTCTTCTTAAACTAACTGAAAATTGTAAACTGAATTCTAAGCTGGACTAAAGACAACATGAATCACACTTTTAAAATGATAATTCATTCAGTGATGCTTTTTGATCACAGTCCCCAAATTTCCCGAGACAAATCGCAATGGTGGGAGGCTCATGCGCCAGGGTTGGAGCTCGCTGTCCTCCAGCGCCCCCTATCAGGATATTAGGAGCCTGGGCTTCCTCTGGAGTCCTCCCTCCCTGTCCTTCAGGAACATTCTACTGGCTAGCACCAGAATGGTGACTCAGAGCCTTTGCTTCTTCCTGCTTCCCAACCTTCTCTTTAGCCCATCTGTGCACTTCTTTGTAGAATCTGTTTTAGCAGAGCCCTGCTAAGTGCCTTTAGTTAGAATCCTCCACTGTTCATCTAATAATGATCACGCTTGACGTCAAATCAGCTTCCCCAACCTCCACCACCGTGTTAGATCAGCTTAGCCAGATCTCTCTTGCCCTGTGTTTCCTCAGATTAATTTCCAGTTTTCTGAATCCTAACCTGTTGCTTAGCTATCAATTCCTTACACACTTGGCTGTATTTTCCATCCACTGGTTTACCCCCAAAGAGCTGGCAGCAGCCACGGTTTGGCCAGGCTGACGATAGGAACCTGGAACTCCATCTGGGTCTCCTACATGAATGGCAGGGGCCCAAGTACTTGGATCAGCCTCTGATGTTTTCCCTGGTGCGTTAGCTGGGAGCTGGATTGGAAGCAGAGCAGCTGGGACCAGCTCCAGTGTAGGATGCCGATGGAGGCTTAATAGGCTGTATCACAAAGCCAGCCCTACAAATTACCTTTTAATTCTATCTTTTCATAAAGTTTTTGAAGATCCAAAATGTACTCACTCATTCATGTAGCAGGAACATACTGAGCCTAACCCTGTGTCAGACACTGTGTGGAGTGTCATGTAAAAGAGACCCAGTCGTGCGCTGGTAGAGTGACAGCAGAGCTATTTCACTCCTGTGAATTGGCTCCACCCAATCCGTAAGGGTGTGGATTCAGGCCCTTCTCATATATAACTTATGGGAGGTTCCAGGCTAGTAGAAGGGGGTGGCGGGTGAGGGGTTGGGGTGTCCTCTGGGCTGACTGATTTTCCCTTGTTTGCTGCCTTCCTCCTCTCTTCTCCCAGGGGCAAGGTGAGGCCTCATTTTGAGGAATCTCTGGAAGAGGAGAGAAGGAGCCCTCACTCTGCATATTTGTACTGGAATGTTCCAACTTGTGCTGAGACCAGCAACATTTTCTTCTTGGCTTACAATTCAGGGTCTGCAGGTTCCATTTCTAGTTCCACGGTGGACACGGGGAGGGGACGTCTGTGCCTCTGTTCAGGCCCCACAGGGGAGAGGCCATCACAATCCAGGGACAGTCACCAGTAAGCCCAGTAATCACCAGTAAGTGGAATAAATGCACTGCTGAGTATCTTTAAATGTGATCCACAATCGGTGAGACCGACAGCATTTCAGAACTATCGAAATCTTTTGGACAGAACTCTCGGAGTATGTGCCACATTGGGATCCCTGAGCTGATACTGGGTGGGTGTTCCCCATCCCCAGGTACTGGGGCAGTTGGGAGGCTGGGTGTGGCTTCTCCTTTTATCTCCCCTTTTACCCCAGACACAGGAAGAATAGGTAGAAAATTTGGAAACAATGATCACATCCACTTTTCCTTAACCCTCAATGGTTCTGACCTGGATCAACTATGCAAAATCATCCAAAATAAGAAAGAAATTTTTAAAAATGTGATCCAACAACAAGATGGCCAGTCTAGCATATGAGACAAACTAATGGGGGTGGGGAGGAGAGTTGCTTCACAGAGAATTCAGGTGAAGGAGCTAAGGCTGGAATGGGGGAGATTGGTTAGGGTGTCATTGACAGTGGATTGGCACACAACAGGGGTTTGCACTAGGCCAGGGCAGCGGACGTGTGGTGGCCAGATGGATGTGAGTAGCATGGTGTAAGTGGTGTTCAGAGGGATGGCTGGGGCTGAGGGCAAGCAAAGGATGGAGGATGACTGCCAGGTCCCAGCAAAAACCAGCTGAGCAGGGGAGGCACTGTTAAGTGAGACAAGAAATCCACAGTGAGCTACACACTTGAGAAGTGGAACTTGAGTGTTTATGTGAATTTAAGCAACTCATATGCATACTGCGTTTTCATCTTGATAGGGTCAGCATTTGCCTGGCCACTGCAGGGTGGACTATTAGCACAAAAGGCAAAGGAAGTCAAGGCCTTATACCCTCGTTCTAGCACCTGCTTGCTGCTTGCTTGACCTTGGCCCATGGCAGTGACTTCTTAGCATTACAGCTGCTTAACATATAGGATTAAACCAACCATTGGAAGTGAACAGAACAACTTCTGCCATTCAGTGAGTGAAATAAGTCAACACTTTGCCCAAGTATCCATTTGTTGATATCAGTAATCTTAAGAGGACACAAGAATGTGGGTGGGACAAAGGGAAAGATGAGGTCCAAGTTGGGAAGAAGAAATTGAAGAGATAGCTGGCCCAGTATGAGCCATCCTAAACCACAGTGATGGGCTGTGCCAGCAGTGCAGAAGAGGGAATCAAATCAACTTGGGGTGGGAAGTGGGTCAAGAGGGACGTGGAGGAATAGGGTCAGAAGTCAGGACATTTTGTCCTTGAAGGCCCATGAGTGCTTCAGAAGCCAGGGGACTGAGGGCAGGTGGCATGGTGCAGAGGGTTCAGCAGCTTCTTGGACCACATGCCCCTGCCCCACATCCCATCCAAGTTATGCTACTCAGCTGCTGATCCAGCTCCCTGCCAGAGAAGCAGCAGATGATGGCTCAAGTACTTGAAGCTCTGCCACCCAGAGAGGAGACCTAGATGGAGCTTCTGTTTCTGGGCTTCTGCCTGAGGCAGCTCCAGTCCTTGCAACAACTTGGGACAGTAAACCAGCAGATGGAAGGTCTTTCTTTCTCTCTCTTTCTGACATGCAAGAACCAATAAGTAAATCGTAAAAAAGAGGTAACCACGTGTGACTCAGAGGTAGAGAGGGGGTGTTCATACCTCTTCAGACCCCCTACTTAAAGCTTAGGGGGCCACCAACAGGGAATAAACCTAGGGCACCATTAGCAGGGACAGGATGGTCTGCAAGCACCAACCTGTATGGAGGATCGGAAAAGCTTGAGTGAGCGCAGCGAGGCAGACATGCCCGAGGAAGCTCTGTGAGCCCCTGGAGCCCCTTTGTGAGCACAAGAGACTCCTAGCTCTCGAGATACAATGTGAGCACAACTGCATTTCACACTCAGACTGGCTAAGCGGGGGATCTGAAGTGAAATAGATAAGAGTAACACTGGCCAGCCAAAGCAAATATTGCCAATGTGATTCCTCATTTGCCTTTTCACCCCTTTGACACTAAAGGACCTTCTAACCCAGATTCCACTGTTGTTTCAGTAAGTAAGGATTCCCAGTATTTCACCACATTGGCATCATCATGTACCTGGCTTAGCTCCATGATAGTGGACCATGTGCAAAGGAACATATGGTCTCTGCTGCCTGGCAATATGAGAGGATATATGAGGTTAGCAAATAAGGGATGATATTTATTCATCCATTTCACAAATATTTAGTCCAGTACTTTCTAGGTATTGGGTTGCTCCAAAACAAATGGTGTAGTTGTTTCAAAATAAACATAGCACAACCAGTACCAATCAAGTGCCTTGGCCTATATTCTAGAAAACAGAGATCTTGAAAAGCAGAGACTACCATAGATAGCAACATTTTTTTAAGTGTTTAAAAAAATGATAGGCTAGGGCCCTGCAGCGTGGCCTAGCGGCTAAAGTCCTCGCCTTAAACGCCCCGGGATCCCATATGGGCGCCGGTTCTGGTCCCGGCAGCTCCACTTCCCGTCCAGCTCCCTGCTTGTGGCCTGGGAAGGCAGTCAAGGATGGCCCAATGCTTTGGGACCCTGCACCCGCGTGGGAGACCCGGAGGAGGTTCCTGGTTCCCGGCTTCGGATCGGCGCAGTACCGGCCGTTGCGCTCACCTGGGGAGTGAATCATCGGACGGAGGATCTTCCTTTCTGTCTCTCCTCCTCTCTGTATATCTGACTTCGTAATAAAATAAATAAATCTTTAAAAAAAAAATGATAGGCTAGTTTGAATTGGATTTTGTTGCTTTAGTCAACCCTGCATTATCAACATTTATGATACCAAAGATTTTAATTCAAATAATAAAGGCTGGCATGAGGCGGACAGGAGGAGGCTTTTATCCCAAACCTGAAGACTCCTAGATCCTCACCAAGGACTATCAGTATGAGCACCGAGGACTACATCCCTACCACCAAGGAGACCACGGGGAAATGGAGTGCCTTCGGAGACCAAGAACTCTGAGGTCACCCACCCCCAATTGGATCTACCACATGGGATGGAAGAAGCCCAAATCCTGCCTTGCAGGATCCAAGGTCATTGGAACAACAACCAGGATCGCTGAGCGGTCCGCAGAAACAGAAGAACAGTAAACTTCCTTCAGGACTAGGGAGAGGAGCTTTCTCTGGTCCTTGTCTGCTTCCAACTTTGGGTCCCCACCCCCTATCGTAATAACCATCAGGAGCGCTCCAGAAACCCCTCAAAACAAACAAACAAACAAACAAAACTAGAATAGATAGACAGAGAACAACAAGGAAAGCTTAGAAACAGACAGGAAATGGTTAGTGGGGATACACTTATAACTCACTGGGTGGGACACAAAGATTAGTTACTCCTAACTGGGGTATGGAAGATATCTCTGCACACCCCTCCTACACATGCTCACCTAAACTGTTGACATATATCCTGTTAGAATTATAGAGTTAGACCACCTGAAAAACAGCCAGGTTCAGCGAAAACGTGCTTCAATGCTATAAACTGCTAAAGACTAAAATTAAAATAGGCATGAGACAGCTGAATAGCAATCTAAGCCATTTTAAGGTGTATAGAACACGGTTGAATATAAACCAAAATTGAAATGTCTATGAAGAAGTCACAGGTTGTGGTTGAGAACCTGCATTTTCCTATTAACATATTGGTTAATCAATACCATGTCAATTAATGCCATAATGTTGTAAATGGTTGGAAATATTATGTTGGGGCTTTTAACTGATTGGGATGATACTCTGCTGGCTCTACCTTCAGACCAGAGATAGTCTCACCAAGAAACCATTGAACTTACCAGGACAATAAGATGCTGGACTTTATGCTTGGTAAATACCTCCAATGAAAGAATGTCAGCTGAATTTGAACTATGGAAATGCAACAAGGTGGAGCAATCCGCCGCGGTGGGGGGAGGGCGGGGGGAATCCTAGTGCATAAAAAATGTATCACATAATGCAATGTAATTAATTTTTAAAAAATGAAATGCAATAAATATATGTTTAAAAAAAAAAAAAGGCTGGCATGGTGATAAGAGCAATTGTTGTAGGGTTCCCAGTCGATGTTCATGGGAAGGATGCTTTTGAGCAATGTCAAAGAAAACTTGGTCAAACAGCAGGGTGGGGCCTAGCTGGTGCTACCCAATCCTGAGTCCTTCTTCATGAAGCTTGGTTCTTGTCTGTCCCTGCCTCCCATATAACACTTGCCTCTATTGGAAAAGTCCTGGGAGGAAAAGAAGGCGACAGTCAAATTCAGTTTCTTTTCTGTCTCCATTACCTTCCCCTGGCTCCACATGCCATGTGGGACTTTCTCCTGGGACACGTGCATGCAGGAGCAGGGCATTGAAGACCAGGGCAAGGCTTGCCATACTGTTGCCTCTTGGCTATTCCAGAGGTGAGGCATCTTCTTTAGAGCTGTACAGGCCCTTGCTATCCTCTTTCCTTGGCTCAACTTAGATCAACGGCCTTACTTTCCCCTTCTCCAGGGGTAAGGGAAGAAATCACATGGCACTCAAACAGAGCTTTTAAAACAAATTCCCCAACACTTCCTCCAGGCCCTGTCTCCTCTTACAGATGTTCTGAAAAATGCACTCAGGCTCACAATCTGGTGGGAGGCTTCAAAGTTAGCAAGGCCTACTTAGATGGCCAAGTTCCTTTCTTCAGAATGGCCCCATCTGCTATGGCATCGACCTAGCATGTATATCTCTGGAGCACGTGACATGTAACTGCTTCAAGCTGGGATAGTACTGTAAGGGTGACAGGTAACACCAGCTTGCAAAGTCTCCTTTCAAAAAAAAAAATGATTACAAAATATCTCCTTAATTCTTACAAATATTGACTAGGTATTGAAATAACATTTATATATTCAGCTAACAAAATGTAGCTCATTAAAATTAACTTCATCCCTCTTTTTGTTCTCTTAAGGAGGATGCTAGAAAACTTCGGATTACATTTGTCACTTACAATAGTATTTCTATTGGACAGTGTTACATGTGGGAACATGGCTTTGGGACCTGGACTAAAACTCCCAAGAGTCTAGTCCAAAAATCTGGGCTGGAACATTTGTGAATCCCTTAGGTGCTGCCTGAAACACAAAGCAATTACGGAAGGGGAGACACTTTGGTTCCTGCTAATCCTTCAGCGAGGTGACAGTATTACCGATGATGGCCTACCTCTGCTTACCCATCCATTCTGCTGGCTTCACAAGCCTGAATTGGCATTTGAGGGAAGTAAAAATGCTTTAAACTGCAAATACAGGTGTCAGCAGTGGTTGTCTTGCTGCTAATCATCACGGTGCACTGTAAGGTACTGACTCATGCTGGCAGCAATGCCTTCTCTGGGCCTCATTAGCTTAGCTTAACGTTCCTGCTGGGCTAGCCTGAGGCCCGGTAGCAGCTTCCGTTGCATCCAAACCCATGCACTGTGTCTGATGCCAGTTGGCAGTAAAAGCCATGCTCGGGATCTCACCTGGCATGCCCAGAAGCACAGCACACACACTCCTGTCTCTCCCCATTGGCTATGTCCCTAAGGTCCCTGAGATAAGCACCCTTTATAGCTCAAACTTAGGCACTTTGAGGAATACAAAAAAAAAAAAAAGCTTGAGATACAGCCTAGCTCTTTCAGTGGCTGTCATGTGTTAAACAGAAAACACGGAGGCCACTGATTTAATGGAGTTTCTGCACTGGGACCCCACAATCCAACATGAAGGCATTCAATGCTAAGCATCACAGGATGTCTTGTAATGTTAGACAAGCAAATAGATTCCAAGGCAGAGCAGGTCTTCCTGAGGGCAGGAAATTCCAGCACACCTCACTGAGAACGTGCCGAGTGTGCTTCCTTAGAGCGGAAAAACGGCCTCTGCCCGTGCAGGAAGGCTCGCCACAGCCATGCTCGGGAGCTCCCTCTGCTTTCTTTGTGTATGTACATATAATAAGGGAAAGGGGCTTATAATTTCTTGTTTTAAAGTTTTGCTTTTTCATAATACAGTTTTATAGGCATATGGAGTTCCCCCTCCACTTCTCCTTCCTCTCTCCCTATTCCCCACTCCCATCCCCTCTGTCTCCTCCATACTATTAGAATTATACAGTCCTTCAGCAACAGTCTGCAAGGCCAACATTCTGCTATTAAGTGTATCGTGGCATTGTAGGTTTAGGCAATAGTAGAAAGTAAGTATCATATAATCAAGGTCTATTTCCTCCTTTAATTTGGGAATAGAGATGCATACCACAATGGATCTTCTCTTCCCGGTATGTTAGTCCCCACTACCTCTGCTTTCATACCTACAAAAACATCACCACAAGCAACTTGACATTAACCAATCAGCTTTTCTGCCCTATTCTTCTGTCCCCCTGCTCCCACCTTGTGATACTGTTCGGCCTTTACTGGTTGGAAGCATTCATTCTGTTCTGTAGAATGGAAGTTGCCTTACTTCATGGATAACTAATACAAGCTAACTGAATCTGTAAGCTGAATTTATTCTCCTGTTTTCTTTTGACTAATGAGGGAAATAGACTGCCACCCAAGCCGTCCAGCCAAGAAGACCCCTGACAGGTCACAGGTAGGGGTGGCAGCTGTGGGTGTCCCTGGGGAGGCCCCAGAGGAATTTCCCAAGCTGGGTGCTAGCTGAGTTTCCATGAAGGAAGACTTCATGTGGTGCAGAGTGGTGGACATTTCAGGAATAGACTCAAGGAAGTGCAAGGGTGACACATTTATTTATTTGAAACGAAGAGTTACAGAGACACAGAAAGAGAAATCAGGTTTTCTATCTGCTGGTTTGTTTGCAAAGTGGCCACAACAGTCAAGGCTGGCCAAGGCCAAAAGCCAGAAGCCAGGAGCTCCTGCCCGGTCTTCCACATGAGTGGCAAGGTCTCAGGAACTTGGGCCATATTCTGCTGCTTCCACAGATGCATCAGCAGGGAGTGGAGTAATTTTCTGAGTGGAGACCAGTGAAAATAAAAGTCTAGAAAGCTCCTCGACAATAAATAAATACCCTGCCTGCGATGGTAGCCACAGCCCTACTGAGGAAACTGGTATTCTGCCAGGTGAGGAGAGTATGCACCAAGGTGACATGTTAAGTAAAGGAGAAACTAAGAGAAGGAGGTCAAGGCCAGAACACAGACCATAGGTCCTCTTGTAGTAGACTCAGGGTTGTGGAATCTCTTCCCAATTGTAGGGAAGTGGTGCCCATTCCCAAAACCCAGCAGGTGCCCCAATGGAGACTTAAAGGGAGGTTTGTCTGGGGCATGTACTCACACAGTGCCCAGTCTGCTCCCCCCAGGACTCTCATTTGGATTCCTGGAATGACACCATCCTCCCCTTCAAAGCTCTAGGTTAAGTATAGACACAAAAAGGTCCTTAAACATTCACCAAATTGAATTCACTTGCAAGACATACCTCACCGCTCTGGTTCAGTGCAGGCAGGCTTTGTCCATGTGGCTCACGCATGCCAAGAGGGAGCAAAGGTGGCAGCAAACACAGCCTGAAGCTTTGAGTCTGGCCCAGGATCTTCATTCCAAGAGAGAGCCAAAGCGCCTGCTGTGCCAGGGTTCCCTGTTGAGGGCTGACACTTAGGAAGCAGCTCTTGGGGTCAGCCACTGTCCTGGCTACTTTATATCCATGATCACATTTCACCTTCACAGGGATTCTTTTTACTAGTGGGAAAACTGAAACTCAGGGGTTAAACAATTTGCCTATGTTCTCCAAGTGACAGGGCCAAGCATTGAATGTAGATATATCTACTGCCAAAGGCCTTGACTCTTTACCAGCCTGTGCCTCTCAAACATGGGGAAATGGTGGTACCTTGAAGAGGAGGACAGGAACCCAAGACCAGGGGACTGCCAGGGAAATGAGATTGGAAACTTCCTGCAGGCCCTTAAAGGGATGTGGCCTGGAGGGCTGTGGCGGGCTCCCTGGTGGTGCTGAGGGATCCAGCTGGCTAGTGTCTTGGCCCTTAATTCAGAAAAAGGCTGTGAGGGGGGTGTTGTGTGATGGAAGCAAGATGGGTCCCACAGTAGCTTATGCCAATGCTTTACTTGGGCTGGCAACGTGGCTACACAAGAATGTGCTGATTGAGTGGCCTCTTCATAAGGGAGAAGAGGCCCTTGCTTGTGCATGCAGCACCTCTGGAGCCACTCCTCTGTCCCTGGGGCACAATATAGGACCAGGGCTCACAACCAGCAAGTCCACTGCAAGAACCAGATCTCCCACTGTTTGTTTCCTTTGTACCTTCCTGGGTTAGAACCAAGTCTCTTACTGTCACAGGGTTATTTTCCTAAACATGGAAACAAGAAAAACTAATTACCATGGGACAGGCCTGTGCATCAAAATCCCTTGGCTTCTCCAAATTCCTTGGCTTCTTGGCAAAGAATGAACACAACAGTCTTTCTTCCCATTGTCTGCTCTGTTCAGGCACTGTTCTTAGCCCTGGGGAGCAAAAAGCACATAAGAACAGTTCCAGTCCTCAGGGCTTGGGGTGCAGGCAAGGGGAGATAAAAACATAAACACAAGGTCCCTCGTCATTAGCAACCTGGTAACAGGAGCATTAAATCAAGAACTCCCTCAGAGCCTTTGCATTCCTGGCAGTGTGTTTCTCACATACTTTTTGAAATTCCCACAGAATGTTGGATGAAAAACCATGAACTAATCCATCCATTGTAACCAATATACTGTCCCTTCTTGCTACAGCTTGCCCTGGTTTTCCTTGTCAATATCCCCTGTTCCTTTTAAAAAATTATTTTATTTGAGAAAGTGACAAGAAGAAAGAATGACAGATCTTCCATCCACTGGTTCACTCCTCAAATGTTAACAATGGTTAGAGCTGGGCCAGACTAAAGCTAGGAGCCAGGAGCACCCACTCCACATGGATGGCAGGTGCCCAAACATGTGGGCCATTACCTGCTGCCTTCTCAAGAGTACCACCAGTTCCTGAGAGAGGTATGGCTGTCTTAGCGGGACTGACATCAGATCATTAAGTTTTATTAACTTGAGGAAGCTCCTCCTGGCTTTGGGTGGCCTTGGACTCCATTCCCAACTCCTTGTCCAGTGGTCATGCACAGGTCACAACCTGTGCAACTACATGTGGTAGAGGTGGGTTCCAAGGATACAACTGTCCAAACCCTCTAGCCAGAAGTTTCAGGGTGAGGACAACAGGTTCTATCTTGAGGAGATGATGGCTAGCCCTCACATTTACTTTGTCACCTGAGGACCCTAAAATGATGTTACAGCATATGTGTCTCAGCTCTCTGGCAAGGCTCAGCAATATTTCAAGCCTTTAGCAGACAATAAATACCCTCAGTGTCTTTGTATCTCCCATCATTCACTCTCTCTCTTCAAATCCCAGTTTGAATAATCTCTTTAAGATGACCTGGTTCACATGAGTGATTGCTACCAGAAAAAGGAGTCCAGGACCACCAAGGTTGACTTCCAGGCTGAGCTCAGCCAAAATTCTCTTTTGCTTTAGTTACTACATTGGTGATGGAACAGGTCAATCAACCACCTCAGCTAAACGTTGGGCAGCGAAATACTGGGCAAACGAAGACTCCATGATGGACTGTGACAATCAGTGGCTTCTTCAATGACCTAATCGAGCTGGGAGGGATGTGACTGGCAGCGATCCATAACTGGAAGACTATTAAGACCACTTGAGCAAGTATCTCAGCATGCCCCACATCTGGGACCTTGGGCGGGTGGGAGACTGGGTGGGGATTCTCCCTCAATATCCCCCTTCACCTCAGATACATAAATAATATAATAAAAATATATATTAAAAAAAAAGCTATCACAGTTGTGATCACATAAAATGGGTATGTAAATCAGACAAGTATGTCTTCGAGGGACATCTGAATGGAGCCTTGATAAACAGGGATCAGTTCAAGGGAAAACACCGGATGCCATTCCAGACAGAAGGAGCAGCATGAGCAAAGTTGCAAAGGCATAATCTTGATATTGTTTGAGTGCAAAATGTAAGGCAGGGAGGGACAGAAGTCAGAGAGTCAAATGAAAGAAGGCTTTAAAGGTTTTGCTGAAGAAACTGTACTCTAACACAACTGTTGGAGCCACTGAAGATATCAAGCAGAGGTGACCAACTATGAGTTTTTGGGGGTTGGGAAGCTTACAGACTGATTAAGAATTTCAGAAGGCACAATGACCACCATGGGGAGTGGGCAAGGCAGCCCACCAGAGCTGCTTAGAGGGCTGGACTTCGGTGTGGGTTTTTTTTCCCTTGTAGTGTAGTTGGGACATTGTGTCCCAGCAGACAGCAGCAGCATGAGCTAACGCCACTCATCTTCCTTTTCCCTTCCTCCAAAAGCTAACTGTCTTTTTCCTGCCGACTATTCAGGAAATGCTAGGGCTCTGATGGATGGTCTACAACCATCCAGAAATACCTTCCTCCAGAGGCTTCCACAAGGCTCCCTGGGCTCCTCCCTGCTGGACCCCCTCGGGCCTCACAGAATATGGCCGCACAAGGCCAGAGCATCCAAAGGCCCTCTTCCCTGAATGTTTCAACGGGTGTGCTTGGGTGAGAAATTGGCATCGGCAGGCATGTTTCAAATATGGGGGGCTGCCTCTGCAGCTGGCAGGGAAATGGCACTTCCAGGGTGAGTGGCAGAAATGGTAGGCCTTTTTGTATCTGTCTTAATCTCGCAAGACTGCAGAGGCCTCAGAAATGAAGGCTGTCACTCTAAAGCAATATCCAGGGTGTCCTGTCAGTGGTAGACCAATGTTTTCTCCCACTGAGGGCCACAAGTGGGAGCCTGCTGGCAGGTGCCCATCTCAGATTTACTTTCCTCTCACTCACTGTGACCTTCCTAGTTCACACATTCCAGTGGGCAAGTCCTGTGGTAAACCCCTTAACCCAGCCTCCTCCTGGAGCAGCCCTGTATCAGGGGAGAGGTCAACAGGGCGATGGAATAAGCCCATCTGAGCAAGAGTATTTACAAACAGGAAGAAATGGCTCCTCTCTCCTCTGTGAATCTCCCAGCTGTCCTCCCCACATCATTAGTGCCCAACACTCCATGCCATTTCAGCATTTCTAAGCTCAGCCACATCCTGAAGCCCAGATCCTTTGGGACTCCCAGGTTTAGCTTTTGTGTCCTCACTCCAACTTCCTGCCCTCTTCCTTTGACACCTATCACCTGCCCAGTCCTGCTAATGGCCCCCTGGGTAAGTACTCCCCCAAGCTCCCAAGCAGACCTTTCAATGCCTCCCCTTGTTTGACATGGGCTTCTGCACCCAAAAGCAATGGGAACAAGTGACCAGCTGAGGTCCTCTTGCTCTGGGTCCAATCACTTCCATGAGTCACAATGAAGGCTGCTGTGCTTGATGTCAGCCCCTCTTAATTAATTCCCTGAGGACAGAAAAGACATTAGTCACAACTCTACTCAATCAGGAGCTTGACACAGGGAAGCTGTGGTTACACATACAGAGGCACTGACAGATGGGTACAGGGTACAGGGATGGATGCATTGGCTGCCTGCTGGAGGAACCAGCATGTCCTCAGCCTGGGGAAGTCCATGCCTGCCTTGTTCTCGTCACCCCCTAGTAATTCAAGGTGAATCCCATTGGCTCCAGCACTTCTAGATGTGTGGAGCTTAGGCGTGGTCATCAGATCGGGAAAGTGAGGAAAAGGATGTCTTGAAGTTGCATCTCTCATTCAGGAGTAGAGATGCTTACTGCAATGTATCATCACTTCTCAGTGTGCTAGTCTCCATTATAAAGTTCTTCTAGATGATTACATGTACGTGTATGCTTACCTATATATCCATTGATCACATATTTTACATGAAGGTTGGCTTATATCAGAGAATATATGCTATTTGTCCTTTCAGGATTGAGTTATTTCACTGAGCATAATGGGTTTCTAGTTGGAACTATTTTGCTGCAAATAGTAAAAGATGGACTCCTGATGAAGCTGTTAAATATATTCTGACAAAAGTCTATACCTACAATGTCATGATACACTTAGAAGAATGATGCACTTCTGACTTGTTGAAGGACTAACCACTATAATAACATAGGGGAAAACTGAGGGGTGGAAAATGGAAGGAGAAAACCCTGAGCCTATGGAACTATATCATGAAAAACAAAAACTAAAAAGAGTTGCATCTCCATAGCAAGTGTTTTTTGTTTCTTTCTGTTTACTTGTGTTTGTGCAACATGCACTTTTTGAGGAAGGCTTTGCTGCACAAACGCAGGGAAGTGCCATCAGCTGACAGCCCTCCATGCTGGCTCCTTCAGTGGCAGAGTTGCTATGCCTAAAATCATGCCCTCACCATGCAGTCCTTACTCAGTTGAGTGAGGTGGGGTATCCCAGTTCAGTCATATTCACTCAATGCCCGAGTTTCTCATGGGGACATCTGAGCATTTATTGGTTCTGTCAACTGATTTCTTCTTCTGCCAATCTGGCTTGCATCTACTTCCTTTCCCAGGTGCATAACTGCTGTAGATATCTTGCACCCCAAATCCCAACCCAGGTTCTGTTCTGAAGAATCCCAAGTGCCATATTACTTCATTACACATGAACATGACTCACAGTATTTTCTAACACCCTTGCATGCAAGTTTCTCATCAATTATTTCTATTTCCACATAAAATGATATAATTTACATTCTACAGTTTGGTTTCTGTCCTTCTGCTAGAGTTGCTAATAATGTATTTTTTAATGTGCTAGATAGTTTTATTTTTTCTTGGAAAGCAGATTTATAGAGAGGAGAGATGAAGCTCTTCACCTGTTGGTTCACCCCCTCCAGTGGCCACAACAATTGCAGCTCAGCTAAAGCCAAGAGCCACTTCCAGGGTTCCCACATGGGTGCAGGATCCCAAGGACTTGGGCTGTACTCTGCAGAGCTGGATGGAAAATGGAGCAGCCCCTCTATGGGTTGCTGGCACTTGCAGTAAAGGATTAGCCCGCTGAGCCAGTGCACTGGCCCCATGGAATTTCTTTCTTCAACATCTTCATTTGATTTATAAGGCAGAGAGAAACAGAAGATAATGATTCCATATGTTAGCTTCAATCTCCAAATGTGTACAATGGCCAGGTCAAAAAGACAATCCAGATCTCTCCTGGCTGGTAGAAACCCTGCCACCTGAGCCATCATGGGCTGCCTCTGAAGGAATGTGGCTTGGGGGTGGAGCCAGGGTTCAAATTCAGATGCCCTGATGTGGGATGCAGGTGCTTCTAGCGGCAGCTTAACTGTAAGGCCAAACACCTTACTCTGTATTTTTTAGACTTCCTAAGTAACTAGGTATTTTGTTGTTCTGCAGTTACAATGGAACAGTCTGTTACATTCAGATGTGGCATATTGATTTACAAAAACAACAGAATGTTTGTACTGAAATGGTAGTGGAATTTGCTGACAAATGCTAAAGAATGGCAATTCTGCACAATGCTGTCATTGGCTTTTGTCTCATTTATGAAAATGCTGACTCTTCTCTAAGACTTTCTTTCAAAACTTTTTTGTAAAAGCTTTGGGTGGTTCTTGAATTCCCCCAAGTAGGGCAAGTCTCCCACAAGTCTTGTACTAAGTATGAATGCCTGAACCCCACTCCAGTCTTATATGAAATACAAGCCGCCTAAAAATGGTCCAGGAACTTTTCTATGCCTCAGATGATCCTGCTTCAAGTCACTAGCTGGGGATAAGGAAAAGCAAATTTACATCCTCATCAGGACCCTTGGGTTTCTCTTTATTATTCATCAGAAACTCTGGGGGTTAATCTAGGTTATTCTAATCCCCAGTTTCCTTGGTAGTTTCAATCATTGACCAAGAAAGGGACTCTGTGTTATGGATTAGCTAAAATGAATTTGGTGCTTGTGGTGGTCTACATCATCTAAAAAAAAAAAAAAAAAAAAAAGACAAAACAAAAACAAATAAAACCTGTGTTTGGAATAAGGGCTTCATTAACTTATGAACTGTTTATTCCAGAACCCAGTGATGCTGTTAAGGATGTGAGCTCACAGAAGTCACTCAAACCAAATAATAGGCACAGTGCTTGATGAATCTGTATTTGTGTTACAGGGAAGGGGTTACTCTGACATTTCTTCTCTGATGAGAAGGGTTTATAAGCATACATTCATACATAGGTTTGTCAGGCTAATAAGCGAGTAATGGATTAACTGCTTGATTTATTTCCCAAAACACTAACTCCTTCCTATGTGTGCATGTAAGAATGCAGTGTCCTGGAGGCTCCAGCCAGAAGATCCTGGAAGGCTCACTGTAGCTGAAAAGGGAGTGTCCACCAAATGGGAGACAGACAAGGCAGGAATAGAGAATCAATCAAAGGTGACAAAGGACAGAGGAGCAGTGGGCTGAGCCAATAAGTAATATCTGGTTTTGAAAGAGATGAGGCTAGGTTGGTTGGTTGGACTCAGACTTTAGTGAACAAATTCCCCAAATGAGAGTTTCAGAGTCAACACTTACCCCAACCAAACAGTATCAAGGATTTCCCTGCGTGTTTATTTTTGTTAAAGGAAGTATTTCCTTTCTGATAAAAAGGACTATTCCTTTTCCTCCTAAGACACAGCACCTAGCACCAAAGGTAAGTGTACACATCAGGACACATGGCCCGACATGCCTTCAGGGAACTGTGCATTTGTTCCCTTGATAACCAGAACTGACAGTCTATTACATCCAGACACAGTGTGCTTGGAGACAAAGGCTATCTGGCAATACAGCAGAGGTAGCAGGGTGTTTCTCCTGTGGCATCAGAACAATGCTTAAACTACGCAATAAGAAAATTGAAGGTTGAAATTCAATGAATGT
The DNA here is from genome assembly GCF_030435755.1 of Ochotona princeps. Lineage (NCBI taxonomy): Eukaryota > Metazoa > Chordata > Mammalia > Lagomorpha > Ochotonidae > Ochotona > Ochotona princeps. The sequence goes on from NC_080835.1 coordinate 43,277,172, forward strand.
TGAAGGAGTGGGAAATTCTTACAGTGAAATGGGTATAGTTTCTTAGACCAGTGGGAGGGGAGAAATATCAGAGCTAGCCCAGGATTATAAGATCCACTTTACCATGCTGAGAGAGAAGGTGGATGATGTAAACAGGTCAAAGTGTTCCAAAGAGCTTTTTATTATGCTTTATCAGGTGCCCAAGCAGAATGGAACTACTGAGGGCACCAAATCAGAACACTTACCTAGAATCAAAGAATCAAGCTGCCCTTTAGTCTAGAAAACCAGATTTCTTCAGTTAATTTTGTACATGAAGAAAAATCCTGGTGGTATACAGCCATCTAAGTTGCTACTTTGGTTATGGTTTATTAAGAATTTAGAAGACATCAGTTAGCATGGTTTTTCCATTAATGGATACCAAACAGCCAATCCACACTTACTGGGGTGGAAGGGGGAGGAGAAGCTTTTATCAAGTGTAGCATTATCTGTTCTGTTCACATGTCTATATTTGTAAAACCAATCCAAAGTAATTGGAGGGTTGGCTTTGGGTGTAAGTGGTTAACACATGCTTGGGCTTACCTCACTCTATATCAGAACTGTGTCTCATATCTGTATCTGAGTCTGTTTCACTTGCAATTTCAGGTTCTTACAAGTGCACACCCTGGAAGGCAGTGGATGATGATTCAAGTGGTTAGGTTCCTGCCTCCAACATGGGAGACCAGCACTGAGGTCCCAGCTCCCAACTTCAGGCTGGCCCAGCCCTGGTTGTTGCAGGTACTGGAGGAGTAAACCATTTTCTACCTGTGTCTAAAACAACCAACCAATCAACCAACCAAAAACCCACAAAAGTTTATTGGTCTTAACTTTCACATCCTCCTGGCAAAATCTTGTTGAATGCAAAATCTTCTATCTCCTATAAGCAGGAATCCTAATCTTCTGATTGACAGACTTCATCCCATTAGTAAAGTTCAAACATGTACTATGTAATATATGTACTAGGTACCTTAAAAATACACCCTGCATGTTTGGCGAGCACAAAAATCTAATAGAGGGAATGATATAAATCGGTATTCTCAATGCAGGCAAGTCAGAATATATTCTCACGGAGGTTGAAGCCAAAGAATCGTAATCATTTCAGACATCTTTAAATAACATTCTAAAATTAGCAACTGCCTGTGACATGCCATGGTAGTTAAAGAGATCCCCAAGGAACAGACTCTGTAACTTAGTTTTAAGAACCAGAGATACTTTCTCTGTCTCCAAAATTAAGGCAATCTTGGTGGGAATTGACTCGCTATAAAGTCATACTTGCAAATGAGACTGCCGCTGTAGCATTAAAAAACAACAGGAATCTCTCTCTCACACACACACACACGATACACACACACACACACACACACACACGATACACACATACTCCCTGTTGGCTAGAGAAAAGCTGGGTCAGAAACTGGCAAACATGGAAACAATTACCAAGAACACCAAAACATAACCAAAAAGACCTAGATAATTTCAAGGACTATCACAGTTTAACAAGTGCTTGGTTATTTCCTATTCACAAAACAATCTTAAGCCAAAACTCTACAATGAATGCACCCTTGGCCCTTTACTGGGGTCCACTGTTGAAGACAGAATATCTAATTAGGGCAATAAACTATCTCACCCATCCCTCCACCACACAGCACTAACTTTCTCAATACTCCGGTGCTCCTGCCAGTCCAGACCTGTTTCTGTATGACACGAGCCTTCCATGCTGGTTTGCAGCTTCAAGCGGCTGTTTCTTGACCTGATCTCCAAATCCTCCACTGGCAGCTTGTTAACTGCTCTAGAGATGAGCAGTTCACCAACTGTAGTTGTGTACCACAATTGCCCAGGAAACCTGTTAAAACACAAGGCAGGGCCCCATGCCAGAGTTTCTGACTCAGCAGGGCTGGGTTGGGTCTGGAACATCTGAGTTCCCATAAGAGGCCCATATGGACACTGTTGGTCTGGAGACTGCACTTGGAGAATTATGGAAAAACTGAACTCAAAGAGTTTTTTGTATTTCCAAAAAAGACTTAGTGACACCACGACTTTTTTCTTAAATCAGTTTCATTTTAGAAAAAGACACTAACAGGTTGTTTAATTTAAAGTGCAAAAGCTATTCATTAAAAAAAAAAAACTCTTTTAACTAATTTTAAAGAGTGACAAGAGGAAGAGATAGAAATATAGAAATCTTCCATTCACTGGTTCACTTACCAAATGCCTGCAATGGCCAGGGCTAAGCAAGGTCAAAGACAAAACCCTGGAACTCCTTTTGGATCTCTGATGTAAGTTAGTAGGGTCTCAAGTACCTTGGGCCATCCTCTGCTGTTTCTCTAGGTGCATTAGAAGGGAGATGGCTTGGACACAGCAGATGAGACTTGAACCCACTCTGATATGGGAGGCTTAACCCGCTACACAATGTCAAAACCAGCCATGATCTATTCATTTAATGGAATTAGAGCTGTGCTGGCAAGGAAAAACCCTTACTATTTTTGAGGTTTTGTGGATGCATACTCCACAGCTGGTAGGGCATTCTGAGCATTCTGTGATCCTTAGCTGATCTCCAACATTTCTGTCTCATCTTTCCTTCACTGTTTTAACACCAGAAATGTCCTCACAGTTCCTCACATTTTCCAGCCTCTGCACTTGCTCCTCCCACAGCATGTACGCTTCCCTGGCCCTGCATTCCGCTGGTCAGAACCACAGCTTAGGTTTGGCTTATATGAGTTCTTCCCTGAAAAAGTAGCTTATGTCCCCCTCTGTGTACTTATTTTTTATCTTATTTTCTTGCAGGCCATTATAGACTGTGTTAAAAACCAAACCAGATAATTCTTACGCAAACCTAGTGTGTAATATCCAGAGTCTGGACCACTTGGAATGATAGTTGAGCGACCCTGACAACTACAATAGACAGTCCAGTGCATAAACCCTGACAAGCATTTCTTCTGTGAGGAATGAGTGAATTCTGGGCTTAGAGATGAAGTCAGTAAAGACACTGAGGACATGTCAGAGAACCCAATTATTCCAAGGACTGATCACAAGCAATAACATCTTTGAATGCTCAAGTTCCACATACAGAATGGCTCAGTTCTTACATATGACTTATGCACATCCTCCCAGATATTTTAAATCATTTCTGTATTATTTATAATGCCTAATACAATGGAAATAGCCATGTTAAGACATAACACTTTAGGGCCCGGCACCGTGGCCTAGCGGCTAAGGTCCTCACCTTGAATGCACCGGGATCCCATAGGGGCGCTGGTTCTAATCCCGACAGCTCCACTTCCCATCCAGCTCTCTGCTTGTGGCCTGGGAAAGCAGTCAAGGACGACCCAAAGCCTTGGGACCCCGTACGTGCAGGGGAGACCTAGAGGAGGTTCCTGGCTTCGGATCAGCGCAGCACCAGCCATTGCACTCACTTGGGGAGTGAATCATCGGATAGAAGATCTTCCTGTCTCTCCTCTCTGTACATCTGACTTTGTAATAAAAATAAAAACTAAATCTTTAAAAAAAAAAAGACATAACAGTTCAGTTAAGGACAGATCACATAAGCATTAAGTGTACAATATACAGTGTGTAATAAAACACAGTCTAAATTTGTGCTAGCAAACTCTGTGATGTTCCCATAAAGAAATCACGTAAACACATTTCTCATAACATATTCCCACCATTAAGTGGTGTGTAATTGTAGTGACTACATTGTTTAGGGAATAATTACCAAGGAAAAACTCTGTACATATTTAGTTAGCATAGCTGCAAATTTTTTCCACATGTGTTTAACCCAGGGTTGGATGGAATCCACAGATGGGGAAACTGCAGACGCAGAATCCATGGATACGGAGGACCAACTGCAGAGGGCAGTGAACAGGAAAGCAGGATTTGGAACTAGGCTGAGTTCAAGTTTTGGTTCTTGTACTAGTAGGTTATGATAACCGTAAGTCTTAGCTGCCATTTATAAAACATGGATGAGAGGTGCGCTAGCAGGGATCCTACATACAAAGTGCTCAGAACAGAGCTGGGCACACAGTAGCACTCAACAAATGTCAGTACTGTTTTTAGAATGTGAAGTTTCAAGGCTAGTTTTGCTCTCAAGAAACTAACCACCAAGTTGGAAGAAATGACAGGAACCAGTGAAAAGGTGTAATGTAAGGTAAGAAACTAAATATTAGATACCAAGCAATTTAAGTACTACAGAGTAAAGGCACAATTCTCTAGGGTGAAAAAACTGTAAGTAAAGCTCCATCTACATGTTTAGATTCAAGGGCTTGTCATAAGAGGCAGCTATTTTGCTATACTGAGTCACATGAAATGGTCTTAACTGGCCAGGGACACATTAGCATGTTTAAATGGGTCAATCTAACACTTTCTCGATACATATTACTCAGCAAATACAGCAAAGCTCTTCATTTACATGAGAGAAAAGGAACCAGGCTTTCTATTCAACAGCAGAAAATAGTTACGATTCTGCCTAAAAAAGAAAATATCTAATTCAACCTCATGAAGCTGTAACATGAAAATTGAAGCTAAATATCTCGAAGAAAATCTAAACATTTTGAAAATAACCACAAATTTGTATGTATTTTAAAAAAATCCAACAACCTTCAATTATATCCTCATTTGTCTGAATGACAGGTTCACAGAAGATATTCAACTCACACCACCATGTACTTTTTCACTAAATGTATTGCATAGACATCTACTTGCAAAGGAGCACAATATAATGTTATTCAGCTTTCCTTAAATAAAAAAATTGAAAAAATTAGTAACTTTGCACTAGGTTCAACTGACAGAGAAAATCTGTTTAGGAAACTTAAGGGTAGCAGAGGTTTATGCAAAGAGGGCACTATCACAGAAAAGAGAAAACATTCTCTACCACTAGAAAATGCTTCACGACAAAAAAGAAAATTGTTAAGCATATTTCATTAGCTTTTAATACAGACTGTCACAAGCTATGCAAGAGAGAGCCCCTGCTCTGGTTTCTCATGCAAGAGGTTAGAAAGCTTTTTCTTGAAGGAGAGGTCAATGTGAACAGGTCTATAGTTAACACTGGGGTCATCCTAGAGGGGCATGCCTAGATCATTCACATTCACCTGAACCCAGCCCAACACACTGTCCTTTTTTCCTCGCTACAAAGATTCTCTATGACTTATGAATGATTTCATATATTCATATATACTGGACAGATTATTACAAATGTGCCCCATAAAGATAGGTGTCATTCAAGTCAGAAGACAGAGCTGAAGTCTAACGCCACCCTGACTATTTCCAGGTAATTTTTAGAAAACAGAACAACCATTTCGTCCAGCAAAAATAATGTTTGAACAAGAAGTGTTCAACTATATGTATGCGTCCAATAAAATGTTGTGAGCAACTCAAGAAAAAAAAATAAAATGAGAAGAAATCAATGAGTATACTTAAACCAAACAGTGTTGTTTAAATGAGAACTGTTACCTATACTTCTAACCACATTATCTCATGGATACTTTTCATGACATAAAAATTCAATAAATACTGGAATGGAAATATAGGGATTCATTTATTACTTTTTGGTTTACAAACAAAGGCACCCAATAATGCTTCTGTTTACTTCTCATAAAAGACTATTATCAGTTACATTAAAAAATATTAAAAGAACAAAAAAATCCCATATCAGTTCTACAGATAAACACAAAAATAGGGAGGAAGCACAGAAATGTTTCCCCCTGCTTACAAACATTACTACAAGGAACGGTGACATTGCCCGGCTTCTCCACACTGACTTTTTTGTTTTGTTTTGAGAGGCTGAGGCTGGGGAAGGGAGCTCCATCTGTTGATTTACTCCCCAATTTCCCACAACAGCTGGAGCTGGGCCAGGCTGAAGCCAGGAGTTTGGAGGCAGGACCTCAATCCAGGTTTCCTGTGTGGTTGGCAGAAACTTGATTACTAGAGTCACCACCTCTGCCTCCCAGATTCTGGATGTAGCTGGAAGCTGGGATCAGGAATCAGAGTTGGAACTAGCACCCAGCTACTGTGGTGTGGGACACAGGTTAGTAGGCTAAACACTTGTCTCTGTGCTAACTTTTAGGACACATCAGTGCTGCCAAGCCAACTTTACATTTAGTGACAATGACATCACAATTACAAATGCATTTGCCAAAATTAAGAGTGAATACAGGGAAAAGACCCAAATGTTCAAAATTTAACTTTATCAAATGAGTCAAAGTTTTAAATTTTTCCAACAAACTATTCTGTTGTACATCTGTACAGAAACTATAACCAAACAAAGCATGTCTAACAAATGACACCAACAGAACTGATAGACAATTTTGATTTAAAGTTGAGTTGGTGGGGATCAACAGTCTATATACTTTTTATGCTAACTTCAAAATTTCAGAATGGCAGACATATTTGCTCAATTTATATTCATTAGCTTTCTTTTGACAACAGAATTCTATGTACACACACACAAAATTGGAACATAGTGGCCTCAATAGCTTCCTAGTTTGCATTTCCGTAAGTCCGATTACATGAACAATAAATCAGTCTAGAAGACATACCCTTTTTTTGACTTCACACACTTACCTAAATTGTACCCTACCCTTTATAAGACAGACAATCATCTGAATCAGTCAGCATTAAGTAAAAAAGAATCATACAAATGTTAGTATTTTTTCTCAGGGAGACGGAGTAATAAAATGTTTATTCCATGAGCCACTGTAAATCAAAGGCATTATCATTTATTTCATTTTTAGACAGTGTCACAGTCTCTCACACCTTCTACAAGGTGTGGTCCTAGACCAGACTTTCGGATCATTCCAAAGAATATATAGATATTTATATATCTATATATATATATAGATATATATATAGATATTTTTATATATATATATACATATATATATATACACACATGTATATATATATGTGTGTGTGTATATATATATTTCTTTAAAAATAATGTTTAGAAAGTTTTACTGCAGAAAATCTGGCTTCAACATGGAAGCATTTTTCCTTTCGAAGATTATACACCTACATGGAAGAAGGTGCTTTCCTATACATTTAGGCTTTTCACAACAGCAAAATAAACTTATACATCGCATTTAAGCTGACAAAATTAGGATTTAAATTTCCATGTAAATGTTTGTATTATGAACTGACATTTCTAAACATAGGGAAGACAGACTGATGATTAAATATAATTTGATAAGTTAAAACAGTGTTAGCTTAACAATTTACTAAACCAAATGTATGTCAAAAGGTAGTAGTAATGCCTATTAAGATTTAAAGGAAATTATAATTATTAAAATATACATTAATTTTCTTGCCATATCGTTTATATAATGCACTTCTTTCTAAAGCTAAAACCACATGCATAAAAAATAAATGGTATCTTCAAACTCATTCAACAGGTTGCTACTTTATGTGGTATGTAAATAAAGTCCTTTATTTAATTGTATACACAGTATTTATCCATCATTTGATTTTTCTTGAAGGAATTCAGCTTTCAAGGTCAGAATTAGTATGTGCACACATGAGGACATTTTATTCTTGTTATTACTAGCTGCAAATACATTCTTCCTAATAATGCAGTTTCAGATTTCATTTAAAAGACAGGATAAGCCTTTTACGAGTCTTATGAAAGAGATTCATAAAGGGAAGGGAGCACAAGCATGGTGAATCTGTCCCAACCCTCAGAAACCTACCAAGGCTCAAGGAATCCTCCTGCTTCAAAACACGGACACACTACCACAGGACCAGCTCTTATCAGATTATAATGTGGACAAGAAAAATGTATTCCTATTCTTTCTGACATGAACAGATTGACATTCTCTTTTCACTTTCCTTCAAAAAAACATATAGCACATACCGATATGTATTCTCAAACCCATTTAGAACAAGTTGGTTCTTCAGAATAATAGACAGCCTTCAGATTATGAAACTGATTGCTTATAGAAAAATTATATGCACCACATTTAACCAGAGAAAGAAAAATGAGAACACGTGTAACTAACTCAGAGGATGATGTGAAAAGGGTGTAATTTCAACAAACTAAAACTCACTTTAGCAGACTAACAAATCAAACAATAAAGAACCAAGAATCAACTATCTACCAACTTATCTAGCTTCCCCGTCCAAATAGATGCTTTCCAATGCAGAATATTTGAACTAGAGATTCACTATCTCTTAAGGCATATTTTGATGAATATGTTCCAGAATTGCACAGTTATACTGGTCAGTGTTTCCGCTTTCCCACTCCTGTCCTCATCCCTACACCCTTCTCCCAGGGATTAAAGGTGAAGTCATGGTGTTGGAGGCTACTGTAAATTTGAGCTGACATACCAGTGTGTTCACTAGGTTTCATGAGCATAAACATTAAAATGTTACATGAACTGTACCATAATTTACTCCACACTCTGATCTAATATGGTTTAATGTCTTGACAAAAGGTGAGATGACTTAAGTACATTTTACATGTTGTGCATTTAGACCACCATATGCATAGATGTTCTAATGCTAAATTCTTGGTCTTCAGTATCTCATAGTGCTGGATGCTCGGAAGTATGACAGAAACTTGTAACACAGACTAACCACAAAGTACCAGATATTTCTTGCCATTTGTGATCTTGCAATAAAAATGCGCCAGATTAGAATCACAAGGATAGTATTGAAACCATAACGGATGTTCCGTAACCTAGAAAGCAAGGCAGGAAATAGATGAGACAATATATTCTAGAATAGGGTACATAATTTCCTAGAATTAATGACTAGCCTCCAATCCAATCATGGTTCAAACCCACATACTTTTAAAATTTGTTTTTATTAGAAATATAGGTTTGCAAAGACAAGGAAAAGACAGATAGAAACATCTTCCATCTGCTAGTTCACTCCCCAAAAGTCCACAACACCTGGTGCTGAGCTGATCTGAATCCAGGAGCCAGGAGCTTCTTCTGGGTCCTTCATGTGGTTAAAGGGTCCCAAGAATTTGGACCATCCTCCATTGTTTTCCCAGAACACAAGCAGAGAGCTGCATGGAAAGTGGAGCAGCCAAGACACAAGGTAACACATATATGGGACTGCTGGTGCTGCAAGGCTAAGAATCAAGCAGTTGAACTATTGTGCCAGCCCCCAATCCAAATTAATTTATAACTTATTTAAAAAAACAAAACCAACTAGGCCGGAGTGGTGGCACAGCCAGCTAACCCTTTACCTGGCTGTTCCATTCCTATCTGACTCCCTGCTAATGCCTGGGGAAGCAGCAGTGCAGGGCTGAAGTGCTTGGCTCCCTGATGCCATGTGGGAGACCCACAGGAAAATCCTGGCTCTTGACTTCAGGGAGTGAACCAGTGGATGGAGACTGTTTCTACCCCCCCTCCCTGCTATGTAACTCTTACTTTCAAGAAAAATTAGTAAATCATATTACAAAAAGAAAGGAAAAAAGGGCTACAAAATCCACGTAAATCTGACTGGATATTTTCGACAGCAGTACATCCAATAATGTATTACTTCTATTCATAATGGATTTATACCAAAATTTTGCCTAACAGTATATCAGGAACACTCAATTACTCATTCACCAATGTTACTAAGATCCCCCTTTATGCACAATGCTGTGCCAGGCATCAAGTACATTTTAAGTAAAACAGTCAGGTTCTATAGCTTCCTATATCATCTAAAATGGTTTTATTACATGCAACATAGAATAAACCAAACACAGTAACTATCTGAGATCTTTAGGTATTACAAGGCATCCAACAAGTGAGCTTACTTCTTTCCTTATTCAAACACAAAATCCAGCACTAGTTCCATAAAGGACTCTTCCCACCCCTGTTCAAATTTCAACACATGCTTGGTATTTCTTAATGATGTTTAAAAGGAATACGAACTTCTAGATACATAATCATGTTATATTAAATTTCACTATCTTCAACAGGCAGTTCAATACTGAACTGTAACACAGAAACAACAGTGTAAAGAACTGTATTAAAGGAATGAAAAGACTAATATTCCATTTTGCCTTGCTAAAGTCTTTACCATTTAACAGACATTATATTTTTTAAAAATATTACAAAGTAAAAGAGATTATCACAAAATACTATCTGTGAGTGATGGATTTACAGTGACTTATTTTTTCTATTTTCTAAGTTTATTCTAAATCAGTATGTTGTTTTCATAAAGAAATTAAGAAAATTATAACTTTTAATCATAAAGACAAAATTTTAGGCTGAATGATGTAGTATATCTTCCACAGACAATTTTAGCTTCAAATAAAGTAACCTGCACTTTAAATCTCTTTTTACTTAATCCTAATTAGCTTTACTCTTTAAGAACAGTTTAAGAGAAGGTAAGTAATTTTAAAAATTCAAGTAAAAACATCCTATAAGAGTTCGCAAGATGCAGGGATGAAGCCCATGTACAACTCACTTGTTCAGATGTTTTCTAGCTGCAGGGAGCCCAGACATTTCTTCATTCAATACATACTTCTTAGTTCCCATGCAGTAGTTCTCTATATACTCGGCCCAATGCAACTGTCGTACATCAATATTGAAGGTCTACATTATCAAAAAATTTAAAACAAAATTTAAAAATTAGGTTACTTCTCTGAGTAGTTTTTTTTTTCTGTCAAAATTCACATTTTTAAGGGCATGATTCCAAATGACACAACTACAAAATAGTTAAATATAAATTAGCTTTTCAAATCTTGCTGCTGGCTAGGAAAAAAGTTATTTTTAAAAAAATATTTATTTTTATTGGAAAAGCAGATATAAAGAAAGGAAGAGAGACAGAAAGCAAGATCTTTCATCCACTGATTCACTCCCCAAATGGCCGCAATGGCCAGAACTGAGCTGATCCAAAGCCAGGAGCCAGGGGTGTCTTGCTTGTCTCCCACACAGGTGCCGAGTCCCAACCCTTTGAGTCATCCTCTACTTCTTTCCCAGGTCACAAGCAGGGAGCTGGATTGGAAGTGGGGCCACTGAGATACAAACCGGTGCCCATATGGGGTTATAGGTGCAAGGCAAGGACTTTAGCCACTAGGTTACCGCACCATGCCCAAGTTCTTATTTCTGTTTCATAATTTTAATTAAAAGCAAACATCTGTAGGGCAAGTGTTGTAGCACAGCCAAGTTAAGCTGCTACTGTTGATGCACTATTCCATATACTTGAGCACTGTTTCTATCTGGCTTTTCTATTTCCTATCCAGCTCCTAAAAAAAAAGCAGAGGAAAATCACGCCAGTGCTTGGGCCCTTGCCACCCAAGTGGAAGGCTAAGATGGAGTTTCAGTTTCCTGGCTCGGCCTGGCGCAGCCCTGGCCATTGTAGTTATTTGGGGAAAGAACTGAGGACAGATGGTCTCTCTCCTCTGTTACTCTGTCTTTCAAATAAGCAAATCTTAAAAACAAAACAAACAAAAAAGCAAAGACACAGATAGCTAAAGCTAAAAAGTAAAAAATGAAGACTAAGTTACAGGGTTTACACTCAGAGAACTAACATACATGGCTGTGTTAGAAATAAGTCCGAGTGGGTAGTAAACACAACTATACAACATTTTAGAGTTCCTAATATGATGGTTAAGGAGGCTACACAAACCACTTAACTTTGATTGTGTTAGGCACCCATGTTAACATATTCAGAGATATTTTAAAAAACACAGAAGAGTTTAAGTTTCAGATTGCAAGGCAGCAAAATGTGGAATGATAAAAAGTGTAAGAAAATGTGAAAAATAACTTCTGAGAGGATGTTTTTCTCAGAACTCAGAGAAGACAGAGTTGGAGAAAAACTGCATGTAGAACTTAGCATTCTCCACTTATACCTCACTGGGTGGGACACAAAGATTAGTTACTCCTCACTGGGGTATGGAAGATTTCTCTGCACACCCCTCCTACACATGCTCACCTAAACTGTTGACATATATCCTGTTAGAATTATAGAGTTAGACCACCTGAAAAACAGCCAGGTTCAGCGAAAACGTGCTTCAATGCTATAAACTGCTAAAGACTAAAATTAAAATAGGCATGAGACAGCTGAATAGCAATCTAAGCCATTTTAAGGTGTATAGAACACGGTTGAATATAAACCAAAATTGAAATGTCTATGAAGAAGTCACAGGTTGTGGTTGAGAACCTGCATTTTCCTATTAACATATTGGTTAATCAATTCCATGTCAATTAATGCCACAATGTTGTAAATGGTTGGAAATATTATGTTGGGGCTTTAAATTGATTGGGATGATACTCTGCTGGCTCTACCTTCAGACCAGAGATGGTCTCACCAAGAAACCATTGAACTTACCAGGACAATAAGATGCTGGACTTTATGCTTGGTAAATACCTCCAATGAAAGAATGTCAGCTGAATTTGAACTATGGAAATGCAACAAGGTGGAGCAATCCACCGCAGTGGGGGGAGGGTGTGGGGAGGGGCGGGGGGAATCCCAGTGCATAAAAAATGTATCAAATAATGCAATGTAATTAATTTTTAAAAAATGAAATGCAATAAATATATGTTTAAAAAAAAAAAGAACTTAGCATTCTCTTTGAAGAGGAACCACAGAGCAAGAGAGTATGAACATTTCAACCATACTTTGAATATGCATTTGCCACCCTGCATTACTGACACAATAGATTCAAAGATAAAACAATTTATTTCACCACAAATAATTATAATTACAGCTTTAATGAGAGATGATACATACATCAATGACTTGCTTATACTATAATGGTAGTGAAAAATATTTAATTATTTCCTAGGTTGCTAATGGCTGTCTAATTGGTATGCTACCTACTTTCTACTATAAAACAGAAAATACTTGCCTTTTTGTCTTCAGCGTTCAGTTGATTCATTAACATATTTACATTGTCAGTATTCCAAACCCAAGAATTACTTGTGAAATATTCCAGAAACACCATAGCTTTGTGAAGGCGAGTAATAGTTTTCATCATCCTGTATTGTAAGAAACATGCAGAGATCCACATTCTGCAGGGCTTAGCAAGATCCCATCGCCACCCACAGTATCAGTTCCCACAATACAGACAGTAACATAAAACTTGTAATATAAACTCCAATAAACGTACAGAATCAGCAGGGAGTAAGAATATTTCTGCATCTTGAGAGACATTTTTGTAAATCCAAAATGGAAAAAAAATTTAGGAGCAGCAGCAAATTAATTTAACATTGCCTAGACAGAGCTTTGCTGGCAGAGGGAACTAATTCTCAAAACAGTTACAATTCCCTCAAGGTCAACTTTTCTATATGACATTCTGAGTAAATAGATCAAAACAGATTCAAATAGTTTTCTCTTGCACATTGCTTCTTAAAGTGCATTTTAGTTTCACTGCATTTATTAAGATTCCCTGTTTGTAACACATTGTGCATCTTAATTCTAACTCTTCAGCATCACTGAAGCAAAATATACAGAAATATTCCTTTGCATTTAGTCAACTCTATTTTTCAAATGGAATCAAAACTTCAACACTAATTGGCGCCCTTTTTGATCATCTGGATGTGCTGTGAAATCAATGACTCAAGTAGAAAGCTTTCTGAAACAGATATTCACTCATCTTCCCAAGCTTATCAACACCTATCCTAAGGAAAAAGGGACTGTGACACTACATTTCTTTTGAAAAACTTTGCTTAAACTTTAAACCTGCCATTTTGTCTATCACGGCTTATTGTAAGTCATTGATATCATAACACCAACCCGAGCAGTAACATCTAAGCAATAATAATTACCTATGGTAAGTAGAGGAAAGGAAGAAGAGAACTTTGTAAAACAAAATACACATCAAAACAATCCTAAGTTATGAGAACAGGAAAATAATTTGTAGAAAAATATTATAGAATTCCACTTAAATTGGCACAATAAGGTTTAGGGTTATTTTAGTTCAGGAAACTTCCAAATAGGGAATTCAGAAATGGGGGACAGGAAAAAAATATATATTAGAAATGAGAGAGAACAAAAACAGTTACATTTACTGAGAAATTCTGATAACATATTCAACACATTTAGAAAGAAATTTTGAATCGAGACTACTGAAAGGAAATGAGGCAATATGGGCAACATAAAAAAAAACAAAGAACTGTTTCATTCAGTAAAGCTATTTCAAAACAAAACTTCCATTAAATATGAGGAAAAAAGCTCTAACTAGACAGGAATAGTTTATACAGTTAATGAAATACCTGTGGGGTGAGGGAAGGGAAGGGGGAAGGTTTCTGCTTTTAGAAAAGTGACAATTTCTTTTCAAAAATTAACAAATTTATAACTAAATCAATATACATTGTTGTTATGTTTAGGATAGTATTCTTGATTCTGTCTCTCACACACACTCCCTATGTGGTTTTCAACATATTTGTTATAAAAAAAAATTTTTTTTCCTGACTATTCCTGTTTCATTGATAATTAATTATCAGCTAATCTTCAGATTCATTCAGGTGGCAGGATGCCCTAAATCGATCTATTTCAGCCACTAAAAAAGTTACTTGCAGTTGCAAGAGAGATTTCAAAGGCCATTTAAATTTATACACAGAAGGGCTCCAAAATGGAAAGTGGGATTAGAATAGCAAGTGTAGTTTCTACAAACTTCTTGAAGTTTTCTTGTATATGTGTGAAATTTATCTCATTAGGTTAACAAATATACCCGATTGCAGATAAAATAAATTGAAAAGAGTGTCATATTCTTTTGTAAAACACACAATAAATACTATATGCTGAGTTATTATTCTTTATTAGGGCCACCTTCAAAAACTAATTACAGGGCCCAGTGCAATGGCCTAGTAGCTAAAGTCCTTGCCTTGAACGCGCTGGCAGCCCCACTTCCCATCCAGCTCCCTGCTTGTGGCCTGGGAAATCAGTTGAGGACGGCCCAAGGCCTTGGGTTCCTGCACTCATGTGGGAGACCCGGAAGAAGCTCCTGGCTCCTGGCTTCGGATCAGAGCAGCACCGGCCATTGCAGCCATTTGGGGTGTGAATTATCAGAGGGAAGATCTTCCTCTCTGTCTCTCCTCCTCTCTGTATATCTGACTTCGCAATTAAAAAAAAATAAATCTTTAAACTAATTGCTCCTACTAATCCTATGCTGTGGAGGGATATTTGGTACATGGCAAGATGCTTGGTTGCACCCCCTAGGTGCGATAGCTCAAAATAACTCCAAACATTCTCACATTTTCCTGGTTGAGAAAAGCAGCTTAAGAGTAGTTAGGCTAACTAGTCAAAAAACAAAAAATGATCATGAAGCCATTTTTTTTTTAGATGTCGTTTTTAACAGAGTGGGAAGATCTACTGTATTTTAAAATCTGGAGTGGGTGATTCGTATTGGTTCTACAAGCAACAAATCACCGACTTCTAGTAGCTAAATTATAATGTGCGTGAGAAAGCACTCCAAGATGGCCCAAATGTAGGAGACCCACAGCATGCTCTTGTCTCCTGGCTTCAATATGGCCTCGCCCTGGCCATTGCAGTTACCTGGGGACTAAACCAGTGGATGGAAGTCCTTCCTCTTTGTCTCTGTAACTCTGCCTTTCAAATAAATCCTTTAATCCATATGATGTGTATCAACAGCACTTTTTAAAATTACATCAACATACATAGTACGTCAGATTTTACCTAGCTGACACTCGAGGAAAGGTAAATCAGTCATGGGAACTTCATGACTGACATGAGGTTACTCTCCAACTGGGCTTTATAATACGGCCCCAACACATAGTGCAAAGCACAGAACACTCAGCAAATAACTGATTAAACAAATGATGCAAACCATAAAGCTCGGTGCTGTTAACTTGCCGGAACAAAACACCTGCAGGTCCCTTGTTGCTCCCAGAGCTCAAGGCTCCCTCCTCCTTGAATACTTAGCGCCACATAGCACAAACTTGAGGCATGAAGATTTTTCACGTGGCATTTCCTATCTGGGGAAGATTATAATTTCCAAAGTGGCTATGATATCATCCATCCCACATGCTCACCTTCCCAAGTGACCTTGACCAGCTTCCCAGCAAGAGTTGAAGGAAACTTACAGAGTAAGACAAAAGTGATATTTGCGACTACCAAGGTTAGGTCAGGCAAGGGGCTGAAGCTGTCTGCCTTGCTTTCACTAGAATACTCACCCTTGAAGCCTTCAGTCACCAGTTTGCTGTCAAACTCCCCCTGAGGCTGCTACGCTGTGAGGAAACTCAAGAAAATTCAAACTGCCCAGGGCAGAGGCCATATGGAGAAAGTTGCCCAGTCATGCCAGCTCTGCACGCTTCTCCCTTTTGCCATTCCTGCAACAGTGCAATCTGACTGGAACCAGTTGAAAGAATCCAAGCCAAAACCATCCAGCTAGGCCCTTCTAGACTTCCTGATCCACAGAAACTGTACCACATAAATAGAATGCTGCTTAAGAACATGAAGTTTGTAGTGATTCATTGCATAACACAGATAACAGGAACAGATCCTAATACCGGCAATGAAGGGTTATTACAATCAAAACCTAAAACGTATGGTGTTAGCCTTGGGATCAGGTGATGGACAAAATCCAATACCTTTGAGGAGATCATTGGTAAAACTGGAACGACAAAGGAAAGAAAGTTAGTGGAAGCCTTAAAGGGATTTGAGGAAGCTGTTGGTGAGGTATTGTGGAAGACAGAAAGTAAACTGCTAGGCAAGATGTCCAGAAAGAGGACAAAAATCAGCCTTATAAAAGAACTATCTGAGTGAGTAGCATTTGGAAGAAATGTGAAATTCCAGCCAAGCATTTTTAAGAAATATGATGAGTCAACTTTTCACTGGTACAAGGAAATACTGGAGCCCAGATACTTAGGAAGAAGAGAGAGGTTTCTTTCAGTTTGGGAGACTGAAAATGGCATAAAGCAGGCGTTTCTGAAGGCCCTGCAGAATGCACGCTAAAGCATTCCAGAGCAAGCCAGGAAACAGGCATACTGAATTCAGTCAAGTTGGGCTTTCTAACAATTCTTCCCAGGAAGCAAGACCTTCCCAGACCCTGTCCCTAATGCCCAAGAACCTTCCAATAGGCCTCCCAGACTAAACGGTTTCACCCCTACCCAACAGCACCATCTCTGGGAACAAGTTCTTAAAAAACACAGGCCTTTGGAGGACACTCAACATTCAAACTACAACAAATAGTTTCTAAGCACAAATCATTTCCAGGGAAGGGAAGCAAAATTCATTAGGACTTTAGACAGACCTAAGGCAGTGGCTCCTGGAACTTTCAGACAAAAGGCTCTCTCTAGGTCTTACCAACAGGATGAATATTCTATAGATCTGAAATCTACAGGCCCTAGCATGAAGGCATAATGGCTAAATCCTCGCCTTGCATCCACCAGGATCCCATATGGATGCCAGTTCACATCCTGGCTATTTCACTTCACATCCAGCTCCGTGATTGTCTTGGGAAAGCAACAGAGAATTGGCCCAAAGCTTGGTACTCTGCACGTGCATGGCAGACCTGGAAGAAGCGCCTAGCTTTGGATCAGATCAGCTCTGGCTCAGCTCCAGCCACTGCTGCCACTTGGGGAATGAACCAGTGAATAGAGGATCTTTCTCTATGTTTCTCTTTCTCTCTGTAAATCTGACCTTCAATAAAAATAAATAATTCTCAAAAAAAAAAACAAAAAAAAAGGGAAATCTACAGTAAACACACACGAGACTCAGGCTAGTGAAGAAGTGCTTACTTCAAAGGACCTGTGAATGTGGTTGATTTAAAAGCATGGTTTGCTTTGACAGATACTCCAGAAACCTATATTATTTTTAAAGCAATCTTACTAGTTAATTCGTGTAAAGGACAGAAACTGTACAAAATGAAGAAAAGCTTTGTATCAAGCAAGCCAATGCCTACACACCATATCCAGACCACCACTTGTTTTTCCAAATAAGGTTTTACAGGGACACATTCAAACTCTTTCATTTACAGACTGTCTAAGGCCCCTTTCATTAATAGCAAAACTGAATAGCTGCAAGAGAAACCAAAGTATGGCTTACGAAGCCTAAAATATTTATCATGCAGCCCTTTATAAGAAAAATTGTCCAGGGGCCGGTGCTGTGGAGTTGCAAGCAAAGCTGCTCCGTGATACTAGTTCAATTTCTAGCTGCTCTGCTTCTAACCCAGCTCTCTGCTAATGGCCCAGGAAAAGCAGCAGCGGATGGCCCAAGTGTCTGCACTCCCCTGTGGGAGTCCTGGAAGAAGCTCCAGGCTGTACTATGGCCCTTGTGGTCACTTGGGGATTCAAACAGTAGACAGAAAAATGTCTCTCCCCTTCCCTCTGTAACTCTGAGGAATAGGATGGGAGGAAAGGAGAGAGGGAAGGAAGGAGGGAGAGAAGGATAAAGGCAGGAAAAAGAGGAAGAAAGAGAAAAGAAAAAAAAATTCTAACCCCTGCCCTAGAGTCTAACCTTTCACATGGAAGAATCAGGTGTTATCCAGTTACACACAGAGATATTTTTAATACAGAAAGACTTTGACGGCAGAAATAAATGCTCCCAGAGATCAGGACTAAGTCCCAAGCAAGAAACCAGCAACACATACTCAATAGGAATTTAGAACTACTAGGCTCTACTGTAGTGTGTGTCTCCCATTATATCTCTTTTCAAATTAAAGCTGTCTACAGCCATTACCTTAGGCTGAGTGTATGGACAGTATGTAACTTTTTGCTTTAGTTTGCAGGTTTTTCAGATCAATACCTGAGGAACTAGAGAAGCTAGATCTATAAAACTACTACAAAAGAACCTCAAGCTCAAGCTGACCAGAATTAGATGGTAAAACTCTAGCTTCCAGCTGATTCCAAAGAGATTCTGGAGAAAAGTAGTAACTATTTCCATGAGGGAGGAATAGGAATTACCGAGCCAGAATTTTGACTATGGCAGATTACACTTCGAAACTGGTTGTAATAAGTATCTTTCATTTTGCTTGTTCATTACAACATGATTCTTGTCATTCTGTCAATCCTCTTTTCTTAAATCTAGAGATGATTTGTGACTTAAAGAATGAGGCAAAAGTGATGCTGTTTCACTTCCATGTAAGTTGGGAGAGGCAGTGTAGCTTTTACCTTATTTGTTGAAATACTTCCCAATTGAAACATTCAGAAGACATCTAAGAAGTCTAAATCGTCTGAAGATACTACCACTAGTCCTTGCAAAAAAATTCAGCTGCAGTATGAAAAAGACACTGACAGTTGTTTCCTGGCTGCTCTACTGTCCACTACCCCTACCACCAGCTCTTGTGGCATCACTGGACCTCAACCACGTGAAAGATCCCAAGCTAAAACTGCCCCACTGACTTCTTCCCAAATTCCCAATTCTGAGGAAAACAACGACTATTGCTAATTTAAGTCAGTAAGTTTGAAATGATCTGTTATGCAGCACTATCTACTGTGACGCAGTGATTTTTGAATATTCACTCACTTTTTAAGTCCACCAAGTCCTCCTTCTTTGTGTAAAACATAGTGATAAATTTAAACCAGTTTACTTCTATAATTTAGATTTTTTTCTCTTCTGCCCTAAAATGTACTAACTTTATTAGTTAAAAAAAAAAAGCATACATTGCGATCATTCATAAATTTCTGCCTAACTTCTAGCAAAGAAAGAATGCTGCCAATGGCAAAAACTGCATTTTTCCCCCAAATCATTCTAGGAAATCTTTGAAATATTTCCTTACCTATTCTAAAGAGGTTCAGTACCACACCTCTTACATATTCCTACAAGTTAACACGTAGGGTTAGGAACATAACGGACAAGTGAATCCACAGAAACCCCCACCAGGTACTGAGGTCCTGATATACTCTAACTGGCTGATAATCTCACTTCTAGTTTTTGAATAGTTGATGGAAGTTCTGGAATCAGCATCTTCTTTACACATACATACTCAAATCCTGAACTCTCCAATCAAAAGCTCCACTGTAATGCCAATGTGGTTAAAAAACAAACAAACTTTATAGTACATTTCACCATAATTATGTGGTAAAGACAGTATAGGAACATTCAGTTTGTGGGGTTTCAATGGGGGGAAAAAAGAAGGAAGAAAGCCTACAACAGCTATAGAAAAACAGTTTCCATTTGCTATCAACTTTTTTTTAAACGATACCATTCCCAACTGGGAAAATTAGTTTAAAAATGTAATTAACAATATATTATAAGCTGAATGGGCAGCTGAGATATGTCAAGTAATTAATTTTCTAGAAGCATCCTATTATTTTTCATATAAAACTGCACCATCTACTTAAAGCTAAGTATTTAACCCTTAATCCCCTATAAAAACTCAACCCTAGATCTTTAAATGGGAGATGGGGAAGGGATCAATTTCAGCTTATAATAACAATGACAACCTTGATGAGGACATTTCCCATAGCTGGGATTTTGGAGGATTGATGACCCAACAAAAGGAGATTCAGGGTCAGTAACCCCAAACATCTCCAACTTCTAAGAAATGTCCTTGCATCCTGATTGTGATTGTGATTAATCAGGTTAGTAAACCTAAAGGTAAAGCTCATGCTAGCGACATCTCGTCTTTCCAGCAAGCTTCCACCACCTTACCAATACTTAGTGTATTTACTGCTATTCTTCTTACCACGGTTTCTGACCTGTCAACCTGAGTGCAAGATCGAGCAATAATGCAGGTACTGTGTGTCTGACACCCTTCCAATAATGAAGCAATAGGTTGTTGGAATACAACTTAACATTGGGGCGCCTGAATACTTGGTTTAAAGGATTCATCTTGAAGGAATGATTTAGATAATATCCTGTAGGAAAAATAAGCGTCAAAGCATTTTGAATATTATTTGTTACTCAGAAAAATACCTAGAGTTAGACCTAGAATTCAATACATGACAATAATGTATCATCCAAATGTTAGAACAAATTAGAGTAACTTACAATGCTACCTTTGCTTTTCTGAAAAGTCTTAAATTCAAGTCTTCTTATTCACATAAGGCCACTAAGCCTTCTCATAAGCATAAACAAATACAAAGTTAATACGCAGTTTTAGTGTAAGCATGGGTTGTTGAACAGTCAGAGGAACAGATAAGGCAGAGCTAGTCACCATTACCTTGGGCTTCTTCCAGTCATCCTGAGGTAGATATCATACAGGAATGCTGGGGCCTTATGGCTTACAGCAATCCAGTACTGATATAAAAGGTGATTGGAGGTTAGATTTACATTGGGCCGTCTGAAGGCCTGTTCGAGAGGATTCCTCTTGAAAGTGGAAATTACATGGTATTCTGAGGAAAAAAAGTTGTGTAACAGCTTTGATAATAACCATGTAGTGAAGTTTTGAAAAAAAAAAAATCATGTTTGTACAATGCAAAATAGTTTACCAAAGATGCCAGAGTCTATTCATTTAAAAAACAAACTTTTCTATTCTCTATAGTAGCTAAAAGAATATGGGCATTAGACTGCTGAACTCAAGAGGTTTTCAAACTGCCACTAGTAATGAATTTGAATTTGATGAATGAATTTCTGCTAAAATCCACCCTTAAAAATCTTTTAACATTTTACCTATGTCAGTTTATAGTGTCACTTTCTACATTACCCCCTCTCACAATAGCTTCTTTCTTTCTGTTCCTCTTTCCAGAGTCTCATTACTGTACTTACTTCAAAAAGAAAAGGAAAATCATCATCCTTTGCTTATGAATAAGTTGTTCAAATTAACATAATCAACAAGCTTAAAACAACCCCAAATCGGCTTCTCTATAATTTATTTAGGTTATACAGTATCAACACAATCAAATCCCAGATCTATGTTAATTCTTTAACAGAAATGTATACAGAAATGTTTACTAACAAAAATAAAACAACTTGATTTTTTCACTAAGGCTTATAACATAATAAAAGCTTTATAAGAAACTATTCTAAAGTTTCAATAACCTACGTAAAACAATTACTATAAACTCAAAACCACCCTAGATTTATTGCTCTTAAATGTTCAATTTCTAGATTAAATAAAAATATGACAGAAAAAAATTTAGGTCAAATGTCATAAAATGTTTACAGTCAAAATGTTCCGTAGGAGTAACAAAAAGTACTCATTTAGAGATGAAACAGGGCCTATTACCAAATCAGCACCACAAATATGGCTTACTTTAAATTTGGACTCATCAACAATTTGTCTATCCCAGTAGCTTTTCAAGTTACACTATATTTTTGAACAAATAACATATACACACTACTGTTTTGAATCTGTGAATTTACATAGATCAATAAAGGTTAGTGGAAAACATTCTGACAAAAATCCCCAACACCTTCATTTGTTCTTCTGGGTACCTTAGTGCACCAACTCTTGTTACCAGCGACACTGCCTATGGACAGGCAAGAGCAGGACTGATGGTGCCCAGCAGGGAGGAAAAGCCCATGTGATCCATGTGGGGTGCTGCACAGGGCAGCAGAAAAACAGCCAGGTCAGATAAGGTTGGGATGGGTAGGAATAAACAGCAGGATATTTAACAAGAACCACAAGGCAGTACAGGTGGTTATTACCTCTAAGATGGCAATTAAAATAAGAGCAAATTGGCACCTCAGGAGTTTTAATGCCTCGTGGTTGGTCTAACATTAAAACTCAGTGAACATTGTAAGTTCTTTAAGATTTATTCTAATACTCAAAAGCACAGGTAAAATCATACCAACTTCGCCCCAGTGGAAAGGATTAGTGCTGCCTGTTGTGCAATTGTACACCATGATGTTTCTTGGTCTGCAAAGACAAAGATGAAAGCAATGAAATATAAAAAGAGGCCACACTTTTCCAACTTATATATTTAAGCAGAAAGGTACCTTTCCTACACTGAATATTTTAAATAATCCCTAAAGGGTTAACTTTCATGTTTGAATGACTCTCAACAACTACCCACCTTTCTCCTCCCTCCACTACCAGAAAATTTTATTTTTTCTTTTCTTATTTTTCTACTTGTATTAGCAGTACTATATTTTAAATGTAAGAAAAATAGTGTCAACCTCAACTCTTCCTTTCTCATTTTCAGAGACTCAGGCTGAAAAAAAATATGACTAAATTCTCTTTTGTCAAAACCAATTTAATATACAGTCACCTCTTTTCTTTAAGATATAAGACACTGATTTAAAAATAAGGATGCTTCATTAATTTAGGAAAAAACTTAGGTATAAAGCTTAAGTGTTACTTATTAATGCTAGTATTACATTTTGAAACCACACTACTCATGGGTTGATTACTACAGCTCTCTGTAATGTATTATGTTTGACAAGTGTAACCCAATTTCCATGGAATTTTTTTAACTTTTCACTCTAAGTTTATACTAAATTGTCATCTGCATTAAAAAAAATTAACATTGGGGAGAGCTAATTTATTTGTTTTTCATTGTTCAGCCTTATAATCTAGCTGTTCATCCTATAAATGTAAGAATGAACATCAGTTCTCTATTATGATTGAAAGCCCCCTTTACCACTGCTGATGATAAACCAATTCTTGTAGTGGCGGTGACATTATCTATCTAATGGGATGGCAATATCAGGACTAAGGAATAAGGAATTAATTCACATAAATCAGTGGATTCAGTGTCCCTTCTCAGTAACCATAATTAATAAGCGACATCGTCACCTCATATACCTATTAACTCCGGAATACCAGGCTGCCGCAAGACTCGTGTTGACAACTACATCTACAGGAACAAGATCTGCAAGGGCATTGTTGGAGGCGCGCATTGTTCGAAGAATTCCTTTCCCTGCCTTTGTTGAAATTAAAAACAACACCTTAAGATTCATAAGCTCAGGTGTATATATAGAGATATACAGAAAACAGAAAAATGCTAAGTGTATTAAATAAATCAAAGGATTTACTTACCGCAATGAAGAGACCACTTGGTCCATTAAAGTTATCAATCCATCCCTAATACCAAAAAAATTTAAAAAGGGGAGAACTTAGAAATGCTATGTTAATTAATTTATTATTTGAAGTCTACAACCACAGATGTATATGGCAGCTTCCTTCTAAAATGTAAAATCCTGGACTGAGATCAGAATTATTTCTTCCATTCCCAAATAGAAGTAGGAATTGTGAATAACTAACCAAACATTTCCAAGGGGTTACTTACTCTGCCATTAGCTCTCTAGAAAGAAAATTTTATAAGGAGGAATTCATGTTGTCAAATATTTTTGCTAAATTAAGTTCACATTTGATTTTATGCTATCTAATAACACAGTATCTGTACATTAGGGCACAGTAAATCCTCCTTAAACTTACTAATAAAGTAGAGCAAAAAATAGTAACTATCAAAGCAGCAAGACATGTTATCACTTAATATCATTATATAAAATGAGAGTTCCTCTAAATCAATTTATCCAGTGGTTTAGATCTCTTCTGACTCATTTTTAAAGGATCCAGAAATACCCTGTCACCAAGTTTTTGTTTTTACTGCAAGTTATCACAAAAATGTCTTGCATTGAGGCTAACTCTATAGGGTAGCAAGTGAAGTTACCACTGGCAGTGCTGGCATACAATTCAGGTTCTGGCTGCACCACTTCCAATCCATCTCCCTGCTAATGTGCCTGAAAAAGCAGTGGAAGGAGTCCCTCTACCCACAGGTGAGACCCGAAAGAAGCTCTGGGCTCCTGGTTCTGGACCAGACCAGCTTTGACCATTGCGCTCATTAGGAAGAGAACAGTTATATGAAAGATCTCTCCCCTCTGTCTCTCCTTCTCTAACTCGGACTTTCAAATGAATAAATCAACCTTTAAAAAAATAATAATGTCATTTAGCTTGGTGATAATACAGGGATTTACCTCTTGGAAGACACTAAAAGGGTACACTCCTTTTGGACTAAAAGAGAAATTCAATCATGATCTCCCTTGACTGGAAACAATGTCATAGTTTTTAATTTTTGATTAAAACTTTCAAATGCTTGTTGTACCTCTACACCTCCTGCAAAGCACTGGAAATAAAGTGTAAATACATCCCTTCCTATGAAATCAGTTTCGTCACAATCCATATTTAGTACATAGCACCTACTTTTAAGTTAAGCCACTGCCAACTCTTCATATAAAAACATGACTTAAAATTCTCAATTCAATTATTTATAAAAATTTCTAACAACTTACTGGAAAAGGTTCTTTCCAGCTGGCACCGACAATCGATGGCCTTACAATTGCCACGTTTAGCTTTGCTCCTTCTTGTTGAACAACATACTCTGCCAATGCTTTCGTGTATATGTACGTATTAGGTCTATCTCCTATCAGTTTTGGTGTGATATCATTTACTAGGCCATCATCCATCCACCTGGCAAAAAGATTGCACACAAAAATATTTCTAGATGTTTTACATAAAATGAAAAGTTACTTAACTGAATTTTTGCACCTTCAAACTTATCTGTGGTCAACTAAAATGACTAACAACTTTTACTTAGAAATCAAAGTTTTATTTTTCATTAATCAACTAGAGTTCACCAACTCTTTATCCTACACACACACACACACACACACACACACACTCCTTAATGATCTGAAAACTAAGAGCTTTTTCACAAATTATATGGTATCCAACAAACCCTGATGGAAACTGATTCATTATTTCTAAATATCACTTAAATTCAAATCTTCATTCATTGACTTGATTTGGGTGCTGAGATCAAGCTAGTTATTTCAAATTTCACAGTATGTGCAAGAATTCTACTTTATAAAAACCAAATAAATTCTAAAATACACCTGGCCCCAAAGGTTTCAGACTAAGGAATTACATATGTATATAACCACCAATTAGGTTAACAATTGGATTATATACAGGTACAATCAGTGAACATTCAATTAATCTAAAGATGTAATAAATGAAATATTTAAGGTAAATCTTTGAAATCATGTTCTAAAAACTCAAATAATCCATGATAAAATCGTAAAATTCCTCCAGTTCTCACAATCTACGAGGAAATGGCATATTCACATTTTCTGTAAAAGAACAATTCACGATCATAGAGTAATCACTATGGTCTGACTTTAATATGTACTTTTTCCAGATACTTTTATCTTCTTTTCTGTAACAGTAAGTTATATATCATATAACTTGTATAATAACATATACACATACACACACACACATATAAGTACAATATGCTGTCACACCTCACCTCTAGTGATACCCACAATAATAAATCAGCTTTACACAATAATCAAGATGGATTTTCTTGAGGTGGGATTTATGTACATCGGATGAAGCCACCATTTATGAGCCCTGCCTATTACTCAGAGTCCTTGTGACTTAGTCCTCTCTTCTGCTAATGCACACCCTAAGAAGCAGCAGATCACAGCTCAAGTTTTTCAGGTGCTTGCCATCCATGAGAGTCAAGATGCAGCTCTTGACTCCTGGGGCTTCAGCCTGGGCCAAATGTAGCTCCTAGAAGCACTTGGGAAGTAAAATTGCAGATGGAAGATCTCTGTCTATTTCTGTCACTCTACCTTTCAAATAAACAATAAAACTTTCTGAAAAATATATATACTTTATTCCAGATTTGAAATGTGTTTCATGTGTGGGAGAAGAATATTCATAAAACTGAAGGGAAAATTTTTAAGTTAGGAAACATTTGACAGTAAGGATAGGCTTTGAAAAACAGAATAGCTGATAATGGGAAAAAAGAAAACAAAAACATTTGCTAAACAAATTTTAGTTGATAAGCCTTGTTTATTAGAGGGAGTTTATAGAGCAAGCCCATGAATTATGCTAAAGCTGTCTACTAACTAGATTTCTTCATAAGCAAGGAAAGGAGATACAGAATAACGTTACAAGCTCTTTCTCAGTTCTTTAGTGTTTACATGCATCAATGCATTAAAGCATCAAATACTTCATTAACACCCATACTTAACTTTTCCCAGAGATATTAACAACCATATTTATTAACCTATCAGAAAAACAAAGTAGATATTTAGAATAATCTAAGAAACTGAGTCACAAATAGAAAATCACCAAATCAAAAAATCTGCATAACTTTCCATACTGATTAATTCTTACAATCTCTGTTCCTTCCTATTGACCAATAGACAATCCTGAAAGAAAAGGACTTATGGATGATTTCAGAAGCAAGAATGGGATGATAACCAAGGAGTCCAGACTACCTGAGAAGAAAGGAGACCCAGGGAAGACAGAGAAGAACAGAGGAGGAAAACGTCCACAGAGATTTTACACAAAGGCTAATAAGCATTTGCAGACATGTTGGACACTGGAAATTTGTATAATTACAGTCTGTAAGAGAAAAAGATCCTTTTTCTTTTTGGCTGTGATTCTGTTTACTTCACTTGTTTGCAAATCAGAACTGGGACATGGTACATGCATACTTCACCAAGTTCCCATTTACCAGACACAAATATTTTTCATGTAAGAATCATTGACAGGATCCCATCCTCAGAAAGATGATAAACAGTAACACAAGGGATAGGAATTAAGCATTACAACTCCTCCAATTCCCCAATAATGAAAAGCCCTTCTGACAAAGGTACTCCAATGAAGGAGAAAAAAAAAGATAATCTTTAATACATGAAACTTGCTACTAAACAGCAATCACTGATCTCCACATGTAACTCTGGATGCAATAAATGATTTCCTAAATAAGTAAGAGTCCTATGATTATGGATGACAAAACCATTCAAAGTCCTTCCTCCAACCATTCCACACGGTCAAAAAGTGAAAGCCCCATATTGATATGACAAATACTCATTTAGACATAGTGAAAATGACACAGTAGACACATAATCTGTAGAATAAAGGAAGCGATAATTGTGTGTGTGAGTGTGTGTGTGTGCGCGTGCACGCGCGTGCATTGGTGCAGAGAAGAGAGACACAGCGAGAGGGAGGCAGGGTGGGAAGAAAAGGAAAGAAGAAAGAAAGGAAGATGGGAGGGAGAGAAAGAGAAATAAACAGCTTGAACCTGATATTTTGGTTTAAAGAAAAATGTATACAAATGTCAAGCAAACATACTCTAAAGAATCAATTAGCTTCTTAGGATCTACAGGGGGTGGATAAACTACTTCATCAATATGCTTTCGATTGCAGTAGGCATATGCTGTTGATACATGCATGAACACCTCCAAGTTCTTCATTTGTTGTGCAAGGAGAACAAGCTGTCGTGTAGCAATCACATTTAACTGAACGGCATCTCTGTGAAGAAAGCGACAATGAAAAAGCTGTTAAGAAATCTTACTCTGAGAGGTACACAGAGCTGCAGAGCTTCTTCTTCACAATGTTAATGCTACAGCTCTGATTGGATGTATTTTTTTGCAGTGTGAAGTGTATTCATTCTATCAGCAATACTTAAAAAGAGATATTCTAGGTATAAAACAAGCTTCCCTGTAAACTTTTTAAAAACAAAGACTGACACTACCCAGAAATCATCGTCATAGAAAATTTCGGACTTCAGCTGCCACATAACCATTTTGATGTGTAGCATGACAAGCTTCCTGCTTTCTAAAAGCATAATCTTCCATGATATGGATGTGTCTCAAGGAGGTAAAGTTAAAATAGCTAAGAAATTTAAAAATTCTTAGGTAATCAACAAGAGTAAAACAGCTGAAGAAAACTCAGAAACATGACACTGTCTTAATAAAAAAATTTATTCCCCTCTTTATAGTAACCACTACAAATACTTATTTAAGATCCCTCATTAGATTCAAAGGAATAGTGTAATAAAACTAATACACTTGTTAGAAGATGTGTATGTAAGACCCAGGACAATGCAAAAATTCCCTTTTTGAAGGTTTATATAAACAATTCAACAAAAACAGAAAAAACAACGAAGTATCATCTAATAACAAATGCTTATACAACCCAAATATTTATGATGATTGCAATGTCTCAATAAGGCAGGCATTTATTACAATGAAAGAATACGGCCATTAAAGTAAATACACCAAGACTAAAACATAAAAAAAATTGGTATGAATAACACCAAAGCACATAACAAGTTACGACGCGAAACATGATTAATGACAGAGCTCTGGAATAAGACACAGGTTCAAATCCGGCTTGGCCTACTTTCAGCTAGGATGTAAAGTTAGTCTAATTCTTAGCCTTCTGTTTCCTTACCTCTAAGAGGGAACAATAATGGACTTTAACTCAGAGCTGGTGTGTGAAGTAGCAACTCAACACACTGCCTTTGATGAACACCCCAAACAGGTGCTGGCTTGACTTTCAGCTGCTCCACTTTCAACCCAGCTCTCCCTGCTATTGTGCTTGGGAAAGCAGAAGATGGTACGAGCACGTGTGCCCATCATTCATGCAGGTGACTAGGATAAAGCTCTTTGCTGAGGCCTGACATGAGCCTCACACAATCTCAGTTTTTACAGCCATTTTGGTAGTAAACCAATGCATTAAAGATTTCTCTTTTGCTTGTATCCCAACCCTGGAGACGCCCAGATCCTCACCAAGGACTATCAGTACAGGCACCAAGGACTACATCCCAACTGCCAAGGAGACCACAGGGAATTGGAGTGCCTCCAGAGGCCGAGAACTCTGAAGTCACCGACCCCCGTTCGGATCTACCATATGGGATGGAAGACGCCCAAATCATTCCTCGCAGGACCCAAGGTAATCGAAACAACCAGGAGCCCTGAGTGGTCTGCAGAAACAGAAGAACAGTAAACTTCTTTCAGGACTAGGGAGAGGAGCTTTCTCTGGTCCTTACTTAGTCCCAACTTTGGATCCCCACCCTCTCTTACAATGACTATCAGGCTTGCTCCGGAGTCCCCTCCCCACCTCCCCCCGCCAAAAACAAACAAACAAACAAAAAATTAGAATAGGTAAAAAACAACAAGGAAAATTTAGAACCAGACAGCAAACGGCCAGTGTAGATTGACATATACCTTACCAGATAGGACACAAAGATTAGTTACTCCTCACTAAGGTATTGAAGATTTCTCTGCACATCTCTCCTAAAACTGTTCTGCACCTCAACTGTTGACATATGCCTTGTTAGAGTTATACGCAAGTTTGGACTATCCTAAAATCTACCAAGCTCAGCAAAATTATGCTTCAACACTATAATCTGCTAAATACTGTAATGAAAATAGACACGAGACAGCTGAATAGTACCCTACAACGATTTTAAGGTGTATAGAAGCCGGTTGTATATAAACTAAAATTGAAAATGTCAATGAAGTAGTCATAGGATGTGGTTAAGAACTTGCATTTTTTAACATATTGGTCACTCAATACCATGTCATTAACCCCATAATGTTGTAAATTGTTGTTGATGTTATGTTGGGGCTTTTCATTGGATGGGATGATATTCTGCCAGCTCTGCTTTCAGACCAGAGATGGTCTCCCCAAGAAACCGCTGAATTTATCTGGACAATAAGACGCTGGACTCTATGCATGGTGTATACTTGCAATGAAAGAATCTTAACTGAATTTGAACTATAATATGGCAACAAGGTGGAGGAATCCACCATGGGAGGAGGGTACGGGAAGGGGTTGGGGGAATCCCAGAGCCTATGAAACTGTGTCATATAATGCAATGTAATTAATTAAAAAAAAAAATCTCTTTCCCTATTACTCTGCCTTTAAATTAATAATCTATTTACTCTAATTTGTATAAAATTAACTCATTAAGTCCTATGTTTTAAATTCTATGACTGGGCCCGGTGGCGTGGCCTAGCAGCTAAAGTCCTCGCCTTGAAAGCACCGGGATCCCATATGGGCGCCGGTTCTAATCCCGGCAGCTCCACTTCCCATCCAGCTCCCTGCTTGTGGCCTGGGAAAGCAGTCGAGGACGGCCCAATGCATTGGGACCCTGCACCCGCGTGGGAGACCCAGAGGAGGTTCCTGGTTCCAGGCTTCGGATCGGCGCGCATCAGCCCGTTGCGGCTCACTTGGGGAGTGAATCATCGGACGGAAGATCTTCCTCTCTGTCTCTCCTCCTCTGTGTATATCTGGCTGTAATAAAATGAATAAATCTTTTAAAAAATAAATAAATAAATAAATAAATTCTGTGACATTTCAGTGAAAGTCACTGAAATACATTTTATTATGTTAAAATATAGATAATATATTTTGAAATATAGTCACAAAACTATATTTTGAAGTTATACAACTGGTATATTTATTGCTTGA
The DNA here is from genome assembly GCF_030435755.1 of Ochotona princeps. Lineage (NCBI taxonomy): Eukaryota > Metazoa > Chordata > Mammalia > Lagomorpha > Ochotonidae > Ochotona > Ochotona princeps. Next base: position 43,308,184 of record NC_080835.1, read on the forward strand.
TTTTAAGTCTTTATAGGTATCCTTCTAAATGGCATGAAAGGACATGATGGATTAGTTGAAACAAACAGGTTGCAAGTATTAAGATTATTCCTAACCCCATCTGTAGGCAACTGTCTAAGGTTGATTATACCTAGGCAAGTGTTAAACTGCTGGGAGAAGAGCAGCTAACAACTGGCAGGCATTCTGGGTCTGGTTAATGCCCAATTTGCATTAACTATACCAGTGTGCAAGATACGTGCAGTGCAGACGTGGGCACACCAGTAGACAGGGTCTGGACCACTGGACTCAAAACTTCCTCTCTGAGGGAAATTACAGGATGTGGTCTGACAGTGGAGTGTACATGTCAGTACTGAGTCTCCTTGGTTGTTGAAGCCTGTGCAGTGAACAGCATGCCCAGATGAGCTTGGGGTACATGACAACCAGTTCACTGAGGTATGAGGAGGACATCTAGTATCATGGAGTGCAGAACAAACTGGACAGCTTTTCCAGTCAAGCTTTGACAGGAAGTAGCTGGGCAAACTGACTCTAAGGCTGAATGCGTCAGCCAATGGACCTTGGAAGGACTTCCTCATCCTTGCAGCAACAAAGTCAATCGCATTTCAGAACTAGGGAAATCACTTTAGCAGTGCCCTCAGAATATGCTCCACACTGGGTACCCTGGAATAACAGGTGGCTGTCCTCCATCCCAGGGCAGTGATGTAGTTGCACTGCTGGGAGTATCCCTCTCCCTATTTTCCCCAGATACATGAACAAAAGGAGACTGAAAACAGTTATCTTACCTACTTTCCTCCATTCCTCCACCCTCCTCACCCTAATCAGTGGTCCACATGAGCATGCATCCTTAACTATGCAAGCACTACCAAAACTTACAAAAATTATAAATACATTCAACACACACACACACACAGGGTTATTCCTAACACAGTCAATAAATATCACTTCAAATAACATGGTGGGCAGTATCTGCATCTGCTAAACTTTGCAGCTCATTTTTAAAGAAAAAATGATTGATCAAGAGATCTATTTTATAGCATAGTGATTATGTGGTACTTGAGATATGCAATTTTTATCAATTTAAAAATTACAATGTGAAAAGTTGAGATCTGCAGTACCAGTGATAAAGTTGGCAAGATAGTATATTTTAGTAAAAGTGTCAACACAACTGGTATGAAAGAAACTAGGACACTGTGCCAGGAATTACAGAAAGTGTTTGTTAATCTAACTAGCCTATTGAAATTAGTCCTTGGGGAAATTTCATTCTGAATTTTTCAAACATAAGAAAAATTCTATAAGTTTTCTATATTCAGTGAATATTACATAAATGTGGTTCTATCAACATGATGAAATTATCAAATCAGTAAAATCACTGATAAAGTAGAAATATAGGAATTATCTCCATATTAAATTTAAAAAATAAAATCAGAAAGTCAATGATCATAATTAGGTAAAATAATGTATGTTCAAATAATAACATTTTTTTTTAAGATTTATTTGTTTTATTACAAAGTCAGATATACAGAGAGGAGGAGAGACAGAGAGGAAGAGCTTCCATCCGATGATTCACTCCCCAAGTGAGCCGCAACGGGCTGATGCGCGCCGATCCGAAGCCGGGAACCAGGAACCTCCTCTGGGTCTCCCACGCGGGTGCAGGGTCCCAATGCATTGGGCCGTCCTCGACTGCTTTCCCAGGCCACAAGCAGGGAGCTGGATGGGAAGTGGAGCTGCAGGGATTAGAACCGGCGCCCATATGGGATCCCGAGGCTTTCAAGGCGAGGACTTTAGCTGCTAGGCCACGCCACCGGGCCCCAAATAACATTTTTAATGGAAATAGTTTTTGAATACTTTCCAAAATTCTGAGTTTCAGTATTCAAGAGGAAAAAAAATCCAAGTACTCTTTCAAAAGACGAGGTGAGGTCACAGATAGAATCTGGTTCAGCTGACTATAAAGCAGTGTCTGATAGCTATCTTGTTTGCTAAACAATGGGCATAAGGAGGGTAGTGTTTTGAGAGGGATACACTGAGAATATCCTGTTACAGGTTCCTGAGGACAGGACAACATATTCTGGGTCACCAGCATCAAGAAATAGCTCATGTGTGTGACAAAGAAACTATGTCATCATCATTGCCTTAAAAAAATACATAATTAGTGTTGAAACACCCCAAGTGAACATAATAAAGAAAAAATTATTTCAGTATAATAACTGGATTGATGTATTAGAACCATGGCTTTATCTTTTTTTCTTCCCTTGTCTCAATTAAAGGGTGAAAACTATTCAAGCAGAAAGCCATCAAGGAAGACATTGCACAGGATGGATACGGTCCACTTCATTGTGAAGAAATGCGCCATTTTCTTGTACATTTGTATAATGAAGATAGGGAGAGTAATGTTTTGGGGCAAGTACACAAAGGAGATTCTGTTACCTGTTCCTAAAGGTAGTAAAAGAGTTTCTGGGTCAATGAAAATTAGGAATAACTTCAAAGGAATACCCTTTTGTGCCTCCCAACCCCATTTTGCACCTGAGAGCCCAAACCTAAAGACATTTTGTGCTCCTATTAGGATCTCTTCCTAAGCATTTCAGCTGACTCCGTTTTACCTTAATCCAATTTCTACTCCATTAAACTTCAGGCTAAGACTATGATAAGCCAGACCTTAAAGCTTTTAACAAAAATGACTTTGTCACTATGTTTTGGTTATACGGAGTAACAAATACATCTTAAATGAGGCTTTTGTCAGAGAGGCAAATGAGCAATTTTTTAACAATCCTTCATTAATGTTGATATAAAAACCAATTACAACATTTTTATAGATGGTGGGGCGGTAGAAGAGGCTCAACTTGAACAGCTAACAAATTTTCTTACAGATCAGAATTCAACTGACATTTTGGGTTTTCCAATATCTATGTTGATAATTCTAAATTTCTTAAGCCAGAGCTCTCCTATCAGGCCTTACAAACATCGGGTAGTTTCCTAAAAATGCAGGTTCTTAAGAGAACCTCATCCTCAAGACACTCAAACACTGCTAATCAAGTTTTAAAATATAGGGCCCGGCGGCGTGGCCTAGCAGCTAAAGTCCTTGCCTTGAATGCACCGGGATCCCATATGGGCGCCGGTTCTAATCCCAGCAGCTCCACTTCCCATCCAGCACCCTGCTTGTGGCCTGGGAAAGCAGTCAAGCACGGCCCAAAGCCTTGAGACCCTGTACCCCTGTGAGAGACCCGGAAAAGCTCCTGGCTCCTAGCTTCGGACTGGCACAGCACCAGCCATTGTGGTCACTTGGGGAGTGAATCATTGGATGGAAGATCTTCCTCTCTGTCTCTCCTCCTCTCTGTATATCTGACTTTGTAATGAAAATAAAAATAAATCTTTAAAAAAAAAGTTTTAAAATATAAACAAGGACTCCAGTGTTGTGGTGCAGTGAGTTAAGCTGTTGATTGTCATACCAGCATGCCACATGGGAATGTCATTTGAGATTGGACTGCTTTGCTTTTATCTTGTTTCCTGTTAAAATCCTGGGAAGGCAATGGAATACAGCACAAATACTTGGCATCCAGATGAAACTTCTGGCTCCTGGCATTGGCCTGGTCCAGCAGGGGCTGTTGAAGTCATTCAGGGAATAAACCAGTGGATGCAAGATCTCTGTCTTTGTTGTTGCCTCACTCATTAAAATAAATAAATACACCGTTTACAAACATTAACAATAAAAAAGCAATGTGACTTAAATTTGTAAGCCATATTATGAGCTTAATTTTCTTTAGTTGTCAGATGGATATAACATGGAGAAGGATATTGCTGGATACAGCCTCCTGAAAGAATTGTGGGGGCAAAACATAAAACTTACTATTAGTTAGCCATTAGAATTAACATTGCTACTCAAAGTAAGCCTTTTTTCCCTGTATTCCTTGCCTCTTACCAGGCACATGTCAAAATTCATGGCAACTTTTTTTAAGAGACAAAAATAAGTTATAGCAATTTTAAATCTGTAAATATGGGATCACTGAAAACCAGTTAACATACACAGGGCAGTTTCAAATCACTTTCAAAATGATTTGAGGAAAACATACAGTTACAATTAGATCATTTAAGTATATTAAAGCTCAAACATTACATAAGAAGCTGTACTTACCTTAAATTTTCATTAAACCTTACTGTGGCTGCACAGTGGAATATAATATTGGTAGAATCTATGATGACCTCCTTATCTTCTTCACTGAGAGCCAGTTTAGGTTGAGTGAGTTCACTGTTGATTGCTATTATTTTCTCTCTAAAATCTGGATTTTCATCTCTCAATCTATCAAAGAGCTAGTAAAAGAGAAAAATACTTACTTTAGGACAGCATTTTTTACTTTCCAAAACCCATTACCATCCCTCATTCCTGTCAAGGATAACTATTTTGAAAACTTGAAACTGAGACTCTTAAGGCTGCCTTTCTTAATTGCTTTCAGTTGATTGACAGCATATAGAAAACAGGGTTTGGCACGGTGGCTACCACACTGCTTGGGATGTGCACACCCTGTTACTGGAATGCCTGAGTTCAAATCTCAATTCCACTTCAATTCCAGCGTCCAGTTAATGCTTATTCTACTCTGACAAGTAGAGGTGATGGGTTAAGCAGTTGGATCCCTGGCACCCATGTGGAAGATCCGAACTCAGGTTCAGTTTCCTAAGCTTTGGCCTGGCCAACCCTTTCTACTGCAGGCATTTGGGAAGTAAATTAACATATGAGAAAATTGTCTCCCTGCCTTTCAATAAAATTATAACAAATCAGGCCGGTGCCATAGCATAGTGGTTAAAGTCCTCGCCTTGCACACGCCAGGATCCCATGTGGTCACCAGTTCTAATCCTGGCAACCCTGCTTCCCATCCAGCTCCCTGCTTGTGGCCTGGGAAAACCGTCAAGGACGGCCCAAAGCCTTGAGACCCTGCACCCTTGTAAGAGAACCGGAAGAAGCTCCTGGCTCCTGGTTTCAGACTGGCTAAGGTCCAGCAGTTGCAGACACTTGGGGAGTGAATCATCGGACGGAAGCTCTTCCTCTCTGTCTCTCCTCCTCTCTGTATATCTGCCTTTCCAATGAAAAATAAGTAGATTTTTAAAGAAATGATAATGTATCAATTTTTTTACCAAAACAACATTCTGAAGCCCACATTATTTTATCTATTCTAAATATAAGGAATCTGACACCAGAGAGGTTGAGCAGTTTGCTAAAGACACAGTTAGCTTGGTAGTTTGCAGAACTAAATTTGCAGTGTCTACATCTTCACTGATGATTCTGCCCAAGAACAGGCATAAGCAGTATGACAGTAGGACAATCACAACAATGATCATTCCGGTGTCTACAAGTCAGATTTTAATTTATCATTTCATTTGTCTTATTTCATTGTTGTACAGTAAAATATTAAATTCATTACCTTATGTAAAACCATCAAAGAAATTTTCTAAAGTCAGAAAATTAACACAGACTGGAAACTAGACAACCTTGGAAAATATATATATTCAAACTGAAAATTCAACATTCCTCAAGTATAACCACAAGAAAAAATTCTTTTATAGACAATCAGATCACAAGAGGTAACAGTAGCACAGTGAATTGTGAATCTAGTTTAATTTTAAAATTAATTGAAATACTGCAGGGCAGGAGGGAAAACAAGCTCCTGTCTGTTGGTTCACTCCCCAAATTCCCATAATGACAGGGGTTGGGCCAGGGCCAGGGCCAAAGCCTGGGACAGGGGACTCGGGTGAAGGCAGAGGTGACGGGAGGAAGCCCATCTGATTGAGCCAGCATTGTAACCTCTCAGAGTCTACAATGGTAGACAGCTGGAGTTAGGAGCCACAGCCAAGATTGAAACCCAGGTCTCCAATGTGGAATGTGGGGTTTTAATCATGAGGCTTAATACCTCATTTCATTTTTATTCCAGCTTTGATGGCAAACTGATGCTACCAAGGTCACTGCTCTATCCATTTTGACTCTTTGATTTCATGTACAGTTTGTACTTGGCAGTTTAAACAGAATTCTTAACCTGGGAACAAAATCCATGTACATAAACAGGGCCTACTCCACCTTCCTAAAAGACTGCAGTATGTAACAGCCTTCCACTCCATCACTGTTAGCTAGTAGGTGTGAACATTAATGTCTTCCTATGTTAATTTTTAAAATATTTACTAAGTATTTCATGAGTCAGGTTTCCTCCCATGAACTAAAAACATAAAGAAAGGCTTTTCCTTTACATTTAGAGTTTAGAAATAAAAACCAGGCAAGTAAACTGACACAATATAGTGCTATAAGCAATGTGGCAAGAGCAACAATACAGAATTACAAAACTACACAGCAGAAATAACTAACCCAGCCTGAGGAGACCACAGAGAGCATCGCACAGGAAATGACATCTCTGCTACAACCTCAAGAATAAATAGAACTTGTGCACGTTGACAACAGAAATGAGAAGAAGATATGATAAAATACAAGAATCCTTTGTGATGTCTAGAAACATTGTTTACTGACAAGCCTGGGAAGTGGAGGGGAAGGGGACTACCTAGCAACTAGTGACCAGGGAGCAGGAATGATGGATTATCCTCCCACCCAGGACAGCCCCTGACAGCAGAGGACTAACAGCCTGAAACATCAACGGTGCTGAAGCTGAGAAACTCAAGTCCCCACCCGGCTGTGGGATGTACTTGCCTGTGGTGTTTACTGCCTGAATGTACTGTCTACTAACTTCAAGAGCATACTCATTTTACCTGACTTAAGAAAAACACCTCATTTTTACTGGTTCACCAACAACATGACAGATAATAGGAAATAAGCAGCCCAAGGACTAAGTGGTTGGATCTGTCAGAAGGGAAGTAGAGGCACAAGAAAGACACGACTTAACTTTCCGGAACATCAATTTTAGTAAAAGATTTGCAGTTGAAGTATTTTTACATGGAAAATGGCCTATGTTTAGGAAACCCATTAAAGTTCAAGGAAATTCCAGGCTTTAGGTATGAAATATTCCTTATCTTAAAACATTTGCCTTACTGTGGAAAAGCATTTAAAGCACTGCCCTGAAGACTTCAGTGTTTTCCAATCTGTCACACTTTACTCAACACCTCCATTTCAACCAAGACATCAATTTCAAGACTTGTTCCTATTCAACATCCTGACAACTCTACTCCGATTTTCGCTCTTACAAGTTCTCTGGAAGGCAGAAATTTCCTAGCCCTGAGTTCAGTCCCTCACACCAAGTCAAATGACTACCACTAATCAGATCAATGTTTTCTGAAAACTGAAATGTGAAAAAGAATATATAAGCCTGCACAACAGGAAAGGGTACTGGCAGAAGAATTAAAACTTGTAAGTGCTCATGATAAAATGCCAGGAAAAATAAACAAATGGTAGAGATGGCAACAAAACACATCAGCAGGCATTTTTACTTGTAACAAACCTAGTCATCTGACATCCTCTTCAAATGACTTCTTCTTTGTAAATTTTAAGGGGAGTAAAAGATTCCAAAAAGGTTCAGCAAGAATCAAAAGGAAAAAATGGTGAAGGAGACTAATGCAGACTGATGAAAAGGTCACAGGTAACTTTTCAGAAAGAATTGCACAAACCAGGGCTTAAAAACTTAAAGCAACATAACGAGTACCTGCTGCCTGATGTCAAAGAAAACACTGTAGCCAATTACATTCAAATCCAAAGAACTATCATTAAAGGCATAGGAAGTTGACTCAAAGTAAAATGTCTGACCTATTGCTGCTACAAGTTTTGGAAACAAGTGTACAACAACTGAGATATTCAAATAAGTGCTATTCTAATTAAAAAAAAAAAAAAGCTATATATGAAAATCTTTTTTGAAGGAGTCAAGGAGTCCTATCATCAGGTTTCATATGAGGACCAAAACTGGGCTTAGAGCTTTCCAGTTCAAACTTACTATCAATAAAAATAAAATTCAGAATTTATAAATAGTTATGAAATTATTTTATCTCATTTTTTCTTAACAATACTTTCCCAAAGATTCCAAATGTATGTATTCCCTCTTTTCATCTGTCAAATACAAATACGTAATTCTCTACCTCTTAATACTGTTAGATTACACATCTAAGTATTATTAAAACATACTGTCCTACAGCACAACAGGTAGTTCTAAAATAACTTATTCAAAGACTACTTAACCTACTGCAAACATTCTAATAAATGTGCTTTAAATATTTACCAGGGGGCTAATATAAAACTAGTTATATGATTGATTTACAAACCACATCTGGATTATTGCCATTCTATAGGAACTTAAACTTTTTCTAACTTATGTTTTAAGCATATTGGAAGAAATAACGCTAATCTTTTGATGATTATAACTATGCAAGTACCATTTCCTTCTCAAAATCATCATTTTCCACACTCACCTTGCCACTCAAGACTTCCTCCACTCGTTCTTGAGGGGTCTGCCCAGCCTTTTGCCTCACCAACACATATACTGAATTCACCTTTGGACAAGACCTCAGCAACTTCTCCAGAAGCACTTTTCCTAGGAATCCAGTAGCTCCTGTGAGGAGGACATTCTTGCCTTCATAGTATTCTGGGATTGAAACCATTTTGATCCTAGGAAAAAGAAGGCAACTAAGTGTTAAGTATTTATATTGAAGTCTTCAAAAACACTCTTGGTATTCAGATAACTATTTTAAATGACAGGCAAAACCCAAAATTGAACATGAACATGAGAGGACTCTAACCTCTAGTTCATTGGAGTGATGTGGGAAGAACAAACCACAGCTTATTCTAGCCCTGTATTTTTCCCTGCATCGCTCCAGGGAATTCACCCTCTCAGGGCCCAAGTTTCCAGCAAAGGAAACCCAAATCTTCATTCATGCTCTGTTAAAACCTGAACACTACTGAATAGTGTTTCTCTGTCCCCCAAAGGGATTTTCATCACCAAATAGAGGTCAGCAGCAAGACTCAATTGCCTAGCTTGTGCAACACTGCCAGGTGTCAGATTCACCTATCACCACCACCTTGAATGAAGAGGTAACACCATGTTCTTTCCCCAAAACATGTTATTGGTGATATATTCAAAAAATGTTTAAAATTGCCCTTTCAAAAAAGTCACAGGAAGAAATACATAGGCTGACATTCCTTCTACTCAAATTCCACTGAGACAGCAGAAATGAGAATGGACAAACAAAACAATGAAGATGAATGAAAACAGACACAGTGGGATGTGCACAGCCTGTACAGCTCTGGAGTACTTAGAGATGAAAACACATCAGATACAATACCACCAGACACATCATAACGAATGCCATTCAGAGAAGAGAAGCAACTTTAACTGTATTTCAGCTTTCTTGAAGCTTGGATAAATATGTGCGGTTTATGCCCAAATTTTTCACTATAAAACATAAACAGAACAACCTTAAAACAAGAAGTAGCTCCACCATTAACAAACAAGGCAAAAAAGGAAAAAAAAAAATAGAAAAAAAGTGTGGTGGTGGAGTAGGTATAAAGGAAATAAACACAAAATTCCTAGAACAAACAGATGCAGACAAGCCACAGCAGAACAAGCACAGAAGGCATGAAGGAGGCAAGAGTTGTCTTCACTGATTCCCTGAATAGAATCTGGGAGAAAACCCCAAGTTTAGGAACAAGAAGCTGTATGAAACACACAGATATCAAAGGATTTGAAAAGCTGCTAGCAGAACAGTGGAACCCTCCTAACAGTCTTACTTCCTGTGTAAATTTCAGCTCCCAGACTTAGTATCCAAATCTATCTGAGAAGAGTAACTGGTTGTTCAAACATACACAAAGGCAGATGGAGGAGGCAAAGGATTGAAATCTATCAAAAACAAAACATGGGCCCAGCGCAGCAGCATAGCAGCTTAAGTCCTTGCCTTGCATGCGCCAGGATTCCATGTGAGCGCCACTTCCAATCTCAACAGCCCCACTTCCCATCCAGCACCCTGCTTGAGGCCTGGGAAAGCAGTTGAGGATGGCCCAAAGCCTTGGGATCCCACAAACACAATGGAGACCCAGAAGAAGCTCCTGGCTCCGGGCTTCGGATCAGCATAGCTCCGGCCATTTTGGCCACTTGGGGAATGAATGATTGGATGGGAGATCTTCCTATCTGTCTCTCCTCCTCTCCGTATAAAAAGATAAATCTTTCAAAAAAATTTTTTTGACCCACTAGAAAAAATTTTGGGGTTCTTGGCTTATATCTGTGTTGCTGGCTCCAAAAGAAACATGTAAAGCTCCTCACCAGTCATTCCATCTGAGAAAAAGCTTTTTTGAAAAAAAAAAACCTTAAAAATCAGAGGAAGCCACATCACCTACTAAAACCAATCTACCTAGTCCTTTATAAATACTGAGTAGATCAGCAAGGATGAGATAATTAATACTTACAAAATTAAAAGGATCAAAATAAAAAGCTACAGAATCAGCTACAGAGGAAACTAAGGTAAAGAAAATTTAAATTCTTATAAATTATCTTCCAAACTGTTCACAAAAAGATTTTACCTATAATATAATTATAATCAAAAAGGAACAAAGAATATGAAAGCATCCGAAAACCAGAAATTTAAAGTGTGCAAACAAAAAAATACAATTAAAAAGTAAACCATGGGCCTGCACAGTAGCCTAGTGGCTAAAACCCTAACCTTGCGTGCTCGTGTCCCAGCTGCTCTACTTCCCATCCAGCTCCCTGCTTGTGGCCTGGGAAAGCAGTTGAGGACGGCCCAAGAGCTTAGGACCCTGCACAGTGTGGGAGACTGGAAAGAAGCTCCTGGGTCCTGGCTTCAGATCAGCTCAGCTCTGGCCGTTGCGGCCACTTGGGGAGTGAATCAGTAGAAGGAAGATCTTTCTGTCTCTCCTCCTCTCTGTAAATCTGATTTTCCAAACCACTAGGATTACAAGTGAATTTTTGTCACTGGATACAAGTTTCTGTGAGGTAAAATGTTAGAAAACCCTAATCTGAACTACTTTTAATACCATCAAAGCCACCAAAATTTACAGAAAGTAATAAGCATTAGCAAAGGTATAGAAAAATTAGAATCTTTGTACACTGCTGGTGGGGCTGTTCATTTTGAAGGCTGAAAATTCCATCGTATTACCAGCAATTTCACTGCTATGTATACACGCAAACGAACTGAAATAAAAAAGCCAAAAGTTGATAAATATTTATGGCACACTGTTCACAACATCCAAATGGTAGGAATAATCCATTTATCAAACAGAAAAACAAGCTGTGCTCTACGCATATAAAAGAATACTATTCGGTCTTAGGAAAAAAAAACAAAACAAAAACAGTTCTGACACAAAAAACAAAGTTGAGCCTCAAAAATACACCACATGAAGGTATCGGGGATAAAAGCTGACCGATTATACCAACACATGGAAATGAAATATTCAGCACAGTCATGCTGGGATGCTGCAGATCTGTGGTTGCAGAAGTGGACGGGGGGAAGTAGCAGGGAGTAGACATTGCTTAAGCAGTTTCAGTTCGGAGTAAGAGTAAGGTTTCAAAACGAGGAAGGTGGCAGTTGTACAACACTGTGAATGCACTTGTACTAACTGCTACTGGATTTTCATTTTAATGATGCTATGGTTGGAATGTTCCCAATGTCACATTATGGGGTGGGGGGCCTTTAAGAGGTCATTAGGTCAAGAGGTATCCAGACAAACTGGCACTGAAGCTGGCATCTGATGAAGAAGATTGGCATAATACTTAGGAAAACTAGCATTTTCTATTAAACCTTCACATCCACAAGTCATATGACTGAGCAATTTTCCCAACTATTCCAGCAACAGAAATGAGTACTTATGTTCAGCTAAGCTTCATAAACAAGTACAGTTACAGTACACCATTCCTATGGATACAAAAAAATCAATCTAAGCGTTCTTTAACAGACTAAGGTGTAAAGTACAATATATTTATATAATGCTGTATTTTAAAAGAATCAAAATATCCTGACCCAATGAGGCCAGGCACACAGTGTACAACACAAGTATATGATACCATGATCTCATCTATGACAGGGGAGACTCAGGTATGGTCTGAATAGTATCCTGCAGGAAACTCATCATTAAGCTATCCACATTAGGACGTCTAAACTTCCTGAATATGTAAGTATGTATATCAATGGGAAGTTTACTTTAAAAAATAAAACATAATGTGAACAGATACCCTGGTTTGCCCAGAACAAGCCTGGTTTATACACACCACAGCTTCATTGTCAAACAGAGCTTACTTTCTCAATAGCGTCCAGTTCACATAATATAGAGTCATCCTAGTTAAAACCCATTTCAGTCTTGGCCTATTCCACAATTTCAATGATTGAAAGCCTAATTATAAATCAGTTGAAGCTCAAATAAGTTAATATGTTTATTCAGAAGATACAAAGCATAATTCTAATCAACATGCTGAGAAAAATCTGGAAAGGACTCATAAGAATTATATACTAAAAATACACATGGTAGCAAGTAAGATGAGAACCTAACGAGTTACCTAGTTCTAAGCTTCATTTTCTTCTCACATAAGAATTTTCCAATAGGGCCCGGTGCAATAACATAGAGGTTAAAGTCCTCAACTTGCATGCACCCAGATCCCATATGGGCGCCAGTTCTAATCCCAGCGGCCCCGCTTCCCATCCAGCTTTCTGCTTGTGGCCTGGGAAAGCAGTCGAGGATGGCCCAAGGCCTTGGATTCCTGCACCCGCGTAGGAGACCCCGAAGAACTCCTGACTCCTGGCTTCGGATTGGCTCAGCTCCAGCCGTTGTGGTCACTTGGGGAGTGAACCATCGGACGGAAGATTTTCCTCTCTGTCTCTCCTCTCTGTATATCTGACTTTCCAGTAAAACTAAAATAAATCTTCAAAATAAATTTTTCCAAGAAATGTTTATTAAGCACCTGCTCGATAACAGGCATCAGAAAGCTTTCAATTTGAATACATTTAAGGTATAAAAAAAGGCAGTTTTTCATCTAATAATTGAGGATTTAGAGCTGAATTCAACTCTAACAACACAGAAAGTACATTTTCCATTTACCAGAATCTTTCCTATCAGAGCCTACACAGAAGACCTAGGAACACCAGAACAGTACACCTGATAGTACACAGACTGCTTGGTTTAAAGTGGTAGAATGAGGATGTGGTTTTCCCCCTTATCTCTCCCCTTCCCCCAGATGCAAGAAGGGGAAAAAAAGAAATGTGATAACAATGGTCTTAACCCACTTTCCTCTAGCCCTTGACCCTTTGCGCCCTAATCAACAATGTCAAGATTATCAACAAAATAAAGAGGGAAAAAAATGAGTGGTAGAATGAAACTGTCTGATTCTGATTTATTGGTTACTGTAACTCTGTGTATCTCATGAAGCTGCCTCGCAAACCCACAGGCCCAAGATAAGACGAAAGATAAGTTGTGGGCCACCTGGCAGCTACAAATCTATAACTCTAAAGGTTTTAAAAAACACCTTAACATTTGGATTAAAAGTTAAGTTTGGCTAAAGTAGCTCATGTAGACCTCCCTTGTAAGCATCACTTGCTGATTTTGAGGTACAAAAATAGAGGGCAGCCCAAAGCCTTGGGACCCCTGCACCCACATGGGAGACCTGGAAGAAGCTCCTGGATCCTGGAAGAAGCTTCGGATCAGCACAGCACTGGCCTTTGAGGTCACTTGGGGAGTGAATCATCGGATGGAAGATCTTCCTCTCTGTCTCTCCTCCTCTCTGTATATGACTTTGCAATAAAAATAGAATAAATCATTAAAAAAACACTTTATTCCTGTTGATTTTGTTTTATGGCTTTTCATTTAAGGGAATGTACAGTAACTGTGTAATGGAGAGTATCATATCCAGATGTGAAGATACAATGCAGTATGCATCTCTACTTCCAAACCAAAGATGGACTCCCAATGAAACTGTTGGCTATGTCTTAACAATAGGATGCTTGGCTGTCCGCCATTGTCTGTACCCACAATGTTGGGATACACTTACAGAGCAGAATGATGGATTAATGGCTGCTTATGAAGGACTATCTTATTGTAATAATATTGGAGAAATAAGCTGAAGGGAGGGATTGGGGGGGGGGGTAAGGGAAATTCCAGAGCCTATGGAACTATATCATAAAATTTTAAATAAATAGAAGGAAAAAAAAGAAAAATACAGAAAACAGACACATCCTTCCTCTTCCATATCACAGCATTTGTGAGAGTACTGAATTAACACAGAATAGGCACAATGCAATTTCCTTGCTCATTTTCTTTCTCTCTCTCTCTTTTTTAAAGATTTATTTCACTGAAAGAGCAACGGAGAGAGGGAAATGTTCTTTAATGTGCTGCTTCACTCCCCAGATGGCTGCAATGACTAGGGCTGAACCTGGTCAAAATCAGGAGCCTATCACTCCGTCGGGGTCTCGCTCACCAAGCAGCAGGGGCCCAGGCATTTAGCCATCACTTACTGCCTTCTCTGCCTCATTAGCAGGGAGCTCTGTAGCAAGTGGAGCAGCTGGGACTAACTGGCACTTTCTGTTTTCTAACAAATATGAAGGGCAGAGTTATAAAGAGAAATCTCCCATCCACTGGTTCACGCCACAAATGGTGGCTGTGAGTGTACCAGGCCCGAGTCAGCAGATGGAGCCTCAAGCCTCAGGCCTCTTCAGCATTTCCCAGGTGCATCAGCAGGGAGCTATTTAGGAAGTGGGTGACCAGCCTTAAACAGCACCTACATTGGGGGTTGGTCCAGCTTAACCTACTCCACCCCAACACCAGTCCCCACTCTGGCACTTTGGTACATTGCACCTTCCCTACTGCCAGGCAGCGGTTCTCCCTACAGCTCCTCAGCAGCCAATCTGATCCAGATTTCAGAAAGTCTAAAAATACAGTTTTCTTCCTCTGTAAATAATTTATACTTATGAATATAATTTTAGACAAGAAAAAAGGTTTTTTTCCTATCTGCCAAAGGAAGGTCAACAAGTATTTCATCTCTGAATTAGATATTACAATGTTCATACACAAACATACTCATATTTTTATTTAGGGGGAAATTAGTTTTAGCAGAAGCAGAATATAAACTAATCGAGGCCTTGTAAAAACAATTAATGGCTGAAAGAAGAGTTAATGAAACTTCAAGCACTTATAAAGTAGAAAAATCAGACTATAATTTGAGAGGTTTTAGTCGTTACAATATATGCAGGTAAGGGCCCAGCACAGTAGCCTAGTGGCTAAAATGATTGCCTTGCACACACCAGGATCCCATATGGGCACCGGTTCTAATACCGGCAGCCCCACTTTCCATTCAGCTCCCTGCTTGTGGCCTGGGAAAGCAGTTGAGGACAGCCCAAAGCTTTGGGACCCTGCACCCGCATGGGAGACCTAAAAGAGGCTCCTGGCTTCTGATCAGCACAACTTTGGCCATTTACAGCCACTTACGGAGTGAATCAGCAGATTTTCCTCTCTGTCTCTCCTCCTCTCTGTATATCTGACTTTCCAATAAAAAAATAAATCTTTAGAAATATATATATTCAGGTAATCCCATTACCCTGCTTATTCTTAAGAACTTTTAGATGGGGTCTGGCACATAGCCTAGTGGCTTAAGTCCTTGTCTTGCATGCGTTGGGATCCCATATGGGCACCAGTTCATATCCCGCCTGCTCCACTTCCTTTCCAGTTCCCTGCTTGGGGGGCCTGGGAAAGCAATGAAGGATGGCCTAAAGCCTTGGGACCCTGCACACATATGGGAGACCCAGAAGTTCCTGGCTCCTGGCTTTGGATAGGCTCAGCCCTAGTCATTGTGGCCAGTTAGGGAGTGAATCATCAGATGGAATATCTTCTTTTCTGTCTCTCTTCCTCTCTGTAATCTGACTTTCCAATAAAAATAAATAAATCTTTTTAAAAACCCACTGAGAATTAAAATATACAGTGGAAAAAAGAGATTCAAAAATTTTTATCTATTTGAAAAACAGAGAGGGAGAGACAGAGAAAAAGCTTCCATCTGCTGGTTCACTCCCCAGATGACCACAATGCCCAGGGTTGGGCCAGGCTGAAGTCAGCATCCAAGAGCTTCATCTGGGTCTTTTGTGTAAGTGTAGGGGCCCTCAAGTTAGGACCATCCTCTACCAACTTCCCAGGCCACAAGCAGGGAGCTGGATGGGAAGTGGAGCAGCCGGGACACATGGAATCCCAGCCCTCATAAGGTGAAGAGTTAGTTACTGAGCCATTGTGCTGGACATCTGCCCCACCTCCCATTTTGCTATTGAAATAAACATTTTTTAAAAGTATATCCAAAGGAATGACGCATTGTAGTAAGTACAAAATTACTGCCTATAGTGCCTTCATCCCACATAAGCACCAGTTTCAGTTCAGTTGTTCCACTTCTGATGCAGCTCCCTGCTAATGTACCTGAAAATACTTGAAAAAACAACAGAAGATGCCCCAAGAGCTTGGGCCCTACCCTAAAATGGGAGACCATGCTGCAGGGCCTGGCTGAATCTCCTGACTTCAGCCTGGCCCTGCTCCAGCAGCCATTTGGGGAGTGAACCATCAGGCAGAAAACTTTTGTTTCTTCTGCTTTCTAACTCCATTTTTCACATAAATAAAATATGCCTTTTAGAAAAATGCAGGCATATTCTTATACACAGATTATTACTGGAAGAAGAGCCTAAGTTTGGTCAAGTTGGTTGCCTCACTGGGTAACTGGCTACCAGAGAGGAGGGCCATTTACTTTTCATATTTTTTCATGCATTTTTATGTATATGCATAATCTATTTAAAATGTTTTTGTAAAATAGAAAAAAGTCAGTAACCAGAAGGTGCTAAAAATAACCAAAACCACAAATTCTCCCCCTAATTAAATATTTCCCCATTTTCTTTGGTCTTCTAACAAATACAAACTCAATTTTGTATTTTGAAATATTTTTTTTTACAAACCTTAAGTGAAAATAAAATAAATCATTCTGCTTAAATCTGTTCCATTTATTTATGAGATACAAAATCTGTTAGGTTACCAACCAAACGATTGCATGTAGGAAACTACTAATGAAAATCATTTTCACACTGGGAATTTCCTGAGCAGAGTATGAGAAGATTTTCTTCTCCAAGATAATACTGATCTGGGGTGGGATGTAATTCACTTCTAAGAGCTCCCCAGGTCACAATGTTCACCACATTCACATAGCAGCAAGAGACACAGAATTATAAAATATAACAGCTGTAAGTGGTGGAAATTTGTAGGAAGCAGGATTGAATGTTTAGATACTTGCTGGTGTCCCTGCAATGGGTGTGGACGACATGCAAGTGTAAACAGCTCCCCTGCTGGCAAGGCCACAAGCAGCTTCCAGCTATATGGCAAGGCCTGGTGGATGTCTCCCCAACCACCTCAATGCAGTTTCACCCCCTTTGCAAAAACACTCAAACACCCCGTTAAAGAATTCTGTAATCTATTGAGGCATTGTTGTTTGCCCTTGTGAGACAGATACTGCAACTGATGTGAGCTTGGGAGTTAATGTTACCAATTATGTCTTGGTGAATGGGCCTTGAACAATTACTGAGAATTAATGCACACAGGAGTACAATTAAGCCCATGCCATTTCTGGACACCTTGTTGTGTGCCTGCCTATTGCCCCGAAACCTGGCCCAGACACGCAGAGTACCTTCTGGGAAAGGGCTTGACAAGTATCCTAAAAATTAATGAAAGTGATGGGAGTATGAGCTGAAACCGCTATGATGATAAATGGTTACTGTGACCTTAAAGGCTAGCCTGTCTCTGCAATTTCTTCGGAGCATAGAAAATGTATCTGTTTTAGCCACTTTTATAATTTTTGGGTAGAGGAATTAAAGGTTGTTTTTATTAATATTATAGAAATATGCTTCTAATTATTGTTTGTATGTGGCGTTGTAGAGCATGTAGTTACAGAGGGATTTAATATTTGAAACTTTTGTCTTGGATCTTTATGCTTTTTGCCTTCTGAAAAATCTTTATGCATTTTTCCCTTGATAGGTAAGTTGTATAAATAGAAATGTAGTGGCAATGTATTACAGATTAGTAGGTAATCGCAGCTTGGAGTCCTGCCTGTCACCCAATGGCTACTACTGAAGAACGAATAATGGCTTGTTTTGAAGAACAATGATTACATTATCCTACAGAATTATCTTTAAGAGCACCTGGTTAACCATAAAGCAAAAAATAAAATAATCAAACTCCTGTGCATGCCCACTTAATCATAAAGTTAAAAACAGAAGAACCAAACGTTTGTGCAGAGGCTTGTGATGTATGTGAGTAAATAAAAAGGACAGCTTCTTGAGCTGTTGATGGAGGGCACCAAGTGACTATTTCCGTGTCTCCTTTTCACCGACTCCACACACCCCTCCTGGAGCTCCGAACTTGGCTGCAGCTGGCCTCCAGCAGATACTGATCTGGAGACTTTATTATTTCTTTTAACATATATTTTTATTGCATTTCATTTTTTTAAACTAATTACATTGCATTATGTGATACATTTTTTTATGCACTGGGATTCCCCCCGCCCCTCCCCACACCCTCCCCCCACCGCGGCAGATTGCTCCACCTTGTTGCATTTCCATAGTTCAAATTCAGCTGACATTCTTTCACTGGAGGTATTTACCAAGCATAAAGTCCAGCATCTTATTGTCCTGGTAAGTTCAATGGTTTCTTGGTGAGACCATCTCTGGTCTGAAGGTAGAGCCAGCAGAGTATCATCCCAATCAATTTAAAGTCCCAACATAATATTTCCAACCATTTACAACATTGTGGCATTAAGTGACTTGGTATTGATTAACCAATATGTTAATAGGAAAATGCAGGTTCTCAACCACAACCTGTGACTTCTTCATAGACATTTCAATTTTGGTTTATATTCAACCGTGTTCTATACACCTTAAAATGGCTTAGATTGCTATTCAGCTGTCTCATGCCTATTTTAATTTTAGTCTTTAGCAGTTTATAGCATTGAAGCATGATTTCGCTGAACCTGGCTGTTTTTCGGGTGGTCTAACTCTATAATTCTAACAGGATATATGTCAACAGTTTAGGTGAGCATGTGTAGGAGGGGTGTGCAGAGAAATCTTCCATACCCCAGTGAGGAGTAACTAATCTTTGTGTCCCACCCAGTGAGGTATAAGTGCATCCCCGTTGACTATTTTCTGTCTGTTTCTAAGCTTTCCTTGTTGTTCTCTATCTATTCTAGTTTTGTTTGTTTGTTTGTTTGTTTGTTTTGAGGGGTTTCTGGAGCGCTCCTGATGGTTATTACGATAGGGGGTGGGGACCCAAAGTTGAAAGCAGGCAAGGATCAGGGAAAGCTCCTCTCCCTATTCCCGAAGGAAGTTTACTGTTCTTCTGTTTCTGCAGACCGCTCAGGGATCCTGGTTGTTGTTCCGATGACCTTGCAACCTGCAAGGCAGGATTTGGGCTTCTTCCATCCCATGTTGTAGATCCAAATGGGGGTGGTTGACCTCAGAGTTCTTGGTCTCCTTGGCAGTAGGGATGTAGTCCTCGGTGCTCCTTGGTGAGGATCTAGTAGGAGTCTTCAGAATTAGAATAAAAGCCTCCTCCTGTCCGCCTGCTCCACTCTGGGGTCCCCCCCTGCTCTATGCGTATGACCTCCTGTTAAGAGGTTGTTAGGATTATTCCTAATTCCCCTATATGCCTTTGTAGTTTTGCTATTGTCTAATGCTAATTCGAGTCTGTTGTCTGAGTTACCAGTTATGATCCTGATAGGTTATATTTCCCATCTTCCTCACACCTTCTAGGGTGATGTAAGATTTCTCTGCTCTCCCTCCCCATTTCCAAGTATCATGGGGCCTTACAAGTACATTAGGTTTTACAATTCTTTGATGTAGATCATAAACAATCTGCCGATCTGGAGACTTTAAAACGCATTGCTTAGTTTCTCTAAATCAATCTGTAGCAGGTAGAACGCGGAACTGAGCCATCATCAGCTGCCTCCTAGGCTTTACAAATTAGAGGAAGCTTGAACTGGAACTCAGTCACTCCAATATAAAATTTGGGCATTTCAAGGTAGTCTTTCAACTGTTGTGCCAAACACAGGCACCCTTCAAAAGAATGAAAGATAAAAATACAGTATATATTCAAGAAAAAATCACTGGCATACACACACACACACAAATTCATGCACATCTGCACACGGTCAAATCTCAACATAAAGTAGCAGATTCAAGAAAAGCAGCATTCTGGTTATCTATTGCTATTTAACAAAAATCATTCTAAAACAATTTCACATGGTTCTCTTACAAATTTTGGGTTACACATTTGGAAAGGGTCAACAATGTCATTGCAGTTGAAGAGCTCTACCTCTTGGACCTCTTTTTCTATTCTGATGAAGTACCCTGGGCTAATCAGCTTGCTTACATAACTGCTAATAATGACTTACTGATCAGTATTCTAGTAAATAAGGAAGAAGCTCTCATCTCTCCTACCTAGTCTTACAAGTTACACCAGTGGGAACTGCGTATTTTACTGGAAGCAAGTAAGCCTAAATTCGAGGGGACTTAAATCCATCTGTGGATGAGAGAACAAAGTCTACCCAACACAAGCTCGCACATGAGATGGGAAATAAAACCTCAGCCATCTTTAGAAAACACACCTGTCATAAAGGGAATTAGGTGATATAACTGCTTGTTACTCTTGAGATTGTCAACTACTAATCCAAGAAGGATCTACTTCCCTGCTCAAAGGACAAAATTACAACAATTTAACTAACTTCATTGGCTTTATTTTGAATTCTATACTCAGTCAATGCTTCATCCCATGAGACAGTTTTCTGACGACACAAGCAAACATGTTTAGAGATAGAGGGATAAAGAAAGCAGAAACAAGGCATATTAGTCATTTAAATATTACTTGCCTTGAAAGACAGGTTCAAGAAGACACAGTAATAGAAAGACTGTTTAATATGTTATCTTTTTTCGTATAAAAGGCTGAGGGAACTTTATTTTTGCACCAAATGAAACCGACCCATTTGGGAAACTTGCCTGTTATTTTCATAATTCTGATTTTTCAAAAGGTCTTTTTGGGCCCTGTGTGGGAGCTTAGTCCAAAGCTATATAGCCTTCTATAGTGTCTATTTACAGCATTATGTTACACAGCATTACAATATATTTAGCTAACTGAAAACCTTGCAAAAATATTGCCTGTAAGCTTTATATCTTGAAATATTTTATTTACCAAATAATCTCACTTGCTGAATTCTTTCTTTTGCTTAATTAATGGTAAATTCCAATCAGCAGTTGCCACTTGGAGTAGATAAACCTCTAGTGGGTACAATGACTTTCTTTTCTGCTAAGATTCCCACCTGGAGGTACGCTGGGAACCAAAGGTTTAAGTGCCTTTTCCACTGCATTCTAGTAACTCAAATCCTTTTATACAACTGGTTTTCAACAATTGTTTATACGTAGCTTTAGCCTGGTGATGTAGATAATGTACACATCATGGACGGAAATCTTTATTTTGTGTCTTGATGCAGTCTTAACATAAAACTTCTCTATGAAAGTAAGCTACAGGGGCTAGTGTTATGGTATAGTTAAGCTGCTGCATGCAACCCTGGTAGCCCTTAGGGAACACCAATTCAAGTCCCAGCTGCTCCTCTTGTGACCCAGCTCCCTGCTAATGGTCCGAGAAAGCAATGGAAGACAACCCTGCACCCACATGAGAGATACAGAAGATTCTCCTAACTCTTGGTTCTGGCCTGGCGCAGCCTCAGCCTTGTGTCCATTCACGCAGTAAATCAGTGGATCTCAATCTCTCTCCCTATTTGTGTGTGTATGTGTGTGCGCATGTCTTCCTCTCTATAATCCCTTTAAAAAATCTTTTTAAAAAATTTTAAACCTAATTTAAAAAGAAAAACAAGAAAATGCAAACTCAAAGTATACTGATTATTTATTCTAGTCAAACTGATGTGGATTCCTTTTTCCTTTTGTGAAAAATTAAGGTTTAGCAGACATTTTTCCACAATCAAAACAACAGCTCTAGCATCTTGTATAACATTTCTTTTTCCCATGCCCATGAGAGATGCCAGTGTCCAGTGTTGTTGTAGGCATTCTTTGAACTCGACATAATGGTCACTCTGTTTGTCCACACAGGCACTAAGACACCAGTATATAAGTCTGCATCCTATTCACCGATTGTGTAAGGTACTTCTAGGCAGTGAAATCTCACGATTTGGTATTGGCAGTCAGCTAGTTTAGGATCTGCTGAGCTGGAGGAATCTGTAAGTTGTTATCCCCACTTCCATGTGTAATTCTAGCTTGCTTGTCAATCAAAATGCCCCCTGCATATGCAGGAGTTTGATTCAGGACTTAAGGAGAAAATGTCATGGAAATGTTTATTAAGCTCCATGTGGAAGTTCATTAAGTTCCATGCCTGAAGGGGCAAACCCCTACATCTCATAAAAGGAGGTGCTGGGACACAACTAGAGGAGCTTCTGGTGCTTGCTCTCTGTGCTTCCTCATCTCCCACTCCCTTCCTCCTTCTGGCCTGCTGCCTATTCATGCTGGATATTGGTGTGGGTTAACCTATGCTCGACTGTGCACATGCTCACTTTCTTCTCTTCTGAATAAAGCTTACTTTGTATATGTCAGCATTAAAAATACTTCTTTTTGTGCATAACCACCTCAAAAAAATATACACACCCCACTGCCTCATTTCAAGTAAGTTTATTAGTTCTTAGGGTCATTGCACATTTATTATACACTGATGCTACTCAATTAACATGATATTTTCATAAGAATTAGAACGCTACCTAAGTACTAAAGAAAATCAGGTTCAGAATTACTTGTAAAAAGCACAGAGACACCTTAAAAAGTCATGTTGTACTCCATCAGAGAGGAAATGCAAAAAAAAATGTGAATTCTATGACATTAATATTATTTGGTGACTAGAAGATTTAAATTTTTTCAGTAATACCCATTTTCCTTTGTTTCCATCCTCAGGCCTGTACCAAGAGCGTAACTTCTCCACTGTAAAGCCAACAGAAGGGCTGTGTTCTTGTTAACACACAGACTGGTGACAGTAAACAATAAACAGCAAGAAGTATCCAAAGTCAAACAAGTCAAGCAATTACTTAAATTGCAGAGATGAACAATCACTCCAATGCCTGAAAAAACACACATTCAATTCCATTCTAGAGACAAAGAATTTTTCTAAAAAGGTAATTTCAGACAATTACGATACAGACACTCCTTACCTGAGTAAAAAATCCCTTCAAATTAAGATATGAACTTTTTATCCTAATATTTTTCAACTCAAAGAAGTCAGATAGCATTCCAATATACAAAGTTTTACTAATACTTTTAATGCACTACCAAACATACAGCTTTTCAACTTTGCAAACACAGAAGGAAATAAAAATATCCTATTTTGCTTTCTAAAAGATCATCAAAGTTGTATACTTGAATTTCTAATATACCTAATGATTAAGACTGGAATATTTCATTTTACTGAATTTTCACTGATCCTACAGAAAATGTACCATGCTTATGTACCTTGCCCATTACATGTAGCTACGTGTAGTCTTACCCATAAATTGACTCAGGTTAGTTACTAATTATGTGTCATGTTCAGTATAATTAAAACCTACCAAAACCTACTCGCAGAGATTAAGATCTTTCAGAAGAAAGTGGTGGAATAAGATATCTTGCTGATTACAGAAGCAGTTAAGACTCACTCTGATTATACAGCCAAAGAGTGGCCTTAATAGCAGAAAAGTGCTCTAAAGCTCCTGCTTAGGTGTACACACTGTTAGTATTTATTAATTATATTTCCCTTGTGTCATTTTCTTCTACTACTTTTTAAATCTATTTTCACAGCAGAACCTAAAAACAGGCCCAAATCCTCCACAGTAGTATTTGTGGTAAATATGGCTGGGAAACCATACACTTTAGAACCTTATAGATTAACAAAGTTTACTAGCATATCAAAGATGTTAAGAAACTCACTCGGGGTCCAGCGGCGTGGCCTAGCAGCTAAAGTCCTCGCCTTGAACGCCCCAGGATCCCATATGGGTGCCGGTTCTAATCCCGGCAGCTCCACTTCCCATCCAGCTTCCTGCTTGTGGCCTGGGAAAGCAGTCGAGGACGGCCCAAGACTTTGGGACCCTGCACCCACGTGGGAGACCTGGAAGAGGTTCCAGGTTCCCGGCTTCGGATCAGCGCAGCACCGGCCGCTGCGCTCACTTGAGGAGTGAATCATCGGAGAGAAGATCTTCCTCTCTGTCTCTCCTCCTCTCTGTATATCTGACTTTGTAATAAAAATAAATAAATATTAAAAAAAAAAGAAAGAAAAAAAGAAACTCACTGAACTCTAATTTGGTCCAGTCTTTCACAAATTTCTCAATACAGGTAGTAAAACACTGCTCACAAAAATCACAGTTACCTTACCAGCCATTCAAGGTAACAATTTTTCAAAAATAGGTCCAACCTCCAGAGACCACAACTGATTTGGAAAGCATGGCCTTTTTTGATCCGTGAGGTCTCCTTACGAAGACATCACTTAGCTAGTTTTCAAGAACTGCAAACATGGCTATATTAGCAGAATGTACCAATGACTTCAATGTATCTTCAACTATTAAGTCGGGCTGCTGCAGCCAACACTGCTGCAACTCATCTTCTAGTACCTTTGCACAGCCCAAAGGCGGAATTCCATCATTTTCAAGAAGAGTCCTGCCAGTTGAGGCTATGTTATCTTTAGCTGGTCATGCTTTTCAAATATCATTATTCTTGCTTTTTCATTAAAAACCTTTAGCTTAATCATAACTATTCACTTTGTATTGCTTTTTTTTTTTTGGAAAGGTAGATGTACAGAGAGGAGAGACAGAGAGGAAGATCTTTCGTCTGATGATTTACTCCCCAAGTGGCCACCGATCTGAAGCCAGGAACATAGTCTTGGGCCATCCTCGACTGCTTTCCCAGGCCACAAGCAGGGAGCTGGATGGGAAGTGGAGCTACCGGGATTAGAGCCGGTGCCCATATGGGATCCTGGTGCGTTCAAGGTGAGGACCTTAACCATGACATTATCGTGCCAGGCCTGTGAATTGCTTATTAAACCCACAAAAACATACTGCACAACTGCATCACTAAGATTTGAGTTTTTCATTTTTTTGTTTTGTTTTGTTTTGTTTTTTAATGAATCTATACTTTAGGACAAGGACATTTTCTTGCGACCCAGTTAGGAAACATTCCAGTCCTAACTGTTGAAAATCTTTCTCTTTACCAAAATGCTTATACCTTGATAATAAATTATTATTATTCCACCAGAAAGTGGAAATTATTGAGCTAAAGGAATATTCAATCAGAAGGCCAGGACTAAAAAACCTTGAGAGTCACTCTAAATTTTCTCATCTAGATCACCACTGAGGGAGGAGCGCTCTTCTCGGCCATCTGGTCCACACCAACCAAATGTGGAAAAACTGAGTCAGTCGTGTGAGCTAGAAAAGCTTCTCTGAACGTGTATGTTCAAAGAATATACCTCCTAGTTTTGAGTGGGCAGGAAGATCTTCCAGGAATGTCTTAAATTTAAAAAACTAAATCATGCAAAAAATCCTCTGATCAAAAATATTTCCCAAGTTTATGTTTAAAACTTTGCCAGGTACTAGATATAGCATGCAATTTTAGTCAGGCAGAGATTAACACCAAATGGAATAAAAAAGCATAAGGGACATGTTTGATGGATTTTCAATGTTTCCAGCTACTGAACTCAATTAAACTACTAAGAGCTCTATTCCAAAGCAAACTTTGTAAATGCAGGTTATTGTACTAAGGATGGGGCAAAAACATGCACAACAACGTAAAAACATTTAAAGCATAAAAATTCAGAGAACTTTGATTCAATTTCCCAAAGTCACAATGGTAAAAGCCCTACTGTTGATACTCCTACTCAGATACTGAGATCTGGAAACAAGGAGCCAAAATAAATAAGCATAGCAGGTTTACACAAACTCAGGTTGAGAAATGAATAACCACACTGTTGGGACTGCCAACCAATTTGGCCTTGGACAAGGCACTCATCTCTCTGGTCACTTGTTCAATTCACTGAAAGGAGAGATCACTGCTTTTTCAATCTTCTGGCTCTCAAAGCCTGTATTTCTACTACTAGGTTTCAGTTATTTCCTAGTTGTACACTAGACACTCAGAGAATTATTAACTGTAATAGGTCACAGGGTTATCACTGTAAAGCAATTCACCTAATATACACCATCCTCAAACAAACCTGTGTACTGCTTGGCAGTCAAATGTACAATTATCAGCTGATGCACCTGCTCTTATGTCCTGAGGATTCTGCTTACACCAATAATCATAATTACTATTAGATCTTAAAAAAAAAAGATTTATGGGCCTGGTGCCATAACCTAGTGGCTAAAGTCTTTGCCTTGAATGCCCCGGGATCCCATATTGGTGTTGGTTCGTGTCCCAGCAGCCCCACTTCCCATCCAGCTCCCTGCTTGTGGGCTGGGAAAGCAGTCGAGGATGGCCCAAGGCTTTGGGACCCTGCACCTGTGTGGGAGACTTGGAAGAAGCTCCTGGCTCCTGGCTTTAGACCAGCTCAGCTCTGGCCGTTGCAGCCACTTGGGGAGTGAATCAATGTACAGAAGATCTTCCTCTCTGTCTCTCCTTCTCTGTATATCTGACTTTCCAGTAAAAATACACAAATTTTTTTTTGTACATTTATATTTTATTGTTGTTGGAAAGGCAGATTTACAGAAAGATCCTCGGCCCACTGGCACACTCCCCAAATGGTCAGTTCAGGTCAGTTCAGGTCAGAGCTGAGCTTACCCAAAGCCAGGATCCTCTTGGGGTCTCCCACATAGATGCAGAGTTCCAAGGCTTTGGGCCATTCTCTGCTCCCTTCCCAGGCCACAAGCAAGGAGCTGGATGGAAAGTAGAGAAGGTGGGACACAAACTGGCTGCCCATACGGGATCCTATTGCGTGCAAAGCCAGGATTTTAACCACTGAGCCATTGTGTTGGGCCTTATGATTGATCCTAAGGACAAGCCTCAAACTTTTAAGACCTTTAAATTAAGTGGGTAATATATACTTAAGATCTCAGTGTTCCACTTAAAAGCAACTCTCTGTCAGCCAAATACCCTGTGTTATGTTTAGCAGTTAATCTACCACAGCCATGAACCTCAAAATACTCTAACAGGTCCTTTCTTCCACAGATCCTTAGCGTCTAAATGTAAATAGTGTTTTTTTTTCCTTTACTCCTAGGAGACTAAAAAGACTCCACATTTACACATTTATTCATTCTTATGCAATGTACTCTTTTTCCTGTTAATTTCACATGGAAATATCCATTACAGAAAGTACTTTATGCCTATTTTTAAATCTTCAGTAAAATTATTCCTAGATACACATTAACTGGCTATAGTTTACTTTTCATCATAAAATCAACCAAGATTTGGTCTAATCTTTTTAATTAGGAATTTACATAAAAAGCTTTATAATTTAGAAATGCCTTATAATTAAAAACATGTTTCCAAAACTGCAAACAGATATACACAAATTTCAGCAGTATGCTTTCTGCCTACACATTAATAAAAATGAGTTATGAAGGCAGGATCCACAGTACCCCAGGGATATCTGAAGGTATTCTTAACAAACCCCTGAACTTAACATGAACAACTAAGTGCTTTCACGAACCTTCTGAGAAGCTAGTATCAAGTTTTGAGATGCTCAGAGGTTTTATGACTTTGACTACGAGTATTCTACACTGCAATATATTTTCAGATTTTGTTCTCAGCATATTATAATATTATAATGGTAGGAATTTCCTCAACTCAAGGATTTCTGAAGGACTGTCATTGTCAATACTTCCAGTAAGAATTCCATGAAAGAAATGATCTGAACTAGGAATTTTCCAAGTCATCTTAAAATTGCCAAATGATTAGCACTTCAATCACTATGTTTTCTTTTTTCATTTGAAAGGCACAAAGCCAGAGAGAGTCCATGCTCTGGTTCACTTCCCAAAAGCTGACTACAATTAGGGATGGGCCAGGCAAAAGCCAAGAGTCAGAAACCCAATGAAGGTCTCCCACAGGGCGGCAGGACTCAGGACGAACTTGAGCTGTCACCTGTTGCTCCCCCCATGTACATTATCAAGAAGCTAGAACGAGCAGAGGACCCAGCTTATTACTCCAGCATTCTTATCCTCGGATTTTTGAGTACTAAGCAGCATTTTATTCACTGCAGGTAAAATCTCACCCTCCAACTTTTAAGTTAAACAAACAACTGCACACCAAACAAAGCTCAAATTGAGTTATTCTGAAAGCTGACAACATACTCTCAAGTGTTCTAGCTGGAATGAACCTATGAGTACTTGTAACATTAACATCTTTAGAAAGATTTTTTAAAATGTTCCAAATAACTCACCAAGAACAATCATATATTCACAAAGTAGTGTACTCTAATTTGTAATGTAGTGAGAGGTTTTTTTTCAAGAACTGATGAAATATGTACACAATATCAATAACATTTTGTTGGGGGTCTAAGACGCATAGGGATATAGATTTAGATATGAAGACAATGTAAGGTTTTTTCTATTGCGTTCTTTATCCAAGTGATCATCCCCACTTCATCCCTGCCTAAAAGTTCTTTTTCTCCATTTCCACTTTTCTAAAACTTACTTTCCTTCCAAAATTATCAGTTTCCACCTAACAGTCTCTACTACCAGTTCTGGATATAATCGACTATTGCTAAACTAGGTTTCATTTATACACTATCAGTCTCCCCAGCTACGTCTCTGCTCTTCAGTAGCTAATCTTGCTACAGTTTATGCACAAATCTCAAAACATGTATATGAACAAATTTCCAATTTATTTGGATAAACATGTAGTCATACTGTATGGTAAATTGGCAAAAATCATCCATAGATTAGCTCCAAACACAGAAAAGAAATGGTTAGAGATACAGATGAGGCAACTGATCATAGTTGAAAGGTCTGAAAGTTTAAGATCTTCACACCAATTACTGCTTGCTATTTTCCATAACACAAAGTTTCTCTCTCCTACGAGTAACAAAGACCTTCTTAAGGACAGATCCCAGGGTTTTTCTTCTTCATACACAGAGTAGAAGAATCTAACTTAACTGTGCCTATTTCTTCATTAGGCAGAATTACCTTCCAAAGAAACTTAACCTAGGTCTGCTGCAGTAGCCTAGTGGCTCACCTTGCATGTGCTGGGATCCCATATGGGTGCAGGTTCATGTCCCGGCTGCTCTACTTCCCTACCAGCTCCCTGTTTATGGCCTGGGAAAACAGTAGAAGAAAGTCCAAAGACTTGGGATCCTGTACCCCTGTGGGAGACTTGGAAGAAGCTCCTGGATCCTAGCTTCAAATCAGCTTAGCTCCAGCCCTTGTGGCCACTTGCAGAATGAACCAGCAGATGGAAGATGGAAGATCTTTCTCTGTTTCTCCTTCTCTTTGTGAATCTTTCCAATAAAAATGAGTAAATTTTAAAACAACAACAAAAACTTAATCTTTTTATGACACTTTGTTTAAATTGTTTAAATTTAAAACATACTCCATTCATTCATTACAAATTACTGGGCATATACTTTCCCAGTATGAGCTGTCTTGATAATTGTAAGATATCAAAAACAATCTATCCTCTATAAATAAAAATTTGACCACGCCCTTAACAGTCCATTACAAAAAGGGCAGGAGGGAACAAAAGAGAGATGAAAAAAAATAGCAGAAAAGTATCACTTCAGTTTGAAAGAAAGGAAGTATACCTAAGAAATCCATGTTTGATGTTATAAAGAGGTCAAGAACTTTGATTAAGCTGGACAGGCTTAAAAGCTACCCTCCCCCTCCATGGTACAGATGGGGAAACTAAAGGCCAGAGAGGGGAAGTGACTTGCCTCAAGTTGCCTTCAACTTACTAACGAAACCAAATTAAAACACAAACCTGCTGATTCACAGTTCAGTAAGAATTTTCTACACCACAGCCTTCTGTCCTAATCCATAATATTAACTACTTAAAGAGAAATGAGTTATTTTATTACTAATGCTATACTTCATATGCGAGAGTAAAGGGTAGATAAAGGAGAGAGGTGAGGAAAATGTATGCAGCAAATCCGTAAGATGTCATGCATGAAGATTTTTAAGTAAACACTACACTTCCACATTTGCTATTAAGATAGTATCAATTTCATATACATTTTGACATACAGCAACTGTAACATATAAACATTTAAAAAATACTAGAAAGTAAACACATACCTCTAAAGCAACAAAATATAAACAATGCACAATGTAAGACACAAAAGTCACTAGGATTTATTTGGAAGCAATATCACAAGGTAAAGTCACAGAGAGTGTTAACAGTTATCAAACACCTGAGGTCATGTGGCATGTATTCAACTGTAGACACAAATACAAATAAGCCCCGCTTGCTATCTGTCTCAGATGCATGAATTTTGGAGCTGGAAACAGCACAGCTTGAATCCTTCCTCTACCACTTCTCTGACGCTCTTTCTCTTCATTCGTAAAAAACGGTACCCTCATTAGAGAATCAAATGACAGCTAAATACGATCATTTATTTAAGGCCTAAGTGTAGTCCCTGGATGAAACAAAAATTACATTAAGCTTCCTCCCACAGCCCCTATGGGCCAAATTAAACTAAAAACTAGACTGACTTACAAGCCTCCTCCCTGTCCATTTAAGAGATTGGACTGTTTCAATGATAAGGCAAATCCTATTAGTTTGCTTCAGAATAATTACTCGATTACAAAAGTTTATTTTCCTTATCTTTCCTTCAGACTGGGAAAACAAAAGGATGGATTTGTAAGTGTTGAAGTTTATCAGTTGTATATAAATTCAGCTCCTTCCTACTGTCTTACTTACAAGCCATGTTGAAGAGAGGAACTACAGAAACAATGTGTGGGAAGGAGGAAGAGTAAGAGGCCAAAGAAACTATTCAAATGACTCAATTCTAGGAGTGATTTAATGTCTTCTTCTTAAGGTTAAATTCACCTATTAATCTCTAAGCAAAACAAATGTTTAGAAGATTCATGATCCAGGTGCTTTCGTAACTTGATCCCACAGATTAAGCAAATGCCATCTTTCTTTGGGCATGTAGAGTGTCAGTTTCTGCCAGTAAGAATCCAAGCATTGCAAGATGGGAGCATGCCTACCAAACTGGCTCATACATTTAGTAGTCACTCAGTTTTTTTCTACTCCAAGTGCAGACTTGCCTAGCCGCACAGTCCCTCACTACTAGTTCATCTCTTTGAATAGGGTTTTTCCCCTTCTAATCATAAAAAAGCTCTTTCTGGGAAAAAAATGGAAAAAATTTGAAAGTACAAGATTCTTTAACCACTCATGGTCTTTTTAACTGAGGATTAAAATATTACAAGGAGCCATAGCATCAACTTTTCTATGGACTTGGTCATACTTGCAATCGTGCCAAATATTTAAATTTGGAGGGAGTGCTTGCCACTAAACAAGAGTAACTGCCAGCCCTTACCTGAGGATGCCCATTTCAGCTTTCTTGAGTCTAAACTCAGAATACATTTTTCCTTATTTAACTAAATGGTTTCTTCTCAATCACGGTTCTTCTGAGTCTCCCTTATTCTGTTGCTAACAACTTCCTCTTCCTTAAAATTACTGCTATTTTAGATTGCTCTAAACCGTGTATGGTGAATGAGTATTCTTTTCTTTCATAATTGAATTATCTTTTATAACCTTCCGAAAATCTCTTAACAAAAAAAAAAAAACTCTGGGTTTTTGTCAAATATGAATGCCTAGCACAGAGCACAGCGTCTGGCATCAAGCAGATGCTCAACTAACGTTTACTGACTCTGTCCATCTTCATCTGCCACTAACTAGCTGTGTGAACACTGGTGTAAGTTAAAACTCTCTGAATCTCAGCTCCCACATCTACAAAATCAAAAGATACTCAAGAAGCTGAAAACACCTGCCACAAAGCAGCTCCCTGTAACATCTGCATTATTTTCAACATAATATAGAACTTAAAATATGTTTTAGTCTATATGGTGGACTATGGAATCCATCTCTTATTAACAACTTGTCTTCACAACATTCTTATAACTATTAAAAACATTTTTTGCCCTTTTCCTTTTACTGCTGATCTGTTTATCATCAATTATTCCAATTCTCTCCCACACCACCATAGGGCACCATTATCTATGAACTAAACTGCAACAACAGGCTTAGCTGATTTCCACACCCTTAGATCTTCATTCCAATCTTCCCATCTCCTTTAAAATCCTTCCATTGTCATTCCTATCTATTGTGGCTTGTACCACATTCAAACTACAAGGACTTCACGCTCCTGGCTCCTTAATAACCCACGACCCCAAATCCTAGTTCAAATGATGGCTCTAAACTCACCTCTTTTAAGAAACCTTCCCTGATCAACTTCACACCACTGAGTTTACTCCTCTGTTCCAGGCGCCTCAGCACTCAGGTATTCCGTTACACTAAAGGTAAAACATGATCACAATGAATAGTGTTACAAAGAAACAACTTCCACAAAATTATTCCTACACCGCAAACAATGATCCATGAAGACAATGCCTTTTTTCTTTGTAATTCACAAGGACATATCCTAAACGGCAAACGTTCTGTCTGGTTTCTGTCCTTGCCTTTTCATCTCTTCAGAATCTTAGCAAGTGGAAAGCACTTCTCCCATTTCAATCCTTAAGAATCGGGGTACTGGGTCACCTTCTTTCTTCCTAACATACCCCACAAATAAAAACTCTTTCAAGCTTCACACAGAAAGTCAGTACCATGGCTTTCTCCCGACCCCTACCCCAGCGAAAAGAATTTTAAACCTACTTAGCACCAAACTTTCCCCTCTGCTGAAGAATTACCCAACAAGCTTAACACCTTGCCAAATTCATTATATCAAAAAAGTTGCTTCCATACAATAAAAGGATTACAGCTATATCATTCTCACCGCTGTTACCATAAGAGATCTTGCATCATTTGCATGCTGTATTACACAGGAGAGTTGAGAAACTCCCCCATAGGGCAGATTTTCTGGACAGTATATTCTGACGTCTTTAACATAAAGGAGGAGGCGGGTTTCTCATTGCCAGGCAATCAAGAGCAAACAATACTCGGGCCATCCCCTCCAGGAAGGAGTCTGTGCGCCGCCAAGGCCAAGAGCAATCAGATAGACTGTCCAAAGAGGTGGGAAGACACAAATCTGAACGGTGAATGAGTCTGAGTCCTTCCTACACAGCACACTTGCATTTTGCGATTGACTCTCCCGACCCTGCAGGAACGGACAATTGCTCTTGCTCAACGACTCATAAAAGATTCACAGCCTTCAGCTACCCACACATCAATCTACCTCATCTGCTCCTTGCACTCATATACTTTCTCCCAAGAAGCCACACAGCACACCTCCAGTACCAAAGCCTCCATCTACGCCTCTCCCCTCAAACCTTCTCCCCTCAGTCACCTTTCGTTTTCAGGGCAAACCTCTCACTCCGGATCCACGTGTCCCCCATATGTTCAGAAACCTTAACCTTCAAAGTCCAAGCCTGCTCTCCCTTCGCTCCCGGCTAACCCCCGGCCGGCTCCTCAGCCTCTAAGATCAATGCCATTTCCAAGAGGCCAGCCGCACTCCTCACCCCCGCGCCTTCGCGCAGGGCATCCATCTCTGAGCATCACCCCCTTCCCCATCACTTTCTGCTTCCCCAAGCCTCCCTGGGCTGCCCCGCTCCCCCGGGAAGCACCCCCTCCCCACCTTCGCCACCTCTAGGAGGCCTCCCGCCCCGGGCGGCGCCCCCCGAGCCCCACGGCTGCAAGCCAGGCCCCTCCCCAAGTGCCCCCTCAGAAGGGCGGCGGTCCCGCCCGGCGTGGCAGAGCCCACCCCGGCTGAAGCTGGCGGGCGGGGGCGGGGCGGCGGGTCGTCGCCTCCTCCGGGGCCTGGCCTTCCTTGGCGGCGGCTCCCACAGCCGCGGCTCGGGCGTGGCGAGGAGGAGCCCGTAGCCCGGCTTTCCCGCCGCAGCCGCTCGCCGCTCACCTAGACGGAGAGATTCGGGCCTCGCTCTCGCTCCGGCCGTCCGGCGATGGCTACGCCGCCGCTGCCGTGGCGCTCTCCTCACTCGCTCCTCCACCGCCCCCGATCGGCTGCTGAAGAGCGGACGGGCAGTGGCTCGCCCATTGGCTGCGGCCCGCACTCGCGTCAGCCGGCCCCGACCGCACCTCGTGCTCGGACTGGCTGCCGCGGCGCCTCTTTTCCACGTCTGCTCCGGATTGGCTGCCTCGCGCACCCTTCCCCGGAGGACCACTCACCCTCCTCCCCGCTCCGGCCTCCCACTCCCCAACCAGGTTTCCATGCGGGAGGGAGGAGGCGGGAGCGGGCGCCCGAGGGCCGCGGGCGGCCAATGGGGGCGCGGAGTGAGGGCCGGGAGGTGGGCGCTGAGGCGGCCGGCCCGCGGGGGGACAGCTCCGCCAATGGGCGCGCGCCCCACATCCCGGGCTCAGGAGCGCCTCCCTTGGCCGCTCGCATCCCGGCGGGTCGCGCCCAGGGCCACGCCCGGCTGCCCGCGGCGCAGGAGGGACGCCAGCTGTAAAGGTGGGAGCTTGCGGGAGGCCGGCGCGGGAGCCCGTTGACAGCCATTGTGGCGTGCTGCTGCACTTCGCTTACGTGGGTCCCGGGGCGCCTTTCGCTGTGGGTCTTGGGGGGCACCGCGGGCCTTCCGGAAAACTCTCGGTTAGGCTCGGGTCGGTGAGAGGGCTGCTGTCGCGTGAACCCCCCACCACCACCACCGAACACGCACACGTGGTGTGCCCAGTATGTAGGGACCTGAGCCCGGGTCTGGGACAAGCACATCATCCCAGCCACCACTTCCTCGAAAATAATTCCAGTCAGAAGTATTGGATGGTGACAAGTTAGTGTAGGGGGTTGCCCCCGGAGAATGGGGGCATGTTGCTTAGGAAAGATACAAGGGAACCCTGTGGGAGTTAGGTGTACTTACAGGGCTGAATGGATATGTAAAGATTCAGCAAACCCTACACTTAAAAAGTAGTGTCCTCTACACACGTTTACAATACAACTCCATTTTTAAAATAACAGGATCGTGGGAAGTACTCCATTGGGCTGCATGAGATGCCTGCGATAGGAACAGTCCTCACCAGGATTTTAACTATGACTCCAAACTGCAAACCAGAGGAAGAAAAAGGAAGGATTTTTGAGAGGTAAAAATGAGCAGAAGCTGCTGGCACGGCAGCTAACACACACACACACACACACACACACACACACACACACTGGCTGGTACTTTAAAGATGAGCCAAGTTGTTTCATGGTGGTTTTATTGTAGGGATGTGGAACTTGTTTCAGTGGCTCTCCTGTTAATAGCCCAAAGGGTCCATAGTGCTGCACCCAGCTGGAAACCACAAAAACTTACCCAGCGGCCTGTATTGCGACAGACCTAGGTTCTGAGCCCAGAAAACTGACTGGATCCCTAGTTTGATGGAGGAACTCACAGTCCAGCACCACCCATGATCATTTCTGGAAGAAGTCACAGAAAGCAGCACTTGGCTTCCCTCACCTTAGGCAAGATGTGACATGCTTGCCCAGAACTCAATCCCAAGGCAGAATCTGAAATTGCCAGGGTCAGGTAAAATGTTTCTTGAAGAATATCAACTATTTTCTTCCCCGAACAAACATAAGCACCTGAAATCAAATTCTAGATGGTAAAGTGGACAATCAGTAAAAATAGTTAAAGATTATGATATTCCTATGTAATCAATCATTACAATGTTTAGTTCAGGTTAATGTCTTTTAAAAAATAATGTTTCTCTAAGAGCAAATTATTTCATGCTTAATAGGTTTTCTTGAGAAGCAGAGAGAGCTATCTGCTGGTTCACTCCCCAAACGCCTGTAACGACCCCAGACCAAATCTGGGAACCGGGAACTGAGTTCAGGACTTCCACAGGGTGGTAGGAACCCAGTTACTGGAGCCATTCTGCTGCCTTCTGGGATTGTTCTTTAGTGTAAGCTGGAGCCAGGAGCCGAGACAGAGTTCCAACCTAGTACTCATCCCTGTAGGATGCAGGCATCTTAACCACTAGGCCAAACACTTCTAGACAAGTGCCTCTTTTTAAAAACACTTGCCAGTGGACTAGGCACACAGACTTGGATAAAGCAGTATTTTCCATAAAATACAGGGTGCATTGGAGAGAGCAGCCATTTCACTGTAATGCAGGATGAAGGATTCCACAGAAAGAGCATCTAACCAGTGTAGTGGATGTAGAAGAAGCTTTTTAGAAGGTCTAGAACTAGGGGCCAACAGCTCCCTGCTAGTGCTCCTGTAAAAGCAGAGCATGATGGCCCAGGTCTTTGGACCCCTGCACCTACGTAGAAGACCCAGGTGAAGATTCTGGCTCCTGGCTTTCATTTGGTCCAGCTCCAAATGGACCTAATTTGTGCATTATAGATTTTAGAATAGCTTTACACTGGAGAGCTTACAGGTATCTTATTTGATATGTCAGTGTGTATGTAATGTGTGCTGCTAGCAAGGACGACCCTCCACCCCCTTCCCCAGCCCTTCAACAAATACACAGACCAGAGAAAGGCAAAGAACTTTCAGCAGGAAGATTTTAAAATAAGACAAAAGGCTACTCTCCAGCATGGTGCAATTTCATGGGGTGAGGCATGTCAGTATGGTTAGAATCTCCATAAATTTTAAGTGACTCCAAAGAAATGCTATCTCTACAAAAAAAAATGAATATCAAATGCTTTTTATAAATGGCAGTGCATGATTTTGCTTCAGAATTTAAACTAGAAAACATAATAACACCAAAAATTCATTCAGTTTCTTTTCCCATCTCTCTTCATCAAGGGTCCTGAAAATTAGGCTGCCATCTATTAGATTCAATTGCATCACAATTTTTACATATGAAACACTTATACATAATATAATCCATGCTGTTGGAAATAGTGTTTTAAGGTAAATTATACCAAACCAAAATGTGCTTGTTTAGAGCAACCTAAAGGTTTATAGCTTAGATTACAGAGGAAATAACACCAATAACATGTGTGCTACTTATATGTGGTACTTATATGGCTACTCAGAATTCCCTAACTTTTTTAGAAACAAAACAAGTAAGGTCAGACATTAATTTTTATGCAAATACTATCTTTTTGTTCTCTGAAGAAATACTTTTCATATGGCATGTGTCATTTTCTAAACAATGTAATGTATGTTTCTTTTCAAAGTCTTGTAAGACAAAATTTTGATTAGTTCCTCACTGTATCCACACAGCAGCCCTATGCAGGTATTTATCTACAGAAGAAGAAATTGAGGCTTAATTAAACAAGTAACTTGAATTGCACAGCACTGTTAGATAACAGAAGTGGGATTCAGATCTAAGTCTATAGGACAGAAAAGCCTTGAATCTTCTACCGTGCTTGATGCATCATTATACATAATTATGTTCCTCATGATGAGTAGCAACAGAAACATGTATATGTCCCTCGTTGCACTCACTGAATTAGTATTTTCTTTCTTTTTTAAAAAAAACTTTCACTTTATTTTTATCGCAAAGTCAGATATACGACAGGAGGAGAGACAGAGAGGAAGATCTTCAGTCTGATGACTCACTCCCTAAGTGACCACAATGGCTGGTGCTGCACCGATCTGAAGCCTGGATCTAGGAACTTCTTCCAGGTCTTCCACACGGGTCCCAAGGCTTTGGGCTGTCCTCAACTGCTTTCCCAGGCCACAAGCAGGGAGCTGGATGGGAAGTGGAGCTGCTGGGATTAGAACCGGTGCCCATATGGGATCCCGGGGCATTCAAGCCAAGGACTTTAGCCACTAAGCCATCATGCCAGGCCCATTAGCTATCTTCATCATGCCTCATCTTTATAAATTCATGACAATGGAAAATATAAGATATTGAAAACGAATTACTCTCATTAAATTTTTTGACATAAGTAGAAGGAATGCAGTTCCGTAGGTACAATGGAAAACCTGTTACAGCTGTTTACAACACAGCAGAGATGTTCACTCTTGGGATAGGTGGTGTGGCACAGTAGGTTAAGCCACCATTTGTGATGCTTGCATGCCATATTAGAGTGCTGGGTTTAAGGCCCAGCTACTCTTGCTGAAACACCTGGAGGCAGCAAATAATGGCTCAACTAGATTCCTGCCCCAAGTGAGAGACCCAGTGAAAGATCCACATGGGGCTCCTGACTTCGGCCTGATCCAGTACCAGGTTTCGTGGACATTTGAAGAGTGAGCCAACATATGAAAACAACTGTGTGTGTCTGTGTGTGTGTGGGGGGGGGGGGCATATGCTTGTGTATGTGTCTTTCTGCCTTGCAAATAAATAGAACTGTTAAAAATAGTAAGGAAAATTCATTTTCATAGCATAGTGTTGTTGTTTTTTTGGGGGTTTTTTTGTGTTTTTTTTCATTATTGGGTTGGCAGATTTGTGGAGAGAAGGAAACAGGGAGGGAGAAAGGTCTTCCATCCACTGGTTCCCTCCACAGAAGGCTGCAATGGCCAGAATTGAGCTGATCCAAAGTCCAAAGGATTTTCCAGGTCTCTGCTGCAGGTAGATCCCAAGGCTTTGGGCTGTCCTCCACTATTTTCCCAGGCTTTAAGCAGGAAGTCGAGCAGCTAGGACATGAACCAGCACCATATGAAATACCAGTACTTGCAGGTTGAAGATTAGCCAGATGAACTATCATGCCAATCCTATAGCATGGGTCTTACACAACTTCCTCAAGTGAGCAAAATTCATTAGAGCCATCTCTCTGCAGTTCCTGTCTTGATCTCTAACTTTCTCTGCACCCAGCCATGACATCTGGGTTAGTCTACTTAAATATATCTTTTTAAGTATGTGAACAAAAATTACAAAAATAAAAACCTATCAAATTTCTGACATATTTGCTAGTATTTCCATTGCCTGTTTGGTCAATTAAATCCACGTGACTCCATTTCCTTCTTCAGTTTTAAAGGAAAATAAAATCCAGAGTCTTCTAGGTGTTTCAGTGGTCTCTGAAGTAACTTTGGTTTTCATTTGGAGGCAAATGATTTGACCCTAAGCCATTCTACTAGTTTAATCTAAGTGGAGCAAAAGCAAATCTGTAAAATTTCTGGCTTTTGTAAAACTCTTTGTGTCCCGACCATTGATTTCCTCCATCTTAGCTATGTCCTATAGACTTTATGTGTTGATAAAGGTATCCAGGTGTTACTTAACAGGTCTTGGGAGTAAGAGACAATATTTGTGACATTTCTTCAAGTGTCATCTCTTGTGAGTTTTCCAATCATCATTGTGAAAAGAAGAGCCAGCGTGCTGGCCAAGTTCTTTGAACAAATGATTGAAGATCGTCACTGTTTTGCCCTACTTGTGAGTAGCAGAGTCATAGTGTGAGTCTCCTTTGAATAGAACCTTGAGAATTGGGAAATATTCTTTTTCCTGTCCTGTTCTTTCTTTTCCTTCCCTTCACAGGGACTGACTCAACAGAGCTGCTGCAGATGCCCAGAAATGAGAATCATTAGTCTGTCATCTTGACTCTAGCATACAGCAGGTCCAAGTTGTAAGCCACAGCCTGCTCTTTGGGCGGTGCTTTTTGAGAACACTGTCTGCGTCTCTAAGGTCAATACCAACACACCCTTGGGCTTCTTAGGGAAGGCCTCCTCCCAGATATAGTTGTAAGCAAATGCCCCAAACCACCAGCCAAACCACACCTATGTGGAAAAAATTTTTTTTTCCTTGTCTACAAAGATCTGACTCTTGGAGGAAGAAATAAAACACATTGACTCAGTTGCTAATCTCTTACTCTCCTGAGAACAATACACAAATTACATTTGCTTCATAAGCAAAGCCATTTACTCTCAACTACAGTCTTCCTTTAGAGCAGCCTGTTTGTAGGCCTTTTCTAATGAAAGTGGTAATGATTGGCTTGAGCAGAAGAGAATATAGTGATTAGGAGTCTTGACTCCAGAACTGAACTCCTGCATATGGAATCCCAGCACTATCAGTTCCTACATAGAGGACTTCAGGAGAGTTCTCTAAGAGCTTTTCCTCAGTTTGCTGGAGCTGAAATGGAAATG
Source organism: Ochotona princeps (assembly GCF_030435755.1). Lineage (NCBI taxonomy): Eukaryota > Metazoa > Chordata > Mammalia > Lagomorpha > Ochotonidae > Ochotona > Ochotona princeps. The sequence continues at coordinate 43,348,209 of NC_080835.1, forward strand.
GTGACCTGTCTCAGACGTTCTGTGAAACACGTGGTAAGCCCTAACTATAGCCATTTGCTAAATCTTAAGAAAAAAAAAAGTAAAGCAAAAGGCTCACCACAACCAAGAGCAGTGTCTGCCAGTTTTTGAAGATAAAATGATACAGCAGATACTTAATAAACATGAATTTTAAGCCTCCCAACGATACTACTTCCATTTTACTGATGAGGAAATGAAAGATGTAGGATTTTAATTAAATTGCCTAAAGTCTCATGGCTGAGTAGTGGATTGGGAAATTCTGTGTTGGATGAGATTCCAAAGCATTCGCCCTTCTACCACAGCCTTGCCGCCTTACACATCTCACAATCCACTGTTTTCATGACTCAATGTTCTGCATTTATTTATGGCCATAATATTTTAGTGGTTTCAAGAGTCACATTGTTATCTCTTCTCTCGCTTCATAAATTAGTCAGTTGCCAGCATAAGAAGCTAAGTGACTATCTCAGGGCTATCTTATTAGTTAATAGCCATTTAGAGTTCATTGAATGCCATCCAAACATTTGCTGATAAGGAAAGGAATAAGCATTTAGATTACTTAGTGCCTTTAGCTAGTAAACAATCATTGATCATCTACTTGCATTTCATTTAGCAAGCATTTCTGAGGTGTTGCTTACAAATTAGATACCTTGGAATAGAAAAATGAACAAAATGGTATTATTCCTCATGAAGCATACACTAGCTGTCTAGAATGGTAGCCATGAACCACTTTTGGCTGCTGAACACAGGACATGTAGCTGTTTCAAATATACTGTAATTAAAAGTACTGTATTTAGGGTGGGAGGCTGGGTGGGGCTTCTCCGTTTATCTCTCCCTTTATCCTAGATACAGACAAAAAAAAAAAGAGAGAATGTGGAAACAGTGGTCTTACCACTTTCCTGTAGCACTTGACCTTTTGTTCTCTAATCAACTATGTAGAGATTACCAAAATAAAATAACTTCAAAAAAAACCAAAAAATATACTGTATTTTTAAAAAAACACTAAATTTTTCAAATGTGTTTAAAATAGAGTAAAATACCTCAATAATAAATCTTACTGTAGTTTCAGTTTGAAATTATGTTTTAGGTATATTGGGTTAAGAAAACTATATTACTGAAACTATCAGTGCAGGCACGTAGCCTAATAGTTGAGACACTGGTTAAGAGGTCCATGCGGCACATTGGAATGTTTGAGTTCTACTCCCAGACCTAACTCTGCTTTCCTTCCAGTGCAGACCCAGAGAGGCAGGGGCAACAGCTCCAGTAATTAGATTTCTGCCACCCCTGTCGGAGACCTGGTTTGAGTCTGTCCCTGGGAATCTGTTCTTCTTAGGGTCCACAGTCTATTCTGGACCATCAAGGCTCAAGATGAACGTCTCCTTCTGGAGAGTTCTCCCCACATCCTCCTTTGTTTCTCACCCTGTTCCCTTAACACCCTCTTCCCCAATGAGTGCTCCTGCAGCCAGCAAGCAACACCACACTTGCCGTCTACAGTCAAGCCAATTTCTGACCTGTTGCTCTTCATTTTACTCTCTAGGAAGAAGAGCACCCGTTTATCCCGTTCTCTAAAGTGTCACCTCCCTTTCCCTTGATGTTGTCCTTTTGGAACAGCTGTGGTTCCATGCTGGCAAAATCAGGACACAATGCTCCAGAGTTCTACCTCGGCCAGGTTTTTAAATGCAAAACTTAATTATCTCACTCCTGTATAGCTATTTTTTCTTTCATTTCTGTGTACTTTCCTGGTGCTTTTCCTTATCATTCAGTGTTTGGAAGCCTGTGTAACCTGAACTGCCACTTTTCTTTGCAGAGCAGAACAAAGAAATACACATTCCACTTGTCTTTCAAGCATTACATCTGTTCGCTTTCTGAATTTAATTTTATACTTTCGAAGATTGAGTCTTGAACTTCAAATTCTTGTTGCCAACATGTCTCTCACCTGGTAGCCAAAGCTTTTTTTTTTTTTGGTAGATAATATTTTTATTTGAGAAGCAGAGTTGAGAGAGAGAAGTAGATCCCGGGGCGTTCAAGGCGAGGACTTTAGCCACTAGGCTACACTGCCTGGCCCTTTTTTTTAATCTTGCATTTAGAATAATGTTAGGTTTACTAAAAAGTACAAAGATGACCTAGAGACTCATCTTACACCGTTTGCCCGGCTTTTCCCAATGTTCGTGTCCTATAGCATGAGGGTGCAGAACTAAGGATTTAATATTGATGCAATACAATCAACTACAGACTTTATGTCCTTTTGCTATTTGAAGATATGGTTCATATTGCCATGTCATATTTAGTCATACTTCCTAAATCTCTTCCAATCTTTGACATTTCCTCCTTCTGTATTTTTCATGACTTTGATAGTTTTATTTATAAAACATTTATTTTTATTCTAAGGCATATTTGAGAGGAGAGATCTTCCATCTGTAGGTTCACTCTCCAAATGGCTACAACTCTGAAGCTGAGCCAAAAGCAGGAGCTTCCTTGGGGTTTTCCATGTTGGTGGTAGGTGCATTGGCCCAAGGACTGGCCATCCTCTGCTGCTTTCCCAGGTCTTAAGCAGAGTTGAATTGGAAGTGGAGCAGCCAAGACACCAACCAGTGCCTTTATGGAATGCTGGTGGAGGATTAGTGTGCTATGCCACAACTCTGGACTCCATGACTTTGAGGTGTTTTTTTTTTTTTAAATAATTTTTTAATTTTATTTTTATTGCAAAGTCAGATATACAGAGAGGAGAAGAGTCAGAGAAGATCTTCCATATGTTAATTCACTCCCAAGTGGCCACAATGGCTGGAGCTAAGTGGTTCCAAAGCCTGGAGCCAGGAGCTTCCTCCAGGTCTCCCACGCGGGGGCAGAATTTCAAGTCCTAGGGCTGTCCTCTACCATTTTTCCAGGCCACAAGCAGGGAGCTGCATAGGAAGCAGGACTGCTGGGATTAGAACTACCGCCCATATGGGATCCCGGCACATGCAAGGCAAGGAGTTTAGCCACTAGGCTACTGTGCCGGGCCTGACTTTGAGGGTTTTAAGGTCAGATATTTTGTGCATGTCCTTAAGCTTGAGTTGTTCTGATTTTTTTCCTCATGATCATACCAGACTTAAGAGTTTTGGAGGAATTAACAAAAAGGAGAAGTGCTGTTTTCATCACACCCATCAGGGTTGCAGGCTACCAACGTGACTAATCACCGAGGATATGACCCTGGCCACTTGGCTAAAGTAACGCATATCAGTTTTCTCTATGGTAAAGCTGTATGTGTGAATGTGTGTGTTTTCCTACATACTTTTCTTTGGAAGCAAGTCTCTAAGTCCAACCTACACTCAAGGAGAAGTAAGCTGTATCTCCTAGAGGCAGGAGTGTCTGCAAATACTATTTTTAATTCTTCTGTAAGTAGGGCCAGTGTAATGACCCAGGGTGTCAAGCTACTTGAGCTACAAGCATCCTCTGGGGCATTACTGTTCAGTCCCTGCTGTTCCACTTCCTGCTACCTGCTGATGTGCCTGGGAAGGCAGCAAGTAATGACCACCCAACAGGAGGCCCAGAGGGAGTTTCTGACTCCTGACGTAAGCATTTTCCAGCCGTGACCATTACAATCATTGGGAAGTGAACTAGCAGATGGAAAATTCTTCTCTCTCTGTCTCTCTATATCTCTCTCGCCCATTCATTCTCCCTTTCAAATAAGTAAGTAAAAAAATTTTAAAAGTCAGTTGAAAGACAAAATTAGAAAATAAATTTATTTTTAAAAAAAATCTTCCATAAGGAAAAGTTGTTTCTTTTACTGTGGTTACCTATTTGTGTAATCATTTTGTATCAATGTGGGCTAATGATTATACATTTAATTCTTTGACTTACAATACAATATTGCCATGTCTTTATTTTGTTGCTCAAATTGTTCCAGTTTGGCCACAGGGAACTCTTGGAGGGTTGATTCCTATGCCTTTTGTTGGCTATTGTATATAGAAACCAAACTTAGGTATTTGTTTTGTTATTTGCTCTTGAGGTGGCACAGCTTTGAAACCCACTTGGTGAACAGAACTAGGCAAATATAATAACCCCTGTAATACACACATGTCTATATGTTTGTGTCTATCTGCATATATGTTAACTATGTTTATACAGGCCTTATAATCCAGCACAATATTTTTATCCCAGCCTTCCCCTCTTGATGACTTCTTTTTCTGATAGGGAAACTTGGCTCTCATTCCCTACAATTCATTTAGTTAATTGTTCTACCCCTTTAAGCAGTTTCATGCTAACACATACCAACTCTAGTTGTATATGCGTTCTTTGTTTTGTCTTCAGCTTTAAAGTATTCTGTCAAAGCACGACTTTCCAAAGTTACTCGTATCAGCTTCTTTTTTTCCCTCACTTCCTTAAGTGAGGTTGAATCATACATTTGTGATATAATTAGACTCATTTGTCACAGCATTCTATCATGGGATCCACATTCTGGTTGATTGTTTTTTTAATTTGCCTGTGAGAAAATTGACTGTGATGTAGTTCTACAAACTATTTATTTTAAGATGTATGTATTTTTATTATAAAGTCAGATGTACAGAGAGGAGAAGAGTCAGAGAGGAAGATCTTCCTTCTGCTGAATCCTTCCCCCAGTGGCCACAATGGCTGGAGCTAAGCTGTTCGGAAGCCAGGAGCCAGGAGCTTCCTCCAGGTCCCCCAAGCGGGGGTGGGATTTCAGTCTTAGGGCTGTCCTCTACTCCTTTCCCAGGCCACAAACAGGAAGTTGGCTACTGCACCAGGTGCAATTCCACAAATTTTGACAACTGTATGAGCCATGTGTACACAGTGACAGTATCACAAATAATAGTTTCATCATCCTGGACATTTTCCTCATTTGTCACAGCATTCTATTGTCGTGGCTAGCTGAGCTGGCATAGTAGGCACGGCGAATGTCCGAGCGAAAAGCACCGACACACGGAGACCATGATGGTGTTAGAAGTGCTGGGAGCCATCTCTCCACAAGCCTCTTTATTACCATATTATCTCCTCTTTCCCCCAAGCCCATCAACAGGACAATAAGACGCCAATGAGTCTGCAAAGGCTAGGTGCTACTGCCCTAGGCCCGATTCCTGAGTGCTCAGCTTAAGGAATGTAAATCAACTCCTCAGCCCACAACATTCTATCATATATGCTAAGTCAAGGGACAGTGTTCTTTCTAATTTCTGTGATCTTGGAAGGCCTCTTGTTGGCAAGTCTCTGTCCCTGTCATGTGATAACTAAATAGCTCACCCACAAAATTATAATGACCCAAAAATGCCTCTGAGAGACTCCTTTTAGACTAGACTATGGGACTGTGCAAAGGCATGTATTTAATCTATTATTTACGCTTGGTGACAGCTTTATTTTTGTGTAATGAGTAACTTCTAGAGCAATCTGTAGGGATGGTGCTTGTTCAGAAAATCAGATCTGGCCTTCAAATGTTAAAAAAAAAAAAGTTCATGTTAACTATCTCTACACGGTGTCTGTAGCTCCTGAAGTAGTTTGGCCATATGTGGCTTGTCTCTTATCCTTCTAGACACTGGAAATCTGGTGAAAGCTACAAATATCTTCCCAAAAATATGTAAACATACATTTACTAAAAAATATATGTTTTTGGTAAATATAATTGGAAAACTCTTAGGCGCCCTCTCCTCCTAGCTGAACATAAGGGGCAATGCAGTGTTCTGTAGAGGGGCTCATTGAACCTGAAGATCTTGATTTTTTAACTTAAAATTTTTTGATAATGTTTATATAGTTGATTATGGAGGGAGGGGAAGCAATTAAGGCAAAGTAGATGAGACCATTGCTTCCAAACTTTTTTTTCTTCTTCCTGTCAGTATGGGACGGGGAGAGAGTAGGTGAGAAGCTGCACCCAGCCTCCCAGCTGCCTTATCACCCAGGGGTGGGGAACAGTCACCTGATACCAACCCAGGGTCCCCAATGTGCAGCATGCGCTGAGAGTTCCAATCAGGTGGCTTTGATATTTCCTAAATGCTGTTAATCTCACTGATCCAAGAATGGGGAAAACCTTTCATGATCCGTTGTTTGATATAGTCCACCTTAGCATCTCCATTCACCTAGATATTAGCTATCAACACTCGACTGGCATAGCTGAACAATTTGTTCTGCTCTCCTTTCTCTGCTATGTTACCAGGTTATCTTCTGCAGGCCCCAGTCGACTGCCATACCCTCCATGGCATCTGGGCATGCCATTCACTGCTCTGTCTTAGCTACTAAGAAGACCCACTTCTAACACATGCACTCCACTGTCAGACCACAGATCCTGCATTTCTCCCCATGGTTGGAGTTCTGAGTCAGGTGGTTCAGTTGGGGGATGCCCAAAAAGCCTAGTCTGAGGTGATCTCAGACGTCCTGACTCTTAAGTGCTCGTTCCAGTGCAAGGTCTGGTTCAGTCCATCATTCACAATAACTTACACACACACTGGTGACTGCATTGCTGGATCAATTCTGTCTCCAGCCCCATCTCTTACATAAACCAGTGGATGCTGCAGCTTAACCCCACTCTGTTCACCACACCCTCAGCACTCACATACTCCAGAGGGAACTGCAACCGGGTGGAGCTACCCCCAATAACACCCACTAGGCCTGCCCCCAACCCTGGTACCTATGCTTATCAGGATGTGCAGCAAACTGTCCCAGTCTGTCCCACATCCCAGTCAGCTCCCATACACATCAATGGATGTTGAAGCCTAGCCCAACACAATTAACCCCACTATCCAGCCCACACCCATTTCAGCAGGTGCCACCACCTGTCTAGCCAGGCTTACCCCCAGTCCTGGTTATCATGCTCCCCATTGAGACTTGGAGCCCATCAAAGAGATGCCCATAGGTTCCCTACTGGGCCCATTCCCAGTCCCAGATCTTGTACTCTGCTGGTGGTTCTGCAGTCTAGCATGACAGAACTTGTCCCCAGTCCCAGCACTTGCCAGCTGATGCTGCAGCAAAGCCCAAGCAGCCTGCACTTACTCTGGTTCATTGAGGATGTACCAGTGGATACAGTCAATTAGCCTAGCCTGGCTCTTTGCCCAAACCCAGTTCACATGTAGGCCAATAGGTACTATATCCCTGCCTGGCCTGGTCTGCCCCTGTTTCAGTTTTCACACTCACCAATGGGAGCAGTCAGCAAGAAAACCTCCCTACTGGGCTTGCACTGCCCTCCCCCACTCTCATGTGTGACAGATGATGTACTATGCTGAATTGAGTCAAATAAATCACTGGCACACTCAAGATCTGGTGCTAAGAACAGGCCTGGTCAGGAAGCTGAAGGGATGCCTCAGTTCGGTTGTTTTTCCCTCTGGTGAGTGCTAGAGCCAGAAGGGTGGTGGAGATCTGAACCAGATATAACTACAGTCTCCCTCAGCATGGGTGTAGCCCAGGTCTCTGGTGTGCCAGACTGGGCTAGACTCCAGCATCCACTTGTGCTTGTGAGAGCCAGGGTGAGTGTAGGATGGGCTGAGCTAGCTCTCTGCACCTGTTGAACCACACAAAGGCTGTATCTGGGCGTGGACCAAGTATGGCTCAGCTGTAGCACACAACAGTAAGAACCCAAATGGGTGTGGGCCAATTGGGCAAGGCTGCTGTTCCTGTCAGGACAGGAGCTGGACTAATTCAATCTGTGCCAAGGACCCACTGGTGTGACCTGATAGAGGAGCTAGAGAGTCTCCTTTATCAGGCCATAGTCCCCGCGGGTGAATGCAAGAACCAAGGATTAGAGAAGCCCTGACAAGGCCGGGTTATGGTACCACTGGCATAAGTGTGAGTCAAGTCTGGGGATGGGCCAGTTCATAATACCCACTGGCAAATCTGAGAACAAGGATGGGGTGCAGACTAGGCCATAGTAACAGCCAGTCCACACTGGGGTCAGGACTGGGGGCTGGCTGGGCTTTGCTAGGTTGCAGCACCCACCAACATGAGCTGGAACTGGGGGTAGGCTGGCCGGGCCAGGCTACAGTGCCCACTGGCAAATATTGATGTGAGGGGGGCCAGGCCAGACTTGGCTGTAGCACAGACCAGCACACCTGAAGATCTTGATTTTAACACACTTACAAGGCTAGTTGAGGAATACAACACAAGAGCTGTTGGTAATTAACGCATGCATTCTAATTTAGTTCATTGAGTTAATTGTGCATAAGTCCATTGTGATGATTACTTTTCTGTGTCAACTTGATTATACTATGGTTCCCAGTTGGGTCAGAACACCACACTAAATGTTAGAGTGATTAACGTTTATATCAGTAGAGTTTGAGTAAAGTGAATTATCTGCCATAAAGTGGGTGGATCTCATTTAATCATTTAAAGACCTTAAGAGCAAATACTAAGGTTTCCCAAAGGGGAAATTCTCTTTAAGACTGCACATAGAAAAGCCTGCCTGAGTTTCTAACATGCAGACCTAAGAAGTCTACTTCTTGATACTGTTGCTTTGAGGGGAGTGAATTTCAATATGAATTTTGGAGGGAACACAAGCATTCAAACCATACCAATGTTTAGCTGTGTGTTGCCTCCATTTTGGTCCAGTTCTGATTCTGATTTTCTTTGCATTGTCCAAATTACATCGGCTCTCTCTCTCTCTTTTTTTTTTTTTTTTTTAAAGATTTATTATTATTGGAAAGCCGGATATACAGAGAGGAGGAGAGACAGAGAGGAAGATCTTCTATCCGATGATTCACTCCCCAAGTGAGCCACAACGGGCCGATACTCGCCCATCCGATGCCGGGAACGAGGAACCTCTTCCAGGTCTCCCACGCGGGTGCAGGGTCCCAAAGCATTGGGCCGTCCTCTCCTGCTTTCCCAGGCCACAAGCAGGGAGCTGGATGGGAAGTGGAGCTGCCGGGATTAGAACTGGCGCCCATATGGGATCCCGGGGCGTTCAAGGCGAGGACTTTAGCTGCTAGGCCACGCCACTGGGCCCACATCGGCTCTCTTTGATGTGTCCCATGCTAGTTATTCTTGCCAGTCTGTACTTGAATGTTACACTGTAAAAGAAGAAAAATCACAAACTTAGTGGCTTCTTATTGTCTCACAGTTATGGAACAAGTCTAAAATAGGCACCAGCAGAGCTATTCTTCCTCTTAGGGCTCTTAGAGAGAATGGCGCTAGATGTCATAAACACCTACCTGCCTTCTGACAAGGTATAGAGGCCAAATATATTTCCAAATGTTACTAGGTATCTCTTATTAGGCAAAACTCTCTCAGTCATCACAACCCAGTTGTCCTTTTTGAATGACTTAGAAGGGCACATATTACCATTGTGACAGAATGAATGGAGGAATCTTTTGGGTTGTTGGCAGAGGAAGGGGGAGGGTTGTGGAGAAGATTGTCCTTTCTAAACAATAAACAGTCACAAGACAAGATCCTCTTAGTCTCTTTCTGTTCATGCCGCCTGGAATGCTGCTATGAATGCACTGTATTCTTATCTTGTGGTTCCCACATAGGGAACAGCAACATTATGTTGAAGAGCCTGGAAGTTTTCTGCCCTTTGTGATCCCGCCTTGATGGCTTGGCTGGGGGCTGTGTGGATTCTAGGCCTGACACCCAGCAGGACACCTGGCAGGTCACGTAGGCAGACCACTCCTCAGGAAGGAGGTACCTGGTGTTTGATAAGATCCACCGCCCTATAGCTCATCGATTTGTACTTTTTGAAAGTTGCTAGTTTCAAACCCACCAATAGAAGCCTGCTAGATCATGACTGTATAATTAATAGCCTGAAATGTATAAAAACTGGGGAGCTTGGGCTCTCGGGGTCTTTCTTTTCTCTTGGGGCTCTCTCTCTCTGGCTCATGGGCTTGCTGCAGATCCTGCAGCGGCTGCCCCTCCCCCGCCCAGCCATGCTGGGCTGCGGGAGGTGGCTGGGAGACCTAGGTTAGTTCGAATAAACCACCTTTTTGCCTTAACACGGACTTCAGGCTTGATGATTATCTGGGGATTTCAGAAACCGGCACAACAATGTGACAAGCCTATCACGCAGTTAAACTGCCAGACCCGTCATGGAACTAACTACCTCTAGCTACAGGATATGTGAGATTGTCTTCTTGTTTAAAATATTATTATTAGAGATTTTTACCACTTATAGGCAAGAGCATCCATGTTTCACAACATGATGGCCATGGAGATCTTTAGTTAGCGTTCTCCTCCTCAAGCAGCACAAATTTGCAGAGGTTGGGAGTGCTTTATAAAATGTATATTAAGCTGCAGGCAACTACCTAGGTCATCATGTTCCTAGGCAAGTGTTAAATTGCTGGGAGAAAGGCAGTCAATAGCTGGTGGGCATTCCAGGCCTGGTTAATACTAACTCTGTGTTAACTATACCACTGTGCAAGCATTTAGTTCCCTATTTTATATTTTAAAGATATGTGGGGAACTCTGCACAGTGCTGCGCAGTGCAGAGTGAGGGATGTAAGGCCAGGACATGTCACCCCAGCCCCAGGCACACTGCATGCCACTGCATGGAGTTGAGTGGGAGGTGGAATGCTACAGAGAGCCTAAGGAAGGGTGTCTGGGGACATACTGGAGTGGAGGCTGCTGAGAGCTTGTTTGACTTCCACGGACCAGGCCACTGCACTTGCAGATAGGCAAGGGAGCTGAGACATGGTGGCTTAGAGGGTAGAAAACCAGAGGACATATCTGGGTCCGGCTAAGGCACCTGCTCATATGGGAGCCCTGGGTTGGGCTAAGTAGCATCAACCGCTGCCCACCTGCACACATAAAAGCTGCGACTGGGCAGCATGCCTGGCTAGGCTGGGCCACAGTACTGACCTGCAAGTGTCAGGGCAGGGGGGGACCATGTCAGGCTGGGAGGTAACACCCACTAGAACACAAGAGAACTAGACCTGGGGGCACATTCTGTAGGAGGTTTGTGGCTCTGCCTGTATGGGACTGTAGCACCCACTGGTTTGCACGAGAGTCGGGGTGGTGATAGGTTGAACAAGGTTAGAGCATGGAACTCACTAACACAGGACCCAGGGCTGGTATGGTTGAGGCTACAGCACCTGCCAGCACATGCAAAGGCCAGGGCTGAGGGCAAATCATGCCAAGCAGGGAAGCCAGCATGTGTGAGATCTGGGGCTGGAAGAGCGTCTGGTAAGGGAGCTTGGGGAACTCTCCTGATAGGCAAGTGTTAAATTGCTGGGAGAAAAGCAGCCAATAGCTGGCGGGCATTCTAGTCCTGGTTAATACCAACTGTGTTAACTATACCATTGGGGAACATGTGAGAGCAGGCCTGGGGTTGGGATGGGCCAGGTAAGGCTGTAGCAGTCATCAGCATGTGTGTGGGCCAGGCTGGATTGCAGCACTCACTGGTTTACATGAGAGCTAGGGCTGGGGGCAGGCTAGGCTAGGTTGCAGCACCTGCAAGCAGGGGCTGAAACAAGGGGCAGGCTGGGCCAGACCAGGCTGCAGTACCCACTGGCGAGTGCTGAGATTGGGGATGGGCTGTGCCCTGCTGGACTGAAACACCTACTGGCCTCATCAATATCTGGGGCTGAAAATGGGCCTGGTAGGGGAACTTGCAGGCCTCCCCTGCTAGACTCTTCCTCTCACTGTGAGTACAAGAGCTGATCTGGGGATGACAACCCTACAGCATTTGTCAGCATGTGGGTGGATTGGATCTGGGTGCAGGCCAGACTGGGGTAGGGCCCAGAACCTGCTGGCACTGGCATGAGTCAGAATGGGATGCAGACTAGGCTGGGTTGGGCCACAACATCTACCAGATCACATGAGGGCCAAGGCTGGGAGTAAGCCAGACTGGGCTAGACTACAGCACCTACTGGTGAGAGCTGGGACTGGGAGAGGGCTGTGCTGAGCCAGGCTGTAACACCTGCTGCCAAATGCAGAGACTGGAGACAAGTGATGCCAGATTGGGCTGTAGCACCTACTGGCATGTGCAAAACTCAGGGCTGGGAGTGGGCATGATAGGAGAACTTCAAAGACTCCCCTGCTAGGCCACTGGTTCCATAAGTGAGCATGAGAGCTGGGATTGGGGTTGAGCCAGACCGGGTAAGGCTACAACACTTGTGGGCCAGCATGTGAGCAGGTCAGGCTGGGCTAGACTGCCACATCTGCTGGCATGTGCAAGAGCCAAAACAGATACAGGCCAACCAGACTAGGCCACGGCATACCTTGGCAAGTGCAAGATCTGGGGCTGAGAGTAGGCCTGGTAGGGGAATTGTGGGCATTTCCCTGGTAAACTACAGCTCCTGCTGGTGAGCACAAGAGCCAGGGCTGGGGATGAACCAGGCCAGACAAGGTGACAGCACATGTAGGCATAAGTGTGGGCCTGCTTTGGGGGTAGGTTGGGCTGAGATAAGCCACAGCACCCATGGGTGTTCATAAGAAGCAGATGGAATTTAGGATGGACCAGGCAAAGCTGCAGTACATGCTGACACACATAAAAAAGATGGCTGGGTTCTGACAAAGATATATGATCTAATCTTGTAATGTATATATCAGGACTGGGCCTCTTCAGTTGCTGATGGGCTGTACAGTGGACAGCATGCCCAGATGCACACAGCAGACATGGCAACCAGTTCATCTAGGCCAGCAAAGGACATTAAGTGCTTCCTCAGAGGATAGAAACCAGAACAGGTTGGACCATTCTTCTGACCAAGCTTTGCAATGACCGTTTGAGTCTGAGTCTATTTTGCACTAAGGTGGACTTGGTCAGCCAATAGATCTTGGAAAGATTTTCTCAGCCTTGATGTAACAAAGCCAATAATGTCTCAAAACTACCCAAACTACTCAAGTAACACCTGCAGGACACTCTTCCCCACACTGAAAACTCTAAGGAATCATCTGGTGGCTATCCCCACACCCAGGGAAACACTCATCCCCTCTCCTTCTCACTCTGCAGACACAGGAGAAAAAAACCAAAAACAAAACTGAATACCTCCGTACCTCAACTCTCCCCACCTTGATCAGAGGCCTACATCTCTTTTGACTATGTAAATATTAAAAATAAAATTATATTTAAAATACTGAGCATACTCAACAATAAAGAACAGAACAAAATGTTTCTTTTACAACTCAACAATTTAGTAAGAAGAGTAATTCAATGAAGCAAGTGCTCAAATACCAGATAAAATAGCATTTTGAGATGGAAAGGGAGATTTTTGGAGTGACAAAAATGAATCCATGACCAATATAGCAACAACTGCCATCTAATAACTTGATAAGAAGCAATAAGAAGCAGAATGGGCAGAAGTGAGATTCCCAACACAGAGCAGAGTCTGGTTAATCATTATAGTGCCATAGGAAACTAAGAACTAAGAACAAAGTTAAAGTGATTAGAGAGAAGTTAGTCATCATAGAGGACAAACATTATAAAACATAAGAATAATTATTGTCCCTGAAAGAGAAAGTCTGAAAAATGGGCCTGGGATCAACAGCCACCTTTCTCGCTACTGCACCTGGAGGCAGTGGGCTTGTGGGGGCCTGGCCTGAGAGTATGTGTTTCCAGACACCAGCAGGTGTTATGGGGGTGTGAGCTTACAGGAGACCTGGGAGCTCATGTCCAGGCAGGCATAACAAGCCTGAGAATTCCCTGCACATGCTTAATCCTGGGCCGGGAACAGGGAGGGAAGGGAAATGCCCTGAGTTAGCATGCTGGTCTGATGTGCTGGTTGACCTGGCTTAGGGAACTTTAAATGGGCCTGGGTCTTGGGGTGCAGGGCGGGGGGGTAAGGTCTCTGGCTTGCACATCTGCCAGGTGCTTGGGATACTAGTGGGCAGGCAGACTTCCAGGCCAGCATACCAGCCCTCCCAAAGTGTGGGTTTCAGAAGGCTGGTTGTGGAACTCACGTGCTCATAGGTACCAGGACTGTGGATTGATCAGGGAAGGGGAGAAAGTAATGTGTACAAGGAAGGGCCACTGAGGGAGTACGTCGCAGGTGAGGAATGACTTCTGGGAGATTTCCACCAACAAGGCTTCTGTACTTGGAGGTAAGCGAAGGGGCTGAGACCAGGCAGTTTGGAGTGGGGAAGCTAGAGGAACTTTCTGGGTCAGACCAATGCACCAGCTCATGTGGGATACCTGAGCTGGGCCAGTTAGTATGGATCAGTGCCTAACACCACCCCCGGGACACACCAAAGCTGGGGCTGGAGGCCTACCAGGGCTCAATCAGAGTACCCACCAGTGAGAGTCAAAACAGGGGATGGGTAATGTTAGGCTGGGCCATGACACTAACCAGCACATAAGAGAACCAGGCCTGGGGACAGATTCTGTGGTGGATATGTGGGCCTACCCCCTGTGGAACTGCAATTTCTGCCTGTTTACTTAAGAGCTGGAGGTGGTGACAGGATGAGCTAGGCATGATCATGGAACCCTACAATACTCATGGGTACAGGCCAGGCTGATATAGGATGCAGCATGCATCCCAAAAATAGGGTGTGGAGCAGACCAGGCTGCAACATCCACAGGCTCATACAAAGGCCGGTACAGAGTGGGCAGATTATGCTGGGCACCCACCAGCACATGTGAGGTCTGTGAGTGGGCATGGTGGAGAAACTTGGGGAACACTCCAGGTGAGCCATAGCTCCCACTGGTGAGCACATGATTCAGGCCTGGGTGTTGGTCAGGCTAGGCAAGGTAGCTCCACATGTCGGCAAGTGTTGTGGGTTGGTTCTGGAGGTAAGTGGACTGGGCAGGGTCAGGCCAAAAGTTAGCCCACTGGCAAGTGCAGGAGCCAGGCTAGAGTGCAGGACATACCAGGCTAGGATATCATACCTGCCAGTTTGCATGAGCCAAGGACAGGAACAGAGTGGGCAGGGCTAGGCTGCAGTTCCCAACAGTGAGAGTTGGGATTAGGGACAGGGAGGGACAGGCCAGGCTGCAACATTTGATGGCAAAGGCCAAGTTGGGGGATGGGCTGTGCCAAGCTGGGTCAGAAGAATCACTAGCACACACAAGATCTGTGGCTGAGAACAGGCCTGGTTGGGAAGATACGGGGATGCCTCGGCTGTGTTGATGTTGCCACTGGTGAGCACCAGAGCCAGAATGGGGGCGGTGATCAGGGCTGAATATTCCTGTAGTGACCCTTGATATGGATGTGGGGTGTGGCAGAATGGGCTAGACACCAGCACCCACTGGTGCTCATGAGAACCAGGGTGCGTGTAGGTTGGTCTGGGCTAGGTCTCTGCACCTGCTGAACCATGACAGAACTGCACCTAGGCACGCATTGTGGCACACAATAGTAGTTACTGTAATGGGTGTGGGCTCGTTGGGCAAGGCCATTGTTTCCCCCAGACAGAAGGCAGACTAAATCATCTGAGCCAGAACCCACTGATGTGCACAAGATCTGCCACTGGGAGGAGAACCAGTACAGGAGCTTGGGGAACTCCTTTGTCAGGGAGTGCAAGAACCAAGGCTGGAAGCAGCTCAGCTAAGGCCAGGTTACAGTACCCATGAGCATATATGTGGGTCAGGTCTGGGGCAGTCCAGGCTGGGCCAGTTCAATTAAACCCACTGGCAGATCTGAGAACCAGGACAGGGTGCAGGGCAGGTTAGGTCAGGCCATAACACCAGCCAGTCCACACTAGGGTTGGAAATACGAGATAGTTGGGCTGGGCTAGGCTGCAGTACTCACCACAATGAGCTGGAACTGGGGGCATACAATGCTGGCCAGGACATAGCACCTGCAACTAAATTCTAAGGTGAGGGGGGACATGGCAGATTGGGCCTCAGTACCCACCAGCACACATGAGACCTGGGTTGGGTGTGCGAGATCAGAAGGGGGATTGGGTGGCTCCCATGTTGGTCCACTGCTCCCATTGGTGAGTGTGGAAACTGAAACAGGGGCAGACCAGGCCAGGCAGGGATATAGTACCTATTGGCCTACATGTGAACTGGGTTTGGGCAAAGAGCCAGGCTAGGCTAATTGACTGTATCCACTGGTACATCCTCAATGAACCAGAGTAAGTGCAGGCTGCTTGGGCTTTGCTGCAGCATCAGCTGGCAAGTGCTGGGACTGGGGACAAGTTCTGTCATGCTAGACTGCAGAACCACCAGCAGAGTACAAGATCTGGGACTGGGAATGGGCCCAGTAGGGAACCTATGGGCATCTCTTTGATGGGCTCCAAGTCTCAATGGGGAGCATGATAACCAGGACTGGGGGTAAGCCTGGCTAGACAGGTGGTGGCACCTGCTGAAATGGGTGTGGGCTGGATAGTGGGGTTAATTGTGTTGGGCTAGGCTTCAACATCCATTGATGTGTATGGGAGCTGACTGGGATGTGGGACAGACTGGGACAGTTTGCTGCACATCCTGATAAGCATAGGTACCAGGGTTGGGGGCAGGCCTAGTGGGTGTTATTGGGGGTAGCTCCACCCGGTTGCAGTTCCCTCTGGAGTATGTGAGTGCTGAGGGTGTGGTGAACAGAGTGGGGTTAAGCTGCAGCATCCACTGGTTTATGTAAGAGATGGGGCTGGAGACAGAATTGATCCAGCAATGCAGTCACCAGTGTGTGTGTAAGTTATTGTGAATGATGGACTGAACCAGACCTTGCACTGGAACGAGCACTTAAGAGTCAGGACGTCTGAGATCACCTCAGACTAGGCTTTTTGGGCATCCCCCAACTGAACCACCTGACTCAGAACTCCAACCATGGGGAGAAATGCAGGATCTGTGGTCTGACAGTGGAGTGCATGTGTTAGAAGTGGGTCTTCTTAGTAGCTAAGACAGAGCAGTGAATGGCATGCCCAGATGCCATGGAGGGTATGGCAGTCGACTGGGGCCTGCAGAAGATAACCTGGTAACATAGCAGAGAAAGGAGAGCAGAACAAATTGTTCAGCTATGCCAGTCGAGTGTTGATAGCTAATATCTAGGTGAATGGAAATGCTAAGGTGGACTATATCAAACAACGGATCATGAAAGGTTTTCCCCATTCTTGGATCAGTGAGATTAACAGCATTTCAGTACTATCAAAACCAATTGGGCCCAGTGCTATAGCATAGTGGCTAAACTCCTTGCCTTGCATGTGCCGGGATCCCATATGGGCGGTAGTTCTAATCCTGGCAGCCCCGCTTCCCATCAAGCTCCCTGCTTGTGGCCTGGGAAAGCAGTCGAGGACGGCCCAAAGCCTTGGGTCCGTGCCCCTGTGTGGGAGACCTGGAGGAAGTTCCTAGCTCCTGAGTTTGGATTGGCTAAGGTCCAGCCACTGTGGCCACTTTGGGAGTGAACCATCAGATGGAAGATCTTTCTGTCTCTCCTCTCTGTATATCCGCCTTTCCAATAAAAATAAATAAATCTTAAAAAAAAAAAAAAAAAAAAAACACTGGAGCAGAACTCTCAGAGCATGCTCACATTGGGGACCCTGAGATGACATCAGGTGGCTTTCCTCCATTCTGGGTATTGGGGCAACTAGGAGGCTAGGTGCAGCTTCTCCCCTAATCTTCCCCTCTCTCCCAGATTAAGGAAGAAAAAGAAAATTTGGAAGCAGTGGTGTGTTTTTCTGTCTTTAAGTCTGGATCCTAGTTATGGATCTATCCAACACTCAGACTCTTTACAACCTATGACTCAGACTACTATGAAAAAAAAATGGGCTTGAATTTGAGCAAAACTTACTAAGTAATAGAAGCTTACTGCCAGTGGAAGCTAAAACAGAAAATTTTTGATACAAAGAGATTTTGTCAAAGCCCTGACAGGACATGTGATTTGTTTAAAAAAAAAAAAGTGAGTAAGCCAAGTTATGCAACAAAGAACACAAGAAGGAAATCGACGGCAGGAAATAGGAGCACTGGGAAAAGAGCTGACTCTTTTGCTGTTAGAATAATAAAGTGAAGATCAATAGACTCCTGGTGCTAGGTCTGCAAGATAGTCTTGGATCTAGTTTCTTTTCCTGTGAAACTCAGCATTCCTGGAAAATCTGTTATTTCAACAGCCTGATGGCTTCACTATTCCTAGATTCCCAAAGCACAAGGCTTCTTCATTCATTTTTCAGCTAGAATTTAATACATGGATTGATTGCCCTGGGAGGCAGAAGCATTATGAAGCCAAGTAGGGTGTAATAAGGCAACTTAAACATCAGTAACAGTAGTGATCTGTCCTGCCTAGAGCCAAATGATGAAGGAAAGAATTGCTGATAAAATCATCCAGAATATTGTCCACAGAGAGCTGGGACCATAGGAAAAGAAACAATCCCATTCACAACTGGAATAAGATACGTTGCCTTAGCTACAATGACAGACAGAGAAACAACCAAAGCTTCCTTCCTCACTTCCTGAATTCTAGTTTTGTTCTAATAACTGACCTGTCCTGGAAGGGAGTTGGTACAGGGACCACAGACATATAGCTGACTACATTGTAAATACAGAAACGGATCTCAAAGCAAGAAGCTAAGCTTCCATGTCTTGAGACAGAGTGAGTGTAATTATAAACCTGGATTATCCATTGCCCTCACAGCTGAGTTATTGTGGGTAAATTTGAAGGAACAGTATCTGAACCACACATTGGAAAGCATCAGCTGGCCAGAGGTCGGGTGACTCTATGCTAGATAGCTAAGAGCTGTAAACATGTGAAGCTCCTGGAAAGGTGGACATGGGAGGCCATTAGGATGTCATTTAATGATTCGGTTCCTGACTCTATGCTACACTTCTTGCCCTCACTTTGGAGGATTATTGTCACATAGACCAATGGACTCCAAAATGTCTGGAAAGACAAACTCTGTTGGTGATCTTCCTTAATTAGATTTAATTTTCTTTGTTAAAACCCGAGCCTCTCTGAGTTGGTTTTCTAAAATAAGGGTGTTTGAGAATGGGCCATTGGGTTATTTGATCAATCCATGAAGGACTAACAGTTTCAGAAAAACTATTACTCAGAATGCTTCAATTTTCTAAAGAGCACAGAACCAGCATTCCTAGTGGCAGTAATTAAGACCTGATAAACATCTACACAAACTTAATGTCTGTAATGTCTCCAAGGGGATGAGCCTTTAGTTTTAAGTAGGAATTTTTTTTTAAAGATTTATTTATTTTTATTACAAAGTCAGATATACAGAGAGGAGGAGAGACAGAGAGGAAGATCTTCCATCCGATGATTCACTCCCCAAGTGAGCCGCAACGGCCAGAGCTGCGCTGATCCGAAGCCGGGAACCTGGAACCTCTTCCAGGTCTCCCACTCGGGTTGCAGGGTCCCAAAGCTTCGGGCCGTCCTCAACTGCCTTCCCAGGCCACAAGCAGGGAGCTGGATGGGAAGTGGAGCTGCTGGGATTAGAACAGGCACCCATATGGGATCCAGGCGCATTTGAGGCGAGGACTTTAGCTGCTAGGCTACGCTGCTGGGCCCTAAATGCTTTCTCATATACCATTCTTGTATCCTTTTCTTCTTGCTGCTTTTGTCGTATGTTTTTAAGTTATTGGTTGCTACAGGAATTAATTATCATTACCATCTTAATTATAGCACTATAGTTCAAATTAATCGAAGCTTTGTTTCAATATACGTACTTCCTCCCTTTTATGTTCTTACTGACACAAATTACATTTTTATACACTGTATGCCTATCATCATAGATTTATTTTTACATTGTTTTTGTAGATGTCCTTTAATAGAAAAAAAATAAGTTACAATACCCAAGTACATTAAAACTAAATGTTAAACAATTGTTTCATTATTAATTGATTTAAAATGCAGACAGGTGGGATTGTGAGAAGGAGCTTTCAACTGAAGTTTACTGCCCCAGATGCCTGCAACTGCCAGTGGTAGGCAAAAGCCAGAACGTCCACCAGGGTCTCCCACATGGGCAGCCGAGACTCAAGTCCTTGAAGCATCATCTGATGCTTTCCAAGCATTTTAACAAGAAGTCAGAATCAGGGCCCAGCAGCGTGGCCTAGCGGCTAAAGTCCTCGCCTTGAAAGCCCCGGGATCCCATATGGGCGCTGGTTCTAATCCCAGCAGCTCCACTTCCCATCCAGCTCCCTGCTTGTGGCCTGGGAAAGCAGTTGAGGACGGCCCAATGCATTGGGACACTGCACCCGCGTGGGAGACCCGGAAGAGGTTCCAGGTTCCCGGCTTCGGATCGGTGCGCATCGGCCGTTGCGGCTCACTTGGGGAGTGAATCATCGGATGGAAGATCTTCCTCTCTGTCTCTCCTCCTCTGTGTATATTTGGCTGTGATAAAATGAATAAATCTTTAAAGAAAAAAAAAAAAAAAGTCAGAATCAGATGCAAAGCCTAGACTTGCAATAAGCACTCTAAAATGGGGTATTCTGAGTAGCATTTCAACTGATGTACCAAATTACTTCCCCTATATCCTATTATATTTCTTTTTTTAATATTTATTTATTTTTATTGGAAAGTTCAAATATACAGAATATATGAAAGACAGAGAGGAAGATCTTCTATTTGATGATTCACTCCCCAAGTGGCTGCAATGGCCAGAGCTGAGCTGATCTGAAGCCAGGAGCCAGGAGCTTCTTCCAGGTCTCGTGTTTGGGTGCATGATCCCAAGGCTTCAGGCTGTACTGGACTGCTTTCCCAGGCCATGAGCAGGGAGCTGGATGGGAAGCCGGGTCACCAGGACACGAACACGATATGGAATCCCAGCACATGCAAGGTGGGGACTTCAGCTGCGAGGCTACCGTGCCAGGCCCCTATTATATTTCTAAGTGTACATTGTTACTATTAATTCTAAGTACATTCTTGTACAGTAAATCTTTAGAATTTCTTTATGTTGCATGACTAATACTCTAAACACACTGAAAACTCTTCATTTCTCTCTGCCTCAGTTCTTGGTAATCAGCAGTCTACTTTCTGTCTCTACAAGTTTGATTGCTTTAGACGATTTGTATAAACAGACTTCTGCCTGATATTTCTTTTTGCAATTGATTTATTTCAGTTAACTTAATGTACTCAATATGCATCCATATTATATGAGGCCTTCTTTTTTTTTTTTTTTAAGATTTATTTATTTTCATTACAAAGTCGGATATAGAGAGAGGAGGAAAGACAGAGAGGAAGATCCTCCGTCCGATGATTCACTCCCCAAGTGAGCCTCAACAGCCAGTGCTGCGCCTATCCGAAGCCAGGAACCTGGAACTTCTTCTGGGTCTCCCACGCGGGTGCAGGGTCCCAAAGCTTTGGGCCGTCCTCAACTGCTTTCCCAGGCCACAAGCAGGGAGCTGGATGGGAAGTGGAGCTGCCGGGATTAGAACCGGCACCCATATGGGATCCCGGCACACTCAAGGCGAGGACTTTAGCTGCTAGGCCATGCCGCCGGGCCCAAGAGGCCTTCTTTTTAAAAGACTGAATAATATCCCATTTTATGTCTGTGTATATGTCCATTCATCTCTCAGTGAACATTTACGTTGCTTGCTACTGCATTTTGGCTAATGTGAACAGCCATTTTTGAAAGGATCATATAATTTTTGGTTGACAAGTTTTTTTTTTCTTTTAGCACTTTGTCAACCCACACCTTCTGGCTTCTATGGTTTCTGAAGAGAAGCAAGCTATTAATATTATTGAGGATCCCACTGCCTTCTTGAAGCTTTCACTATGTTTTCTTTAGACAGTTTGATTATATGTCTTTGAATGCATTTGAGTTTGCTTCAAGTTCCTGAGTTCCTTGGATGTGAAGATGTACATCTTTCATCAAATTTGAGAGGATTTAAATTAAGAGTTAATAAGAATTCTTTGCACCCCATTTCTTTCTTTTTCTGAGAGTCCCATAATGAGTATGCTGTTGCTTAATGATATCTTACACATTTCTGAGGCTCTTTCCATTTTTCTTCATTCTTTTTCTTTTGTGCTTCTCTGGCTGGGTATTTTAAATTGACTAATGTTGAAACACATGAATTCTTTCTTCTGTTTGCTTAAATATGCTATTGAGCCTCTCAAGTGAATTTCTAAATTTCAGTTATTACATTTTTATACTCAAAAATTTCCATTTGGCTCCTGATAATAATTTCTCTTTATTGATATTATTCATTTCACTAGACTTTTTCTCCAGATTCACTTAACTTCATTGAATAATGTAGTTTCAATATTATAACAGCAACTCTGAAAGAATGTAATTCTTTCCTCCCCAGAATTTGCCACTGAAGCTTATAGCTGTTGTTAGTTTATTAGTTTTTCTTTGTTAATAAAGGTATTTTTTCCTACTTAGTTATGTGGTGCCATTGTAGCATATCTTTTGTTAGCTTGGTCATCATGATTATTTCACAGATTTATCAATGGCTTAATTGACAAATCAATATCATTGTCAGTATACATATTTTGTCATTGGTTTGACAGAAAATTCCTTACGTACACAGAATAAAAAATACTTCCAGCTTGTCAAGGTCTTTGTGTGCCTTTGGAGGAGGTAGGCTATACCTTTAACACTAAGCAGATGGCTTTACAATTCTACCTTGGCCTTCTGCTTCTGCTTGAGTAGAGAGAGAGTTGAGAGCTCTGTCTTCTTTAGTCATTTTTGAGCATACAGAAACCCTGGGTTTGTGCCCAGCTTCTAGATCCCTAGAAATATGTGGGAACATTTCAAAGATACTTTCCCCAAAGTAGCTCATTTCCCAGCCTTTCCTCTCAAGATTTTCAATTTTACTATTGCTCATCCCAATTATTATCTTTTGCCCCAAACAGCAACAGCTAATAAATTTATTTTAAACGTTAAAAATAATGCTTCTGGTGCCCGGTGTGATAGTGTAGCAGTTAAGGTCCTTGCCTTGAACACGCCGGGATCCCATATGGGTGCCGGTTCTAATCCTGGCGGCCCCCCTTCCCATCCAGCTCCCTGCCTGTGGCCTGGGAATGCAGTCAAGGATGGCCCAAGACTTTGGGATCCCGCACCCGCGTGGGAGACCCGGAGGAGGCTCCTGGCTTTGGATTGGCTCAGCTCTGGCCGTTGCACCCACTTGGGGAGTGAACCATCAGACGGAAGATCTTCCTCCCTGTCTGTCCTCTATGTATATCCGCCTTTCCAATTAAATCAATCAATCAATCAATCAATCAATCTTTAAAAAAAAATCAATGCTTCTTTCTCACCTTCAGCTCAGGAGGAGATGCTTTAGTTTGAAGAGAGAGCCGCATTAGGTGCAATAATGGTAAGCTCTTTGATCTGATCTTTCAGGGAACTACCGGACAAGTCAAAACAAGGAATCACAACTCTTTAAGGATAGTTCTATTGTACTCCTCCTGGTACAGGGAGCCTACATTTGAGTGGGCTGTTGTCTTGAAGACTCTTGTTGAACTAGAGCGTGGATGGAGGAGGATGAGAAAAGAGTAAGTGAAAATGTCACAAACCTCTCATACAAAACTCAGCTATCTTTTTTTCTAGATTAAACATCTGCTTAGCTTAAATTAGCTCATACTAGTTTCCAGAGTGCAGATAAAGTTTTTTTCTGAGGGCTTACTGTTTTTATTTTTTTATTTACTTTTTTTATTTACATTTATTTACTCTTGTACAGAGGTAGATCTTTGGGTTTCCCTACTTTTAGTTTTTCATTAGTTTCACTTAGATTTCAATTTGTGAACTTTATTTAAGGTAGACTTTCTACCTCTAAAGTTACAAATGAATTATCTTTCAGTTTCTATTCTTTGCAAGATTTTATTTGAACATACTGGCTGCAAACAGTAAACACTTATTTTTGTAAATAAAACTAGAAGACAGAGTGTGGTACATCAGATCAATGCTTCTTCCTTCTCTAGAACCAGTTGATATTATGTTATATGAAAAGGGAACTTTGCATGTGTGATTAAATGGATACTCCTAGAATGGGGAGATTATTTTCTGTTATCCACTGGGTATAATACAAGAGTGCTTATAAGATGGATACAGATCATAGTGACCAGTAGTTCAAGATATGACAGTGGAAACAAAATGTTGGAGTTATGCAAGGAATGAGAAAGGAATCAAGGAATGCCAGCAGTCTCTAGAAGGTAGAAATGCTTCTGGCCAGGAGCCTCCAGAAGGAATATAGATCCAGTGACATCTTGAATTTAGTCTTCTGGCTTCCAGATGGGGAGGAACACATTTGTTTTATTTTACGTCATTAATCTGTGATGATTTGATACAACATCAGGAGGAAACTAGCACAGATTTTTTAGTTTGAATGTTTGCCAGAGATTCTAGTTAAATCCAATGCCAAGTGCTGAAAAGATATGCTTCCTCATTGATTAGAAACCCAGAGGTGGCAAAGTATCTGTAATAATAAAATGATATGAATTATTTTTTTAAAGATGTATTTATTTTTACTGGAAAGGCAAATACACAGAGAGAAGGATATACGAGAGAAAGATCTTCTGTCCTCTGATTCCACTGTCTAAGTGGCTGCAACCGAAGCCAGGAGCCAGTCTTTTCCATCGGATCTCCCACACCGGTGCAGAGTCCCAAGCATTTGGGTCATCCTATACTGCTTTCCTAGGCTACAATCAAGGAGCTGGATGGGAAATAGGGCAGCCAGAACAGGAACTGGCGCCCAAGTGAGATCCTGGCAGATGCAAGGCAACGACTTTAAGCACTAGACTATCATGCCAAGTCCCAATTTGAATTATGTGGTTTTTTCATAAAAAAATTATTTGTTTTTATTGGAAAGTCAGATATACAGACAGGAGGAGAGACAGAGAGGAAGGTCTTCCTTCCGTTGATTCACTCCCCAAGCGGCCACAATGGCTGGAGATGCACCGATTCGAAGCCAGGAGCCTCTTCCAGGTATCCCACATGAGTGCAGGATCCCAAGGCTTTCCTAGGCCACAAGCAGGGAGCTGGATGGGAAACAGGGCTGCTAGGATTAGAACTGGCACCCATATGGGATCCCGGGGTGTTCAAGGGGAGGACATTAGCTACTGTGCCAGGCCCTATGAATCATGTGTTAAAAGAACCATTCTGACTAGTATATCATCAATGGAATATACAGGAGGGACAGGATGTAAAAGCAGAAACACTAACAAGGAGACTATTAACTAATCCAGGTGACAGCTATGGTTGCTTGAACCATTGTAGTACAAGTAATGGTAATGAGGAGTAGACTCAAGTAATATTTTGTATATTTGAAAATGAAGAGAGTTGGAGACAGAAAAATAGAGATTTCTCAAGCCCTGTATGACTCCCCAAATGTCTGCAACAGCAAGGGCTGGGCAAAGCTGAAGCCAGGAACCAGAATTTGATCCAGGTCTCCCATATGGTTGGCAGAAACACTGTTACATGGTGTGTATTAGCAGGAAGCTGGAATGGAAAACAGAGCCAGGACTGGAACCAGTCACTCCTGTAGTTGATACAGGTGTTCCAAGTGAAAGCTTTACCACTACACCAACCCTTGACCCTCAAGTTATATTTCAGAAGTAGAAGCAACAGGATTTACAAAGGTTTTGAACATTGTATAAGGGGAAAACATATAAAAGAAAAAAGGAATCCAGGACAACTTTTGCTGAGCAACCAATAGAGTAGGATTGCTATTTTTTTAAATTTTGTATATACTGTTTAAATTACTACCATTTTATGACACAGTTCAATAGGCCCTTGAATTTCCCTTACTCACTCCTAAGTTATTTCCCCTATGCCCCACTGAGTTACCCTTTATTATTACTATAGCATAGTTCTTCATAAACAGTCATATGTCCGTCATAGAGGGCATGGACAAGGGCAAAGAGTCCAGCATCCTATTGTCAAGATACAGTTAAAGTTTCACTGGGAATCCATCTTCAATCTGGAAGTAGAGATGCATACTGCATTGTATCCTCACATCTGGATATGACAGTCCCAATTACACAGTTACAATACACCCCCTTAAATAAAAAGCCACAATATAAAATCAGCAACAGGAAGAAAAAATAGAAATTTGTATGCCATGATGTTAAATGGCATGCGACTGGATAACATAGTCTCTGTTGCACAGTTACTATACATCCCCTTAAGTGAAAAGCCACAAAGCAAAATCAACATGAAGAAAAGAAGTTAAAAACACCATGAAATTAAATAACATGCCACTGAATGACTAAAGTGTCACTGAAGTAATGAAAATCAAGAACTTTCTTGAGGAGAATAATGATACTGTATGATCTATGAGTCAGTGAAAGATTTAATAAGACTTTTCAAAGAAAACTAAAAACAAAAATGTCAAAATTCATGAGCTATAGTTTCCACTGATCTTTGTTGGTTAAATGTGTATTCTGTAGGAAACAAATAGATGGGTTTTGCTGTTTTTTTAATCTAGTCTATTAATCCATGATGCTTGATTGATGAGTTTAGGTCATTTACATTCAGGCTTAATATGAATGGGTGGTAATTTGGTCCTGTCATTTTAGCAACGGATTGTTCATTGATTTAGTCTTCTATTGTTATATTACTGGGATGGTCTTCCCATTTGCCTTTAGTATTGGTGGGTTGCAGGGTCTTCCCCACAGATTCCTTTAGTACCCCGTTGCCGGAGGAGATGAGCCTGCTGCTTGCTACCCAGCCACCCGGCCCACAAGAGACGAACACAGGGACAGGGGTTCTGTCTAAGAAGTTCCAATTTATTGGGGAAATTCAATTTCTTATATAGGGTAAGGGGTAGCTTCAGGCCAGGAATTTGGGGAATTCCAGGAGGGGAGAAACTAGGAGCCAATTGCAAGGAGAATGACTGCAGAAGCCACCTCCCATAGGCCAGGGGTAGGTGAGCAAGATGGCCCTGGTCAATCAATCAGTATTTCCTTGGAGCTATGTGACTCCTGCACTGGTTCACGCCCAGGGCTCTGTCCTTGGCCGCCATCTTGCCCGCCAGTTAGTCGCCATCTTATTGACTTAGTTACTCATTCTCGTTTGACTCTCAGGAATAGGTTAGAGGGTTTTGGAGGATGTATCTCTTCCCAATATATTATTTTTGGAAGCAATATGTTTAAAATACAAAAATCATTGCTGCTACCATTCACTATTTTTCCATAGGTGCAAAGGGTCATTCTGGTTTGGCAAGCCCACCAGGTCCCATTGGCAGGGATCAAATATAATTTGATTGCACAAAGGCTGGTGTTGAAGGGGGACTTTGCCAACACAAAGACCTTGCTCAGACACAGATGGGATAGTGAGTCTTGATGTGCCCAGTTGCTGCCAGCAGCATTGACAAGGCATTGGCTGGTTCAAAAAATTACCCATTACTGCAAGGCCCTTATAGAAAGGGGGTTGGGCACTATAACATAGCCAGCAAGGATGAGTGAAATTACACTGACATATTTAGGGCCTCCTATGCTGCTTACATGAGGGTCCAGAGAGGATTTGAACTATATAAATAATGCGAAGTTGAGCTGGAACACCTCTGGCAGGGGGTATGGGTCTGGAGAGATCTGCTATAACCCTATTGGATCCCATGGCCAGGGAGTAACTTTGAATGATTAATTGAAGAGAAAAAAAAAAAAAAGAGAGAGACCTGCATCATATCCTTTCCTGTACAGCCTTAATTGCCATGGCTTTAAAGAGGGATCGGCCTCAGGAACCTCTGGTTCTTGGGTATAACAAATTGGATTCTTAGGACTATCTATATAAAATTTTGAGGCTTCTGGTTGGTATCCATAATGCGCTTTCTCCTATTGGAAAGACACAACCAAATCCTCTGCCCATTGTTAATAATGGATCTGGACCTCTCCATCATCCAGTCATTGGGTCCTTCCATCTTACCATAACCACAGGATTAACTTCTTGACTGGACCAATGCCTTTGAAAATGGGTTACTAGTTCATTTTTTGAAAAAATTTAATATATTTAATGTAAATAATGCCAGGCCTAACTGCTGATGGGGACTAACTCCCCTTTTTGTTTTCATAATTGCGTTTTACATCTTGATGGAATCTCTCTAATAGCTTGTCCTTGGGGATTATAAGGGATTCCAGTAATATGGCTAAAAAATGACTACGAGCGTGTCTGGCTTGTTCTCCAGAATGAGCTGTAGCCCACGCTGCATGAGAACAAGTGTCTGCAGTTACAAAGACGTATTTTAACGTACCAAATGGTGTATAGTAAGTAACATCTCTCTGCCACAAAGCAATAGCCCTAGGGGATTTACCCCAGGAGATTTAGGGGTGGCACCCTGATATAAGGCATGCATGATCTATAGGTATGGACAATCCTTTTGAGATATTCAGTTGGCACATTTGGAAACTGACTATGGAGGCTTCTCCAATTAACATGGGTATGATCATGTAGATCTTGGGCAGCTTGTAATAAATTAATAAGGACTCTTTGAGAGACTAACTGATCACCCATAGTTTCAAGTTAGGGATGTTTTGGTGGCCCCTAATATGTGTCACGTAGGGGGCTGATTTTGATGGCTGCTTCTTTGCACTGGGGTGTGGAACACTGAGGTGCTTCACGGAAGGGACACTCTCCACAGCAGTGTCCTGGGCTTTCCACATCTGATATGCTTGTTCTCTTGCTGGCTCTCCTGTTAGACCAGAATGACTTGTGGGCTGATTCTGAGGTCACTGAGTGCTACTCAAGATTGCCAGTCTATGAATCTGCTATAAGAGCTGCTTCCCATGTTGGAGCATTATAATATTCCCTGACATCTGAATTATCATTGAGCATTTACTTACATATCTATCTAGCTCATGGGGATATGGGGTCCCATGGCCAGTTTTGAAACTGTACCCTTAGCAGTAAGTCCATTAGAATAAATGCAGAACTATGTAGCTGAACAGACTTTATAGGTCCTGAGAAAACAGAAACAGATATGACTCTCCAAGAGTCTAATTATGCATTCATACATTATTTTCAAAAGGATTTAGCTTAACAATTCTCATTTGTGAATATTTTCATCTATAAGCCAATTAAAAAACTACACAGCTTGCCACGTAAACATGTACATGCATACTAGATAATGTACATTATAGGACAAAACAGCTTTTGTAACAGCCCTTTTGAAAAATCTTAGGTGTTTTAAAATTACCAATTGTTTAGAATTGTATCTTGCTCTTAGTAATCTGAATAAACCATATCTATAGTTTACTATTAAACGTTAGCTTTAATGGATACAAAAGGTCTGCTGGAAACTAGAAAACAAAGTATCTATGTTTAGAATTATCAAATATTAAACAAGTAGAGACATCTGTATTTCACATAGCACTGTGAAACCACCTGTAGGATTTTACACTCTCTTGCACTGCAATGGCTGGAGCTGAGCCACTCCTAAGCCAGGAGCCTCTTCCTGGCCTCCCACATGGGTGCAGGATCCCAAGGCCCTGGGCCATCCTCGACTGTTTTTCCAGGCCACAAGCAGGGAGCTGGACAGGAAGCAAAGCTGCCAGTATTAGAACCAGTGCCCACATGGAATCCTGGCATGTTCAAAGTGAGGACTTTAGCTACCAGGCTACTGCACCAGATGCTTTAACCGTAAAGCTGTTGCGCCAGACCTCTCCCCTGTAAATTTTCAGATATTTACTAGCATTCCTATATATGCACACTTAATTCTTTTTTTTCAAACATATTTTTATTGCATTTCATTTTTTAAAATTAATTACATTGCATTATGTGATACATTTTTTATGCACTGGGATTCCCCCCGCCCCTCCCCACACCCTCCCCCCACGGCAGATTGCTCCACCTTGTTGCATTTCCATAGTTCAAATTCAGCTGACATTCTTTCACTGGAGGTATTTACCAAGCATAAAGTCCAGCGTCTTATTGTTCTGGTAAGTTCAATGGTTTCTTGGTGAGACCATCTCTGGTCTGAAGGTAGAGCCAGCAGAGTATCATCCCAATCAGTTAAAAGCCCCAACATAATATTTCCAACCATTTACAATATTATGGCATTAATTGACATGGTATTGATTAACCAATATGTTAATAGGAAAATGCAGGTTCTCAGCCACAACCTGTGACTTCTTCGTAGACATTTCAATTTTGGTTTATATTCAACCGTGTTCTATACACCTTAAAATGGCTTAGATTGCTATTCAGCTGTCTCATGCCTATTTTAATTTTAGTCTTTAGCAGTTTATAGCATTGAAGCACGTTTTTGCTGAACCTGGCTGTTTTTCAGGTGGTCTAACTCTATAATTCTAACAGGATATATGTCAACAGTTGAGGTGAGCATGTTTAGGAGGGGTGTGCAGAGAAATCTTCCATACCCCAGTGAGGAGTAACTAATCTTTGTGCACACTTAATTCTAATGTCAGCATACATTAGATATCAATGTTAATCACTTAAACAATGTTGTAATAGTATCTTAAAAGTATAGACAAGTATATATATAAAACTTACAAGATTCATTCCTCAACATGCTTAAGCGTTTTATGTATTTTGTCCCAGCTTTTCCTTTTCATTCTATGATAACCATTTCCCTGTAGGACAAAATATTCTACAAGCAATTCTCTTCCTTAATGATCTGCTTATTTTCTTGATTTACATTTTGAAACAATCATATAAGACTCCAAATTAAGACATTCTGTAAATAAAAGCTTGCCAAAACTTTTAAATGCAATTGCTTTAAGCAATTTTTAAGCATTTCTCACAATTCATGCAAACACATTTTAACACAAACCAGCCTCAAAACTGGGAATGAGAAGTTTTTCAAATAACTTTGTTTTAGCTGATTTGGGAATTTCCCCTTCTCAAAAGAAGGCAGATAAGAATCACAATGAGGACCTGAAGGAGGCCAAGGTCCTAAATTTCTTCCAAAGGGCAGACTCCAAGCATGCTCCTCCCTTTTCCATGGCTGGTAGGCCTGGAGCTTCTCCTTAGCTTCTGCTTTATTGAAGTCAAGAGATCCGAAAAACTTCAATTTGACTGTTGTCTTGGGAGACTACCTAGGAATGTATTAATTATCAGTAAGATGATTAGTTATCAGTAAGATGAAAATAACATCTC
This sequence comes from Ochotona princeps, assembly GCF_030435755.1. Taxonomy (NCBI): domain Eukaryota; kingdom Metazoa; phylum Chordata; class Mammalia; order Lagomorpha; family Ochotonidae; genus Ochotona; species Ochotona princeps. Next base: position 43,378,980 of record NC_080835.1, read on the forward strand.
CAAAAAGGAGATGTTAGAACACTGTTGTTCCTCACAAGGAATCAGACTTCAATTCCATTGTCTTAAAGGCAAAAATCAGAAATTATACATATCATAACCAATTTTACTGTACATTTTGAAAGAATTTGTTGTTTTCCTGTAAGGTAAAACTTCACATACTTCTTTGTAAATAAGAACACAAATAATTTACAATCTGGACCAATTTCATGATTAGGAAACATTTTGACCAATGAACATAAATACTCATTTACGTTAGTAGCATTGATGATGCAACAAATTTAACATAATTTTATAATATTGTGAGATTGAAATCCAAATTATTTTGAGTGACAATTACATTATTCAAATTTTTGTCTCAATCTTTGAGAGTTTCAGGGATCCTACTAGAACGTTCAAAGTCATGAGACTTGGTTTCAAACTCTGAAGAATTTAGAGGTCTAAATGAGTTAAATAAATCGTACATTTAACATTTAACTGAACATGTTAATGAACACTGTATTTTAGACCTGATCAGTGCCAGGACAACACTGTAAGCTGAAGACTAAGCAACAAGAAAACATGATACAAACCTTTCCCCAGCAGGGGTGGGGAGTCTGGTCTGGCCAAGTCCTGTTAGATAAGTGAGACCTCTCTAAAATTATTTACCAGGAGAGAGAAAGGGGGTCATCATGATCTGTCCCATCTCGTTTGTCAGTCAGTCACACATGCACCCAATTCAGAATGAGAACAACTGAACAATTCAAGACAAAGACAGAACTGGAGAAAGAGGTTTAAAAAGAAATTTAGTTTTGTCCGGATAAAAGTAATAGAACACCAATAATAATGACTAAACAGACATATGCACAATCACCAAACACATCACAACAGAGAGACACAAAACTCAACCTTTCACAACTTCCAACCTCTTCTTCAACATACTTTAACCTGGAAATATTTTGTAAAACAACTACATAGGTTCATCTCATGCTTTGGGTTAATTTAACAGTGGATTTGGACTACTCTATATCAGATTACTTTTATATATAACTGTTAAATCAAATTACAGAACACGTTTTCATTTTTTTTTCTTATAAATGTTAAGTCACTTATCTCTTACCCTGCCCCTCTCAGCTAGGGGTTAGGGCTATGAGGTAGAGCTAGAGAAATTTAGGCCCTAAGGGTGGCTGGGTGTGGTCAAGTCAAGAGAAACTGGGAAAGCAAGTTAGGGCAAAGGTTAAAGCAGCTGCAATGAAATGGAAATCTCTGCTACCCTGTGAGGAGACCTCCAGACAGAGTGGGGTGGGCCCGTCCTCGCAGCAAGGCCTAGATCATGAGGGGTGATAGGATTATCATCCAGCCTTATGTATGCTTGAGCCAACTCTGGGAGCAAATTTACAACAACCTTCACATGACTCAAAATATGTCTCATAGACACGATCGGACAGAAAAACCTCTGCTGTGGCCCCTTCTCTTCCTCCATCCTCATGGTTTGTGGGTAAAAGGGCAGGATTTTCCCAACCCAAGCAATTGAAGGAGTTGACCCACTTATATGGCCCATAATGGCAGTCAGTGGTGCTGAGATAACCTTCAGGGGCGGCTGCCAGCCTTTCGCTCTTCCTTCAAACTCATTCAAAATCACTCATTCAATAAGGGACAACAAGCTTTGCTGGTTCATAGTCTTAACACCTAAGGGCTAGCTCGCTGACCTTCTGAATTAGATCTGCCAGTTGATCGGGGCAAGTATAAACTCTGGGCACCCCTCCAACGGACAAATGGACCCACTGGAAGGAACTGCCCTCCTGGACAAGGACAGCCATAAGCACGAAAGAATTTGAAAATGTCCACAGTTGTAACTCTTTCGTAGGGCAATAATGAGCAAGTAGCCATGCTCAGGGCTTTTTGAATCTCCTGCACAAGGCTTGTAGATGAGGGAAACTCAGTCTCCTAGCATTTTTGCCTTTTCAAATAATGGAAGTAATTGCCCCGTACACACGGGTAGCCAATGGCATAGCCAATTGACCTCTCCAAGAAACTTTTGAAATTCTATTAGTGAATATTATTCCTTAACGCTTAGCTGGGGTTTCAAGGGGGAGGCCTTTTCAAAACATAATTCTGTCGGGCCCGGCGGCATGGCCTAGCGGCTAAAGTCCTCACCTTGAAAGCCCCGGGATCCTATATGGGCGCTGGTTCTAATCCCGGCAGCTCCACTTCCCATCCAGCTCCCTGCTAGTGGCCTGGGAAAGCAGTTGAGGACGGCCCAAAGCTTTGGGACCCTGCACCCACGTGGGAGACCCAGAGGAGGCTCCAGGTTCCCGGCTTCGGATCGGCACGCACCGGCCCGTTGCGGCTCACTTGGGGAGTGAATCATCGAACGGAAGATCTTCCTATCTGTCTCTCCTCCTCTGTGTATATCTGGCTGTAATAAAATGAATAAATCTTTAAAAAAATAAATAAATAAACATAATTCTGTCCCTAAAATCGTAAAAAGAGGGGGATCATTTGCACATTCTCTGAGGCGACATTCATGTTAGCTCTCTCTAAAAACTCTTTTACCTTTCCCCAGACTACTTGCAATTCCTGGGTTGTACAAGCTCCCAAGGTAATATTGTCCAATCTGCAGTGGCACAGGGTTGGTGAGTAAGATCGTGAAGACTAGTCTCGGCCCAGGGCGAGTTAGGTTCATTTCTGCCACAGCTTTCTCAAGTCTCCTGCATTCCAGGGATATCACGCCACCAATGGGCGGTTCCCTTCAGGGTTAACATTAATGGGGAAGTCCTGGACTGGCTGGCGGAGCCCTGCCAGAAATCTTGTAACTGGGGCTGTGCTCTCCCAACTCCCTTTGAACTGGGGATGGATTCCTGCCCTCTGAGCTTCCCAGAAGCTCTTGTTCAGGCGCCTGAGGTGGGTCAGGGCCAGTGTTCAGGGCGTCAGTTTCGCTCTTCTGTTCCAAAGTATCACAGGCAAATAAATTTTTTTAAAAGATTTATTTATTTTATTACAAAGTCAGATATATAGAGAGGAGGAGAGTCAGATAGGAAGATCTTCCGTCTGATAATTCACTCCCCAAGTAAGCTGCAACGGCCGGTGCGTGCCGATCTGATGCCGGGAACCTGGAACCTCTTCCGGGTCTCCCACACGGGTGCAGGGTCCCAATGCATTGGGCCGTCCTCGACTGCTTTCCCAGGCCACAAGCAGGGAGCTGGTTGGGAAGTGGAGCTGCCGGGATTAGAACCGGCGCCCATATGGGATCTCGGGGCTTTCAAGGCGAGGACTTTAGCCGCTAGGCCATGCCGCCAGGCCCTCACGGGCAAATAAATTACCCAATGTTACTCACGGCACCAATCTGACCACAGTCCCTCAGACCTTGACTGCCTGAGCATCTGAGATCTCTAACTCTCGGGACGTCAGCATGTATTTTAGTGCCTTAAGTACGGGATCGTCAATTTCCCCACTGTTATTGCCCATGGCTTACGAAAGACAGCAAAGAAGAGGGTGGCACTCGGATACCCAGTCAGGTTGTCGGGCCCGGGGATCCCCTGCAGGGTTTCAGGTAATGCTGAAGTGGAAGTGCCGCCTCGGCCAGAAACCGTAGGTCCTCAGGCAGGTTTACCCCAGAGCCATACATCCATGGCCATCCCTCAAAGCAGAAGATGAGAGGATAGGAAAGAAGCCAATTGGGCACCTAACACTTCCCTTCCCTTTGACCTCTCAGGGGAATCGACGGTAGCTATGCTGTGAGAGAGGGGGGAGTTGGTCCCCATGTTCGTGTAGAGCTGTGGGGTGCCAAGGGTCACTTCCACAGGGTACTTTCCCGTTCCAGAGGAGGAATACTGTACCTCAGGTCACCTTCTTTTCTTTGAGACTCACCTGAAGAGCCACCAGTCCTCTGACAATGTGCTTCTCTTGGAAGACGTTGCCCTGGAGCTGTTTGCCAGCCCTTCCTCGCTTCTCTTTCAAAGCTGCGCAGTGAGGGGGTCAGAAGGTCCAGCCTGCATGCCCCATGTTTCTTTTCTTTGGGGGCTCACCTGAAGAAAACCACTTCTCTGGTAATGTGCTTTTCTTGGAAGTGCTCGCTGAAGCTGTTTGCCAGCCATTCCTCGTTCCTCACTCCTCTTCCAGAGCCGCACAGTGAGGAGTAAGAAGGTCCAGCCTTCATGCCCCATATTGGGCGCCATTGTGTCTTCTGCTTTCCTCTGTTTGTCAGTCTTCAGGTGTCCCTCTGCTGTTTTTTGTCCTCTCCGTTTTCTTGAAATATGCCCTCTCTGCTTCACACTGGCCAATGTCTCTGTCTGTTTTAACAAGTCCTTACCCTATTAAAATTGCTATTTATTACAATAAGAGAAACTACACAATTGTTTGGGAGAAGAAAGGCATTATTAGTTTAACTTACTGAGTAGAGTTATCAAGGACAGGCTGGAGAAGTTATTGACTTAGAGTATGGATAGAGGTCAGGTTAGAGAAAATTTTAGGACTCAGCAGCAGAGGATGCCATTGAAATGCATGTACCTGAGTGAGATAATCTAAGAAGGAAAGGTTGAGAACAGGACTGTGCATTTGTTGAAGAGGAGTAGACAGTGGGGCTTTGGAGGGTGTGGTCTTTGTAAAAGAAGAAAAATCAAAAGGATGTGATGTTCTGGAAACTGAGTGAGTAAATATTTCAACACAGAGTAAATGGCCAATGGTGTCCAACACAGCTGAGATGCTACTAAGATGAAATTGAGAATAACCCCTGGACTGGGAAACATAAATGTCAGCTTCACCATAATGCACTTATAACTCACTGGGTGGGACACAAAGATTAGTTACTCCTCACTGGAGTATTGAAGATTTCTCTGCACACCCCTCCTATAACTGTTCACCTAAACTGTTGACATATGTCTTATTATAGAGTTAGACCACCCAAAAAACAGCCAGGTTCAGAGAAACCATGCTCCAATGCTATAACTGCTAAATACTAAAACTAAAATAGGCATGAGACAGCTGAATGGCATTCTATAGCCATTTTAAGGTGTATAGAACACGGTTGAATATAAACCAAAATTGAAATGTCTATGAAGAAGTCACAGGTTGTGGTTAAGAACCTGCATTTTCCTATTAACATATTGGTTAATCAATACCATGTCAATTAATGCCATAATGTTGTAATTGGTTGGAAATATTATGTTGGGGCTTTTAATTGATTGGGATGATACTCTGCTGGCTCTACCTTCAGACCAGAGATGGTCTCACCAAGAAACCATTGAACTTACCAGAACAATAAGATGCTGGACTGTGCGCTTGGTAAATACCTCCAATGAAAGAATCTCAACTGAATTTGAACTATGGAAATGCAATAAGGTGGAGCAATCCATCATGGGTGGAGGGTTTGTGGAGGGTGGGGGGAATCCCAGTGCATATAAAAATGTGCCACATAATGCAATGTAATTAATAAAAAAATAGTATTATAGTGGATTTTAAAGGTAATTAGCATTTGGAAATATAATAGAGATAATATCTTAAGGAAAGCTGCAATATAACAAATTGGTGCAAAGTAGCATTTTCATGGAGAATTAGGAGTCAAGATGTTTAGTTTTAGGAGTTAGACAAAGTAAAGGTGTAGCTCTGAGCATCTCTTAGTTTTCTTATCCAATATCATATCACTCTGTAACTCCCCATAATTTACTCTGTCCCTTTTGAAAGTCTTTGTTATAAGCAACATGTGTACTCTGTCAATGTAGTATATGAACTTTACCCATATTTATGAGTCATATCCATGTATATTCAGTTAAGCTGGGAATAGAGTAGGTCAAGCACCAACCACAGATACATTAGTTTCTGCTGCTTTATGATGAATTTGTCATGGAATAGGTTTTGGTTTCCCTGACACCTTTCCCAGGGTTTACTAAACTAGAATAATCACTTCTGATCTTAACAATGTGGATATTTACTCCTTCCCAGATCCATGGATCAAATTTCTTTAGGCATACATGAAACTGAGGGTTGGGACAACAGGCTAATTCTCTGTCTTGCAGTGCTGACATCCCATATGGACTCTGGTTCTAGTCCAGGCTGCCCCATTTCCCTTCTAGCTCCCTGTTTATGACCTGGGAAAGCAGTGGAGGATGGCCCACAACCTTGGGCCCCTCCCCTGTGTGACAGACCCAGAAGAAATTCCTGGCTGCTGGCCTCAGATTAGCTTAGCTCTGACCATTGCAGCCATTTGGGGAGTGAATCAGTAGATAGAAGATCTTTCTCTCTGTATCTCCTTCTCTTTGTAAATATGCCTTCAAAAAAAAATAAAGATTTTTTAAAAATTCAAAAAAACCTTACACAAAATTGAAAACTATTGCTGGTTCCTAGCATCTTCTTTGCTCATTCTTCTTACTTTTTTGCGTTGCACCTAAACTCCTAAAACCTGCCACTGGGCATTTCTGACTATGGAAGACATACGGTCAACATTGAAACATTAGTATTCATTCCTTGGCTGTAAGATCCTTGATAGCTGCAAAAGCTATGTCATCCCTGGCCTCTCAGTCTTGCAGCACAGAGGATCAGGCAACAGTATGGAACCCATGTGAACTGCTTTGCAAGCAAGCCACACAAAATCATTGTGTCTAGGTGGTCAGGCAAAGATATTAAAAATATGGGAAAATGAGTTAAAGCCATTTACACTTTTAGTTTGTAAATAAAAAGATGGCATAGTAAGGTCATGTAAGTTATTTCTAATGGAAGGTACAAATATTTGAAAAAGCAAGAATTTTTTTTTCAAAAGCAGAGCTAAAGTCAGCTAAGGAAGGTACTATTTCAAGTCACAGAGAAAGATGCCACATACAAATGATATTAGGTATACAAAAACTAAAACAACATTTTTTTTAAAAAAGCTACAAATCCCAGATATTGCTAAAGGCTGGGCAAAAAGATTGTAAAACTTTTACCAATATCTGATTCTTGACTGTTAACTTGTCATTTACTCCAACTTATTTTTAAAAATAAAAGATAATGAAAAATGTATGTTAAACATGGTTCTAAGCCAGAGGTATCCACTTGGCAATTCATACCACTTGCCTTTGTCTTCCTGCCTGCATGAAGGAATTGAAAAGAATCAAACACAAGGCTCCATTCGTGGTGCCACAAAACTGTTCACCTCACTCCTATCTGATGCCAAACACTTCTGAAGCCCCATTTCTATTTAATGAATTCCTTCTTTTCACCTGCTGTCCTCTGGTCTCTGAATACTGGTTCTTTCACTTGGAAGACCTGTATCAAATGCACAGGCTATTAATCAGAAATAGAAGGGCCTGGCAGCATGGCCTAGTGGCTAAACTCCTCGCCTTGAACGTGCCCCAGGATCCCATATGGGCGCCGGTTCTTATCCTGGCAGCTCCACTTCCCATCCAGCTCCCTGATTGTGGCCTGGGAAAGCAGTCGAGGACGGCCCAATGCTTTGGGACCCTGCACCTGCGTGGGAGACCCGGAGGAGGTTCCTGGTTCCCGGCTTCGGATCGGCGTGCACCGGCCGTTGCGGCTCACTTGGGGAGTGAATCTTCAGACAGAAGATCTTCCTCTCCTCTCTCCTCCTTTCTGTATATCTGACTTTATAATAAAATAAATAAATCCTTAAAAAAAAAAAATAGAAATCCCAGTGAAAAACTTGGCTTGCTACTTGATCTACTGCCTGTGGAAGAATAAGGACCCTGTCAACTTTTAGAATATTTTTTCTGCTCCATGAAATTCCACGTTGAGTTTGCAACTCCTTCGGATGTCTGAGAGAGATATGAAGATACTGGCCATGTTTTCAGCCCCATATATGGTCCATGATAACCCAGTAACCTTTGTTCTGTATCACATGATTACCTCATCTCATATCTTGTGACCACATCTAAGTAGAATCAAGTAAGGCTATAGCTGAAGAACAACTGGTGCATAGGCTAGCACACGTGCTGCGCCGCAGTATGGAATGAAATGCTTAACCATAACTGAGGGAGGAGTTAACTCATCAAAGACTGAACCTAATGAAAATGTAGATATAAAAAAACTGTCTCACAAGAGACAAGTCCTTTCTGTCATCCAGTTTCTGAAGAGGACTCTCTTTGTGTTCTGGGAAGTACCAACTTATCTATCAAATTTTCTGTGGGAACAAAATGGAAAATATCCACATACAGGAGACTTACATTGAAAAAGTACGTATCCTATTTACAAGAGCAGCTTGATATTTTAGTAGAGCCATGACTTAAAAAATGATATTAAAGTCATTTAGTATAGAATTAAAATAACATATACTTTAATATTAATGTTTTGAAGAAATGTAACTTTATTCGTATAATTTAAAATGGGAAATGAAAACTGGAGACAAAATTGTCCAAAATGAACCTGGTTGAAAGAATTTATGTGATGTCACTAAAATCCACATTGTTCAAATTTTGGAAAGTATTCTGCTTCTTATTTTCAAAAGAACCCTCTGATGAGAGCCTGAAATTAATAAGGGTGGCCTCAAGAACGAGGATGAAGACAACTTGAACTGCTGCCTTCAGTCATCCTGGAAAAAGATAAATTCTGAAGCAGTAAGCAAGGACTTTGTAGGAAAAACACAGACAACTTCCACTCTCCTGGCCTTATAACTTGAGAAATAGGCAATGGAGAGGAGAAACTGGGCTCAAGGGTAGTCTCGCGAGAACCAGATTGACCCAGGCATGGGATAGGGTAAGGCATAGCTTTCCAAATACCATATTAAGGCAGACTGGGATGGCACCCTAGTGAGATGAGCAACGAACCTCGGGTAAAACCTTCAAGGAGACACTCCCCCAGGATTAGACAAGTACAAGGTTGGCACCATAGACTGAACACCTTACGAAACTGCACTGGTAGCTTGCTTGCTTCATCCTAAATCTGGTTCTCTGGCACATTCCAGATGATTGGGGAATACGCTTAGCAAATAGATTCTCTCACAGCTGTCTGTGTTGCAAAGAACTGACAAGATTCAGCAAGTTTGAGATGGCAGGAGAGACTCAGAAGTCTAAAGTAGAGGTTTGCGGCACCGAGGAACTTCAGAACACACAATCCCCAAATATGCCATTTTGGCAAATTGATTGTTTTGAGCTGAGGGTGCTCGAGGAACAGCAGCTATAGGAAAGACTCGGACAGAGGTTGTGAAGTTTATCACAAACAAAATCTGCCTTCCTTAGACCCTGAAAAGAAAATTTTTATCAACAGAGATTAGGAGTTAAGGCTAATGTAGGTCTGTGCAAGAAGTCTACCAAAATAACTCCTATCTTCCAATAGATTCCCCCATGTGTTTCCTGGTCACTTTGTCACAATTTACTGTCTCTAAAAGCTTAAACTATTTCTTATCATTTCTCCACAAATTAATCTCTCTTTATGAGAAAAAAATATATATATACAGAGATCATTTTTGCTATGAAAGCTCCTGTATGAATGTGAAAGTTTTTAATTAAATGTTTACAGGTGCCTAAAGCAAAAATATTAAGAGTCTTCAATAAAGGAACCTCTTTTTGGGAACATATAAGGATGCAATATGATCACACATATGCAAGCTGCAATCTGTCCAAACCATAAAGGAAAAGCTGAGAGCTTTATTAAGATAGAGAAATGTGTACAAATACTTATGTAAGTACTCTTGGTGTTGCCCATTGTTTATTAGCAAGTGACAGCAGGTCCTATACAAAACTGGTCTTAAAGGTCATGGTTCGCAGGCCTCACAGACAGTTCCTAAGCAGAGAAATACAGTCTTCAAGGTAAGGCAGGCTTTTCCCAATCTACAATTAGGTTGAATGAATTCTTTACATTTTAATATTTATTTATTTTAGTTATTTGCTAGGAGAAGAGACAGCGAGAGCTCTCCCATCAGGTGATTTACTTCCCAAATGCCCAAAACAACCAGAGTTTGGTTATGACAAGGCAGAAGGTCAGTCCAGATTTCCCACATGGATAGCACAGATCCAATTCCATGGGCCATCACCTGCTACCTCAAAGGTACACATTACAGGAAGCTGGAATTGAGAGTGGATTTGGGACTTGAACCCAGGCATTCAAAATGGGATGATGCAGTTATTCCAAATAGCATCCACTGCCCCAAGTAAGTTTGCTCTCTTGGGTCAGTCTAGTGGAGCAGTTGCCAGACCAGTCATGTGTGACTTTACTATTTCTGTCCCTATCTCCTTGGTCATGTTTTGGATGGATATAACAAGAATGATTTTATATACAGACTCAATTTCTGTATAGTTTTCTGTTAATCTGTTCTATATGAATCTGTCAGCTTAGCCACAAAACGTAAGAGAGTGGAGGAAAGGCTTACCTCCCATACAGGGTCATGAGTGTGTTAATAACTCGAAGTTTCATTATCCAGAAACAGTTACTTAGAGTAAAAACCCAGAGTGTCAAGTCAGTTGCACAATGGAGCAGCCAGCAGGAGAGATGCAATTGAGATGAGCAGGTTTGCGGTGGATTCCGCACAAATTTGAGGGCAGAGAAGGAGAAAAGATGAATGCTGGGAAGCTAACCTACAAACAGCTCGATGCCAAGCAACACGGCATTTTGTTCTTCTCCAAGTCCCCACAGGCATTCTTGCATGTTTGTGACTCTTGTCTTTCAGTTCTCTTGAGCATTCTTATTCCAATTAGCTCATAACTGTTACCTGATTGATTTTGTTTTTTAAACCAAAACAGTGAAGGTTATGGAGGCTGCTTTATTTTCCTTCTTATATGTCCCATACAAATGACTAAAACCTTAAAAAAAAAAGTCTCCAATCTGGTTCTCCCAGTGGTGTTTGGTTCTGCTGGACACTGTCAGCTTTCTCTTGGATTATTTTCCACATGAGATGGGAAGGAGTCTTAATGTTACAATTCTTTTTTTTTTTTTTTCTCTCTCTCTCTCAGCTAATGATTTAGGCACTAGGGTTGAGAGAAGCAGTACAGAGGGCAAGACAATGACCCTTACTATCCCTCATTCCCTCTTTTTTATTTTACTGAGACTGAATTTACATATCATAAAAGCCATCCCAAGAAACTGTTCTGTGGTTGCTAGTGTACTTATAAACATGAGTAACCATCACCACTATATAATTTCAGTACATCTCTGGGCAGCCATTAATCTGTCTCTGTGGACTTGCTTATTCCAAACATTCAGATAAATGGAATCATATACTACGTGACTTCTACATCTGGCTACTTCTACATAGCCTAATGTTCTTTTTTTTTTTTTTTAAGATTTATTTATTTTTATTACAAAGTTAGATATACAGAGAGGAGGAGAGACAGAGAGGAAGATCTTCCATCCGATGATGATTCACTCCCCAAGTGGCTGCAATGGCCAGTGCTGTGCCGATCCGAAGCTGGGGACCTCTTCCAGGTCTCCCATGTGAGTGCAGGGTCTCAATTCTTTGGGCCATCCCTGACCGCCCTCCCAGGCCACAAGCAGGGAGCTGGATGGGAAGCGGGGCCACCGGAATTAGAACTGGCGCCCACACGGGATCCTGGGATGCGTTCAAGGCGAGGACCTTAGTCACTAGGCCACGCCACCAGGTCCCCTAATGTTCTTTTGAGATTCATTCATGTTATAGCATGTATCAATAGTGTATTTTCTTTTTTGACCAGATAATGTTCAATTGTATCAATGTAACAAACTGTATTCAATCTAATCATCAATATTTGAGCTGTTTCTACTCCTTGGCTATTACCAACAGTGATACTATGAACGTCATGGACAAATTTTTATGTGGATATACATTTTAAAATTAGGAGATATTTTCATAAGAATGTAATTGCCAGTTCATAGAGTAATTCTGGTTTTTAAAAACATTTTAAATCTACTTACTTGAAAAGTAGAGAAATGACAGAGGTGAAGAAACTGATCTTTCCCCAAAGACCCACAATAACCAGGGCTGGACTGCTGAAGACCAGGAGCCAGAATCTCCAAGGGTCCAAGTACTTGGGCCATGTTCCTTTCCGTCTCCAGGCTCATCAGCAGGAAGCTGGATTGGAAGTGCAGTAGTTGGGACTCTAACTGGCAATACCAAAGTGGGATGCTAACACTGCAAACATCAGTGCCACTATGTCAGCCTCTAGGTTAACATCTTGAAAAACCATTTTCCACGGTGGCTGTACCATTTTACATTTCCAACAGCAGTGCATGAGCACTCCACTCTTGCTCAATACCTTTCAATCATTTTTATTTTAACCATTCTATTGGGTATAAAGTTGTAGTTCATTGTGCTTTAATTTTCATTTCTCTGATGGCTAACAGTGTTGAGCATCTTATCACTCACTGGAGAAATTTCTCCTCAAATCTTTGATCCTTGTTATAATTGAGGTGCTTTTCTATTGCTTAGTTGGGTGTGTCCTTTATTAATCTCAACATCAGTCTCATCTGATACATGACATGTAAATTGTCTTCCATGCTGTGGCTTGTTATTTCTTCTTGAAACTAGAGTACAAATACTTTTTTTTAAAGATTTATTTATTTTTGTTGCAAAGTAAGATATACAGAGAGGAGGAGAAACAGAGAGGCAGATCTTCTGTCCACTGATTCACTCCCTTAGTGACCTCAACAGCTTGAACTGAGCCAATCTGAAACCAGGATTCAGGAGCTTCTTCCAGGTCTTCTGAGTGGGTATAGGGTCCCAAGGCTTTTGGACCATCCTCGACTGATCTCCCAAGCCAAAACCAAGAATCTGGATGAGAAATGGAGCCACCAAGATTGGAATGGACCCACTCCCAGATCCAGATCTCATATATGCCAGTTGGTGTAGACCAGTGTCTGGCATAGTCTGCCTTTCCATTTTGGCCTTATATGAGCTGGTAAACATTTCAGCCTGGCTCACCTCACATCCTGCTTTAGGATGCAAATTCAGGTGCTGCTGACTTGACCTGCCCAGACTGTTGTCAGTTTCTTTACCCGTGAGTGATGGCCGGTTCCATGGTCATACCTAACTCAGCCCATCACCACCCCAACTCTTGAGCTAACCAGCAGGACTTGTATTTCCACAGGGTTGGGCCCACACTTCCCCCACAGAGTTTACCCCTGGTCCGAGTTCTCTCACGTGCTGGTTAGTGTATTGACCTGCCAAGTTTGACCAGTCCACTGTTCCACCACCCAGTCAGGTATTGGTACCTAGCCCTGCCAGACAGGCCCCCTGCCATAGCTTTGGTGTGGAATGGTGTGTGGCAGTCAGTGATGCTCTATGCTAACAGCCCATCTCAGGATTGCTAATTGGACTGATGATGAATCAGTCTGGCCCTAATAGATCTTATGGATTCTCCCTTCCAAACCATCAGGTCACAGTTCCCATGCTTGCCCGAAAGTTTCATAACCCTCTTGCTGGGAGCCACCTAAAATTCATCTCTCACCTACACTAACACTACCCTTATTCATGGGTGTCCATAGACAGCTATTACATATCCTAAAAACCCCAGAGTTCGCCACCGGGCAGTCAGCAGGCACAGCCTGGCACCACTTGGTGCACTGGTTGCCCAAAGCCAAGGACTTGGTCCTTGTCCTGCCGCAAGATGTTAGCAGGACTTTAACAAGGGTTTAGCTAGGGCTTTAATCCAGTTCCCAAGTTTCCCTCATGGTACTTACCCTGAGGGAAGAACTCTCTTGGGCCTGGAGAAAGCCAAAGACTCGGTCACTGCCTTTTGGCAGTGGCTTTGGCCTGAGTTCCCAGCATTGGGTCCGGCCCAGCAGGGGCACCCCCCCACAGCTGCCACACTGTCAGGATCTGCTTTTGCCTCCAACCCCAAGGCCTAAACCCCTTATGCCAGTAATTTTGGAAGTTGAGATTAAAATGGCATATAGAAAAATAGAACATTCATGAAAGTAGCAGTCATAAACAAGTCTTGGTAAGGATGTAGAAAAACTGGAGCCCTCACCCACTGCTGTTGAGAATGGAAGGTGGCACAGCTGTGTAGAGAAACAGGCAGTTCCTCCAAGGATAACAGAGAGGTGCCATGTAACCCAGCTGTACCACACTCACAAACATATTTTTCATATAGCCCAATTTATTCACCAAACTACAGATAGTTACAACTCAGGTACTTAGCTCAAAATTTTACTACTATGAGACATGGGTTGGCAAACTAAAGCTGGGAATTGAATTTGCCCACACTTGCTTTTGAAAAGAGAGTTAACTTAGAACACAGCTGTACCCATTTGTTTACGTATTGTATTGACCAAAAAGATTTACCCTTGATCTTTATCAGAAAAAAAATTGCTGACTTTGTCATAGAAGAAAGGGGGTCATGATGTTCCACAACACAAACAACTCAGGATCCATGCAGTGTGTTTCACTAGTGGTAAAGCTGTTTCAGTGAACACACAAAAACAAATTCCCATACAACAACTCACAGCTCCATGGTGAGAGGATAGAAATGATTCCCGAAATGAATGTTGCCCTCTGGCTTGCAGCCTCTGTGTGCAAGCTGACTCACCAATCCACGTAGCTTTCCGTCTCAGGAGGACTATAATTTTAGTTTTGTTTCCCTGTCCTTATCTAGACCTTGGTCTGGGCTACTCTGGTCTATAAGGCATCTTTCAGTGTTTTTGTGTCACTATCAAATCGTGGGTATAATTAGATACATGGGAAAGAGAACTATCTCAACCATAGTGCAACAAAGAAGTTCAGGGTACATCCTTCACTAATAGAACCACCAAACCTCCTTTCTATCCACACGTACTATTATGTTTCTTAAGAATTCAAACATGCCCTGGCTAAATCCTTACCTTGCACGCACCAGGATCTCGTATGCACACTGGTTCTAATCGCAGTGGTCCCATTTCCCATCCAGCTCACTGCTTATGGCTTGGGAAAGCAGTCAAGGATGGCCCAAAGTTTGGGACTATGAACCCACGTGGGAGACCCAGAAGAGGCTCTGGGCTTCTGTCTTCAGATCGGCACAGTTCTGGCTGCTACAGCTGCTTGGGAAGTGAACCAACAGATGAAAGAGCTCCCTCTCTGTCTCCTTTTTGTCTCTGCTCTTCTCTGTATATCTGACTTTCTAGTAAAAATAAAATAAATCTTTTTAAAAAAAAAAAAAAGAATTCAAACAACCCTGGGTCTTTTTTAAAAATTCTGATTATTTACCCGTTAACGTAATATGTATGAAGTAATTATGTGCCTGGAGCTGGGTATAAAAGTAAACAAAATCCCCAGTGGTTTATGCATTGGGAGCCTATGGTGATGATGAGTAGTGAGACCTTTATGCTATGGGTCATTAAAAGCACTGCCTTTGGAAGGGATTGATGTAGTCATAGAATATTGGTCAGTTCTCACAAAAAGGTTTTCATAAAAGAGCATGGTTGATTTTCCATACTTTCCCTGGTTTCCTGTTTTCACCACGGGGTCTAGCCTTTCTGCTCTGTCAGACGTACTACCACCATGATTCCATCTGTCATGAAATTACACAGGCAACGGGACTTCAGCAGAGGCTGAGCCATCCAATCTTTGAATTTCAAATAAGCCTCTTTCTTTCAGCCTTAGTGTGTTGTTACAGTAATAGGAAGCAGATAAATACACCAACCAAATGGCATAAGAAAAGTGAAATTTTAGGCTTCAGTTATGTCTATTCCTTGTTCTAGTTAAATGTAATTAGGGTACATTTTTCAACAAGAATGGCAACTTTTTTTTAAAGCTGTATTTATTTGTTTGAAGGTCAAAGTTACAAAGAGGGAAAACTTTCATCTACTAGTTCACTCCTAGATGGCCATAATGTTGAGGCCTGGGCCAGGAAGAAGCCAGCAGTTTCTTCTGAGTCTCCTACCTGGGTATCAGGGTTCCAAATATTTGGTCCATCTTCCACTGCTTTCCCCAGGCCATTAGCAGAGAAATAGATCAGAAACAAAGCAGTTGGGACACAAATCAGTGTCCCTTTGGGATTCTGAGTAGCAGCCAGTGGTTTTGCTAGATAGTCAGTTAGAACTTAGCCTCATGTGTAAGAGGGCCCCAAGAAAATCAAAGCATGCGCAGAAGCTGGGAGGCCTATTTTGGAAGCAGCCCAGTGTTTTACACTAGTCTTCCCCCTGTCCAGATAATTTTACAGGTGGTCTCAGCCTTCCCATCAAGGAAAGTTCTCCAGGAGAATCCTCCCTAGTGAGCTCCAAATTGGTTTCCGAGCATGATAACACTGGCCAACGAAACCTTTATAGCCTTCCTCCAAGGAAGGCATCCTAGGGAAATCTCCTCTGCCCAGTGCCAGGTGGACTATCCAGTAGTAAAACCTTGATAGCAATTTTACCGAATTTACTCTTGGGAAACTCTTGCCCTAGAGAAGAGGGAGAATGGGAAAGAAAAATGGCAGAAGAATTGGATCCCATTCCCTTATAAGCCTCAGTCTGTGTGCAGACTGCACATTCACCTCTCAGCATCTTGCTGAGCCGCTGGCCTGGCCCATCAAGTGTGCTCTCTCTATTAAGTCATGTCATCTTGCTTTCCTCAGGCTGAGTGGGCACACTGCTCAGATGCTTTCTGGAAGGGCGTCCATGCTTTTTGAGGATGCCTTACCCTGTTAAACTTTGTTACCTTGCTTACCGCTCCTTCCTGTTTCACATCTGAATTCTTTCTTGTATGAAGACAAGAACGTGTTCCACCCATCTCCACTAACAGCTTTACCTACTACACCAGAATATGTGTCTTGAGCACATAATATACCCCCCCCAACACTTTCTCAGGAGATATGATAGTGCTGAAATCACAGACTGCCTTACACCAGGCTGCCTGAGTCTGCAGCCTACCTCTGCCCCTCACCCAGAGAACCTTGACCACATTATTTGTAGTTTCTGCTCCTTAAGGTCATCCTCTTTAGAATTGGAATAATAGTAATTTTTACTTCTCAGAGTTGTTTTGAAAATTAAATAAACTTATCTGTATGTGTTTCAGATGGTTCTTGGCTGTCACAGTAGTAGGATTTTAATCTACACAAGTGACTGAATGATGAGGAGAGGGTAATACCATTGAGAGAAGATTTTAATGACTTATATTTTCCCGAGGGAGGGGACCCGCCATGCTATGTAGGCCATGTGAGGACACATCAGTGTCAGTCAGGAGGAGTGGGAAGGACTGAGGGGGAAGTCTGGCCCAGTCTTTATTGTTTTCAAAGGAAGATTGTTAAACACTGGCTAGTTAGAATAGTGCTAGTGGGCTTTGAGTACAGGTATTGCTTTTAACTGTGTTGTACCTGACCCCAGGTGATTTCTGGCAAAAGAAATATTGGCTTAATGTCTAAGTTAGAAGAAGGACGTGGTTGGGACACAGGACTTGGAATTGTTTGCTTTGTGTGTGAAAGGTCTGCTCTGACACCAGTGGGTATTGTCTCTAAGAATCAGATAATCATGAGAGGGACAGTCTCTTCTTGGCTACCTAGGCCTCCTAAGTGTCAAAATATCATACAATTTAAAATCATGACTCATGTACTTCCTCATGGAAAGTACTTACGGGAGATGCTGAACTTTGATAGACACATGAACAGTTTAGATGAGGCTTGGTGTAAAGGACTGAGTTGCTTCACAGTTAGCAGGGAACATGTAAAGGCTTAAAAGGAAAAACAAAAACAAAAACAAAAAACTCCTGCCCAGAAATTTTTTATTGCTTTCTGCTGCTCTGGTTCTAGAGAGTTCTTTCTCAACCCTGGCTTCAGATATTTATCTTGTTGGCATAGTGAGCATTGTTTTGAGGTAAGAATTCTAGTTCATTGTGCCTACCTACCTTTTGTTTTTCATGGAAACAAACCAAGTGGTATCTTTACTTTGATCATGGAAATGAAACCTTTATAACAAGATCAGCAGCCTTTAACTGAAATAATACTAAAATATATTTTTTTCCAAAAATATCTGCAGGACTTCATGGCAATTGGTTACATCAAATGGTAATGAAGTGGGAAAGAGTCCATATGTGAGGGAATTTTGTTTGATAGCTGAGTAGATTTGCCCTATACACAGGAAGAGACATGATCCTGAATGAGAATACAAGGTCACTATAGGAATTTTTAGTGAAATCTGTGAGCTAAGGCTAGAGTAGCCTACGCATGTCCCTGAGGTGTGGGAGAAAGAAAGGGCACTAGAAGAAAGAGACCAGGTGATCAGAATTAAAAGATCCAGGTGGATTACTCTCAGAGAAGCTGTTCAGGACAGAGATCATGATTTCAGGAGTAAGCAGTTACGTTTAATGAAGTGTAGAGATTACACGAAACAAAGAAAAATAGATCATTGGATGTGGTAACACAGGAGTCGTTGGCAGGATGTCTGTAATGAGATAAAGGAACCATGTTTCCATAACTAAAGAAATATTTTACCTGAATCAAATGGAAATGACTAGTGTAGATCACTCACATAGGTTTACAGTTCAGAGATGTGCTCACATGCAAGTTTTCATTATAGCCTTTCTACTTTAAAAATGCTCCAATTTAATGCATTTAACCCTTAATTCATTTGAAAATATGTTCTGTGCTAATGTGAGATTTCTTCAAATTTATTTTATAATTAATGCCAAAATTGTTTAGAAAGAGCATGATGTTATTTTATTCTACAGTCTTGTGCTTGAGGAGATAATTTTTTTAAATGTAGACTTTCAAGAAATTAGACATTTCTGTTACAACTCTCAGTTGCTGTCCTCTTAACGGCAGTATCATAGAATTTCATAGTTCAAATGGACAATAGTAAATATATACAATCTTTTTTTTTTTTTAAAGATTTATTATTATTGGAAAGCCGGATATACAGAGAGGAGGAGAGACAGAGAGGAAGATCTTCCGTCCGATGTTTCACTCCCCAAGTGAGCCACAACGGGCCGGTGCGCGCCGATCCGAAGCCGGGAACCAGGAACCTCTTCCAGGTCTCCCACGCGGGTGCAGGGTCCCACTGCACTGGGCCGTCCTTGACTGCTTTCCCAGGCCACTAGCAGGGAGCTGGATGGGAAGTGGAGCTGCCGGGATTAGAACCAGCACCCATATGGGATCCCCGGGCTTTCAAGGCGAGGACTTTAGCCACTAGGCCACGCCGCTGGGCCCTGTTTTGTTTTGTTTTGTTTTTAGGGGGCAGGGGGCTCCAGAGCAACACTGATGGTCATTGCAAGAGAGGGTGGGGATCCAAAGTTGGGACTAAGTAAGGACCAGAGAAAGCTCCTCTCCCTAGTCCCGAAGGCAGTTTACTGTTCTTCTGTATCTGCAGACCACTCAGGGCTCCTGGCTGTTGTTCCGATGACCTTGGATCCTGTGAGGAAGGATTTGGGCTTCTTCCACCTCATGTGGTAGATCCAAACGGGGTGGATGGACTCAGAGTTCTCGGCCTCTGAAGGCACTGCAATTCCCCATGGTCTCCTTGACAGTTTGGATTAGACCTTGGTGCCTGTACTGATAGTCCTTGATGATGGTCCAGGAGTCTCCAGAGTTGGGATACAAGCCTCCTAAGGTGCTGTCTTTAATCTTAACTGACATCTTCATAGAAATCAGCAAGCAGTTCTAAAATTCATATGGCAATTCAAGGTACGTAGAATAGACAATCAAAATAATATTTAGAAAGAATAAATCTAGAAATTCAAACATCCCAATTTCACAGCTTACTGCAAACCTAGAATAAAAAATAGTATGTGATAAATAGTGTTGTAGCTATAGGTCTGCAGACTAATGGAGTAGAATCGAGAGTCCAGAAATAAAACTTCACATTGCATGCCCAGTAGATTTCTCAGTAAGAGCAGTAACATAATTCAAGTGATAAACAATAGTCTTTATAGCAAATGAGAAAATTGTCCTGGACCCCTACCGCACCCAAATGCAATAATCAATAGAGAATTAAAATCTAAGTTTTTATATATTAAAATAATAAAACTGGATACACAAACAGGTAGAATAAGGTAAATTTGACTTCATTAGAACTAGAAATGATTGAACTTTAAAGCTCACCATTGAGAAAGTGAAAAGACAGTGACATAATGGGTGAAAATATTTGAAAATCATCTTAATATAAGACTGGCATCTAGACATATAAAGAGCATTTTCAAAATCAACCAAACAGGAGAAAAAAGCCAACAATTCAGGCTAGTAGACTCCAGGACCTTTCTAGATATTCCAGGCAGATACGCTCCCTCCTTGCTGTCTAGCAATGTGGCTTGGGGCCTGAGATGCAGATATGACCAGGAGCAGGAGCAGTAGCAGCACGTGCTTCTGGAAACAGGGAGTTCATTTATGGTTGAATTCCACACACAAGGGCAACAGGGAATATAATACCTAACTTCCCCTGAAAACTCTGGATGGGTGAGTTGGGGAAAAGAAAGATTCTTCTCTAAAAGATTAAGCGTATGCCATTGGCTTCTCTGACAGCTCTCTGTAGCATGTGCTTTCTGTGTCCCAGGCTGCATGCTCTTGGTTTAGCTTGGATTTCAGTAGCCGCTGTGGCGGACAGTTAATGTACCCCAGCTCTCCCACCTCTAGCTCTCGCCGTGCATTGATGTCCAGCGCGGAGCTTTTCTTGAACTTGAGGGAGATCTGCTATTACTCCTGTAGGGAAGCCAAGAAACAAGTTCCAGTGCAGGAGGTGGGTACAGAGTCTGTGAAAATGCCTCAAATGCTTATCCTTCAGAAGGACAATTTTAAGGCACTTGTTTTTTTTGATTCTTCAGAGGGTATCAAGAGAACTAAATCCCAACTGCGCATGTCATAACTAGCTTAATGAAAATTCATCCTTTATCAACAACTTCTGTTTGTCTTATCCTCTTTATTGTCTCACTTCCTTGCATTATCTCTTGTGTCCAAGGTCTTGTCTCAGACTTTACTTTGTGGAAAACGTAAAGCTAATATGTAATAGATACATGCCCTCTTTCTAAGAAAGGCAAAAATTAACTTGAGGTAGTCAGTTAACAAAATCAACTTTCCTTTCTTTCTGTTTTTTTAATTATTAATGCATTTATTTATTTTATGATATAGTTGCAAAAGTTCTGGGATTTCCCCTTCCCTCTGCCCCCACTGATTTTCCCTAGTTTATTACAATAATATAGTCCTTAAAAAAATAGTCACACGTCTGTCTTTCTGCTCTTAAAGTGTATCCCGGCATTGTAGGATGGGAAATGGCAGACTCTAGCATCCTATTGTGAACATGTTTTTACTGATTTCATTGGGAATCCATCTTTGTTTTAGAAGTACTTACTGCATTGCATCTCCACATCTTAATATCATACTCTATTATACATTTCCTCTAGATGGAAATATGTACATGCATCTTTACTTTTATAGCTATTGTGTGAAGGTTGCCTTATATCAGAGAGAACATATGATATTTGTTCTTTGGGGATTGATTTAACCAGATTAATTTTCACACAGATTGTGTGTAATGTACTAAAGCAGTCATTGAATACTCTGGAGGTATGACTTGTGTGTGAAGGCTGGCTGTGCCCTTCTGTTGGTAAAGTACTAACAAAAAGATTGAAGCAGCTTGCTTCAAGAGTGTTCATCCCTTCAGGGCTTTCTGTCATTACAACAGCTTGTCATCATCAACAAGCCAGCTTCTCCTTTATCTTTTTTTTCCCCTGTCAAATTAAATCACATGCTAAGTTTGATATAAGCATTTCCATATGGCTTCCTTCTTTGTCTTAGTGTTGTTTTTTTTTTTAAGATTTATTTATTTTTGGATCCTGGCACAGTGGCCTAGCAGCTAGGGGCCTCATCTTGAAAGCACCAGGATCCCATATAGGCGCCGGTTCTAATCCCAGCAGTTCCACTTCCCATCCAGCTCCCTGCTTGTGGCCTGGGAAAGCAGTTGAGGACGGCCCGGGGCCTTGGGATCCTCCACCTGCGTGGGAGACCCAGAGGAAGTTCCTGGCTCCTGGCTTCAGATCAGCGCAGCACCGGCCTTTGCAGTCACTTGGGGAATGAATTATCGGATGGAAAATTTTCCTCTCTGTCTCTCCTCCTCTCTGTATATCTGCCTTTCCAATAAAAATACATAAATCTAAAGATTTATGTATTTATTTTGGAAAGGCAAATTTACAAAGAGGAGAGAGAAAGACCTTTCTTCCAGTGCTTTCCCTGGCCACAGACAGGGAGCTGGATAGGAAGTGAGGCAGCTGGGACACGAACTGGCAGCCATATGGGTTCCCAGCGCATGCAAGGTGAGGATTTTAGTCACTACGCTACTGCACGAGGCCCTTTTCTTAGGGTTTTATCAGGACTCTGGAACTTATTCAGATCTTGGATGGAGAGAGGAGGAAACTCTGCCATCCAGTTTGTTGTGGTCACTGCCAGGGAAATTCTCAGCGATGAGCCTCATTCCATTCATGAGTTCTGCTGTGGGACTGTACCTCATGACATCTCATCATGGAGGGTCCATGGATCAGCTGCAGAGCCCTTTGCTACTGATCTCTAAACCACAGCTCTGCCTTGATGCAACAGCCTTTCTTTATTGGCTCAATGCACTGCATTAAAGTTTTTCTGATTTCTACTACTCCTTCCCAACTTCTCCAGGGTCTTCTTACACGTTTTCCTCACTGAACTCTTATAAGGATCAGTTTTCTGTTCTCTAACACTTGAAAGCTACTCTGTCCAACAACTCCATCTGGCTCTAATATGTGAATGGCAGCACCCAAGCACTAGGGCAGTCAACCTTCTCCTCCTCTCAGACACATGAGCAGGAATCTGAATTAGAAGCACAGAGTAGCTGGAACTGGAAACAGACAATTCAGTATAGGCTGCAGGCCTCCAAAGTGGCTGCTTAATCTACTGCATCACAGTGCCAGCCTAGGAGCATTCTTTTTGAGATAGGATAGTGTCTTCCCTATTTGCTTTCCTTTGCTCCTAGCAGGAAGAAAGTGGGAAAGAATGAAACATATCAGTGGCATTGGTAGTATAGGAAAGGAGCTGGGGTGATTCAGAGGAGGCAAAGGAGAAAGGAGAGAATTGCAATATCCTACCACATGGGCACATCATGTAACAAAATAAAGGAAGTGACATACAGAAAGTCACAGTGAGGCAGTGATAATTTCTGGCTTACTTGAACATCGTTTGAATCATATGCGATTGGCGGAGATCAGCTGCTTGGTAGAAGAACAGGTTACAGTCTGTACATCAGGTTAGGTTATAGTTGACTATATGCAGGGAAGCCTTAAGGCTAAACTCAAAATATGTATGGAAGCATCTTTGGGTTAAAATTAACTTAGTTTAACAGTGTTCGCTGTCACAAAGAAGAAAATTACACATAAGAAAAGTGAATATACGGGCCCGGCGGCGTGGCCTAGCGGCTAAAGTCCTCACCTTGAACGCCCCGGGATCCCATATGGGCGCCGGTTCTGATCCCGGCAGCTCCACTTCCCATCCAGCTCCCTGCTTGTGGCCTGGGAAAGCAGTTGAGGACGGCCCAATGCTTTGGGACCCTGCATCTGCATGGGGAACCTGGAAGAGGTTCCAGGTTCCCAGCTTCGGATAGGCGCGCATCGGCCCATTGCGGCTCACTTGGGGAGTGAATCATTGGACAGAAGATCTTCCTCTCTGTCTTTCCTCCTGTGTGTATATCTGGCTGTAATAAAATGAATACATCTTTTTTTTAAAAAAAAGAAAAGTGAATATACAATTATAACCGCTCCCTGGTATTAGTCACACTAGTTACATATAGAGGTTGTACACAGATGCAACAAGATTTTTGTGGGATGAAAAGGGGATGGGCCCCAACAAAATACACTTTGATCACTTGCTTTCCTGAACAAATGGTTAAACAAATAAATAAGGCTTACTGTGATTTTAGTGAAAACTCTGAAGTATCTCAGTGTCTCACCCAGCCTGGGTTCCTCCAAAGACCCCTAAGAATTGGGTGGATCTCTGAGGTTTATTAAGTTGTTTCTAAGCAGACATAGACAGGAGGAAGTGGAACATTGTCCCCACCTAGCCCTCAGTCCTCCTAATCTGCTAGATTTTAAGAACTGAAACTTCAAGCTCATCTCACAACATTATTCCAGAATAACTGCCACCCTCAAGGACCCAGGCAGAAGGAAGAGAAGGATCTGCAGCAAAGGAGCCATCAGTTCCACTTTGGTTTCACCTGAAAGACTCTTCACCTTAGAGAACACTGCTTTCTTTCAACCTGTTTTGGTTATTTTTTGTTTCTTTGGTTGGTTGGTTATTAGAAGTCTGATTCTATAATCCCATATCCCATACACATCCTCCATTTAATTATTTGCACAAGGACTAATCTTTTACATCCTTTTTAAATATTTTTTTTATTGAAAGGCAGAGTTAGAAAAAGGAGAGACAGTTGAAAAAAGAAAGAGATCTTCCAATCACTGGTTCACTCTTGAAATGGGTGCAACATACAGAGCTGAGCTTATGTGAAGCCTGGAGCCAACAAGAGCTTCCTCAGGATCTCCCACATGGATATAGGGGGCCCAAGGATTTAGGCCATTGTCTGCTGCTTCTGCAGGCCATAAGCAGGGAGCTGGATTGAGAGTGGAGTAGCCGGGATCTGAGCTGACACCGGATGGACTTCTAGCACCACAGGCAGAAGATTAGTCTGCTACACCAAGGCACGGACTTCTATTTTACATTCTTTTACACCTGAAGGATTGTAGAAAGACCCTACAACTGGAATCCCCTGAAACTTCCTCACACAAAAGGAATACCAGGGCCTGGTGTGAATGTAGTTTGGCAAGAAGCAATGTGAATAGGGTGATTATCAGCATGAGCGCTGAAGATTTGACTGATTTTTCCTAATTGTGTAACTCCATGAGAGAAAGTTAATATAACTTCTCTTGTACTTCAGCTTCCTCATTTGAAAATTAGCAATGATTGTGTCAGAAATTACCTGATGAGGTCATTTGTGAAGTTATGAGTTTTTACACAAAAAGTCCTGCAAATTGGGCCTGACACCTAGACACTGTCATTTAAGTTAGCATGGGTACCCTCAATCACCCATTGACCCTCCCAAGGCAGGGCCTTTCCCTGGAATATCTGATCTTCTCCACTTTTCCTCCTCTGCCTCACTCAATCTACTTAAAAAGAAGTCATGCACTGGCATCTCATGTGGGTTTCATATAAATTTTCATCTACAGGAGACTGTTCAATGAAGCACTCTTTATAGTTGCTAAAGACTGGAAACAATCTTAAGTGTCTCACTTCTACTGAAATATGTTCAGGATTTGTCTTAAAGGGAAAAACAGGAAAGCAAGTATGGTGCATGCATATAAGGTAAAGGGGAATATGAACTTGTTTTAGTATTTTCCTCAGATTTGCCTAAAGAAGGATTTTTTAAAATGGTGGGGCAGGATGGTGAGAAGTGGCAAAGGGATCTGGAATGTCGAGAACAGGATAGATCTACACAAAGATAAAATCTATTATGTAAATCATTATCAAACCACACCAGCACCCAGCACACATCGGGGGATGGCCACCCGATGATGCCACAGAGAGTCCAGTGTGGAAGCGTGGTCTAAAGATGCTATTTGAATGGTTTTGATAGTTCTGGGACGTTGTTGGCATCATTGTATCAGGTTTGAGAAAATCTTTCCAAGGTCTATTGGCTGACCAAGTCTACCTTAGTGTATCCACAGACCCAAGAACATGCTGCAAAGCTGGGCCAAGTGAGTTGTCCAACTTGTTCTGCTTTCCATCCTCTGACGAGACTGATGTCTCCTGTTGCCTAGAAGGGCTGACTGTCATGGCCCCCATGTGCATCCTGACATGTGGGCCACTGCATGGGCATCAGCAACTGAGGAGGCCCAGTCACAATACGTGTATTCCAAGGTCAGATCACATATTTTGTGATTTTCCCTATGGCTGGGGTCTGAGTCCAGTGATCTAGTTAGGGAGTCCCCAAAGAAACCCCATCTGGGGTTACCTGAGCTGAATTTTTGTGTGTGCCAGCCAGTGTAGGGTCAGGTTAAGTTTATCACCTGTACCGGCCAATGTACATACCAGTGGATGCAGCTGCCTGCTCAGTTCTGCTCCCAGCCCCATATTTCATGTGAACTGACATGTGCTGTGGCCTAGCTCAGCCCGGCCCACTACAGTCCCGGTCTTCATGCACACCAGTGGGTACCACAGCCTAGTCAGTGTGATCCTCAATAACCATAACCAGGCCTGTCCCCAACCCCAGTTTTTGCATGTGCTGCAACCTAGCTTGGTTTGTCATGCATGCCATCCTGCTCTTGTGAACATCCATGGGTGCTGCAGCTTAGCTCAGCCTGCCCCACCCCCAGACTTGGTCCTCAGTTGTGCCAACAGTTGACTCTGGCTTGTGGAGCCTGGCCTGCCCCCATCACTGGTTCTTGTGCTCACCAACAACAGGAACATCCAAGCAGGGGAGTGCCCACAGTTCCCCTGCCAGGCATGTTCCTCACCCCAGATCTTGTGCCTGCCAGGGGGTACTGTGGACTAGCCTGACACAACTCACACCAAGTCCTGCCAGTGGGTGCAGAAGCCTAGCCCAGCCTGCCCCTATTCTCAGCTCTCACTCTTAGCAGTGGAAGCAGCAGCCTAGCAAGGGAGTGCTTGAAGTCTTCCACCAGACCTGCTGCAAGCCCCAGGTATTACACATGCCAGTGGGTGCCATGCCCAGTATCAGATGGCCTACCCCCCATCTTGGCATTCACCAGCAGGTGCAATAACCTAGCCATCTGGCCCATTCCCAGCCCTCGTGTAAACTGGTGAGTGTTGAGGTCCAACTCAGCCTGGCATATACCCTATCCTGGCTGTCAGCCATACCGGTGTGTATATGGACTGGCCCAGCCTATCCCACCCCCAGATCTAGTTCACACATATACCAACAAGTGCTACATGCCAACTTGGCCTGGCCTACCTCCAGCCCTGAAGTTTGCATTTACCAGTGCAAGTTAGTGAGTTCCAAAGTTCTGCTACCAGATCTTCCCCCAGGCCATATCTCATGTGTGCCAGTGGGTGCTATGACCCAGCCTAACATGGCTGGCCTCTAGTCCTTGCACTCACCAACAGGTTCTGTGGCCTACTCTGAGTGGCCCATACCTGTTCCAGCTCTCACAGATGGAGGCTACTGCCTAGCCTACTCCTACACTCAACTATCATGTGAACCAGCAGGTGCTTCAGCCTAGCCTGTCCTGTCCCACACCCATTCTGGTGCTTGTGAGTACCAGTGTGTGCTGGAGCCTAGCCCAGTCTGACCCATCCCCAAACCCAGTCCACTTGCATGCCAACTGATGCTGCAGCCTCGTCCAATCTGGTCCACTCATAGATCCAGTTCTTGCACTCCCCAGTGGGAGCTATAGCCTAGCAGGGGAATCCCCAAAATTCTCCTGCCTGGCCTGTTTCTAGCCCAGAGTTTGTGGATGCTTCAACACAGACTAGAATGGCCCACCTGCAGTCTCAACTCTCACTGGTGAATGTTGCAGCCCAGCCCAGCTGACCTGGCCCACTCCCTGTCCTGGCTCTTGTGTGTGCCCGCATGTGCTGTGACCTAGTCCTGTCCAACCTGCCTCAAGACCTGGCCTACACAAATGTTGGTGCTGTAGCCTTGCCTTGCCTGGCCAGGCCTGCCCCAACCCCAGCTTTGTGCTCTCTAGTGGGAACTGAGGCCTAGCAGGAGACTTCCCCAAATTTCCCCTACCAGGCACAATCCCAACCCTGGATGGGTACTGCAGCTTAGCTCAGCCTGCTGCTGCCCTGCTTGATATAGCCTGTCCTTAGTGCTGGCCTTTGTGTGTGCTGGCAGGTGCTGCAGCCTGCCCAGCCCAGCCTCTTTCTAGCCTGGCCTCTTCCCAGCCCAGGCTCCCATGGTCCAGCCTGGTTCAGCCCCTCACTACTGCCAGTTCTCATGCAAGCCAGCAGCTGCTGTGGTCCTTCAAAGGCAAGCCCACTAGTCCCCCTACAGAATCTGTTCCCATATCTGGTTCTCTTGCTTTCTGGTAAGTGCTGCATCCCAGCCTGATGTGGTTCACCACCTACTCTGATACTTACAGGCAGGTACTGTGGATTAGCCCCGCCAGGCATGACCCCCACCCCCAGCTTTTGCATGTCCCAGTGGGCCATACACAATCCATTTTAGCCTAACCCAGGTCTCCCACTTAGATGAGTGCCTTGGCCTGATCCAGAGGAGCCTTTGGGCATGCCCCCCTCTATACTGCCCAGTCTCAGTTTCCTTGCCTTCCTTCAAGTTCAGTGTCAGTGTCAAGTTCAGGAAAGTCCTTCCCTGTCAAACATGCCTCAGCTGCTCCTAGTCCAACAGATCCCCAGACCCTTTTGTTCAGGGCAATCTGCAGCCCCCCACCCCACCTTCCCCACATATCTTAAAAAAAAATTAGAATAGGCAACTATGCTGGAAAATTGGTTTATTTAACACGAATTTGGCATTAACCAGGCCTAGAATGTCGATCAACTACTGACTGCTTTTCTCCCAGCAGTTTAAAATTTGCCTAGGTATAATGTAACTGAGGCAGTTGCCTACAGCTGTGGCTCACTGTGTAATTCTTTATGCATTGGAATCAAGTTACAATATTACTCAAAATAAAGTAAGTTACATTTTTAATCATTTTACCATTCTATATAGGTAATTAGATACATTGTTCTCTATTGCTTCCCATTCAAAAATTTCAGAGCTATTGAACTTACCGTATTTATTTTCTTACCTCCTTATTGGAACATTCAAATGTGGCTTCTGCCCTCATTATGTAATCAAATTGCTTTTAACCTCATAACCCCAGTGATTTTCATATTGCTAAATTTGATAACCATTGTTCAATCTTTCTCTTAATATCTCAACAATATCTGGCATGCTACCTTTTTTCTGGATATTGCATCTACTTACCTGGACTTTCGTATTTCTAGATAATTCTAGTTTCCCTCTTAGCTCTCTGAATCTGCATTTTCTGCATACATTCCCACCTAACTTCTCTCCCCTCTCTTCAAACATTAAACATTGAGCTTTCTCAAAATGCTATCTACTTTTCAATGCCTGTTTCTGAAAGATTTCATAGGATTACAAATATACTTGATAACAATGACCTCCACATTTCTATCTCCAAGACTCTTTAGAATTAAGGACTTCATTTGGCAGTAGCTCCCTCTGGCCAAATGCGATGTCTAGAGGTAGACTCAAATGTTGAACTTCTAGCAATCAAAATTTCTGGTAGCTGTGGAAGGGAAATCTAGAGGGATTATTCCAGCATCCACTCTTGATATATATATTGTGAGTGGTTTCTTCCAGCATGAGATTTTTCATCATACCTTCTTTTCAGTATCTTTATGGATGAATATTTTTAATGTCTATAAAATCTAGTTAATGCCTTATTTTATGTTCAATGTTTTCTGTAACAAAAATTTACTATGATAAAAAATATGTAACAGAAATGCCATGTGAACATAATACCATTTACTATTTTAACCATTTTTCTGTATTTTTTTTAAATTTCTAAATTTTTTTTTTTAAAGATTTATTCCATGTTTATTACAAAGTCAGATATACTGAGAGGAGGAGAGACAGAGAGGAAGTGGAGCTGCCGGGATTAGAACCAGCGGCCATATGGGATCAAGGCGAGGACCTTAGCCACTAGGCCACGCTGCAGAGCCCCATTTTTCTGTATTTTTAGATTATTTTCCATGGTACAGTTTTGTAAGTGTAGGAATTTATCCCCCCTTCCCTTCCTCTCTCCCTCTTTTCCCCTCCTGCCATTTTTCCCTGCATTATTGCAGTAGCATAATCCATTAATACAAGTTACAAGTTTAACTTTTGGATATTTAAATGTACAATGGCATGATAAATACAAGCAAAGGTAGAAAACCTAGTATCATAATGTTGAGGTGTATTCATCAGTTTCATTGGGAGACCTACTTTTATTTGAAAGAAGAGATGTATACTGCATAGTATCTTTGCTTCCCAGTAAGCTAGTGTTTCTTGAACAATATATCTGTGTGTGTATTTACATATATGTGCATTTGTATGTTTACATATATGCATATGTATAGATGTTTACTTTATATGCACTTACCTTTTATATATTTACATGTATGTGTGTGTGTATATATAAATATACTTCGTGTATGTCTGTCATATCAAAGAGAACATCTGATATTTATCCTTTGGGATTGGCTTACTTCACTAAGCATAAATGGTCTCCACTTAGGACCATTTTGTTACAATTAGATCTCACTCTTTTTTTTTTATTATGGCTGAGTAGTATTCCATAGTGTAGCTGTACCATAGTTTCTTTATCCATTCATCTGTTGACAGGCATCTGGGTTGTTCCCAGGTGTTTGCTAATGTGTATTGTGCTGCTATAAATATAGGGTTGCAGGTCACTCTCTCACGTGCAGATTTCATTTCTTTTAAACATATTTCCAGGAGTGGGATGCCTGGGTCATATTGTAGATCAATTCCTAGTTGTCTGAACATTCTCCATATTGACTTTCATAGTGGTTGCACTAGTCCACACTCCCACCAGCAGTAGAGTAGGGTGCTTTTTTCCCCACATCCTTGCCAGCAGGTGTTGTTAAATACTTCTATATGTAGATCATTCACATTGGAGTTAAGTAGTTTTAATTTACATTTCCCTAGTAGTTAAGGAACCTGAGCATTTTTTCTTGTGGCTAACAGTCTTTCGAATTTTATCTTTTGAGACATACCTGTTCATGTTCTTTGCCCATTTCTTAACAGGGTTGTTTGCTGGGCCTGGCACAACGGCCCAGTGCCTGAATCCTCACCTTGCATGCACCAGGATCCCATATGGGTGCAGTTTCTGTCCCAGCTTCTCCACTTCCCTTCTGGCTCCCTGCTTGTGGCCTGGGAAAGCAGTAAGAATGGCCCAAATTCTTGTGATCCTGCACCCATGTGGGAGACCCAGAGGAAACTCCTGGCTCCTGGCATAGGATTGGCTCAACTCCAGCCATTGCAGCTACTTGGGGAGTGAACCAGCAGACAGAAGAGCTTTCTCTCTGCATCTCCCTCTATCTGTAAATTTGCTTTCCAAGAAAAATGAACCAATTAAAAAAAAAAAGTTGTTTCCTTTCCTATTGCTGAGTTTCTGGAGCTCTTTGTAGACCTTGAGTATTAGACCCCTATCCGTTGTGTGGTGTGTGAAGAGTTTCTCACATTTTGTTGGTTGCCTCATCACTTTATTGACCATTTCCCTGGCTGTACAGAAGCTTTTTAGTTTGATGTAGTCTCATTTGTTTATTTTGGCTTTAACAGCCTGTGCTTTGGTGTCTTTTCTAAGAAGTTTGCCTATTCCTATTTTTTGTAGGGTGTTCTCTAAATTTTACTCTAGTAATTTGATGATGTCTTTGCACAGATGTAAGTCCTTGGTCCATTTAGAGTTGATTTTTGTGTGAAAAGAATGGTAGAGGTCTTACTTTTACAAGCAGATATCCAACTTTTTCAGCAGCATTTATTAGAGACTATTCTTTCTACTGGATTATCTTCAGTTCTCTTGTCAAAGGTTAGTTGGTTGTAGATGTGTGGGCTCACTTTTGAATTTTCTATTTTGTTCCATTGATCTTCCCTGTTATTGTACCAGTACCAGACTGTTTTGATTACCACGACGCCATAGTTCATCTTAAAACCTGATATTGTGATTCCTCCTGCTTTGCTTTTATTGTTCAAGATAATTCTGACCATTTGAGGCCACTGTGTTTCCATAGAAATTTTTGTGTCATCTTTGTAGCTCTACGAATAATGTTGTTGGGATTTTGATTAGGATCACATTGAATACGTGGATTATTTTCATTAATATGGACATTTGATGATGTTGAGTCTATTAATCCATAAGCATGGCAGATTTCTTCATCTTTTAGTGTCCTCTTCTATATTTTTCTTCAATGTTTTATACTTTTCTTTGTAGAGGTACTTCTCATCATCAGGTTTATTTCAAAGTATTTAAGATTCTTTTTCATTATTTTGAATGGGACTGATCTTACAAGATTTTTTCAGCCATAAAGTTGTTTATGTATACTAAAGCTATTGATTTATTTTCATTGATTTTGTATCCTGCTACATTGCCAAACTACCTTGTGAATTCTGGTAATCTCTTTGTTGAGTCTTTTGGCTGTCCTCTGTGTAAAATCATACCATCTGCAAACAGAGATAGTTTTATTTCCTCGATTCCAATTTGTACTCCTTTATTTTTTTTTCTTGTCTGATAGCTCTGGCCAGGACTTTCCAGTACTCTGTTCAATAGCAGTGGGGAGAATGGATATCCTTGTCTGATTTTGAATCTTAGAGTAAAACTTCCACCTTTTCCCTGGTCAGTATGATGCTGGTATTGGGTTTGATGTATATTTCTTTCACTGTGTTGTGGAATGTTCATTTTATGCCTAACATGATCAGGGTTTTTAGCATGAAGTGATGTTGGGATTTCATCAAATGTTTACCTGCAATTTTTAAGATGATCATATAATGATGAACTTCTTTTTTTTATGATGATGAACTTCATGAGATGCTGATGTGGATATAAATCTTTGGCAATTCTATTATGTTAAGGAGAAATGTGTAAACAATGTATCTGTTCCCCAGAAGTCAGGATTTTGTACCTTTAGTTAGTCTAGGGCACAGTTTCTCAACTTTAAGGGACTAACAACCCATCTGAGGGTTTTGTGATATTATAGATCCTATTTCTGTTTAAAATTTTATTAATTTTTATATATTATTATTATTATATGATACAATTCCATTGGCCCTTGGATTTCACTTTCTTGCTCCCCAAGCATCTCTCTAACACTGAGTTCCCCTATATTATTACTATAGTTGTTGATAAACAGTCATATGTCCATCATTGTGGGCTTGGACAATGGCAGAGTCCAGCATCCTATTGTCAAAATATAGTTAACAGTTTCAATGGGAGTCCATCTTTATCTGGAAGTAGAGATGAATATTGTATTGCATCTTCACATCTGGATATGATAGTCTCCGTTGCACATTTACTATACATCTCCTTAAATGAAAAGCCACAATACAAAAATACAGAAAGAAAAGAAGAAATAAAAAATGCCATGAAGTTAAATAACATGCTACTGAATGACTAATGTGTCACTGAATAAATGAAAAAGAAAATCAAGAACCTTCTGAAAGAAAACTATGATCTATAAGTCAGTGAGGAATTTAATGAGAAAAAAAATTGTTTTAAAGAAATGAAACTAAAAACAAAAACATCAAAATCCATGAGATAGAGTTTCCACTGATCTTTGTTGGTTAAATGTGTCTTCTGTAGGAAACAAATAGATGGATTTTGTTTTTTTAATCTAGTCTACTAATCTATGATGCTTGATTGATGAGTTTAAGCAATTTACATTCAGGCTTAATATGAATGGGTGGTAATTTGGTCTGTCATTTTAGCAATGCGTTGTTCATTGATTTTGTCTTCTATTGCTATTTTACTGGGATGGTCTTCCCATTTGCCTTTGGTTTCGTTGGGTGCTATTCCTCTTCTCTGTGAAGAAAACATCTTTAAGTGTCCTTTGTAAGCCAGATTTGGAAGAGGCATATTCTTCCAACTTTTTTTTTACTGTGGAAGAATTTTATTTCATTTTCAAAGACAAAGGAAAGCTTTGCTGGATATGTTATCCAGGGCTGAATATTTTTTTGCTTTTAGAATCTGGAATATGTTGTTCCATTCTCTTCTGGCCTGTGGAGTTTCCTGTGAGAGGTTTCCTGTGAGTTTAATTGGCATTCTTTTATATGTCAATTGATTTTTTCATGTGCACATTTAAGGATCTTTTCCTTATGTTCAATTGAAGAGAGCTTGATGATCATGTGTCATGGAGATCACTTTCGGTAAACCCTGTTGGGAGTTCTAACCATTCTTGGATATAGTTTCCCAGTTATTTTTTTAGATTGGGGAAATTTTCCTTAATATTTCATTGAATGCACCTTTAATCCCAGCTTGTCTTTCTGCACCTTCTGGGACTCCCATAACTCTTTTTTTTTCTTCTTGTTATCATTTGTTTTTGTTTTTTTTTACACTTCAATTTTTTTTTTATTACATTACATTATGTGACACAGTTTTAGAGGTACTGGAATTCCCCCCACACCTCCCCAAACCCTCCTACTCCCATAACTCTTACATTTGGCCTTTTAATAGTGTCATTCAATTCTTGAGGACTTTTTTTAGCTTGACTCAGCTTGGCTTCCAGCTTTTTGTTTGTTTGCTGCTGGTGACAAGAAATATTTTCCAATTCTGAGAGTCTTTCTTCTGCTTCCTTCATTCTGTTTTGGAGACTCTCCATTGTACTTTTCATTTGCTCCACTGTATTCTTCATTTTTGATATACAGCTTTCATTTGATTCATTTCCTGCATGACATGTTCCTTAAATTTCTTGAACTCCTGTATTATGTGCTTCTCGTTGTTGATAAGAAGCTTTATAACAAGTGTTTTGAATTATGTATGCCCCATTTCCTTGATGTCTTCCTCAGTTAACTCTGAGGTTGGCATAGGGTTTTGCTCCTTCGCAGGAAAGTCTTCAGTAATATTCATTGTGCTTTTGTCTCTTCTTTTGTTCTTGGTCATTGTACTTCTGGTTATCAGATTCTTCTCCTTGGGGCAGGTTTCTAAACTGTGTCACCCACAGGTCTACAATTCAATTTTACTTATTGCAGTTGGTACACGGCTCTCTGTTTGCAGTCACTTGTGCCACTTCTTCCAGCGAGTTCCAGGTCTGTGTTCTTTTTCTTTTTTTTTTTTTTAATCTATTTTATTGTATTGTTGTTGACAATCTTTACATAGTTAATTACAGTTAAAGAAAGAAAAAGAAAAAAAAAAGGTTCAGGGGGATAGGGAAGTGGGTAATACTATTATGTCCATATTGTTTCCATCATGTATCTGAGGTAAAGGGGGATATTGAGGGAGAAGCCCCACCCGGTTTCCAGCCCACCCCGAGTCCTGGATGTGGGGCATGCTCTGAGATATGTGCTCAAGTGGTGTTAATAGTTCTCCGGTTAAGAATCGCTGCCAGTTTCGCTCGATGAGGTCATCCACTGATTGATATGGTCCATTATAAAGTCTCCGTTTGCCCCATATTTCGCTGCCAACATATAGCTGAGATGAATGATTGATCTGCTCTGTCTTCTGTCTTTTCTTGATTAGAGTTCTGAGTCCAGCAGTTCGATTGGGGAGATCTCCAAAGAAACTTTGAGGTATTCCCAGACTAGTTTCTTGTATGTTCTAGCAAGCACAGGGCCCGGCACAGTCCATCACCCCGATCAGCTGGTGGTTTCAATTGCTGGGTTGGTTCTGCTTTTGGTCCCGAGTTGCACTGGAACCAATGGGTGTTGCGGTCCAGTCTGGTTCAGCCCTTACATCAACCAGTGGGAGCTGCAGCCTAGTCGGGGCGACCCACAATAACCCCCACCAGGCCCTCCCCCTACCCTGGTTTGCCAGTATGTGTAGCAGAAGGCCAGTCTGTCCCCCATCCCATTTGGCTCTGGTACTTGTCAATGGGTATTAAAGCTTAGTTCTATCTAACCAACTCAACCATCCAGCCCTCACGGGTGTTGTTTAGTGCCTCTCTATCTAGCCATCCCAGCCCCCGCCCTAGTTTTCATGCCCTCCCACAGGAATAGTGACCCAAGAAGGGGGAACCCACTTTTTCCCTCCCAGGTCTCTCTGTCCCGGTTTATGCACTCTTTAGGTGGTTCTGTGATTTGACTTGACAGAATTAGTCCCCAGTGCCAGCTTCTGCGGCTATGCCCAAACATCTCTCACCCACTCTAATTTATGCTTGCACCAGCAGGAATAATCAGCCCAGCCTGTCTTTTCCCTGGTCTAGTCCACATGCAGCGCACAGGTGATGTAGCCTTGCTTAGTCTAGTCTGTCTCCATCCCAGCCCACGCTCTCCAGTCGGAGTAGCTGTCCAGCGAGGGGACCAGCCCCTTAATCCCCCTGCCGGTTCTGCCCCTCCCTTCCTGGATCTCACGTGTGCTGGTTGGATGCTGCATTCATATCCAGTACAGGCAACCACGCCCTGGCATTCCATAATGTGTACTTGTTTTGTCGCGACCAAACCCGGCTCATCCCACACTCTGTTCTGGTGATCGGATTTGCCAGTGGGTGACATGAACTGATTCAGCCTGGTCTGCTCCTGACCCATGCTGAATGTGTGCCAGTGGGAAACTTTCCATGGCCTATTCTGGGCTGTTTCCTATCATGCTTCGTGCGCTAACCTGCAGGGACTGTGTCCTGCCAGAGGAGTTGCCCAGGCTCCTCCATCAGAACCCCTCCCAATGGCAGATTTTGCGCATGCCAGGGGGTCCTTGAGCCAACCCTACCCAGTTCACCTCCTGTCCTAGCAGGAACAGTGGCTTTTCCTGGCTGGCTTTCACCCCATTCTGGTTCTTATTGTTGGATGTTTCAGCCCGGCCATGGCTCGTCCATACCCACATACAGCTCACGCATGGCTCAAGAGGGGATTGAGACCCAGCCTAATCAGTCCCACATCTACCCTCTGGTTCTCCCTGACACCAGATGGTGTTGGGATCTGAACTGGCCTGGTGCATCCAATCCCAGCCCACACTAGTGCCTCGGGTGACTACAGCTGTTTCCTAGATAGAATGCAGCCCCCATTCCAGCACACGCGCCCATTGGTGGGAACCTCAACCCAGTTAAGGTGTCCCCATGCCTCCCCATCTGGGCCTGTTCCTAGCCGTAGATCATGCGCCTGCCAGTGGTTGCTCTGACTCAGCTTATCTCAGTCCCTCACTTGTCCTGGCCTCTGCCTTAGACAGTGTGACTTAGCGTCCTTGACTCAAGTAGCTACCTAAGCAGCGATTCAGACAACCAATACCTCAGAGCTCCCTGGCCCTGGGGGTGGCCGAGGACTCATTCACTGCCTTGCGGCAGTGTCTTTGGCCTGAGCCCCCAGCATTGGGTCCGACCCGGCAGGGGCACCCCCCACAGCCGCCACACTGTGAGGAGCGGCACTTGCCCCCTAATCCCAAGGCCCGAACCTCCAGTTCCAGGTCTGTGTTCTTATGTTAGACTTCAACCATGGTCTTCATAGCCCCAGCTCCTGTCTCACCACTCTCCACCTCCTGTGATACCGTGTTGAGGCTGTACTGTCGTCTTTACAATCTTTCTCCCACTTACGGTTCAAGCAGTCTCCAGAATTAGGGAGACACCAGAAATCCTATTTAACTAGATTGTTGTTAGTGCTGACCTTGCCAGAACCTATTGGCCATTAGGTCTAAGTGTCACATGGACCTATTTTGGCCCATATAATGACAAAGTTGAGAGTATTTTCCCTGTGTTACCAATGTAATGCACTGAGCTCATTGCGTTCTTGCCAAGCTCAACACATGCACAGCTCACTGTTGTCCCTACAGTTTTAAAGTCTTTCCACACTCTACAACATGGTGCCTGATGTGCCACTGCTAGAGTTCTTGATCTTCTGGCTGTCAGGTCTGAGGGCTACTTGTGTGGACCTGTCTTGTGTGGAACCTGTAGGATGCCATGCTGTTGCAGTTCACTGAGCCAGAAATGAGTTAACTCCCAGCTCAGTGAATGCATAGTCCTGTCCATAGCCTAGGCCTCCTTACACAAAATGGCACCTGATTCGGCTCTAGAGGGCAGACTGGGCTGTGAGTTCCACCCTGTCTTGCACTGTCCATGTGGGATCTGCTGTTCTGTCTCTATTCCTGGTCAAATCAAACAGACCAGCAAGATGGGCAGTTCTTTGTCTGGGTTTACCTCCTGAGCTCATAGTGAACACCCCTTCCCGCCTTTTTACTGGTGAAGTTCTGGCCTCTGGTGCAGTTCAGATTGCTGCTTGCTGAATGCTGCTGGGGAATCAGTGACTGCAACACCACACTGTTATGCCAGCTGCTTTCCTCTGTTTGTCAGTCTTCAGGTGCTCCTCTGCTGTTGTTTTGTCTTCTCCCTTTTCCTGTTATGTGCCCTCTCTGCTTCACACTGGCTATTGTTTTTCCCTCTCTTTAAACATGTCCTTTACCTATTTTACCATCTTGATTCTCCCTATAGATCCTTTTTCTATGGCCTGGTATAGTAGTCTAGAGGCTAAAGTCCTCACCTTGAATGTGTCAGCATCATTTATGGGTTCGGTTCAATTCCTGGCTGCTCCACATTCCTTCTAGCTCCCTGCTTGTGGCCGGAGAAAGCAGTAAGGGTTGGCCCGAAGCCTTGGGACCCCGTACCCATGTGCAAAACCCAGAAGTTCCTGGATAATGGCTTTGGATTGGTTCAGCTCCAGCCATTTCTGCCACTTGGGGAGTGAACCATTGGAAGATCTTTCTCTCTGTCTCTCCTATCTGTAAATCTGACTCTCCAATAAAAATAAACACATCTTGGGCTCGGCAGCATGGCCTAGTGGCTAAGGTCCTCGCCTTGATCCCATATGGCCGTTGGTTCTAATCCCAGCAGCTCCACTTCCTCTCTGTCTCTCTTCCTCTCAGTATATCTGACTTTGTAATAAAAATAAAATAAATCTTTAAAAAAAAAATAAATAAATAAACACATCTTAAAAAAAAAAAGGATCCTATTTCTAGAGACCTAGGATAGAGTCCAAAAGTCTTCATTGCTGAAAGGTTCTACAGAGATGCTCGTGCTTCTGGGGTAGACACAAAAAGAACAAGTGGCACCAATTCTCAAGGAAGATGTTTTAAACACTTTAGTGTTCATAATAAATATGGCTGAGTATTCTTTGGTTGAACAGAGATTTTTTTTACCAAGAATATGAAAGCTATGCATGAATTCAAGTAGGGGTAGACTGAGCAAAACTTTTTTTACTTTGGAAAACCAAACCTGAAAGTTGATGATATTATTTAAATATCCAAGTTTTTTAAAATAAGATTTACATATTTTACTTGAAAGTCAGAATTACTGAGGGTGGCAGAGAGCGAGCATCTTCCACCAGCTTTTAACTTTCAACTTTTAACTTTTTCCATTACTACTAGAACTAAGCCAATTCGAAGCCATGATCCAAGGTGCCAGTAGCCTCTTCCGGGTCTCCCATGTGGGTTCAGGGGCCCAAGACTCTGGGTCATCCTCCATTGCTTTCCCAGGCCCCAGCAGGCAGTTGGATGGGAAGTGTAGCAGTTGGAACACAAACTGGAGCCACAACAGCAGATTAACATGTCTGTGCCAACTGCCTAAATATCCAAGTTTTAGTCCTTATAACCCAATTTGATGTTGTACAATACCTCTGTCAGTCTTTACAAGGTAGTTACAAGAATGAAATAACAGAAATGCATTTGACTCAGCTTCTAACCTACAGATGAGATTAAATAAGAATTTCTTCAGCAATTTTGCTAACCCAGTTTATCAAGTAAACATAAAGAGCACTGACTAGAGTGGTCTCACGGGGTTAGTGCTCCTGTTCTACCTCTAAACAGCTTTAGGATCAATACACATTCAGCAGCACAGTGGAGTTTTTTTTTAACATAAATGAAAGAATTGGTCTGGAAAACTCACAGTCCTCACAAGTCCTAAGGATCCACATAGTCCACATGGTCTATATAGTTCTTGAGAACTAAATCCATGTAAGGAAGAAGCAAACAAACCTTAAAAGAAACCATCTCGTGGGCCTGGCAGCGTGGCCTAGCGGCTAAAGTCCTTGCCTTGAACGTGCCGGAATTCCATATGGACACCGGTTCTAATCCCAGCAGCTCCACTTCCCATCCAGCTCCCTGCTTGTGGCCTGGGAAGGCAGTCCAGGACGGCCCAATGCATTGGGACACTGCACCCGCGTGGGAGACCAGGAAGAGGTTCCAGGTTCCCGACTTCGGATCGGCGTGCATCGGCCCATT
Organism: Ochotona princeps; assembly: GCF_030435755.1. Lineage (NCBI taxonomy): Eukaryota > Metazoa > Chordata > Mammalia > Lagomorpha > Ochotonidae > Ochotona > Ochotona princeps. The sequence goes on from NC_080835.1 coordinate 43,418,626, forward strand.
GCGGCTCACTTGGGGAGTGAATCATCGGAGAGAAGATCTTCCTCTCTGTCTCTCCTCCTCTGAATATCTGACTTTGTAATAATAATAATAAAAAAGAAACCATCTCGTGATTCACAATTAACTAAACTGACAACAGACCTGAAGTCAGGGGATAAAAGAAAAGGAAAAGGAGGAAAGCAAAATCTTGAAGTAGTGCTAGTTCATGCCCTTAGTTCTTTTCTCTCGTGGAAGCTATTGAAAGTGAAATTTAGCTTAGTAGAAGTGGAGTTCAGGAGAACCCCATGTGTTTAGCAATAACACTGTTTTCCTTCCAGTCCCCACTTTCCTCTTGGTCATGTCACTGACTCTATATTGTTCTGAATGTAATCATCTATCTTTTGATAAACAAGTGCATTCACATATCTCAAACATAAAAATTAGGAATTTGAGAGGAGAGGAACTAAAATGATACGTGATAAAAATAACGAATGAAAAATAGAGTTCAGGTGTATTTCAAAATTAGTGCATTTTACAGAAAATGTACAAAGACTTTAAATATGAACAAAATAGATCAATAAATTATTATATTACTGTGAGCAAATAGTAACAGCAATTTTATTCATATGAACCATGTCAGTGGGTTAAAAACCTTAATATTAATCAGTTCACTTGAATGTAAAAATAACCTTGTGAAGAAAATGCTGCTATATACAAAAGATCTTCAAAAAGCTTTTGGAAAAAGTTGTGTATGGATTTCAAAACTTCTGCACCAAAATGAACTTATCTTTTAAATTCATTTTTTCCAGTGTTTTGAAGTATCCTCATATATACAACGTCAATGGGAATGCTAAGAATTTGAGAAATTAAGCAATTTAACCAAGATCATATTAATGGGCAGCTATTATTTTAATTGTGGCTATGTAATTCTTAAACTCACTTTCCTAATCATCCTACATTACCAAGCAATCTGTGGAATGAAGACTTAAGTTAGTGCCAAGGTTTTCAACCTACTTAAAGGATTCGTTTCCCCAGAGAAGATGAAACAGAGTCCACACTAGCTGAGTCATCCACTGTGAGGGCAGATTACAAACCAGGCAAAAGACCAGCATCTTTAATCCAGCAATGATATGTTGTCTCGTGACAATGTGTTTCACACGAAACATACCATTTAAATGTCAAAAAACAAGGTTAGAGGGATTACTTCAGATGAAGGGACTAAGGATCAGGGAGGATGAATAACTTCTCCGAAACAAAGATCCATACAGGTTTTTTACTATAAGTAATGAAAACATTCACTCAGTATTTAATAATAAAGAAACATGGTTTTTCCACTTACTAAGACAAGAGACAGGAAAATATGAGGAGGCAGCACTTGTTGGTTCTGGGTATACCCCTCTGCAATTATCTTTGCTGTTTTCTGCTTAGTGGATTACCTTTGTCATGAAGAAGTTGAAATGGTGCCAAGCCATCTGTTTAAATATGACAGTATCTAAAAGAAGAGAGGACTGTCTCTCTTTGAATCTCTGTTTTGTAAATATTTTCCCAAAGCTTCCTAGAAGAGATATCCTTTTGTCTCATTGCTAATATTGATCTATCCCTGTACTTAATACCAGTGAAGAGAATGGGATTCAGCATGCATAGGCTTGAGGTAGATGGATAGTGACAGCAAATTAGCAGGACTGTTCTATTAGTATAGCATGTTGTTTCCTCAGACAGTGTGAGTTCTGGAACATTCTTTCTCAGTTGTGGCCCTGAACAGACCCTGTTGTTTGGTATTCTCTACCAAGAACCTTTTCAATCATCTTTCAGGATTTGTTGGTCTGAAAGATGGAGACTGCAAGGCCATGAAGCCTTGCATAGGACTTGAAGGGGAACACCTTTGAGGACCGGACCCCATCATCCAGGCAATAGCCAACACACAGAAACAGGGACCAGGTCTCTAGGAAGAGGACATTGGCAAGAATAAAGTAGTATAGGGCCCAGCGCTATAGCGTAGCAGTTAAAGTCCTCACCTCGATCACACCCAAATCCCATATGGGCATAGGTTCTAATCCAGGCAGCCCCACTTCCCAACCAGCTCACTGCTTGTGGCCTGGGAAAGCAGCTGAGGACAGCCCAAGGCCTTGTGACCCTGCACCTGCAGGGCAGAACCGGAAAAGATTCCTGGCTCCTGGCTTCGGAGCGGCTCAGTTCCAGCCGTTGCATCCACTTGGGGAGTGAACCATCAGAGGGAAGATCTTCCTCTCTGTCTCTCCTCCTCTCTGCATATCTGCCTTTCCAATACATCTAACAAATAAATAAATAAATAAATAAATTTTTAAAAAAAGAATAAAGTAGTATAACTGAAGTGAAGTTCAACTTCACCTGGAGGGAACATCCCAACACAGCACTCATCAACATTGTTTCCTGTCATTGCAGAATCTGAGAGCAACCCAGAGTTCGCACATCTAAGCTAGAACTTCTGGATTAGGAGGATCAGTATTGCTAAACCCTACCAGATATGTGTATTCAGGATTACTTCATAATCTGTTAATCTTACAGAATTTAAGAATTAGGACAGAGCAGTCAGATCATGATGCAAGAGCCATCAGTGGAACAAATAGGGAGGACAAAGGAAAGCCCTGTGACAGCAGCGTGTTCGCTGCCGGGAAGTGGAGAGCCTGGCAGCTTCCTGTTGGACCATGAAAGACCTCAGGCCTCCAGTTTGAGAAGACAACACCCAAACGGAGACAAGTGGAATCATCTGTTCACCTATAAACACAAGTTCCCACATCTGTGTTTTTAAAAACATTGTAACTCTTTTTTTTTTTTTTTTTTTTCAGATTTATTTACTCCTATTGGAAAGGCGGATATACAGAGAGGAGAGACAGAGAGGAAGATGATTCACTCCCCAAGTGGCTGCAACGGCTGGAGCTGAGTCAATCCGAAGCCAGGAGCCTCTTCAGGGTCTCCCACACGGGTGCAGGGTCCCCAGGCTTTGGGCCGTCCTTGACTGCTTTCCCAGGCCACAAGCAGGGAGCTGGATGGGAAGTGGAGCTGCCGGGATTAGAACCAGTGCCCATATGGGATCCCGACACGTTCAAGGAAAGGACCTTAACCACTGTGCCATCGCGCCGGGCCCTGGAACTCTCTTTGTATGCTGATTTTTATGGGGCAGTTTATAGCGATTGTGCACATAATGTGATATTATCCAGATAATTAAACAATGCTGATACACATATGTTCATTCACATCATGGAGAGTATCTGGAAAATGTCACGGAGGAAAAAAGGAATGTGAGAAGTGGAATGTCTACCATGATTTCTTTTACACAAAGTCAATCAGTAAATTGTCCCAGGTATGTCCTCTTCACTGGCTTGGGAATACCATAAATCCATGTTCTTCTTACCACTCAGATTCTAAGAACCCCTACCCTATTCTGCTCAACTTAGTTTAAAATACAAATATCCTCCTCTGGACTTCTGCTCCAAGATTCCTTAAGGACATACTTCAGTGTTGATTTTGCTTCAATTTCTTTTCACAAAACTAACTTTCAGGGCCCGGCAGCGTGGCCTAGCGGCTAAAGTCCTCACCTTGAACACACCGGGATCCCATATGGACACCGGTTCTAATCCCGGTGGCTCCACTTCCCATCCAGCTCCCTGCTTGCAGCCTGGGAAAGCAGTTGAGGACGGCCCAATGCATTGGGACCCTGCACCCATGTTGGAGACCTGGAGGAGGTTCCTGGCTCCTGGCTTCAGATCAGCATAGCACCAGCCATTGCGCTCACTTGGGGAGTGAATCATCGAACGGAAGATCTTCCTCTCTGTCTCTCCTCCTCTCTGTATATCTGACATTGCAATATAAATAAATAAATAAATAAATAAATAAATAAATAAATAAATAAACAAAATACCTACTTTCAGTTTTGATTCCCGCCACCCTCTTGCTCCTGAACCTTGCTCCTGTTTTTCCCTTCTTTGGCTCTGCTTTCATTTTCATTGTCATCTTCTTTCTGGTAACACTAGGTGTAGAAAGCTGAAAGGTACAAAGTTAAGTTATTCTGCTAATAGTAAAACTTTCGCATGAGCCATATAAGTCAGCACAGCTTATTCCTAAAAGAGATTGAGGGTTTACATATCTGCTGGTTTCCGGGGCTGGTACCATGGTGTAGTGGGTTAAGCCTTTGCATGTGGTGCCAGCATCCCATATGGGCACCAATTCATATCCTTCCTTGCTTATGGCCTGGTAAAGCACCGGAGGACAGCTCAGGTCCTTTGGCCCCTGCGCCCATGTGGAACACTACAAAGAAGCTCCTAGCTCCTGACCCTGAATCCAGTCATTGCAGCCATTTGGGGAATAAACAACAGGATGAAAGACCTCTCACTCTCTGTCTCTCCTTCCCTGTGTATAGCTCTGCCTTTTAATAAAAATAAGCCTTTAAAAATGATGCTTTCCAAAGTGTACCTTCATTGTTCCAGGTACCCGTCTTTACTGACAGACTCTCATGAGGCTCATGAGCCTTCTCTTACAGACATGGAAATGGTACAGAGGGTACTGACTGCTGCTTCTTAGACCCCAAGCCCCCTCCTCACTCAGACGGCAGGGTATACTGTCCTCTCAGCTGGGAGGGCCATTGGCATTCTTGTCTCAGACCAGTTGCCTGTCATCACAAATTATTCAAGATCTCTGCGTTAATAACTCCAAATATCAAAGAAGGATCTAGAACTTGTCTCTCTGGGTGTTAACAGTGTAGCTTATACAAGTTTTCTTCATGCACTGCAGTGAATTTCAGATTCTGCAAAAATCACACACATAGCCAGTTCTATGATTGGAAGGATGTTCACTAGAATGATAACTAAAGCCATGGGATAGTTCAGGTGATTTTTATATTTCACTGTTGCGTAAGTAAATGCTTCAGAAGTTCACTCTTTGTCTCTCTAACTGGCTATAACATAAGAATCTTTCTTAAAAAAAAAAAAAAAAATATATATATATATATATATATATATATATACTATTACTGTTCTCATTTTCCCAATGAAGAAACAGGCAGAGATCAAGCAATTTGTCCAAGTCACGCAGCTGGGAAATGGCAGAGCCAGGATGCAAACCTAGGCAATTCAGTTTTACCTGTTCTGTATGAAGATAAATCAAAAAGTAAAACACAAGAAGTAAAATGGAAGGAAAAATTAAGTTGATTTTGGTGTAAACAATTTGAAGTCTGTGCATCTTTTTTTAATTTATTTTTAATTTGAAATTAGAAGAGAGAATATTTCCATCTGCTGGTCAACTCCATAAATGCCCCAATAACTATGAGCTGGGTTAGAGCTGGAGACTGGGAACTCAATACAGGTCACCCATGTGGGTGGTAAGAAACTATTAGTTGAGCCATCACCACTTGTCTCCCCCAAGTTTGCATTAGCAGAAGCTAGTGTCAGGATCTGGAGCTATCATCAAACCCAGGTACTCTGACATGGGACACAGGCGCCTCCGTCAGCATCTTTATCCCCTGGCTCAATAACCACCCCCATAGTGTTTTCATCATCTGCACTTGCCGTGGGTAGGTCCTGTGCAGAAGAAGTTTGTTTGAGGTAAGGAATAAATTAAAAGAATCAAAAGAGGACTGTAAGTTACATGCTCAATATACCCATGTTAACATTTGAGTTACTGAATGATAAACATTCTGGTTGAGCTGAAAGGTGTATATCAGGATCTTATCATAAAAATCTAGAAAGTATTCATGCACAACTCAATGTTCTTTGCTTTTCAACTTTATTAGTTTGCTCAGCAATATTGAGTGTTTCCAGAAATTATGAACCAACACAGGGGAACAGGTTGTCTCAAATAAGGAAATAAAATTTTAAGTATTTTTAAAGATAAAATATTTGTTTTGTTGTGGCCAGTAAATGGTGGACTAGAAACTCAATCCAGGGCCTTCTGATACCAAAGTTCTTGCTCATTGTAATCTAATGTTGTGTATTGTAGAACAGTAATGCCAAAAATACTACAAAAATATTGATGAGGGCAATTTAAAACTCTTACAAGAACAGGTTATACAATGTAGCTATACTTCTAAATGTGTTGACTAATAAATTTTATTTGAAAGGCAGTTAGAAAAAAGGGAGATAGACTAAGAGATGTCTTCATTGTTGGTTCAATTCCCAGATGCACACAGAAGCCCTGGGCTTGGGATGAAGTCAGGAGCCCCAAACTCAATTCGGGTCTCCCAAGCAGGGGCAGAAACCCAACTCCTTCAGTCATCACCTGCCAAATGTTTATACCATCACAGATTCCTGTGTTGTCATAATTGCATAAGAATATGCGGCCAGCGGAGGAGCTGGGGAGCACGTTGGAGCATCCATAGCCCAGTCTTCACGTTTCTGCAGTATTATTTCAACGAGGATGGAGAGCGTGTGTATACGCTCAAGAAGGTTGACCCTCTGGGACAGCAGACCTGCTCAGTCCATCCTGCTCGCTTCTCCCCCAACGACAATTACTCGTGCCACCGCATCACCATCAAGAAGCACTTCAAGGTGTTCATGACTCAGCAGCCACTTCCTGTGCTCTGAGGGGCTGGCAAAGACCATGTGTCCTCTGCCTCACACAGCTCCTCCCAGACTCTGTGCAAAATAAATAAAACCAACGCCCCCATTTCGAAAAAGAAAAAGAATATGTTCCTTTAAAGTTTTAGTATAATCATATCTATTCCTAACTGCCACTAATTCTCTCCTAGGTCTCTGACTACTTCCAAAGCAGCTGTTGTGCACAGAAAGTTTGCCTGCGTGCAATCTACTCCAAGCTGTATTAGCATAAATGCACAGATAGTGCCCCGGGCTGGAGGTGTTTACTCATCCTGCCCAACAATGCTGCAAGTTGCCTGAACATCACCAATTAAGATTCATCATCACGTAACTGTCCACCTCTTAATGTCACTCCTTCACTATCTGGACCCTGACCTCTCCACTGTATGGTCCTGCACCAGGCCTTGTGCATGTATGGTGGCTGATTCAACTCTCATAATGTCTCCTTGAGGCCTATGTTGCTACCCAGCCTCTTTGGATTTTGATATCAAGTATTAAAAAGACAACAGAGCAGAGGATAGATAATGGCAGTGTTGCCCTCCTCCTGGTAGTTCAAGCTTAGTCATCCTCTGCACCTCTCTTAACCTCCCAAGTCCCACTGGGAACCCAGTCTAATGAGTCTGGCTTCAATATGTCTTATTTATGTCCCTTAGTCCTCACTGTGGACTGCCTGACAAAGCCAACAGTCCTCCAACTAATCCATCTCCTCCAGTGTGGTTTCCATGATAGTGTCAGAGTGATCTAAATAAGACAACATTGTCCCTATTCTGTAAGCAGTGGAAACACATGGATATCTTAGAGTTCAAACTCTTCTATGTACAGCCATAGGGGACTTACCTCATCTGACTCTAACTTTGTTGTCTAGGCTTAATTCTTGTGACTTCCCCTCATAAACCTGATGCTTAATCAATAGAATTTTGCACATTCCTTCACTGCCTCAGTCTTCTACACTCCCATGTCTGTGCAGGTGATACTTTATCTCTGGAACTCTTTCTCCTGTACTCTAAAAAGTGAATTTATTTGTGCTGGTTGAGAATCAGCTCATTGCTCTTGGGAGCTATTTCCCATTGTCCCTGTCATGGTTGAGAGTTTCCTCCCTGTGTTCCCTCTGTGTTATAACTATTTTACACATTTAAACAGGACCATGTAGTTCTAAAGCATTCTTGTATCCCTGGAGCCTGGCCAAAGGTGTGGCACATGATAGAAGACATTCCATTTTAAAATGCTTTCTACAGAAGTTATTTTGGATTAACCTCGGTCATTCTGAGCATCAGATCCCTCATCTATAAAATCAGAATAACGCCTTCCTTTTAAAACTATCATTAGTAAATCAAACCTCACAATTTGCAAGTCACACAATTCTGAAACATTGAACTTTTCTTTCTAAAGTGACCTCTACTCTACCATCTGCTCTTTGTGCATCGGGCTATCACCTGCAGAATGATAGACGCTTCTCAGGATTAGCCAGGCTGATCACTGCCAGGCATCCGCAGGGTCAGGAACATTTGCATGAACAAGACCGGGTTAGTCCTCCTTTGTGCTCCTCCTGCCACCCAGCTTCTCTTTTCTCCACTTGATGGCAGCATTTCTCAAGTCAGGAACAAAAACAACACTGCGAGGCTCTCATGCGTTTATCCTGCTGGCTTCTCACGCACTTGCTTTCTAGACAGCACAGACCATCTCAAGCCTGGAAGCAACACTATTCATTTCTATTAAACCATATCTGAGGTTGTCATAATTTTTCACATTTTGTTTTTAAAAATGACAACAGAAATTATTGATTCTGTTTTACTAAAAGATTTAGAAACTAAAGACAATGTGTCATCCAGCTTAGGATTCCAGTGTATTTTTTTAAATTATTATTTTCAAGAAAGTTAAGCTAAAGTTGAGCTAAATAGAGGACAAACATGATGTTGTAGGGTTTTTGAACCCCGAATACTGCAGCAACCTCAAATTCTTGTCTCGCAGGAAAGAAGAATTTTCATGCGGACACAGTTTAGTTTTAAAGTAAGATTTATGGGCCCGGCGGCGTGGCCTAGCGGCTAAAGTCCTCACCTTGAACGCCCCGGGATCCCATATGGGCGCCAGTTCTAATCCCGGAAGCTCCACTTCCCATCCAGCTCCCTGCTTGTGGCCTGGGAAAGCAGTCGAGGACGGCTCAATGCATTGGGACCCTGCACCCGTGTGGGAGACCCGGAAGAGGTTCCAGGTTCCCGGCTTCTGATCGGCGCGCATCGGCCCGTTGCGGCTCACTTGGGGAGTGAATCATCGGACGGAAGATCCTCCTCTCTGTCTCTCCTCCTCTGTGTATATCTGGCTGTAATAAAATGAATAAATCTTTAAAAAAAAAAAAAGTAAGATTTATTAGAAAAACTAAGAAAGGAGACTCCCACCCTAGTGACGGGAGGGGGTTCTGGGATAGAAAAGACCCCTACCCCTGCCATAGTGGCAGGAGGAAAAGCTAAAAGATCCTAGTCCCCTGCCATAGTGGCAAGAGGAAAAGCTAGAGAGAAAAACCCATATTAATGGTGGGGAAAGTATCTTTTAAAGACTCCCCTCAAGGATGTTTCTCCATAAACAAAGAAAATTCCTGGTTTCCATGGTACCTGGCCTTGGGACAAAAGGCCAGAAAGGTGTCACTGGCCAACTTCCTTGGTCCCTTTCTAATGATTAAGAGGCCAGTCTGAAGCCCTCCCCCTTGGTAATGGCTGGAGACAGAATTGGGCGGAGGCTTCAGGTGGGGAATAGATATGTTAATGTCACCCTTGTCTCCTGGGGAAGCATTCCTGATAAGACATGCATTTGTCTTGGGAGGGACGCTTTCTGGTGAATCCAAGACATGGTGGGGAAAATATCCCTTTATATTTGAGGAAAAAATGACTTGGGGACCCAGAAAACCCTAACTGCCTACTACCCAGTCTAATTCCTCTCACAATGAGAAGATATTTAATTGCCATATCTCCAAGAAGATCCTGCAAATAGGAGAGTGGAGGAGACGGGGGTTGGGGAGGGTTATGGGAGTTTGCTGGGGTTGTGGAGGGGGAGACAGGAAGGAAGACCTGCATGAAAGACCATACATTTGATGTCTTTCTTTCTTTTAAAAACGGTTCGCTTTAATTTTATTTTTTGAAAGAGAGGGGAGCAGTAAGAAAAAAATCCTCCATTTTCTGGTTCATTCCCAAATTCCCACAAGTGTGAGTTGGCCAGGCCAGAGTCAAGGACCAGAGACCATATCCACATTTTCCATGTGGGTACAGGGCCCCAAGTACTTAAGCTGCCACCTGCTACCTCTCTGGGTGCACTTCAGCAGCAAGCTGGCATCAGAAGCTGAGATAACCTCCCCCCCCCTATCCCTGCCTTTAAGAAAATATAAACCATATTCTGGCCACCAGAGTTTTGTCTTTCTGACGTCTTTAATTTAGCATCAGGTTTTGATCTTCACTAACACTGTGTGTATCCATGACTGGTTACTTGTCGGCAACGCCCGCGTCGCCACGTACCCCGAGCCAAGCCGAGCAGAGGGACTAGGGTTACAGAAAGACAACACACAAGACAACACAAGACAACACGCAGTGGGTCACTCTTGTAAACAGAATGCTGTTTATTTGGGGGTCAGCCTGCATCTTTTATAGTCTTCCTAGTCCCTCCCAGTATTATCCCAATGCTCAATCAACTCCTAAGCTCCCCTGGGGGCATCTTAACAAAGAGGAAGCAGGGAAGAGTAACTTGCAGTCAAGCCAGGGGCTAAAATGCATTAGGCCAAGATTGCCCATTCTGTTACCCCTTAGAAACAACCTGTGGAGTTAACCCTTGGGAGACCGGGGCCTACAGTTACTTGGATTTCTTTCTTTCTTTCTTTCTTTCTTTCTTTCTCTTTGTCTCTTTCTCCTTCTTTCTTGGTGCTTGCTTTCTTTCCATCCTTCCTTCTTTTTTCTCTTTCTTTTCTTCCTTCCCTTTTTTTTGAAAGATTTATTTTTATTGGAAAGTCAGAGATTTAGAGAGATCTTCCATCAGCTGGTTCTGTCCCAAATGGCTGCAATGGCTGAAGCTGAGCTGATCTGCAGCCGGGAGCCAGGAGTGTGAGGAGTGGCTTGGAGACTGATGAGACCCCACCATTTTGGACCCGGCACCACCTCGGATACCTGCTTCCCTTTCCCACGGCCTGCATTTTTGGGCATTCTTGTTGCCCACCAAACTACTGTAAGCTAATAAGCCCCCCATACACTGTAATCGCATGATGCATGCCTGAAAACCCCACCCACAAATCCCTTGCAGCCCCTTTCCCTAACCTCCACCCACCTACCAACCCTCCTGCAACTCCAACAATCTCCATTTGTTGGCAACGCCCGCGTCGCCGCGTACCCCGAGCCGAGCGGAGGGGCTAGGGTTACAGACAGACAACACATAAGACAACACAAGACAACACGCAGTGGGTCACTCTTGTACACAGAATGCCAACTTTATTTGGGGTCCGCCTGCTTCTTATAGTCTGCTTAGTCCCTCCCAGTATTATCCCAATGTTCAAGCAACACCTTAGCCCCCCTGGGGCATCTTAACAAAAGGGAAGTAAGGAAGAGGGAACTTGCAGTCAAGCCAGGGGCTAAATGCATTAGGCCAAGATTTCCCACTGTGTTACCTCTTAAAAACAAGCTAAGCTGTGGGGTTAACCCTTGGGAGACCGGGGCCTACACTTAGTCACCAATTTCTCAGGGCCCACCCACAGCCCCTGCCAACCAATCCTCACTCCTCCCCTCCCCATGCCCGCACCCTCCAAGATCTACGTGGAGGGCATAAAATTGGTCTCCACGTGCGCCCCCACCCCTTCTCTCTCTCTCCCTCTGCCTCTGTTCCTATCTCTACCCTGCTGGAATAAAAGACCTCCTAGGTGCACCAGTGCATCTGCTATTTTGGTTTATTGCAGCGAACTTACTGTGGAAAGACTTTAGTTGCACGAAAGGACTAACAAGGAGATTCTTCCAAGTCTCCCACATGGGTGCAGGGTCCCAAAACTTGGACCATTTTCCACTACTTTTCCAGACCAGAATCAGGGAGCTGGATTGGAAGTGGAGCAGCTCTGTCTCAAACTAGCATCTGTATTGAACAGCAGCACCGCAGGCAGAGGATTAGCCTGATTTGCCACCATGCTGGTCCTTGGTTTCTTTTCTTTTTTTAAATGATTTATTTATTTGAAATGCAGAAAGACAGAAAGAGTGTGCTCTCATACTTTGATTCACTCCCCAAATGCCTGCAACAACTGAGGCCGAGTCAGTGCAAAGCGGGGAGCTCAACGCTTGGCCCACAGCTCACACATGGGAAGTGGGAGCCTGGTTCCTCGAGATGTCACCGCTGCCTCCGTGGGTCTGCATTCACAGAAGCTGGAATCAGCAGCCAGAGCTAAGAATTCAAGTCACGTAGTTCAATATGGCACGTGAACATCTTAACTGCAAAGCTAAATGTCTACCTCTGCTTTTTAATCCTCAATAGTGAGTCATTATATGAACACACTGCAATTTTGTATCCATTTGCATGTTGATGAACATTTGGGTTATTTTCAGTGAGGTGGTTTTTACTATTATATAAGTCCACTTTGAGGGCCCAGTGCAGTAGCCTAGTGGCTAAAGTCCTTTCCTTGAACGCACCAGGATCCCATATGGGTGCCAGTTCTAATCCTGGCAGCCCCACTTCCCATCCAGCTCCCTGCTTATGGCCTGGGAAAGCAGTCAAGGACGGCCCAAAGCCTTGGGACCCTGTACGTGCATGGGAGACCTGGAGGAGGGTCCTGGCTTCGGATCAGCTCAGCTCTGGCCGTGATGGTCACTTGGGGAGTGAATCATTGGACAGAAGATCTTCCTCTCTGTATACCTTGACTTTCCAATAAAAAAACATAAATCTTTTTAAAAATTCACTTTGAAAACTCATATACGAGTCTTTTAATGACAATATATCTTTATTTCTCTTACTGTCTAGACCTGACATTTCTGGGTTGGATGATAAATGTGTATTTAGTTTAACAACAAAAACAACAAAAGCCCTGCAAATTGTTTTCCAGTGTGGCTATGCCTGAAAGTTCTAATCGATGTCTTTACAACACTTGGTATTATCAGTCTTAAAATTTTACCCCCTCTGTGCTATATCCCAAGCATCACACAGAATAAAGCCAGACTACCCTCCAGAGTACCGAGTTCAGCCCATATGGGTGCTTCTCATCAGCAGAAAGCTGCAAGAAAGAAGCCAGCCCGCATCTCCTTATCTATACCCAAGGGTCAGGAATGAAGGGAGCCAGAACACAGGTTTGTGCCCTATGCCCTCAGGATAGTAAACAGAGCATCTCCCACTAGGGTCTCTCACGTAGTTCAAAGACCAGTCTAACCTGCTCCCCCACTGTGCTCTCTGCATTTCCTTCTGGCTACCTTGTTCCAGACAGTAAGACCTGCTAAGGTTGAAATGCTCCCCACCACACTAATCTTCCATGTTCTTGGAATTCCCCAACCCCTAGGAACACCCCAAGACCTCAAGTATAAAAGGTCTAGGCTGCTGAAAGACTGGACCTTTGCCACTTGGTCACTCCATGTATTTGCTGGCAGATGGCCACCATCTTTGAATGTATTAATCTCTAATAAATTCAATTTGGTTGCATAGTCACTCTAGTGGATACATAGATGTATTTAATAGTGGCTTTAATTTAATTCACATTTCATTAATCGCTAGTGATGTCCAACTGGACCTTATCCAGGTCAGGTCAGCTTTTTATATTGTCTGAAGAGTGATGGGTTTGTTAATGTTTTTTTTTTAATATTCTGTTTATTTTCATTTGATCTAAAATACAGATAGACAGAAATACATGGAAAGATTTGCTCTCTGCTGATTCACCCATAAAATGCCCTCCCCAAAAGCTGAGGCGGGGCTGGGTCAGGAGCTGGAAACCTGACTCAGGTCTTCCATAGCAGGGCAGGGGGCAGGGACCCGGTACTTGAGCACTTGCTATTGTCTCCTGGGATGTACATCAGCTGAGCCAGCTGTTGAAACCAAGTACCCCAGTATGAAACATGGGCGTCCCAAAAAGCATCTTGGTTGCTGTGCCAAAACTGGCCTAAATATTGGGAAACAAAAAAATCAGAGGAAGCCAAGCCAAAAGCATTAGGTGTGTGCCTAATGATTTTTCATTGAAACTCTCCTCAAACTGAACTTGGTTGATGAGAGGAATAACCAAATGTCAGCATTCTTTAACCTTCCAGAAAGTCTATAAGCAAAATATCTGGGCATCCCAAAATACCGTTCTTATAGCCTTTGCCCTTTACTGGTCCATTTTTGCTTTGATTGAAACAGTTTCTGCTCAACATCAACACATCAACATCATAGTAACCATGATGTTGATTGTGCTTTGTCTTCAGAAATTGTACTAATTAAGCCATATTCCAGCTCCTATTATAATTCTTCATAGAAAAGCTTCAGGGGGACAATGTGTGGCATAGCAAGCTAAGACTGACTGAGGCATCAGCATCCCAGATGGTGCCAGTTCACTTTCCAGCAGCCGCATTTCCAGTCTGTTTCCCTATGGATGGGCTGGTGAGGCAGCCAAGGAGGGCCAACATTTTTGAGCCCTTGCATCCACATGGAAGACCCAAAAGAAGCTCTTGGCTCCTGGCTTTGAACTGGCCCTGCTTTTGTGGCCATTTGAGGCGTGAACTAGCAGATGGACGATCTCTCTTTCTCTGTCTCTCCTCTCTGTGTAAATCTGCCTTTCAAGTAAAAATAAATAAATATTTTAAAAGAAAGAAAGAAAGAAAGGAAGGAAGGAAGGAAGGAAGGAAGGAAGGAAGGAAGGAAGGAAGCCCTGCACAATAGTGTAGTAGTTAAAGTCCTTGCCTTGAACGCCAGGGATCCCATATAGACACCGGTTCTAATCCCGGAGGCCCTGCTTCCCATCCAGCTCCCTGCTTGTGGCCTGGGAAAGCAATTGAGGATGGGCCAAAACCTTGGGACCCTGCACCGCGTGGGAGACCTCCTGACTCCTGGCTTCAGATTGGCTCAGCTCCAGCTGTTGTGGCCGCTTGAGGAGTGAACCATCAGAGGGAAGATCTTCCTCTCTGTCTCTCCTCCTGTCTGTATATCCACCTTTCAATAAAAAAAAAGAAGGAAAGAGAGAAGGAGAGAAAGAGAGGAAGAGAGGGAGGAAGGAAGGAAGGAAGAAGGAAGGAGGAAGGAAAGAAAAAGAAAGAAAAATTAATTAATTAATTAATTAATTGCTGGGACAGCCATGGTTGGCATACCAGGCCCTTCTACCTGCAATGCTGGCATCCTATAAGAACACTGGTCCTACTCCCAACTGCTCTATTTCCACTCAAGCTCCCTGCTCATGGACTGAGGCCTTGGGTCCCTGCACTGAAGGGGCAAGGATGAAGCGCCTGACTCCTAGCATTGGATTTCCCTACCTCTGGACATTGCAGTCATTTGGGGTATTAGCTAGTGGATAGATGGAAGGTCTCTCTCTCTCTCTCTCTCTCTCTCTCTTTCCCATCCCCCCCCCCAATCTATCTGTAGTTTCCCCCACACACCTGATACCTATAACTCTATCAAGTAAAATAAATCTTTAAAAAAAAAAGGAAGAAATGCTTCAGAAACTTCTTTGCACTTATTCCAAATTTCTAACAGAAGCCATGCTCTTGTCTGCAGCTGATGTAGGCATAACAGTTTTGACTGTTTCAAGAAGAAAACTGGTTCAACTTTAATTTTCTAGCCAGAACTATGTAAGCTGAACCAGTTGAAATGTCTAGGGTGATGGCTGCTGTTTTTGCTGTTAATCACTAATGCCCTTCAATCAGAATGTGAACAAAATGTATTTTTCTTGAAAATTGATGTGGACAGTTTGCCATTGCAGCTGCGCCTTCAGTTCCATCTTGTCCTTTCTTGAAACAAGGTTTCTATTTGCAAACTGCTGATTTCTTTGGGGTACTTTTTTGCATAAACTTTTTATAAAACATCAGATTATTTCACTAATTATTCTACCCTTACATCATCATAAATTTTACATTTGCTCTTGCTTCAGTGTTAGCAGAATAGATGTTACACTTACAAGAGCACTTTTCAAATTGACTCTTTATCCATCTTAGTGCCACAAACTGGATGCTAGTCAAACATGTTGCAGCATTCTAGTATAAGTTTATTTTGGTACAAAGGCAGAAATCCTTGCATAATTTTTCATAATACACATTTTTCATGGATGTTTGCTACTTCTCGTATAGGGTAAGCAGCTGTCGAAAATGAAAGAAATATGTCTTAGGCTAGGATGATATTCCTGGAGATAAATGCAGAGCAACGAATAGAATAGATTATGTGTTTTACAAATGAGATCAACAAGGTTACACTCAGGTTTCTGACTCTATTAATTTACCAGATGATGACTCCATTTACTGAAATATGGAGGAATAGGAGAGGATTGGAGATCATGTAGGTGAGAAGGAAATCACAAATCATGTATACATTTTAAGTGTGAAATGTCTAGGAGACATCCAAATGGCAATATCAACTGACATTCAGCAAATGAGCCAGGGATTTTTCAGCTAGTAAATCAGTTGGGGGGAGGGATTACTGTCAAGGAAAACTATGCTGGATGCTAGGGTCTGTGCCAGGTGAAGGCAGCCTTCATTACAAGGAGCACAAAGAGAAAGCCACTAAAAACAAAAAGTGTTATTTGGGTCATCTTATCAAACATGTATTGAGGGGCCATAGAGACCCCCATGAAGCTACTTTTAAGTATTAGAAAGAACCATGAAATTGAAGAGAGAAGACATGATTGAAAGTCGGGACCGTCATTGTGGCACTGCACGTTCATCTGCTGCTTGTGATACTGACACACCATATCATAAAGCCAGTCATTCACAGCCGCTGTGCTTCCAATTCAGCCCCCTGCTAATGCACCTGGGAAGGCAGAAGAAGCTGAGCCAAGTATGTGGGCCCCTGCCGTCCCTGTGGGAAATCAGGACAGAGTTCCTGACACCTGATTCTAGCCTGATCCAGTGCCAGCTACTGCAGTCACTTGGAGAGTAAACCAGTACATGGAGTCAATCTCTCTCTCTCTCTCTCTCTCTCTCCTGCTGTCACTTTTATACTCACTCCTACTCTCTGCCTCACAAAGGAATAAATAAATCTTGAATATGTTTGCTGATTTGGGAAAAATGTAAACTTCTTTTGAAGACTAACTGGAGTAATTCACATGAAAGCAACCAGCTCTATAAATATAGGTTCGTATTATACATAATGGGCATTATGATGAACAATCAAAATAAATGGTACTAAATTGCACTGCTCTCTGAAACACCAAGGACTTTGCTAACAATTTAATCAGCATAAGTTTTTTTGTGCCCTGTTCAGGCCAGCTTTTGTATTGGCCAGGTGAAACAGATTTAGAACAAAGAGATACAAAGATGCTGACACCAGTAAGCTCCCATGTGGGTGAAGCACAACCCATCAGAATCAATGAATCTCAGCAGATCTTCACTCTGATTGCATGTACCATGACCAAAAGCTACAGATTACACTGGCTGAAATCTCTTTGCCTGTGTTGTCTGTACATCTTGCACTTTCTTTAAGGGCTCATTTGTCAGCATGAGCCCAACACCACAATAAAGCACATGAGTGATAGAATCCCTTCCCTCCTATAAAACTGCATGGACTTGCTGCCTTAACAAATGCTTCCTTTACTCTTGCGCTATCTCCCTGCAGGACAGTTCAATTTTTTGGAGACATCATATATACTGCCAAATTTTGTTCTTACAAAACTTCCTTTGGCCTAGACTGTCCCTGTTATTCACCTTCTGGCTAACCAATTATTCATGCTTACAGGCTTCAATAAATATAAATTACCATTTCTTTTCAAAACACGAGATACATTCATTATATCTTCATCTGTATTTTCATTTCAACCTATTCATAAACCAATATACTTATTCAATAAATATTTATAGAATGCTGTAGATTCTCAGAACTCTTTAAGATGCAAATGACAGGAGCTCCAACCCAAGTAGCTTAAACAAACTAACTGACCTTACTGAAAGAGCAAGGAAAAAAGATGATAGAATCTAGGCATTCAAACGATACTGTTAGTATTCATCACTCCGGTACAGGATGATTAGGGTGAGTCCTTGGAAAGAGAGCCAGAAACAAGGATTCTGTGACAGGAAGCACTTCCAGGAAAAGGTGCCTGAGCGCACAGAGTAGGACAGGAAATAAGATTAAGCAGAGTCTTAGCCTAAACCCAGCTTCAGCCTATTCCCATGGGGAGATTTGGAGAATAAATAACACCATAGAGTCCAGCCCGCTTTGGACCTTTTCTTACTAGTTAGCTAAGGGCTGGGGGCTGTGGTATGAGGCAGGCTTGTGCTAATTTTCTCAGGGCAGGAGCACATGAGGAGGCACGAATGGCATCCATAAGGCAGGCAAAATGGCTGCCAGTAGCCCACAATCATATGCCTGTTGGTCAATCCCAGATGAAAGAGTCCTCCCCCCTCCAAAGGCACTAACCAGGGAGAGCTCTGATGTGCACAAGTGACAGAGGATCCGAGCCAAGCAACCTATGCAGAATGGATAATTCTCTGAAAGTGGGAAACAGAATGAATAGACAAAGGCAGAAAAGAAATCTACTCAGAACCACACTTTAGGGCATACAATGGTGAGCATAAAAATATGAAAAACCTTTGCTTTCATAAAGCACATTGGCCTACTTCAGTGCAAGACAGAAACAGGAAGCTTCAGTGAAGTCATTCGTTTACTGCAGGAAGTGTTGCTATCGATGTACTATATGAAGGGGGATCAATTCACTCTTCTTGAGGATCTGTAGTTTACTGAGCTTTACATCTTCAATGTTGTAAGGATTATTAGTACTCAATAAATGACCATATACAGCTTAGTATGTAGATTCAGGGCTTGAG
This sequence comes from Ochotona princeps, assembly GCF_030435755.1. Taxonomy (NCBI): domain Eukaryota; kingdom Metazoa; phylum Chordata; class Mammalia; order Lagomorpha; family Ochotonidae; genus Ochotona; species Ochotona princeps. The sequence continues at coordinate 43,437,095 of NC_080835.1, forward strand.
GGGATAGGAACCCTCTCGGGGAGTAGTCATTTTGTAAAGATTTATTTATTTTTATTTTTTATTGGAAAGGCAGATATACAGAGAGAAGGAGACACAGATAAAAAGATCCTCCATCTGCTGTTTCACTCCCCAACTGGTCGTGACAGCCTAAACCAAGCCAATCTGAAGCCAGGAGCTAGGAACCTCTGGGAGTAGTCTTTTTAGGAAGTTTATGGGCCATGAAACAAAATTACTCGCTACTTTATACTCACTACTTCATGCTGTTAAGTAAAATTATCATTACATCTGGCCTTTAGTGACTTTTAGGGTATTTCAAAATTCTGAAACTGTTTTCAAAGGCTAACTTGCTAGCTTTCAGGGTATTTAACTTCTTTAAGCTTGATTCAACATATTGACCATTAGCTTTGTGCTCATAGAGCTCCAAGTATTGCAAAACCTGCTGCCAGTAACAAGACTGCTGCCTGGTGGAGATAAATGTAATGAGCTCTAAATGTGCAGAATACAAATTTTATTTTCCTGCATTTTCTGGATAATTCATAGGCAGATTACAGAGCTTACCATATGCACTTGATCATATGCAGTAGGTGTCATTGAATCTAAAGCCAGAACGTAAATTGAAAGGTGATAAACCTTGCCACAAATTCTCCTGATTCTGGAATAGCAAACAGTCCATCATCCTTGAGTTCTACCTCTGTTACTTTCCACATCTCATGTCATTTACAGATCAAATCTTCATGCTACCATCCTAGCCGAGTCACTGCAACCTCTTCTCATTTGGGCTCATCCTCCTATCTCAGCTCAAAGAAGCTTCTAGCAGGCCTTATGGGTTTTACCCACTGCCTCTTTTCTATTCATTCTCTACAGAGTGAGGTAAACAGAACAATATTTTGGCATCAGCAATGTAAGCACATATTCTGCCATTTGCCTCCTCAGCACCATATAAAACCCCACTGGCTCCCCCAGTTGTACTCACTATAAATACAAACCCACTGAAGCTTCCTGTTGGACCCTGGATGAATGGATGACTAGATCCAGTTTTCGCTTGCTCTTCTTTTATCAAGCCTTATCATCATTGGCCTTTTTATCTTTCCAATCACCTTGAGGGGGCAAGGTTCCCACAGATGTGGCTCCCTCTGCTCAACATATCTGGCTCCATCTCAATGTTCAGTCCTGGCTTAAACAGCATGACTACAAAATGGCTCTTCCTGATATCTTATTTGAAGAATTTTATTATCTCCTCCCCTTAAGCCTTTATTTTCTAACATAACCCATCAGATTCAGTTTTCTCTTGTTGCTTGTCACAATATGCATGTTGGAATCAATTTGTTTATTGCCTGTCCTTCCCAGGATGCGAAGGGACAAGTCTGTTTCATTTTCTAGTAGTGTGCTCATTACCTGGGTCAGTGCTTTGCATATAGTAGATAAACAATAAACATTTGAGTTAGTTCAATTCAATCCAAATACTTCCTTGTTTATTGAAAATATTTTAAGACATAATATTTAAAATTCTTGTATATAGAAGCCAGGTATGTCTCATTCTCAAGTTGCAGGCAAATCTCATTTTTTTCTATAATAAAAGATAATGTAGGGCCCGGCAGCGTGGCCTAGCGGCTAAAGTCCTCACCTTGAACGCCCCGGGATCCCATATGGGCGCTGGTTCTAATCCCGGCAGCTCCACTTCCCATCCAGCTCCCTGCTTGTGGCCTGGGAAAGCAGTCGAGGACGGCCCAATGCATTGGGACACTGCACCCGTGTGGGAGACCCGGAAGAGGTTCCAGGTTCCCGGCATCGGATCGGTGCACATTGGCCCGTTGCGGCTCACTTGGGGAGTGAATCATCGGACGGAAGATCTTCCTCTCTGTCTCTCCTCCTCTCTGTATATCTGGCTGTAATAAAATGAATAATAATAAAAAAAAAGATAATGTAAGTAGCTTCCTGCCCCCATCTGGCTCTTTGCCTTGTTTTGCCTTTTAGGAAGACACTACTTTAAAAAAATATACTTATTTTTATTTGAAGATTTATAGATTTATAAAGATAAGGATGAATAGAAAAAGATGGTCTTCCATCTGCTGGTTCAAATGGTCCCAAATGGCTGCCAAGGCCAGAGCTGTGCTGATCTGCAGTCAGGAGCCAAGAGGCTCTTCCAGATTCTTGTACAGGAAGATATTTGCAGTCCTACTTGTCCTGCCTGCCTGGAAAGATGCCAATCCAAGATGCTGAAGGAAAGGATAACTACTGGAGCAATGGTCCTGCAGTCAGCTTTGTGAGAGTGGAATTGGGGCAGTGGAAGGCAGATGAAATGCTCAAAGAATTCTCATTCATGATAAGAAAGGTTGTGCCTGTCAGAGGGTGGTAGGCCAGCAGTTAGGCGCACCACAGTCTTCCAAGACCCTGAGGCTGTGGGTCTAAGGTTGCATCTGAAGACCCTGAGTAGCCACAGTCAGCAAGAAAGTACAGTATTGTATGTTTTCTGCCTTTATGTCCATCGTCAAAGACAGGGACTATTTCCCTCTCTCACCACTCGTGACAGAGTGGCAGCATTTGTTCAAGAAGGGATGGTAATCCCTGCCAAGGTCCTTCAGAGAAATAGGACCAGTAGGATGGAGGTATTGACAAAGGCACTGCCAAAAGCCAATGAAAAAAGAACTTGAAAGCAAGTTTATTTTGGCACAAAAATTTTTTATGTGTATGCATAGTTTTCCCATAATATGTATTTTACAGAAATGGTTGTGTTCAGCTGCAGGGAGGGAGAGGGAACAGTATGAGAAATTACAACTGATGGGCAGGTGTCTTTTCTTAGGAGGGAATTGAAATGTTCTAAAATTAGATTGTGGTTGCATAATCTCATGAATATACTAAAACAATTATGTACTTTAAATACATGAATTGTGAATTGTATCTCAATAAATGGCCGAGAAAAGAAAGAATATGGCTTCCTCATATTATCTCTTTTTCAAGTTGCTTGCATTTGGATATCAACCACCATGCCACCCTATTAGGAAACTTCATGTTGCCCATTCACCTTTGGAAACTGGTGACGATGGTGTAAAGGAAGGCATACATTGACTGCTTGGCAGCCTTTTCCAGCACTGAGATTCAGTATCTGGCACAGGACCTTGCACAAGTGACAGTTGAAGCTCACACCTGCCTCCCTGAGCATGTGAGCTGCAGTTGCTGACAGTGAGCCACATGGTAATCCGTGCCCCCCGGGTCTGTCCAGATGGGAGATGGGGCAGCAGCGCCGGCGGTTGCCAGCTGAGCACCGTCCAGAAATGTCAAGGGGCCCCCACTGAGAACATCCTGCATCGGGATACTTGGAAATTTGAGCTTCACAAGAATCAAACGGATCATTTAGAAGTCTGCAGAATGCTAAGAGACATGCCTTTGGGCAAGTTTAAGACAAGTTATGAATTAAAAATTCAATATACCACTTTTTTTACACAAAAAGGCATCTAAGTTTATATTAAGCACAAATATGCTCCATCAACATTTGCTATATTCCTTGGAGGCAAGACTTTAACACTAAAATTTTGATGGGATAATTTGATGACATTTCTTTGATTGAGGCTATTTTGGTATATTTTTACTGACAAGAGTAGGGTTGGGAAAGTAGGAAACTATCTTTGATTTTATTAGTGTTAAGTTAAACTTAGATATTTGTTTTCCTGTAAGAAAAAGTTCTATAGTTTTAGCTTCAGTCTTTCACCATGGAATATAGTGTTAGCTGTTTGTTTTCCAACCATGCTCTTCAGTGTGTCCAGGTGGTTTTCTCCAGTGCTAGCAGGTTGAGTGTTTTTTTTAATCGTGTAAGAATGTTGAATTTTTGTCAAGTGCTTTTTCTGTATCAGTTGAGATGATCATGTTCACATTAAGATAAATAAAAACATAATATAATATAAATCTTAAAAAAAAAAAACAGCCTGAGCCACCACTTGTGACACAAGTACCCCAAATTAGAGCATCGGTTTGAGATCCAGCTGCCGTACTAATCCAGCTCTCTGTTGTTGCACCTGGGAGGCCATCAGAGGATGCCTGTGAGAGTCCTGGCTTCAGCCTGGCCTGGCTCCAGTCATTGCAGCCATTTCAAGAGTGAACCAACAGAGGAAGGATTTCTCTTTCTCTCTCTCTCTTTTTGCCTCTCTGACTTTCAGATAAATAAAGACAAAATAAAAGAACAGTACCTGGCATAAAATAAGTGCTTTGTGAATGTAACTATCATTATTTGGCTGCCATTTGATTGATGGAATATATGAGTATTTTGCTGAATCCAAGTATAAAAACAAATTGTCAACTAAGCTATTTAGTGACAAGAAAATTGTTTACAGCTGAGAAACTATAGACAAAGCTGTTTAAACTAGATAAGAGATTGCCAGCTTTATCACTTGTCTGTGTCATCTTGTTACACCTGAGAAGAAGCCAAGCTATTAATCCTTCAATACTCCTCAGGTCAAAAGAAATGATCTTTTTATCTATAGAGATTGCACCCGACCTTGAAATTCTTACCACCCGCAGTACTGCCACATCTGCCCTCCTCCCCACCCCAATAGACCTGGTATTATCATAAATCAGATTTGGCTGTCACCCTCCCCCTGCCCAAGAGCACACATCCCTCAAGGTCAAGGCACGTACCTAACTTTCTCAATAATCCCAAACCTTCCAACACAGGGTCTCAACCTCAGCCAATAAATCTTAGATTAATTTCTCTGCTTCCATTCAATCAACCCTCATTCTCTGCAGGATGATATACAGAAAAACAAAGCCAGGGTCACAGTGATATAGATTTAAATTCTGCCTTGACCCTTTAAAGTTGAATAAACTCGGTAAGTCCCAAGTTTAAATGCTGCCCTTCTAATAGGGAGATATAGAAATTAGAAATAGTATTTACCTCAAGAATACTGTGTTGCTGCAGAAAATGCCAACAGATGATCCAAAAGAAAAAAGCTTACCTGACTCCAAATGTTGCCATATCAAGTATCTAATTTTCCAATAATTAAACCCTTCTTATTTATCTTACTGAGTTGCACTTATTTATTTCTCCTTGTTTGCCATATCCCCATGAATATAAAAATATTCATAAACTGTACTTTTGAAGAGTTTTGGATTTATAGGATATTTAGCCAGAGAGAACAGAGATCCTATATACCCACTTTATTCACCTCAACATCTGGTTGCCCTATCGTTAGCATCATATATTAGTGTAGCACATTGGTTATGATGGAGCAATGAACCAGTATTGAAAGCTTTACCAACTGAAGACCATATTTTGTTCAGATTTCTTTGATCTCTATATAATGTTTCTTTATGTTCTAAAATCCAAGTGATTAGCCATGACAGTTTTGAGTAATATTGCCTATGTATGCTATAGATATTCTGCAGCTGACATTTTCTTTATGTTATTCTCAATATTAGACCAGAATATTGTTTTGGGGAGAAAAAAATCACAGAGACAAAATACTGCTTAGATCAAATAATTGAATACTTTCTTTTCCTTACGATTTATTTATTTAAAAATAAAGTTATGGAAAGAAAGGAGGAGAGACAAGAGAGATATTTCGTTCACTGGTGCACTCCTCAGCTGGCTGCAACAACTGGGTTGTGTCAGGTCGAAGTCAGGAGCCAGGAGCTTCTTCCAGGTCTCCCAAACACTAGGGCCATCTTCATCTGCCTTCCCAGGCTAATCAAAAGGGATACAGGAAGGAAGTGAAGCCCGAACACTTATCCAGTACCCGTATAAGTTGCTGGGGTCATAGGTGGAAGTTTAGTTTGATATATCCCAAAGACAGCCACTTCTTTTTTCCTATAATTAGCGGTTCGTTAAGCCTGTAATTATAGAGTGAATTGAAATTATGCTTTTGCAAAAATTAAGGAGAAAAAGGAAGGAAGGAAATGAGGAAGGAGATTGAGAGAGGGAAAGAGGGTAGAGGGGCGTATGATTATCTCTTTAGAATTTTATCTAAGAAACATATGAAATCTGTTCTCTGTATAGTAACAAAGAATTTTTCAAGAAAGAGCAAACAACAGTGCTATTAAACTGACCCTTTACTGAAGGGATTAGAGGTGTATGGTGACGAATGAGTGATAAATCTGATGCTTTCAATGTCAAGGCAGTTGTTCTAAGGGACAACATTGCTTATAAACAGAGAAGTTCCATCTTGATACGGACCATTATTATGGCACCTGTCATGACTCTCTAATCAAACGGATTATATCACTTTAAGATCTTGAATCTTTTACACGGCTATGCCTAAACACTCACCTAGCACGGGAACAAATGAGATCAATACACCAAAGGCTGAAGAAGAGAGGAGTCAAAATTGGTGACAACACTCCCTTTTTATCAGTGGGTAACATTTTTCAAAGTCATGTTTGATGAAATGAAATGGGAGTGGACATGGTGATGCAGTGGATTCTGCTGCCTCCTGTATCAGAGTGCTGACTGCAGTCCTGGCTCCTCCACTTTGGACCCAACCTCCTGCTTACGTGCTTGGGCCCGCCTCATTTCTGACCCAGACCTAGCCATATGAGAGTAGACCAGCATATGGGAGACTCTCTCCTCCCTTTCTTTCTCTTCTCTGCCTCTCTCTGTCTCTGTGACTTTCAAATAAATAAATTTATCTTTTATAATAAAAGCCAAATTATCAGGAAAATATGAAGAAGCGTATAATTTAGATACTTATAAAGTTAATTTTAGATCAACTAGACATATTTTAAGTATGTCCCAAACAGTATTTTTCTTTTATCTCAGTATATATATGCATAGACAATTAGAAATGATTCAACTTTAACTGGGTATTCTTACACTTCTTTATGATAAATGTGGCAAGCTTAGGATTCCCAGGATCTAAACTCAGGTCTTCTGATCCCAGACATAGTGCTGTTTCCACTCTGATCTTCCCTTCAGTTGATTTCACAACGTAAACAACCATTGAGTAGATGTCACAGTGCCTTTCACATACTTTGCTGTGAATACACCTGGAAGTCTCATCTTTGTGCCTCTCTTTCCGTCCAATAAGCCCGCGTTTTGGACTTTGCTTGTTTTTGCTTTTGTTTTTAGTTAGGCCATGCTGAAGAGTCTTTGCATTGTTGGAAGATGACGTCAGAAGCAGTCTGGGATTAGCCTTTATAGTAACTCTGTAATGGTGTTTGAAATGTCTGAAATCCACAAAGAGGAAACAGAAAGATACAAACTGGCATTATATCATTTTAACAGGATTCACAGGATGTGTTCTTACTGTGCTTATAATCAATACTGTTGATGTAATCAATACTGTTGATGCAGTTGACAAAGCACTTTCCATACATTATCCTATATGATCCTCAAATAAGTCTGTTGAGTGGTTACACCTATTTTTCCATTGCAACTAAGTTTTGTTTTTGTGGCAGCTAGGGTTTTATGTGAAATGGATTGTGCAGCTGCTAGACATCAGAGCTATAGACTTGGCCCACACCTTCTGCACCCAGGCGGTGAGCATTTCCACGACAGGATGTTTTAGTGTGGATGCGAAAAGCACACAGCTTCTGGGGTTGCCTGTTGGTCTGCTAACTTAAGAAAGAGTTGACTCTCCAGTCTCACTTAACACACATTGTTGGCAACAATCCAGACTGTGCTTATTTTAGTTAAGGCTTTACGACACCTCCTGTGCAATTAGTAAATTCAGAATAGATTTTATGACCATAATAACTCACCTGCTTCAGAAGTCTTTGTAATTTAGAGAACAGGGCCAACAAATCTAAAAGGCCTAGGGCACATTGGGCCAGGTTGCTCGTACTTGTCCGTCGTTATTATTGGGAACTCCTGGAGTGACCTAGGCCAGATGGACCCATCTGAAGGAATGGACAGGCAACTGTTTCCTTTCAGAGTTCGATCAACATACATTTAAAAATACATATACAGACAGAGATCTTCCATCCACTGGTTCACTCTCTGAATGCTGGCAACCAAAGCCAGGAGTCGGAACTCATTTCAGGTCTCCTCTGCAGGTGGCAGAGATCCATCACCTGCCGCTTCCCAGTGTGTACAACAGCAGGAATTGCAGAATGAGAAGCAGCGCCGGAAACCCAGGCACTCCTGCACAGAATACAGGTGCTCCAGCGGGCACCTGGACAGCTATGCAAAACTCACAACCCTCACATGATTTTTTTTTTTTACTGCTAATTACAAGTAAGACAGGTCCATGTATGATAGCTCATATCCAAAGTTCTTCCCTCCTTGAAGGAATGAAGGCCATAGTCTACTTCAACATGTGGATTTTAAAACTCTGGAAAATAAGGAGCTGATTACTACCAAAAATCCTTTAACTTTCTTTGAACATTTGTTCAAACATGCCTGTAACTAGACAAGCTTGGAACCGGTAACGGGAAGGTCTCAGGCAGTGTTTTCCGACAGCTCAAAAGGAGCTCAGGAGTTGCAGAACCCACAAAGGGCTTAAAAGAAAAGTGTGAGCCACTGTGAAACACTGTTAACAGAGAGGAAGTTGTACAGGCCCGTTGTACAACTCGGCTCTTACAGTTAATAATCCTGTGATATGCACTTCCAATTTTGGTTACAGAGAAGGTCTCATGATAAATGCTTTTCAGAAGTGAATGAGGAGGCCATCCAAGGGAATTTGAGGAGGTGAGATTATCATGGGTGTTTGCATATGCCCAAAGCCATCACATTGTACACATTAAATATAGTGCACGCTTTTGTATATCAATTATATATTTCAACAGATTGATGTTTTTAAAGACACCTTCTCATACGTACACAATATATGGAACTCGGAAAGCTGTAGCTGGATCATCCAACTTTAGAGGCTTCTTTTTGTTGCTGAGTCCTATGCGTCAATGGTACATGCGAGGAAGACACTAGGTTGTCTGACCTGAGCTTCAGAGAAAGGCTGAGCTTTTCAAAGCGAAAGCGCATGCTCAGCTCTTCTCCCATGTCATCAGCCTCCGACGCCCACATTGCCCGTAGCCGCCGTCTGCAGCTGCAGAGCCTGATGCTTGAGATAAAACTATGTGGCCAGTCTTGGCAGTGACATCTCTTCTTTGCTGGAAGGTCAAGTATCCCCTGTAAAATGAAAAACACACACTTTCCTTCTGTCCTTTCTCACTTCTCGGGTCGGAAAGCCACCCTTGAGGACACTGCAGCTTCTCAGTACAACAGTTTCCCAAAAAGCCAAAGGTGGACTCGGCCCCTCCCCTATGCCTTTGCAAGCCGTTGTTCTTAGAACACCTAACACATTCGGTTAAAGTTAAGGATTATGTTTGAGGGATCAGCTTGTCTCTCAGTCATTCAGCAATTAACACATTCTGTGAAGATAGAATGTTGTCAACCATAGCTTTTAAATAAATGCTTATATATTGGCAGAGAAAAACTGGGCAAACGGAGACTCTAAGATGGACTATGTCAATCAGTGGATTCTTCAACGACTTCATCATGCTTGGAGTGGCAAGATTGGCAGCAATTCAGAACTGCTGAACTATCAAAACCACTTGAGCAAGACCCTCGGAGCATGCCCCACATCAGGGACCTGGGGTGGGTGGGAGACTGGGTGGGGCTTCTCCCTTTACCTCAGATACATGAAGGAAACAACGTGGAAATAATAGTCTTACCTACTTTCCTATAGCCCTTGAACCTTTTTACCTTAATTAACTATATAAAGATTGTCAAAAATATAATAAAAAGAAATTTGGAAAAGCAAAATAAATAAATGCCTACCCCACGTCTTATCTTTTCCAGAGGTTGGTTTCCCATTTGTATTCAAGTATGTCTTGTAGGTCACACTTTTCAACATTTCACCAAACTGCTTTATGTCCTCAGCATATGTTTCAGTTTATCTCCAACTTTGCCAAAATGGAGCCTGGGGAATGCATGTGGAGAGTTTCTGAGAGCATGAGTATCACATAGCTCTCTTTCTAGATTCCATATAGTTACTTTTCGAGCCTGTACTGATCTTTCTTGCGGTAGAGTCAAGCCTTGGCAAAGACTCATAGGAAGAGGAATGATGTGAAACCTGGGTGGGACCAGACCTAAGAGCACGGAGCAAGCTCTGGAACAGGCTCTTTCGATGGGCAGCAGGTTGTCTAAATGAGCCCCGGGGCTATTGAGGGCATTCCAGGGCTTCTGCTATGTAAAGACCAAGCTGAGACAATGGCTGGACCTCGGCAGGTGGTAGCAGAAGGTCTCCATTTAGTTTTGGAGCAGACCTCTCATCCTCAGTGGGGGGAATGAGGCTCGAAACCAAACTCCTGAACATAGAGATTGCAAAGGGCTAGGCAAGCTGTTCCTGAGGGACTGGAGGCCAAGAAGGGCTTATTTTAACAGAAAAAAATGAGTAAGTGACAATCCACATGGCTCAAGAGCAATAAAGTTGACATCCATGTTCTCCATTTCCAAGTCTAATTTTCCTTATATGAAAATGGGGATGATAATAGTTCCTACTTCAGGATACCTCTGTGAAGACTCAGTAAATAATGTCATGTGGTATCTTAGTAGAGTTACTATTATCTATGCATTTAAATCTGCGATAATGCATAATAATAATAATATATTATTGCAGATGAAAGTGCATAAATGGAATGCAAGTTATATGAACTTTAAAATAACTTCACTTTTGAAGCTTTTAAGATGGATTATGCCCTAAGAGCATTTTCTGATTATTTTTAACACTTTCTTTAAAAAAAAAAGTATAGTTTTGGAAAGATGACCAGGGTGGATACTATGAATTTGTTGACAGTGGTTTGTAAAGTTAGCATAGCATATATGACTGCTTAGCATAACAACTGTACCAATAGTATAGCAAATATACTTATTTTCTTTTTATTTATTTATTTTTTTTTCAAATGGCAAATCCCAAATATACTTATTTTCAAACTGAAAAGTAAGATGACAAATCACAAATCTTTGATGTCAGACTTTTGAAAAATGTGAATTCAGATTCCTTAGTCTAGTCAGAATTTTTCTATGAAGTTCAATATTTGCTGGAAATCTTTGACTAAGCACTTTTCCCAGTCCGACACTGTTTTCCTGTTCATATCCAAAAATCTAAAGCTTCAGACAAGTGGGTCCTGCCCAATAGGGGTGTGTGTGATCTTGCAGTTGACCTCCAGAGAGGTGGGAGTGGCAGCCTCCGCAAGGATAAAGGGCGTTCCTCGGAGCTGAAGACCTGCTGGGAGCGTCCCATTTGCTGATGCACACTGCTCTGCACCCGCACGTAACTCGACATCCATAGAGCATCAGCCGCCACTGACCTTGTCCTAAGCGGTTGTTTGGTAAGTCCCTTGCAGTTTTATCTTTCCTTCTTAAAAAAAAAAAAAACCTAATGAGAGTTTTGATAATCAAACAATTATTTATTGTTGACCATTTCCTACAAATAAACTATTCACAGTGAAATCTTAAGTGGGTTGAATTATGTTGGTGGCTAAATGTCACCATTTAGAGTAAGTTCATGCTAACGACACTCTAAACCGTGTGTCTTTGTAGTTAGATGCCTTGCATTTTCTCAACTCCCCTGAAATTGGGGGGAAAATAACCAAATTCTAGTATTTTAGTAGTCTATCAAAATTTTGAAACAAAATAGGCTGACAGTGAATGAGTATTTCTTATCTAAATAATCAATATAAATTCATTAAGCAAAGTTAAAATTCAGTTTTTCCTGCAGAGTAACCTTATGCTAATTGTGTATTTTATTGCTTCTAGGGTCTCAGTCTGAATACTAAAATTGGAAGAACTTAGTTTTGTTATTGAATAATTATTCTCTTTACACAAGTGTCAACATTTTAAAATTTTCTATGCTGAAAAGTATGTATAAGCTTCAAGAGTGCTAAGCAGCCACTTTTCCAGTCTTTTCTGTAATATGCGTGTGAGAAGCCCATTCCCCATTAAGAAGCAGGAAGTCAGAGGTCAATAGGTGAAGTGACACAGCCAGCATGAGAAGCCACTGCTGCTGTCCTCCAGCTCCAGGGCAAGTTTCCAACATAAACCAAAAAGAAAATATTCCTTTATGGCCCCCCTGGTGGTACGCAGTGAACGGAAATGTGGCAGGCTTTTATGTTTGCTGCATTACTTCTAAATGATGTAGTTTCTCTTTAAAATAGGAGTACCTAACTCACCCTACGTGTATGCTGGACGAACTCCAAGCACTGGGAAAAACTACTATAGCTTTTGCCATTATTGAAATGCAGATTAAGACATGGTTATTTCATAGTGATACAAAAAGTTTTATGAGCAAATGGAACTATGCCAGAACATAGCTGCTAGGGGCCAAAGCTGTGGCACAGCTCGTTAAGCCACTGTCTGTGATGCTAGCATCCCATTTGTTTCCAGTTCAAGTTCCAGGTACTCCACCTTACTGATGCACCAGAGAAGATGGCCCAAGTACACCCACGTGACAGACCTACCTGAGCCTCCTGCCTCCTGGCTGGAGCCGGGCCCAGCCCCCGTTTGAGAACCAGTAGATGAAAGTTCTCCCTCCGTCTCCCCTTTGTCCCTCTGGAACTCTGCCTTCGAAATAAATAAATGAATCCAAAAGAAAGAAAGAAAGAAAAGAAACAATCCCTAGTAAAATAAGTTGAGAAAATAAGATGACATAGGCATTTTATTAAGAGTCGAAGCTTGAAATTCATATAACAAACCGTTAATTCTGTGATTTTTAAGTGCCATGACACAGTCTTTTTAATGCTGGAGGAAGTGTGTGTTAATTAAAAAGAAAAAGTCTCTAAATAAGAGCCTACTAATTTGACATGCACAATTATTATTACAGTACCTGAAAAGAAGTTTACCTATGAAAACAGGATTTGCTAAGCAAACAAACAGTGCTGAAATTTTACCTAATTAAGAGAATTCGCCATTTTCAAGCAAATCATGACCACTTAGAGGCATAATCAACATAAAGTACAGGAGGAAATTGTCCAAACTATGGTCTTTCATTCTTGTTGCTTAAAATTCACATATTAAAACTTGCCCCCCCAAATCTGAAAATATATGTAAGAAAGTAATACTAATGTAATTTCTATATCAAATATTTATATTACACTAATGTATCCATACAATAAAAAGACTGATTCCAAAACACTATTATGGAAACCAACTCATTTTCACACTGTTTACGGTGGTACAGTTTCACGGTAAGCTGTAAATACATATTCGTATAACTGGAACGTGAAGGATACTTAAATCTGTCTCCATTTTGCTTTTCCTTTTAGAGATAATGTCTGCGCAAGACATGGCCAAAGTAATGATTGTCATGTTTGCAGTTTGTTTTCTGGCCAAGTTGGACGGGAAGCCTATTCAGTAAGTCCTGCAGCCCGTGCTGCATGGTGAGGGCGCGGGAATGGAGTTGTTAAGGCTGCCTTTATGATGTGGACGTGAGCACTCACAGGATGCCTGCCTCTCTCTCTCCCTCTCTCCCAGGAAGAGAGCTGTGAGTGAGATACAGCTGATGCACAGCCTGGGCAAACATCTCACCGTGATGGACAGGGTCGAATGGCTGCTTAAGAAGATGCAGGATGTGCGCAATTTTGTTGGCCTCAAAGCTCCTCTGCTTACCAAAGAAGGAGGTTTCCAGAAGCCTCGCAAAAAGGAAGACAATATTCTAGTTGTCAGTCATCACAAAAGTCTTGGTGAGGCAGACAAAGCCGATGTGGATGTACTAGCTAAAGTTAAATCCCAGTGACAACAGATACGACCAGGCACCACTCCAGCACTGGGCGACAATACTGCTTGCTGCTAACTTTTCCAATCACTGTTAAGATTACCAAGTATCAAACTTGGCATGTGATCCATTGCAGTCTGTGACAGTCGTAATTTCACTTTTAAAATTCTACTTTTACTCATTTGTGGGCTGTTTTAATCAACCTAGCTCTATTGCTTATTCTTTTCAAAGTATGTTATTGCATAATTTAGAATAAAATAGCATGTTTTAATTTCTCTTCTCATTATACTGCAAAATAAAATTTTAATGATTATAATTCTTTTTTAAAAAGATTTATTTATTTTTATTACAAAGTCAGATATACAGAGAGGAAGATCTTCCATCTGAAGATTCACTCCCCAAGTGAGCCGCAACGGCCGGTGCTGCGCCAATCCGATGCTGGGAACCAGGAACCTCTTCCAGGTCTCCCACGTGGGTGCAGGGTCCCAAAGCTTTGGGCCATCCTCGACTGCTTTCCCAGGCCACAAGCAGGGAGCTGGATGGGAAGTGGAGCTGCCGGGATTAAAACCGGCACCCATATGGGATCCCGGGGCATTCAAGGAGAGGATTTTAGCTGCTAGGCCACACCGCCGGGCCCTATAATTCTAAATATATGAAATTGTTCCTCACTTATCACAAGTATTATTTTTGGTTACAATTGGTTAAATTGGTCATGACTAGCTAGAACAACGCTAAATGCTCTTTCAAGATTTGTTTCACGGTTTGAAATTTGGAATATCATTCTTTTTATATTACCAGAGTAATGGGTCCACTAGTTAGATTTTTTTTTTACTTTTTAATTTCTGAAAATAAAGTTGTTTGGAATTTGAATGCATAAGCATGTGTCTCCCCATAAACCCACTGATAATATATCTAGTTTAGACTGCAACTTGCAAGGATTAGAATTTTCATATTTTCTAGAAGATAATTTAATTCATTTGTTATTTGAAAACACATCTTTAGGATTTATTATTTGTCATGCACTATATTAAGTACTAGGCACATATTGGCATACAAAATAGATCTGGTTTCTATCGTCATAGGGCCTACATTTTATTTGGAGATAACATGTATAAATTCTCTTTTAACTTCTGTAAGTGGCCTGTAGGAAATGCACAGAATACTGACGAAGGATAAAATCCAGAGCCTTAATCCAGTCACATCAACACCTGCCAGCAGGTTGATGGCATAAATAGTCTACATTGTGACTGGTCCAGTATAGCAGATCATTGTGTATTGATCTTTAAAAATGTATCCATTATGTTTGATGACTGACTTCTAAATTATAGATATTTTGAAAAAATGTCTAGTTAGTTAATGTTCTTTGAAAGGCAGAGGGGGAGAAATTGATTCCCATCTGTTGCTTTGCTTCCCAAATGTCCGTAGCAGGCAGAGCTGGGCCAAAGCCAAGAGCCCAGAACTCCATCTGGCTTTCCCACACGCATGGCAGGTGCCCAAGGTGCACATTAGCAGGACACTGGATGAGAAGCCGAGCAGCTGGGACTTGGCCCAGGAACTCTGATGTGGGATGCAAGCATCCCCAGCAATGATTCAACTGCTATGCCAAAGACCCACCCCTTAAACAATTTTCAGGAGGTTTTTTTTCCAGAGTTACGGTGGGAAAAAAATTGTTCCTCTAGAGGTTCTTTCCCCAGATGGTTGCATTGGTTGGTGCTAGTCCAGGCTAAAGCCAAAAGCCAAGAGCTTCACCTAGGAGGCTGGTTCCCAAGAACTAAGACCCTCCTCTACTGCTTTACCAAAGGCATCAGCAGGGAGCTGGATCAGAAGTGTAGCAGCTGGGACATGCATAGGACTGTAACACTGACCCCAAAACAATTTTAAAAATGTCTTTAAGGGCCTGGCGCAATGACTCAATGGCTAAATCCTTACCTTGCTTGGCTCCAATGAGTGCAAGTTCATGTCCTGACTGCTCCACTTCCCATCCAGCTCCCTGCTTGTGGCCTGGGAAAGCAGTCGAGGACGGCCCAGAGCCTTTGGACCCTGCACCTACTTGGGAGACCTGGAAGAAGCTCCTGGTTTCTGGCTTCTGATTGCTTCCGCTCCAGCTGTTGCAATCATTTTGGGGAGTGAGCCAGTGGGTAAATTTGATCTGGCTTTTCAATAGAAAAAATAAATAAATCTTAAAAAAAAAAAAGTATTTGAAACAGAGAAAAACAGAGAGAATCTGCTCCATTGGTTCATCCCACAAATGTCCACATGGCTGGACTTGGTCAAGCCAAAACAAGGAGTCAGGAACTCAGTCCAGTTCCTCCACGTGGGTGGCACATGCCCAGTTAATTACTTGAGTCTTCACACTAAATTTTCATTCACATTAAACTAATATAAATAGACTCCTATGGCAGCTAACATATTGAACAGCATAAATCACCTGTATCCAGTTTTACAGGTAGAGGAAAGGGAGTGGATAGATTTCCAGGCAGCAGGCACAGACAGCGCACAGGCTAGCAGAGCTAGATTCCAGAGATGTGCAAACTCTTCTCCCTGACCTCAAAAAGATCCTGTTCTAATGAGAAAGAAAGTGAGGTTGGCAAGTAGTTACAAATGCAGAGCGCTGTGACATGCTCAGGGAAGAGTGCCGTGTGAATCCTTCTAATAAACACAGGATTGCGATGGGACTTGCAAAGAGCACATGACCTTTGTAAGTTGCACAATGGAAAAGTAGCAGATTTCTTGGGGCCTACACAATGGCTCAATTGGCTAATCCTCTACCTCCACGTGTCGGCATCCCGTATGGATGCCAGTTTGTGTCATGGCTGCTTCATTTCTGATCCAGTTCTCTGCTTATGGCCTGGGAAAGCAGCAGAGGATGGTCCAAGTCCTTGGGATCCTACTCCCATATTGGAGAATGGAAAGAGGTTCCTGGCTCCTGGCCTCAGATAGGCTTAGCTCTAACCATTGCAGCCATTTGGGGAGTAAACTGGTAGGTGGGAGATCTTTCTCTCTGTCTCTCCTTATCTCTGTAAATCTGCCTTTCCAATTAAAATAAAATGAATCTTTCGGTAAATAAATAAAACAGCAAAAAGAATATTAGATTTCTGGCATCCTAGTTCAGTCAGGCAGACTTTGGTTTAAATTCAGAGTACAAAATCTAATTTAAACAGATACATATGCATTCCAGAATCATTTAGAATCATTTAGAATGCTAAAAAGAATGGAATCTAGGTCACATTTTGAGGACAAAGTCTCTAAACCCCCAGGTGATCTGTTCTCACTTCTAATAAATGAAAGGCCTTCCCAAAGTTCATGGAAAATGGGGTGAAGGAATATTTTTATAGGTGGGCATTAGTAGTGCGCATTGTGGTATGAACTTTAGATGGGTATTGCAGTGGTTGAGATGCTGCTTTGTATGCCCACATCCAAAACCGGAGAGCCTAGGTTAGAGTCACAGCTCTTTTGGATGCCCACTCGCTGCTTAAGGAGGACCTTAGGAGATGGTGAGTGATGGTCTGGACCCCTGCTCTTGTGAGCATTTGGGAAGTGAGCCATTGAATGAAACCTCTCTCTCTCTCTCTCTCTCTCTGTCCCCACCCCCTTCCTCCCTCCCTTCATTTACTTCTTCCTCTTTCTCCCTGCATTTCAAATAATAGTATTAAAAAGGATAAACGGTCACTCTCCTTCGGTGCTACCTATTTTCTGCCCTGAGCCAGAGACGGCTGCTTACTGATTGTGCCAGAAGCACACTGCTCTGTCTTTTGCCATTCAATCAAAGTCTTGTTACTGGAACTTTTGTTGACACTAGCACAGCAAAATCGGATCTCTCCCCAGCAGTGTTTGCCAGTAGCCAGGAAGCAGAGGCTGTCTCTTAGTCTCACAGAAATAGGTTTGATTGGCCGGACTAGTCTCTTAGTTGCAAAAGTACCTGGGAAGCACTTTAAGATCTCCAGCCTGTGTAACTCAGGAATGACCACCAGAGGGCAGCAAGGAACCAGCATAAATATTCTTGATGTCCCTTGGCTGAGAATTTCACCTGAATTCTAACTCTGTATAAAGATTGCTGTGTTTCGTTTCATGCACCTATTTGTTTTCCTATAGACATTCAATCTAAACATAATCTAGAAATTTATTATTTCCTGATAATTGTATAGAGAGACTTTTGAAAGTGTACCTTCAGTTCATATAAGTTTGTGTTTACTTTTAATTTATTGAACTTGTAGTTGTTGCAGGCTAACGGTCTCAGATGGGAAAGCAGAATCACTCTTCTCTGGTTTTCCCTTCATTTCCTGATCTAATCCTTGGACCCTGTGTTCATCTGGTGTTTCCAGTCATTCACTTGTCCTTCCAATGTGGCCTTACTCAGGAACCCTTCTTCCTAAGTTCTTAGGTGCTAAACCACTGTGTATTCAATTCAGACTCTTTCCAACACAGTTGTTGGCTATAACCTGAAACATCAGCACAGTGATCGCTCTGGAAAACACACAAGGATAAAAAACAAACTCACCCTAAATGTGGCCTCTTGGGGGACCTTCATCTCCAGCACAAACCACTATTTAGAGTTAAAGCAGGTTTTAAATTTGATTCTTTATTTTTGCAATCTTCATCTTAAGGATGCCTCTTTAGCAAACAATCAGAATAGTTTTTTCAACCTTATTCACTCCTGATAATGTCACGATCTTGGGAGAGAATAATCCAGCTGTTTCTTCCATTTCATATGCTCTTCTCTCTGGAAGAGACCCTCTGTCTACTTTTGAAGACTGGCCAAGCTCGCCTCCATAGCTTCTGTGGTACAGGTCTTCCTGAGTTGCACATTTTTACCTTCCCTTGGGAATCCTGGCTCTTGAAGTGGATGCATGGGTTCTGAAGTGGACACTGGTGTAAGTGAAGCCATCAGGGATGCTGAAGAATAAAATAGCTTACGGGTCATTTCCAATTAAATGCTCACATCCAGCAGTTGGGGTTCACATTCAGAGTACCCTGAGTTTCTGTGCTGGCAGCAACTCCATGTACCCCCTGTGGATCACAACCTGGACCCCCAGCTCTGAGAATGCCAGTTAAGGTCTTTCGCGTTCAGATTCTCTGAAAACACCCACACCCCATTCAGTTGCTTCCTCCACTTTCACTGTTCAATTTTGTCAGCAAGAGAAGAAGCACAAAAACACTAAGTCAATAGATATATAAATAAACATGTAAATAGATATATAAATATATGTAAATAGATATATAAATAAACATGTGAATGCACATGCAGGGCCCGGCAGCATGGCCTAGCGGCTAAAGTCCTCACCTTGAACGCCCTGGGATCCAATATGGACACCGGTTCTAATCCCAGCAGCTCCACTTCCCATCCAGCTCCCTGCTTGTGGCCTGGGAAAGCAGTGGAGGACGGCCCAATGCATTGGGACATTGCACCCGCGTGGGAGACCCGGAAGAGGTTCCAGGTTCCCGGCTTCGGATGGGCGTGCACTGGCCGTTGCGGCTCACTTGGGGAGTGAATCATTGGACGGAAGATCTTCCTCTCTGTCTCTCCTCCTCTCTGTATATCTGACTTTGTAATAAAAAATAAATAAATCTTGAAAAAAATGCATATGCATAAATTCATCTAAAGGAACTGCATAAGGGAGACTGTCATACCGAGAAGTGAAGATATAGTGCAGCCTGCATCTGTACTCCTGAACAAAACAAGGACTCCCAGTGAAACTGTTAAATGTATCTTGACAACAGGGTGCTGGACTATATCCTTGTGTTCACCTACCATGTCACAGTACACTTAAAGAGAAGAGTGATGGACTTGTGACTACTGCTGAAGGACTACACTATCGTAACAATCATATGGGAGGAAACAGTAGCAGAGGAGGGTAAGTGGGGAGGGTGGAAGGCAAAACTATATTATGGAACTATATTAAGAAAAATTTTTTAAAGAAAGAAAGAAAAAGATGAAGCAGGAAGCCCCCAGGGTACGAGCATAAGAGACGCATGTCTCGTCCTCACCTGGTGGGATCATCCAGGAGCTCCCCCAGCTGATGGCCCCAGACCATTGGCCAGACTCACAGCCATTTTCCTTAGCATTCAGAGAGCAGAGGCGTGAACACAACCCCAGCCACTCACTTCCCTGGGTCAGGGGAGAATCCTGCAGATCCTGTAGACCCAATTGGTGCACAGCCGTCAGGGACAGGGGACAAGCCTGTTCTGCCTCTCCTTCTCCCAGAGCCCAGGACAAGTGACGCAGAGATCATGTTTACCAAATGTCAAATGGGGACTTTTGAAATAGTCCAGGCAGATGGGACTTATCTACCCACCGAGTGTTTCTGCCATGATCCCATTTCAATGTGACAGTTCTCGGCTTTGTCCATAATTTGTTACCTGGATTCTGAACTGCTCGAGGAGCTATCCTTGTGTCTATATCATTGCTAATTTAATATTTCCAAGAAGGAATTATTCCAGGTACTCCTTATTCTACCATTCTGCTGATGTCTGTAACACGGGTTTCTCTTCCTTTTTAAAAAAAGATTTTTTTTTTTTTAATTGGAAAGGCAGATGTACAGAGAGGAGGAGAGACAGAGAGGAAGATCTTCCATCTGATGGTTCACTCCCCAAGCGGCTACAACGGCTGCTGCTGTGTCGATCTGAAGCCAGGAACCTGGAGGATCCTCTTCAGGGTCTCACACATGGGTGCAGGGTCCCAAAGCCTTGGGCCGTCCTCGACTGCTTTCCTGGGGCCACAAGCAGGGAGCTGGATGGGAAGTGGGGCTGCTGGGATTAGAACCAGCACCCATATGGGATCCCAGGGCATTCAAGGCGAGGACTTTAGCCTCTAGGCCACTGCGCCAGGCCCATGTTTTTATGTTTTGAAAAAGACTTTAAATATTTTCTGGAAAGATCTTACACATACTTTATTAAATGCTGAATCCTGTATCATTTTGGGCTTCTTTCATTATATGTATATGTGTGTGTGTGTGTATTGTATATTTATTTTATTTTTACTGGAAAGTCAGATATACAGAGAGAAAGAGTGACAGAAAGGAATATCTTCCGTCCGATGATTCACTCCCCAAGTGGCCACAATGGCTGTTGCAACACCGATCCGAAGTCAGGAACCCGGAGGGTCTCCCACGTGGGTGCAGGATCCCAAGGCTTTGGGCCATCCTCGACTGCTTTCCCAGGCCACAAGCAGGGAGCTGGATGGGAAGCAGGCTGTCCAGGACCAGAAGTGGCACACAATGAGCAAGGACCCCAGCCGCTAGGCTTCAGCGCCAGGCCCCCAAAATACTTTTAAATTGTTGAATTTTGTGATCAAAGTGTTTTAAGACACCTTGCCAGTGTAAAACTATCTAAAATTACAGGAAAGGGGTTAGTATTGTGGTACAGTGGGTGACTTCACCACTTGCAGTCTCAACATCCTATATCCAACAGCCGATTCAAGTCTCTCTTGGCTGTTATGCACCTCACTTCTCATGCATCTCAGAAGGCACCTATCTATCCTGGCAGCCCCACTTCCCATCCAGCTTCCTGCTTATGGCCTGGGAAAGCAGTCGAGGACAGCCCAAAGCATTGGACCTGCACCCACCTGGGAGACCCTGAAGAGGCTCCTGGTTTCGGATTGACTCAGCTCCAGCTGTTGCGCTCACTTGGGAAGTGAACCATCGGACGGAAGATCTTCCTTTCTGTCTCTCCTCCTCTCTGTATATCCATCCTTCCAATAAAAACAAATCAATCTTAAAAAAAAAAAAAAGTATCTTAGCTGAAAACCTGTCTGGGAAAAGGTCCTTTTTTGCTTTCTATGCTTTGTAATTTTGTAATACAGAATCGCCCACTAGTGGGGGGAACAGGAAGTGCTTTCAGCTCCAGGGTAGCATAATTCCACATCCCTTTATGGAATTGTGTGAGAATTCCTTAAGGATATTTGCCAATTCTAATTCATTCTAATTATAAACAAGTCTCTCAAGATTGTTGTGGAATTGAAGTATTATCTATATTTCTTCCAACAAATTTAAACCTTCCTGTCTCCCTGTTGCCACCCAATTTAGATTCCCATGCCTTTAGGAAAAGTGTTGTCATATTGATGTAAGTGGCAGCTCATTGAATCTGCCTGTCTCCAATTACTTACGAAATCAAACCGTCTGCATGCTGTCCTTTTTGTTTCTGTCAACTGCTTATATGTCCTTTGCCATTTTTCCATTGGTTTTCTGGCCTTCTTGATTTTGAGTTCTCTGCAAATTCTAATTCAATACTTACTTGGTTTTAATATTTTAAGATATCTTTTATTTTACACATTAACAAATATTTTTCGCCTATTCTCATTCATGCCCTATCTATACTTAATTTTGATGGACTCGAACTCATCCTGTTACCTTGCTTGTATTTGAAGGATTCTTACTAAAGATATCTTTCTTCAGTCGTAGGTAACACTAGCACATTTTCAGCTCTTGTGCGTATACTTTCAGATATTTACTCTTTTCAAGTCTAATTTGGTATATGATAAAATAGTGGCTTTTGTTACTTAAAACAGTTGGAGTTCTAGTCCATACAATATTACAATATTATTATGAGATTATTACGCGCAGCTAATTCCTGCAACCTGGTTCTTTACTGTGAGCGGAAAACACCAGATGCAACGAGGTATGAGGTATCTTAGGAGGTTTATTCCAGCGGGGCAGGAAGGGGGTGGAGGTGCTGGAGATCAGCAGGGGTGGGGGGGGGGAGGGTGTGTGGGGAGTTAGACTGGGTAGTAGGCAGTTAGGGTATTCTGGGTCCCCAAGTCATTTTTTCTTCCCAAATATAAAAGGGAACTTCCCCACCATGTTTTAAATTCACCAGAGCACATCTCTTCCATTACCTCGGGCCAATGCGTGGGAGGGTCTCAGGCCTATCTCCTTATCATTGAAAGGAGGACAGGAGGAAGTAATATGCAGATGCCTAAGGCCTGGAATGTCCTGTCTAGCACCTCTCTGGTCTTTTTGTCCCAAAGGCAGATACCTGGAGACCAGGAAATTCCTTTGTCCTTGGAAAACCCCCTCTTTGAACTAAAGCTTTAAAGGGTCCCAACACCCTCCATGAACGGGTCTTTTTCTATCTCAGAAGCCCCTCCCGTCACTAGGGTGGGGGCCTTCTTTCTTAGCTTTTCTAAGAAATCTTACTTTAAAACTAAACTGTGTCCGCATGAAAATTCTTCTTTCCTGCGAGACAAGAACTTGAGGTTGCTGCCGTACTCAGGGTCAAAAACCCTACAACAAGGGGAGATGGAGGCACCTGGGGCCCACTTATGTTCAGGTAGGCCTGCAAGGTGTGGGGGAAGGGACTGGGAGGGATTGAGGGCAGGCCCCAGGGGATTGTGCCTGCAGGTGGATGCCTAGGGATGATTGGTGAGTGGGCAGGGTTAGGGAAGGGGCTGGAAGATTGGGGGTGAGATTCTCAGGTGGAATGCCAGGTTACCTCTGATGGGTGGATGGCTGGACCGGCGCGAATTTTGTGAGCTGTGAGGAAGCAGGAATGGCGCCAGGCAGGGTATCAGTCTATGTAACGACCTTCAAATCACTCCTCACAGATTTAGCTAACTGATAAATCTTATAAAGACAGCCAGTGTTCCAAATCCCATCAATCCATTAATTGCTGCTCCATAACTTTGGAGCAACACTTTGAAAAACTTAGATTCCCAGGGCCCGGTGGCGTGGCCTAGAGGCTAAAGTCCTCACCTTGAACGTACTGGGATCCCATATGGGCACCAGTTCTAATCCCAGCAGCTCCACTTCCCATCCAGCTCCCTGCTTGTGGCCCTGGGAAAGCAGTTGAGGATGGCCCAAAGCCTTGGGACCCCGCACCCGCGTGGGAGAGGTTCCTGGTTCCCGGCTTTTGCTCTCACTTGGGGAGTGAATCATCAGACGGAAGATCTTCCTCTCTGTTTCTCCTCCTCTCTGTATATCTGACTTTGTAATAAAAAAAATAATAATAAATCTTTAAAAAAAAAAAAAAAAGAAAAACTTGCATTCCCAGCTAAGCATGGATATATTTTCCAATTTAGAATTTAGGATTTTTTTTAGAGAATGGGGAGAGGAAAAGCTGACATTTTCATTTATTTTGTCCTGTGGGTCAACTTTCAGGTCACTCTCAGGAGAGGGCCCACAGCTCTTCCCTGAGTTTCCCTCGCCTCCTGGTCCTGGGACACAGTGATCCTCAAACTGCCTTTCCCCGCATGGCCCTTCCGTTCTCCTCCCTGACTCCACGGCCTCTGAGCCTGTGGGCATCCAAGCCAGATACTCCTCACAAAGCAGTTCTTGGAACCTGTAAGAAGTTATTCCAATAGCCTTTCCTGGACTGTGCAATTCCTTCTTCCTCACAGCTCATGAAGTTCGTCCCGGCCTAGCTATCCACCAATCGGATGTAACCTGGCATTCCACCTGAATCCCACCTCCCAATCTTCCAGCCCCCTCCCCAACTCCGCCCACTCGCCAATCATCCCTAGGCATTCACCTGCAGGCACCAATCCCCTGGGGGCCTGGCCTCAATCCCTCCCAATCCCCACCCCCTACACCTGGAAGACAAAAAGGCCCCCCCAGGTGCGGCTCGCTCTCTTACCCCGCTCTTACCCTGCTCTTATCCCGCTCTTATCCCTCTCCTATCCCTCTCCTACCCCTCTCCTACCCCTCTCCTACCCCTCTCCTACCCCTCTCCTACCCTTCTTTCTCCCCCTCTTTCTTGCTGTTCCTGCCCCGTTGGAATAAACCTCCTAAGATACCTCGTTGCGTCTGGTGTGTTTCAGCTCACGGTAAAGAACCAGGTTGTGGGAATTAGCTGCGCATAATAATATCATAATAATATTGTAATATCCTATGAACTAGAACTCTACAATTTTTTTAAATAACTAACAGAACCATCCTGAAGCAGCATCCTTTGAAGAGCCTCTGAGAAACACAAGACATGAAGAAATAAAACCAGGTATAAGGTGCAAATGTGTTCATCACTGGGCTAAGCACCTGCACTCAGTAGTTTTACTGTACTTTCTGTTATCTCCATGTGTGTAGGAATATTAACACCATCATGTTACAATCACTTGTATGAAATACAGCAATATCAGTACAGGTTTATAGCCTAGGAACAATGAACTATATCCTATAGTCCAGGATTGCAGTGAGATAGAATATCTAGATTTGCACAAATATACTTACTGGGGTCCATGCAGTGGGTGTGGAGGACACAAAGGTGTGAAGAGAACTGTTCCACCGCAGGCAGGGTGTAAGGAGTTATTCAAATATCCCACCCTGGACCAGTGCCATTCCTTCTTCCTCACAGCTCACAAAATTCGCGCCAGTCCAGCCATCCACCAATCAGAAGTAACCTGGCATTCCACCTGAGAATCCCACCCCCAATCTTCCAGCCCCTTCCCTAACCCTGCCCACTCACCTATCATCCCTAGGCATCCACCTGCAGGCACCTGGGGCCTGCCCTCAATCCCTCCCCCCACACCTTGCAGGCCCCCCAGACCTTGCAGACAAAAAGGCCCCCAGGTGCAGCTCTCTCTTCTCCTTCGGGCCTCCTTCCCCCCCTTTTCTCTCCACTCCGTTCCTGCCCCGCTGGAATAAACCTCCTAAGATACCTCGTTGCATCTGGTGTTTTCAGCTCACAGTAAAGAACCAGGTTGTGGGAATTAACTGCGTGTAAAATATCGTGATATGATATGAACTAGAACTAGAACTTAAAATGTTTTCAATAACACAGGGCAGCAAGGAATTTCCCACTGCATGGCAGGGCCCAGTGGACGTCTCTGCAACCACCTGAAGACAGTTCTAACTCCCTTTGTATGGACACTGGACCACCCTGCTGAGAATTCTGTAATCTATTCAGGCATTGTTTGCTGCTGGGAGTTGGTTATTTTACTATCAATTTGAGCTTGGAAGTTGATGTTGCTGATAACGTCTTGCCAAAGCGCCTTTTACAATTCATGCTGCCTCCATTGACCTTGTGCTAATCGAGGGATCTATGTTTAGGGTTTCTTTCATTCTTTCCTTGATCTTTAGGTCCCCCCTCCTTTTTTTGTGATGCATTTCTTCCCTTAACTGGTTCAAGATTAAGTTATAGAATGAGGATTGTAGTAGGAATGTGTTACTGATTGATATGCACTGTCTAGTGAGAACTTCTATTGAGAACTTTAGGTGAAACAAACTACAGAATTATCCTTGGAAACATCCACTTTTTAAAAAATTTATTTTATTTTCATTACAAAGTCAGATATACAGAGAGGAGGAAAGACAGAGAAGATCTTTCATCCAATGATTCACTCCCCAAGCGGCAGCAACAGCCAGTGCTGTGCCGATCTGAAGCCAGGAGCCCAGAGCCTCTTCCAGGTCTCCCATGCGGGTGCAGGGTCCCAATGCATTGGGCCGTCCTCAACTGCTTTCCCAGGCCACAAGCAGGGAGCTGGATGGGAAGTGGAGCTGCCGGGATTAGAACCGGGGCCCAAATGGGATCCCAGGGCGTTCAAGGCGAGGACTTTAGCCGCTAGGCCACACTGCTGGGCCCAACACCTGCTTTTGAAGTCAAAAGTCTGTGCCAGAGTTTGTGACTGCTTCTGTATAAATAAAGGGAACAGTTTTCTTGCATTGTCCATTATGATCATGAAATCATAGTGGTCCATTTCTCCCCTTTTTTACGCCTACTCCATGCACACTTCTCGAGCTCCGAACTCCACTGGAGCTGAACTCTGGCATGATGTTTGCAAAACAATGGGCTCCCTCAAAAAACTCCATTTTCACACATAATTGTTTAAGATGTCCACACCGCATATTGGAGTGCCAGTTTGGGTTCTGGGTACTCTGCTTCTAATCCAGCTCCCTAGGAGGCAGTGGCTGCCAGTCCTAGCTCCTGGGCCCCTGCCACCCCCATGGGATACCCAGACGCAGTCTCAGGCTCCTGTCGTCAGCATGACCCAGCTCTAGCTCCTGTAGGTATGTGAAGAATGAAGCAGAAGACAATCTTTCTCTTTCTCTCTCTCCCTCTCTCTGTCAATCTGCATTCAAGTGGATAAGCACACACACATAAACACTTTAAAAAAATTCTAGACATTTCACAGAGGTATTTGACTGCCTAGATTGTTGCAAAGCTGATGTATCTGTGGGATACAAGTCGTGGCACTTTCTGCTCTGCCATGTTGCTGTTGTCACTAACATCAGTTTATGTTTGAGCTCTGTTTGCTTTTTCTGTCCTACTGATGTCGTCTGTTCAGCATAGAAATAAGGCATGCACATGCAAACATCCTTAACAAAGAAACTTTACACTGAGTTTGTTGTGTCGTCTTCTTTTTTTTTTCTTTTAAAGATTTTTTATTGTTATTGGAAAGCCGGATATACAGAGAGGAGGAGAGACAGAGAGGAAGATCTTCCATCCGATGTTTCACTCCCCAAGTGAGCTGCAACGGGCGGTACGCGCCAATCCGTTGCCAGGAACCAGGAACCTCTGCTGGGTCTGCCCTGTGGGTGCAGGGTCCCAAAGCTTTGGGCCGTCCTCAACTGCTTTCCCAGGGCCACAAGCAGGGAGCTGGATGGGAAATGGAGCTGCCAGGATTAGAACCGGCACCCATATGGGATCCCGGCATGTTCAAGGTGAGGACTTTAGCTGCTAGGCCACGCCACTGGGCCCTGCGTCGTCTTCTAAAACAAAAAGTCCAGATCAGTTTTGCATTGGGATTATATTGTATTGTCTGTTTTTCTTATAAAGAATTGTCACACAAAAAAAGAATCATCGCCTTTGCTATATCCCTCTATCTAAGAGTCTGTATTTATTCTCATATCCCTACTTGCCTTTGGATACCTTAAGATTTTAATTTTTTAAATTACCGTATGTAATCAGTACATTTTTGAGTTTTCTGAAATATGATTAGATGTTCTTCCTTTGTTTTTGGTAAAGAGGGATCCTTGTTCATTTTTATTTTTAAAATTTTTGTTTATATAAAGAAAATGAGTTTCATGTATTTCATAAATATAGTTTTAAGAACATAATGGAGTCCAGTGCCATAATCTAATGGCTAAATCCTTGCCTTGCATGTGCCAGGCAAGATCCCATATCTGGTTCATGTTCTAGCTGCTCCACTTCCGTCTAGCTCCCTTCTTGTGGCCTGGGAAAGCAGTCAAGAATGGCCCAAAGCTTTGGGACCCTTTACCCAATTGGGAGACCTGGAAGAAGCTCTTGGCTCCTGACTTCAGATCAGCTCAGCTCCAGTCATTGCAGCCATTTGGGGAATGAACCAGTGGATGGAAGAACTTTCTCTCTGCCTCTCCTTTTGTATATCTGCCTTTCCAATAAAAATAAATACTTTTAAAAAGAACATAGTGGGACCCATATGGGCGCTGGTTCTAATTCTGGCAGCTCCACTTCCCATCCAGCTCCCTGCTTGTGGTCTGGGAAAGCAGTTGAGGATGGCCCAATGCATTGGGACCCTGCACCCACGTGGGAGACCCAGAAAGAAGTTCCTGGTTCCTGGCTTCAGATCGGCGCAGCACCAGCCTTTGAGGCTCACTTGGGGTGTGAATCATCAGATGGAGGATCTTCCTCTCTGTCTCTCCTCCTGTCTGTATATCTACCTTTCCAATAAAAATGAATGAATCTTATAAAAAAAAAAACTGGACGGGAGGAGATCAGTGGGGAGGGGAGGGAACTTTGGGAGCAGGAGGGGACACCCCAGTGCCTATTAAACTGTGCCATAAATAAATAATTTTTAAGAAAATAAATTATCTTTAATTTATCCCAATAGTTTTCTATAAAGTTATGTAATCTTACGTTACCTACAAACTTAGATTTAGGGAGTTTTATCAATGTATTTTCAAATTCAGAAGTCTTCTTTTCAAGCGCTAAAAACAGAGGTCAACTAAAAATGAAATCCAAAGACTTGACTGAGGTATCTAAGCCTATGTATGAAGCATCCTTTTTCTTAGTTTTCTTGACATATTACACAATACAAGCAATGATTTCTAGTACTTGGAGAGTTGTGAAACTGTCATTCATGTCGTTTTAGAAGCTCACCATCTCTGCAACGTTTCTTTCCTCCTGTTTGCGGTCAATCTTGGCCCAAGGCAATCATGAATCAATTTTCTGTAAATACATTTGCCTTTTTTTTTTTCTGGCTTCTTTTCACTTAGCCTAGTGTTTTTGCATGCTTGGAGCGTCGTGCTGACATAGTATGTGACAAGTCCCAGCTCCAAAGAGGAAGCAAGCTGAAAAACAACACCTAAGCAAAAGAACCAGTTCCAGTCAGATGACTCCAAGATTGCATCTAAGCTAACCTCAAGGAGATCTGAGCCCTTATTATACTCTCATTAAAGTGCCTTAGCAAGTAAAAAAAAAATCACTCCTTCTCTTGCCATGGTAGTTTACAATTGCCATGACAACCTGTGGAAGTGATCATAATTTCTGCAAGTTGTCCTTTTCCTAGAAGCAGAGGGAGTATGGCACTTTTCCTCAGTTTCCCAAAAATGTGGAAACCCAACCACACACAGGACTGCTCTATGAAGTAGCCCGCTCCTACACTTTAAAAAATAAAAATCTTGCTTTCATTTTGTGGCCTCACGGTTGATCTCTCTCTCTCTCTCTCTCTCTCTCTCTCTTTGTCTCTCTCTCTTTCTTCCAGATTTATATGCCAGGGTTGAGCCATGCTGAAATCAAGAAGCTGGAACTCCGTCTGGATTGCCCTTGTAGATGGTAGGAGCCCAAGTACCTGGGAAACCATCCTCTGCTTTCCCTGGCACATTAGCAAAGAATCAGAGCACCTAAGCCATAAAGGAGCCTGTATTGAAGGTGGAAGCTTAACACACCACACCAGGAAACTGGCCCACAAACTTGGTTTCTGTTTCTGGCTGTAGCCAAGGGCGCTCCTGAGACCATGGCAGACCATACAGAGTCCCTAGGACTCTGATAAGCCCATATCAACCTCCTGACAATCACAAAGGCATTTGAAAGGACTGCTCCTTAGGAACATCTGCAACCCACATTCAGATTGTATGGCACAATGGATTGTAAGGGATGAGTAAGTCCCCATGAGCCTTCCTTGAAGGTGTCCTGTATAACTTTCTCTTCATTAGCATTTTTCTGTTTGACTCACTCAGATTTCTGGGTTGAATATGCGTCCATGGAGCCTGAATCAGGCACTTCTGCCTTACTCTCAGCTTCCACTCTCAGCCCTTGTCACCCCTTGATGTTTCAGGTCATCTGACTTGGTGGGTTGGAGGAGATCCATAGTCTAAGTCGACTTTCTCTTCCATTGTGGTGTTTCTATTTGGATGCCCTCCTTGCGGCTTGATCCCTACCCACTCAAAGAATAAAAGGCAATTTTCTCTCCCTTTGTGCTTCTCCGTTTGGCCTGTCTTCAGGTCCTGGTTAGCCTCTCATAGGTGTTTGTGATCTAGCTCTTTGGGCCCTGGTGGGTTAGGGGAACCCTCAAAAGGAAGCAGGACTGAACCCAATGGCAGAGTGCTCCTTATTGAGCCCTGCAGAAAGCTGGGGTTCAGGTTGAGTGTACCCTGGTATCTAAGGACCCACAATTTGTATTTTCCACGGTATGTCAATAATTTTCATGAGTGACAACCGCTATGTGTGTTATGCATTTGCCCATGTTTGTTGTGACTGTATGGCAGAGTTCCTGAAATAACTCTATTTTGATAAATACATGCTCACATGGGCTACAATTTAAATGAATTCAAATGCCTTTTATTTCATGTGATTTAAATATCTGCCGGAGAAGTTTAAATTTATCAATAAAAACAAAGTCAAGATATTTTCAGGACGGTTAACATATTTGTGTCTGAGTTTTCCAGACAAACAAAAGTTATATTTATTTCTGTTAGATACTTAAAAATCATAAAAAATAGGACTCAGTGCGGCGTGGCCTAGCAGCTAAAAGTCCTCGCCTTGAACTTGCTGGGATCCCATATGGGCGCCAGTTCTAATCCCAGCAGTCCTGCTTCCCATCCAGCTCCCTGCTTGTGGCCTGGGAAAGCAGTTGAGGATGACCCAAAGCCTTGGGACCCTGAACCTGCATGGGAGACCCGAAGAGCTCCTACCTCCTGGCTGCAGAGCTATGTAGCTCCGGCCATTGTGGTCACTTGGAGAGTGAATCATTGGATGAAAGATTTTCCTTTCTGTCTCTCTTCCTCCCTCTCTATATATCTGACTTTACAATAAAAATAAAATAAAAATAAATAAATAAATCTTTTTAAAAGATCATAAAAATATAATTCTGACCCAAGGACTATTGACACAATTGAAGGTATGGCTTAATGCCTATTGCTTCCTGTGTATGAAGTAGATAAATTTAGCTTTGAGATTTTCTTTGCAAGAATTCAAATAGCCAATTGCTTAATATTTCAATTTCTTCTATAACTGTTAAAAATAATTTCAATACATGTAAAAGCAGAGATTTTCTAAATATAAATTTGGGCTTCTTAAATTCTGTGAAAGGCATTGGACCTTACATTTTTATGAATTATTGATGTGAAAGGCATTGGACCATACATTTTTATGAATTATTGATGAAAAATTGCTTACTAAATTTTTACTAGACATTAAGTAAGAGTAAGAAATAATTCCAATCAACCAATGCTAACTGAAACTAGGAAGGAAAACAGCTCTGACAAGATTCCCTTATACAAACAGCCTTCAATCACCATCTGTCATTGGATTAACTCCTGGCTGAACAAGGTGGCGTCTGTGCTGTAATTAAGCAGGCTTGTTACACATCTACAAATAAGTCAGCAGAAATAGAACTCAACATCTACCAAATCTATGAACAAGAGGAATGATTACAGCAGTACAACCAGCCAGGGCCAATGACTAATTTGATTTGGATTGAGATAAAAGCAGCTCTCTTCCTGCTTTCATCTCTCCTAGGAACCCGATTGTCAGTGTAGTCCTCTAAATGCCTCTAGTGTTTAACCTGCTTGTTAAGTTTGTGTCTTTTACCCTTCAACAGTTTCACATAAAACTGATGGTCATGCAAGGGGTTCAGGATTACCTACTTATGATGATATAGTGTGCCATTGGAACTCTCAAAAAGGGCCATCAGAGAATGTTTTTCCTTCCCTGTAAGGCAGGGACCATATGCGTGATCAGCAAGAAGCAACTACAGATGATTAAATCTCCCTAAATCTCTCGTGGGGGACTAAGATAGTATATAGCAAGCCCCAATGCCATCTACCAGGAAGTAAGCTGAAAAACAAGACACAGGCAAAAGAACTGATCTAAGGTGAGTCCAAGATAGCCCCAGGCCTAGCTTCAAGCATTCCTGAACTCTCAATATGTCCTCATTATCATATTTTGGTATAGTAAAAATAATGTCGTGACAGTTTATAATTGGCATGACAACATACTGATGTGATCATTTAAGGAGAGAAAATAAGTGGATCCCTGATTCTGGAAGCCATTGCTCCTGTCCCAGAATAAGGCAAGTATTCTACCTAGATGGTAACATACATTGCCTAAACTCCTTAAATGTAGAACTGCAACCACTCATATGATTGTGAAACTCTTGTTTACACTTTGCAAACTCACAATTTCTCTTAGGTAGATTCATAGGAGTGGAATTGCTGGATAGCGTTGTGTAGGGCAAACACATTTTTCTCTATGATCTTTTGTCTGGTGGCTGGGAAGCTTCTAAATTTAACAAAATAGAGTTAACAGGAGAAAAATCACACAAATTTCAAAATTTACATTTATGGGGACATCACAGAAAGAATACTCAAAGGAGTGGTGAGATTTGTGAGATTTTCCCCTCTCATATTCACAGCAGAGAAGGAAAGAAAGGCCCCTGATTTTTAGAGAAGATGAATGAAACGTGGGAGAAGGGTTGAGAGAGATGCTAGCTTGTAGCAGTGTCCTAGGGTGGCGCTGTTCTTCAGTCTTGGCTCCTGTGACGTCAGTGTTCTCTGGTTAGTCAATGCTTCCAGGGAAGGATTTTTTTTTTTCTTTTTTAAGCCAGAAAAAGAAGTTGTTGAGAAAGCCCCTCCCTCATTTACTGAATCTTAAGTGTCTTTAAATCAAAATAATTCTTATGGTAGAGTGGCATATTTTTGAGATGACACAGTTTCATCTTGCACAATTTTTATTGTATTTAATTTTAAAAGCTGTCAAGCTGCTTTCCAAAATAACCACATTATGATCATACAAGCAGTACATGAAGGTTCTAGTTTTTCTGTATCTGCATTTACATATTTTGTCTTATTTTTTATTATAGCAAGTGCATTGGCAACTTGTGATTTTGATGGTGAGGTGCTTTGTTATCCAGCGATGCGCATAAAACCAATCCTAAGGCACTGGCTTTTGAGAAAGCTAAGCTTTACTGGCAAGGAGACAGCAGGCGAAGCTCACATCTGTTTCTTCAGTTGCAGGTTTGGGAAATGTTTTCTGGGATCAAGGAGGACCAGCCGGTACGTGGAAGTGCTTGTTAATGCAGGTTCTGATTGAAGTCCTTGGCAACTTATTATTTATTTATTTATTTAAGTCCAGCAGAGCAGTCCCATCTGTTGGCCAAAGGCCAATCACCTGTATTAGAATCTCTGTCAACAATTAAATACGCCACAGGTAGTCCCCAGATGTTTTCTTTTTTTTCCCAGATGTTTTCAATCTGTGATGATTGAGGCACTCTAAAGTCAGTTGGATTAAAAATAGAACACTATGCCCTGAAATGCACAGCTCTCAGAATTTTATGCTAGATCCTGTTCTGGTATCCTCCAACCACTTTTGGTACACTGGAAACCGTGCCTCTCACTGTGCCCAGTGTTATCTAATCACTTGACTTCAGGATGGTTTTCATTGACTTGGAAAGGCCCATTCCAGCTGTTACTGACAGGGCAAGTTCAGTTTGATTAGGTTTTGCAATATTTTTTGGGGGGGCATATCAGCGATTTGTATGCTTTTTTGTGCAAGTCTTTTGCTGTTTCTCAATTTGTTTTATTTTATTTTTTAAAGATTTATTCATTTTATTACAGCCAGATATACACAGAGGAGGAGAGACAGAGAGGAAGATGTTCCGTCTGATGATCCACTCCCCAAGTGAGCTGCAACGGGCCGATGCGCGCCGATCTGAAGCTGGGAACCTGGAACCTCTTCCGGGTCCTCCCACGCGGGTGCAGTGTTCCAGTGCATTGGGCCGTCCTCGACTGCTTTCCCAGGCTACAAGCAGGGAGCTGGATGGGAAGTGGAGCTGCCGGGATTAGAACCAGCGCCCATATGGGATCCCGGGGCTTTCAAGGCGAGGACTTTAGCCGCTAGGCCATGCTGCCGGGCCCAATTTGTTTTATTTTTAAAAGATTTGTTTTTATTGGGAAGGGCAATTTATAGAGAGAAAGAGATACAGAAAAATCTTTTGTCTGCTGATTCACTCACCAACTAGCCGTAAGGGCTGAAGCTGAGCTAATCTGAAGCCAGGAGCCACAAGCTTTGGGCCAGCTCTGCTGCTTTCATAGCCCACAAGCAGGAATCTTGAAGGAAATGGAGCAGCCAGGACAGGAACCAATGCCGGTATGGGATCCCAGTAGCTGCAAGGCAAGGATTTAGCCACTAGACTATCACACTGGGTCCTTTAATTGGGTTATATTATTTTGTTGTAAACATTCATTACATATTTTAGATACAAGCTTTTCATACATTTTACAAACATTTTCTGTGATTTCTCTTTTAAAATCTTTTTTTATTTAAAGATTGGAAAGACAAAGTTACAGAGAGAGGGAGAGACAGAGAGATAACATATCTGCTGGTTTACTCCACAAATGGCCACAACGGCTGGAACTTAGCTGGTCCAAAACCAGGAGCCAGGAGTTTCTTTGGGGTCTCCTATGTGGGTGCAGAGGCCCAAATCCTTGGGCCATCACTGTTACTTTTCCAAGGGAATTAGCAGGAAGCTGGATCAGAAGTGAAGCAGCCGGCACTTAAACAGGCACCCGTATGAAATCGGCGGCTTTATCCACAAAGTCACAGTGCTATTAATTTAATGCTGACTTCGAAGCTCATCTCTCAATTCACTTAATCCATTAATTAATTCATCTATGTTTTTCTTATATGTATTGTGCTTTTTGTGTCATGTTTAGAAATGACTAATCTAAGGTCATGAACATCCCTCTTTTTTATTTTACTTTTTTTCTAATTATCATTTTATGATAAAGTTCCATAGGCCCTGGGATTTCGCTTTCCCTTTCCCAAAGATCCCTCCCTCCAACACTGAGTTCCCCTATGTTATTATTATAGGATAGCTCTTCGTAAAGAGTCATATGTCCATCATTGTAGGCATGGACAATGGCAGAGAATGCAGCATCCTATTGTCAAGATGTAGTGAACAGTTTCATTCAAAGTCCATCTTTGATCTGGAAGTAGAGATGCATACTGCATTGTATCCTCACATCTGGATATGATAGTCTCCATTACACAGTTACTATACATCCCATTAAGTGAAAAGTCACAAAACAAAATCAACAACAGGAAGAAAAATAGAAATTTACAACACCATAAAGTTAAATAGCATGCTACTAGATATGATAGTCTTAATTACAGTTACTGTACATCCCCATTAATGAAAAGCCATAAAACAGAATCAGCAACATCAAGAAATTAAAAACACCATGAAATTAAATAACATGCTACTGAAGACTATTGTGTTGCTGAAGAAATGAAATAAGAAAAAATCAAGAACCTTCTTGAAGAAAATGATGTTACTGTATGATCTATGAGTCAGTGAAGGATTTAATGAGAAATAAAGTGTTTGAAGAGATGAAACAAAAAAAAATCAAAATCCATGATATATAGTTTTCACCAATCGTTGTTGGTGAGATATGTCTCCTGTAGACAACAAATAGATGGGTTTTGATTTTTAATCCAGTCTACTAATCTATGATGCTTGATTGATGAATTTAAGCCAGTTACATTCAGGGTTAATATGAATGGGTGATAATTTGGTCCTGTCATTTTTACAGTGGGTTGTTCATTCATTTAGTCTTCTATTGTTATTTTACTGGGATGGTCTTCCCATTTGCCTTTAGTATTGGTGGGTGCTATCCCATTTCTCTGTGAAGAGAACATCTTTCAGTATCATTTGTAGGGCAGGTTTGAAAGAGGCATATTCTTCTAATTTTTCTTTACTGAGGAAGAATTTTATTTTATTTTCAAAGACAAAGGAAAGCTTTGCTGGGTACATTATCCAGGGCTGACATTTTTTTGCTTTTAGAATCTGGAATATGCCGCTCCATTCTCTTCTGGCCTGTAGTTTCCTATGAGAGGTCTCCTGTGAATTTAATTGGCATTCTTTTATATGTCAATTATTTTCACGTGCACATTTAAGGACCTTTTCCTTATGTTCAACTGAAGAGAGTTTGATGATCATGTGTCTTGGTGAAGATCGCTTTTGGTCAACCCTGTTGGGAGTTCTGTGCCCCTCTTGGATATAGTTTCCCAATTCATTTTCTTTCTTTTTTTTTTTTTTAAAGATTTATTCATTTTTATTGGAAAGCCGGATATACAGAGAGGAGGAGAGAAAGAGAGGAAGGTCTTCCATCCGATGATTCATTCCTCAAGTGAGCCACAACGGCTGGTGCTGCGCCGACCTGAAGCCGAGAACCAGGAACCTCCTCCAGGTCTCCCACGCGGGTGCAGGGTCCCAAAGCTTTGGGCCGTCCTTGACTGCTCTCCCAGGCTGCAAGCAGGGAGCTGGATGGGAAGTGGAGCTGCCGGGATTAGAACCGGCACCCATATGGGATCCCGGTGTTTTCAAGGCGAGGACTTTTAGTCGCTAGGCCATGCTGCCGGGCCCTAATTCATTTTCTAGATTAGGGAAATTTCCCCTTTTTATTTCATTGAATACACCTTTAATCCCAGCTTGTCTTTCTGCACCTTCTGGGACTCCCATAACTCTTATATTGGCCTTTCAATAATTTTTTTCAGTTCTTGAGTACATTTTTAGCTTGACTCAGCTTGGCATCCAGCTTTTTGTTTGTTTCTTCCTAGTGACACGAAATATCTTCCAATTCTGAGAGTCTTTCTTCTGCTTCCTTCATTCTGTTTTGGAGACTCTCCATTGCACTTTTTTTTCTTTGAAGTTTTCTATTTTTACTTTTTTTAATGTAGTTACATCTTGTGTAGTATTAAGAGTCATAAATTGATAAAGTTTTTGGGGAGAATCTTAAGCCACAATTTAAACTTTGCAGTATATAGTGTTTAAGCACCGTTTTATAGAACTTTGCCTTTTAACAACTGAATAGAAAAGTTTTAGGCAGGTGAGCAGGGAAATCCCCAACAACCTAGTGAGTGAAGAAGAATTTAACTCTACATCCTACCCAGTAAAGTCCAGGAGAAGCAAATAGGGAGCCTGACCAGTAAGTGCAGGCAGAGCGATTATAGGCTAGTTGGCCTTTTCCCTGGCTGTTCCAGACTTTCTATATCAATGTCTCTCTCTATCTGAAAAGCCAAATGGGAAGCCTGATCAGTAAGGTACAAGCTGAGTGATTATCAACTAGCTGACCTTTATTAGTCTCTGTTTTCTGAACTAATTTTGGGGCTCACAAGCAACCCTGATGGTCAGGGTCCAAGAGAGGCCTGGGAGCCAAAGCTGGAAGATTGGTGCATCAAGCACAACTGTCCCTGACCTCATGATGTATCTGATAAAACAACTGAATGATTGATGTTCTGGAACACTAATAATTCTTGGGAAAGGTTATGCTTTTGTCCCTAGAATTTCCTGATGGATCCTCAAAACTGTGGATTTCTCTATGGCTCATCTGACCTCAGAAGTGCAGCAACTCCCTTGAATACAACACTGCCCATGGAGAAGATGGAACCCCCAGTGGAACTGCCTCTAAGAACTGAAAAACTAAATTTGTTTAATATTCCTCTTGTTCCACTATAGGTCAGGAGTGCAGAGAAATTCTCCATCTTCTTAGAATGAGGAAGACTTTAAGTGTAACTTATTATTTATAGATAACAAATTCTTAATGGCCTTAGACATTAGAAAAACCATAGAAATCTGTGGTGGGATCGAAGAACAACCCTGACTCCCTCTTAAAAGGAGGTTGTGTGTACAGAGCAGGAGGGGATCTCAGGGTGGAACAGGAGGATAAAAGGAGGTCTGTATACTAGCCCCGGAGACTCCCAGAGGCCTCCCAAGTGTCACAGAAGCAATGGATACTTTGTCAAGGATTGTCAGTGTGGACACCAAAAACTGCATCCTGACTGCCTAGGAGATCACAGGGAATGTGAATGCCCTAGCAAGCCAAGAACTCTGAGGTCAGTCATTTCCTATTGGATT
The DNA here is from genome assembly GCF_030435755.1 of Ochotona princeps. Lineage (NCBI taxonomy): Eukaryota > Metazoa > Chordata > Mammalia > Lagomorpha > Ochotonidae > Ochotona > Ochotona princeps. The sequence continues at coordinate 43,474,991 of NC_080835.1, forward strand.
TCCCACAGGGAATGGCAGCAGCCCAAAACCCTCTCATAGGTTCGGTCTGGTGATATCGGAACTACAGCCAGGAGTCCCGGGTGGCACTCAGAGATAAAAGGATTGCAAATTTCCTTCTGGACTCAGGAGAGTGGCTTTCTCTGGTCCCTATCTAGTTCTACTGTACTTTTAACTTGCTCTACTGTATTCTTCATTTCTGATATGTATGAGCTTATATTTGATTCATATCCGGTGTGACATATTCTTTAAATGTCTTGAACTCCTGTATTATGTGCTTCTCATTGTTGATAAGAAGCTTTATAACAAGTGTTTTGAATTCTGCATGCCCCATTTTCTTGATGTCTTCCTCAGTGAACTCTAAGGTTGGCAAAGGTTTTTGCTCCTTTGCAGGGGAGTCTTCAGTAATATTCATTGTGCCTTTGTCTCTTCTTTTGCTCTTGGTCATTGTACTTCTGGCTATCAGATTCTTCTCCTTGGTGCAGGTTTCTAAACTGTGTCACCCAAAGGCCTACAATGCGATTTTACTTATTGTGGTTGGTACACGGCTCTCTGTTTGCAGTCATTTGTGCCACTCCCTCCAGTGAGTTCCAGGTCTGTGTTCTTATTGTTAGGTTTCCACAATGGCGAGCTGCTGGCTCACCATTCTCCACCTCCTGTGATTCCATGCTGAGGCTGCACCAATGACTGTATGATCTTTTTCCTACTTCAAGTTCGAGCAGTTCCCAGGATTAGAGAGACACCAGGAATCCTATATAGCTAGGTTGTTGTTGGTAGTGATCTTGCAAGAACCTATTGGCTGTTCGATCTGGGGGCTATACGGACTTATTTTGACCAGTACGATGCCAAAGACAGTATTATTTTCCCTGTGTGATCAGAGCAATGCACTGAGCTCAGTGAATTTGCTCCCAGCTCAGTGCATGCACAGCTCACTGTTGGCACTGCAGCCTTAATGTCTTTGCCCTATGGTACAAAATGGCATCTGATGTGCCACTACTAGAGTTCTTGATATGCTGGCTGTCAGGTCTGAGAGCTACCAAGATCTGTCTTGGGGTGGAGCCTATAGTATGTCGCGTTGTTGCAGTTTACTGAGCCAGAAATGAGTCAACTCCCAGCTCAGTGCATGCTCAGTCCTGTCTCATAGCCTTTGCCTCCCTACATGAAATGGCGCCTGATTTGGCTGTAGGGGGCAGCAGACTAGGCTGTGAAATCCACCCTCTTCCTGCATCACCCTTCTGGTACCTGCCTCTCTGTCTCTGCTACTGGTCAAATCAACAGACCAGCAGGATGGGCAGTTCTTTGGATTCACCTCCTGAACTCCTGGTGAATATCCCTTCCCACCTTGTTGCTGGTGGAGTTCTGGCCACTAGTGCAGTTCAGTTCACTGCTTGCTGAATGCTGGTGGGGTATTGTTCACTGCAAAGCACACTGTTGTGTCAGCTGCTTTCCTGTGTCTGTCCTTCTTCAGGTGACCTCTGCTGTCGTTCTTTCCTCTCATATATCCTGGAATATGCCCTCTTTACTTCATACTGGCTAATGTTTCTTTGTTTAAATGTGTCCTTACCTTATTTTGCCATCTTGATTCTCTCCCTCTTTTTTTTTTTTTTAAGCAATTTATGTGTATAATTTTTAGAGTTTTATTTGTTAGTGTATCATGTGAGGTTAAGTTTCTCAATTTTTATTTTTGCATATGGTTATTCATTATCCTTTTCTTATTGACTGATCTTTGTGCATTTGCAGAAAGCCAATTGTCCACAGACTTTGAATTGTTCCACTATTAAGTTTTAATTTCAACGTACAAATAGAACAAATTCCCTAATTTCATTATTCTTTTTCACAACTCTTTTGGTTAGTCTAGACCCTTGTCAGTTGCATGTATTTTTTTTAGAGATTTATTTTTATTTGAAAAGCAGATTTTACAGAGAGAGGACAGAGAAGTCTTCCATCTGCTGATTCACTCCTCATTATACACAGCAGCCCAAGTAGATGTGAACTGATAAAAACTGGGAGCTAGGAGCTTCTTTCAGGTCTCCCACATGGGTACAGAGTTCTCTGCTGCTTTACCTGGCCACAAGCAGAGAGCTGGAAGGAGAGTGGAGCAGATAGAACAGCCCATATGGATCCTGTTGCTTGCAAAGTGAGGACTTTAGTCACTAGGCTACCGTGCTGTGCTGAATTCTATGCTTTTAAACCCAGATCATTCTTCCTTTCCTCACTCTTTTTCCTTACTTAATTCACCTTTTCCGTTTGAAGCAATCTTTCTGACCTCCTACCTTCCCATGGCATTTACTATGTCCCAACCTGTCTTCTGTTATTTTACGTGTCATCTTTATCATTACAGCAAGTTTACTATTAATGTGTATATCTTTCAATATTCTTTCATGGAGTCTTGACCAACACACAGTGTTTGTTCCAAGTACAAAACTCTATATATGTGTGAGGGAATGCACAAAGTCTGTAATACTTTATTTCTTGTAGTACAAAGAAATCTCAGGCCTTAGAAATCAAAAAGTATTCTGGGTCTGTGGCTTATTAGTTTTGCAAGCAAGCATCTACCTTATTCTATCTTATCCTCTGCCTTGAAACAACTTTGTCTTAGCATGCTTATAATGTAGACAACCAATGTAATTTGTTGCTTCTACACAAAATATTTCTGTACTGACTTCTTTAGTGTGTCCACTGATATTGTAGAGGATTTTTACATCAAGGCTGAATTTAGCCCAAGCAGTAAATCAGAAGTTACAAATTATTGTGCAAATTTGTGAAGGCCTGAATCACTGGCATTACTTACTGTGTATAGTTGTTAGCAGTGCTACCAAATTAGTATTTGAAAGATCTTCTTTTTAAGTAAAAGATGGTGGTAGCTGGGCTCGGCAGCGTGGCCTAGTGGCTAAGGTCCTCGCCTTGATCCCAAATGGCTGCTGGTTCTAATCCCGGCGGCTCCACTTCCTCTCTATCTCTCCTCCTCTCAGTATATCTGACTTTGTAATAAAAATAAAATAAATCTAAAAAAAAAAAGATGGTGGTAGCTTTATTAGATTTTCTGTCTCTGATTACTTCTCTTTCTTGGACATAACAGAACAAAATGAGCTCCAGGCACCATCAAAGTAAGGTAAAATGGTTTGAAGATGACGACATGGAATAAATAGTTCTCCAATTTCACCTAAAATTGTTAATCATATGATTTTTCTAACTTCATCTGCAAACTCCTAGAATTTAAGCCACAGGGCCCGGCGGCGTGGCCTAGCGGCTAAAGTCCTCGCCTTGAAAGCCCCGGGATCCCATATGGGCGCCGGTTCTAATCCCGGCAGCTCTACTTCCCATCCAGCTCCCTGCTTGTGGCCTGGGAAAGCAGTTGAGGACGGCCCAATGCATTGGGACCCTGCACCCGCGTGGGAGACCCGGAGGAGGTTCCAGGTTCCCGGCTTCGGATCGGCGCACATCGGCCCGTTGCGGCTCACTTGGGGAGTGAAACATCGGATGGAAGATCTTCCTCTCTGTCTCTCCTCCTCTGTGTATATCTGACTTTGTAATAAAAATGAATAAAATCTTTAAAAAAAAAAAAAAAAAGAATTTAAGCCACAACTTGTGAATTATACTCAGCAAAGCATCTGATTTGCCTATAGCATGAGTACTGCTACTTCTCTTTTGTTGTCTTATCAAGTATTGGGCTTATGTGTAGGAAAAGTAGTATGATTCAAATGAAAACACAGTATATATAAATCAATATTATAAATGAAAACAATGCAACTGGTCTTTAAAAAGTTCATGATTCAGGGCCCGGCAGCATGTCCTAGTGGCTAAAGTCCTCGCCTTGAACTCGCTGGGATCCCATATGGGCGCCAGTTCTAATCCCAGCAGCTCCCTGCTTGTGGCCTGGGAAAGCAGTTGAGGACGGCCCAATGCATTGGGACCCTGCATCCACGTGTGGGAGACCTGCAAGAGGCTCCGGGTTCCCGGCTTTGGATTGGCGCAGCACCTACTGTTGCGCTCACTTGGAGAGTGAATCATTGGACGGAAGATCTTCTCTATCTCTCCTCCTCTCTGTATATCTGACTTTGTAATAAAAATAAATAAATCTTGGGCCCAGCAGCGTGGCCTAGCGGCTAAAGTCCTCGCCTTGAAAGCCCCAGGATCCCATATCGGTGCCGGTTCTAATCCCGGCAGCTCCACTCCCATCCAGCTCCCTGCTTGTGGCCTGGGAAAGCAGTCGAGGACGGACCAATGCATTGGGACCCTGCACCCTCGTGGGAGACCTGGAAGAGGTTCCTGGTTCCCAGCTTCGGATTGGCGTGCACCTGCAGCTGCGGCTCACTTGGGGAGTGAATCATTGGATGGAAGATCTTCCTCTCTGTCTCTCCTCCTCTGTGTATATCCGGCTTTCCAATAATAATAAAAAATCTTAAAAAAAAAAAAAAACAAATCTTAAAAAAAAAAATTCATGATTCAGAACTTTTGAACTATCAAAACTGCTTGAGCAGGACCCTTGGAGTACGCCTCACATCGGGGACCTGGGATGGGAGGGAGGCTGGGGGGGGCTTTTCCCTTTATTTCTCCCCTGACCCCAGACACAGGGAAAAAAGAATGCTATTAGTGTGAAAACAATGGTATTACCCACTTTCCTGTAGCCCTTGATCCTTTGTACCCTAAGTAACTAAGTAAGATTATCAAAAAATAAAGTAAAAGGAAAAAAAAGTTCATGAAAATGCAAATTATGAAAAAATCCTAGATGTAAGTATTTTCTGCACCTTACATACTTTTTCATTCCATTTTCCCACAAACTTTTTAAAGTACTGTCATGTATGAATGATGTAGGGCGCAGAAGCTGTGGTGCAATGTGCCAAGGAACTACCTGTGATGCCGACATCCCATGTCAGAGCCCCCAGTTCAAGTCCTGGCCGCTCTGCTTCTGATCCAGCTCCCTGATAATGTGCCTGGGAAGACAACTGATGATGGTCCCGGGTGCTTAGATCCGTGCAATGCATGGGGGAGACATGGATGGAGCTGCTGGCCCTGACCCCTGCCAAATCCAGATGTTCTGGTCATTTGCGGACTGATTCAGCAAAGATCTGTCTCTCCCTCTGTCACTCTGCCTGGTAAAATAAATAAATTGTAGTGATAATAATAGAAAAAAAAAAGGATGATAAGTAGAAATTCTGTAGTAAAATACTAGAGCTTTTCTTCAGAAATGTCAGGTTTTTTTCCAAGATAAAATGATTCTTGTTTGACAGACCTCCACCAACTTTAATTTGGGTTATAAAATTACCTCCCTTGATCAAGCACAGTTTACAGGAGAAAACTCCAGTGATACATTAAGACTGATGAGTTGTTGTTGTTTTGTCTTTTTGCTCGAGAATTTTAAGTTTCTCCATGAGAGAATGTGGATGTCAAAATTTGTGTTAGAACTTCCTCTTAGCCATCCTCAAAGATTACTCGTAGTTTCTAATTTAGCACGATGGCTGCTGAGACCATCCAGGCCTAATGAGGTCTTGGCCACACCTGCAGGTAGGCGGCACCAGCATCGCCCACCCATTTTATAATTATGAGACCACCAGTGGGGAACATCTTATGTGTAGCTTCCCCGCCCAACAAGGAGGGGTCAAGAAAGGCATAAAATCCCAAGACCCTTCCTCAAATCTTTGGTGTCTCTCTCTCCCTCCCCTTTCGAGAGGCACCCCACCTCCCGGCTTTTCGGAGGTGCTTTCCCCTTCCCTCCCTTCCCTGCTCACCTGGTCCCTTCACAAATAAACTTTTCTGTCTGCAACAGATTCCCGGCTTTTTATTTCTATACTAAGCTGAGGAAAGAACCCACCGGGCATTTCTGGTAACAGCTGTGACAATAAGCATTGATTCCCGCCTTCTAAGTGTTCTCAAAGGAGGAAAGTGTTGCTCACCATTGCAACCGTCCAGCCCTGGGCAGCATAAAAACACTGGTTTGGGCAGTCCTAAGCGTATCACGTTGGAGGCAGGAAATGTTCCATTCGGAGCTGAACAATGATGAAAGGTCTTTCAACAAATCAATTCTTTCTGCGAAATCTGTTTTCATATCAAACTACCCAAACCCGGCTTTCTTCCTCTTTGATTTCCTCTTCTTGCAACGCCCTTCCGCCTGGTCTCAAAAACAGGTGAGCTCTTACTCATCCTGGCTCAAAAGCAACTCCCCGGCGTGCTTCCTCATCTCAAGCTGTTAGGTAGGGCCAACAGGTGATTCTCCTCTGCTCACTGCGAGCAGCTGGCGTTTACCACATCATGATGAGATGACCCACTTCTCTTCCCGTGTTTCCCGCTCCCAGCGCGCGAGCTTCCACCGTAGGGACGCTGTCTCCCCTTGCCTTTTCTCTCACACCCCAATTCCGTTTTCATAGTCCAACATTTGAACACCGTAGTCTCTGCGATGCTGAATGACTTAAATTCTACTACTTGGCGACCCTCTGTCTAGAAGGAGCAAATGCCGTCTGGGTGTTTCCCTGAGTTCTACAGGAGTTGCAGCTGGCAAGCTCGTTCCCGCCAACAGAACGTTCAAAAAGAAGCAGCGGCGGACGCCAGGGAAAGCAAAGCGCTCCTCCTGACGACTGCCTCCCGTCTGCTCCAGTCGCCCCACGCCGGCTAGCCGACCCGCCGGAGCCGACCTCGGGGTTCGCTCGCCTCTGAACAGTCCCACAGGTATGTCTCCAACTCTGGACTGGGGACTCCGCAAGCTTTTTTCTAACGCAAGTTAAGGGGGAAACGTGGGGTTAGAAGGGTTGGGAGTGACGGTTGGCAGGTTCCAGGCGCATCCCGCGCTGACGTGTGTCAGAGGCGCGCGGCGCCTTTCCCTCAGCTGAGCCCGGCGCCCACCTGAGCCTGCCGTTCCCTCAACCACCCGGGTGCTGGACGCTCCACCCCACCCCGGGAGGAGAGCCGCCATTCTCGCGAGAACTCAGTTTAGCCTCGCCTCTTAGAAGTGCGGCCTCTCGCGAGAAGCAGCTGAGGAGCCGGCCTGCAACCTGCCCCGGCGGCTCTGGTAGGCGCAGCCGCCGGAGCGGCCGCCTCCACAGCCAAGCTCTGGAGGGATCCGGTTGAGGAGGAAGCAGAGGTGTCGCTGGCGTCGGCCTTTGCTTGGATCCTCCGCGGACGCTCACGGGGGCACTACAGGTGCGAGGGTGCCTGGGCTCAGCTGGGGGAAGTGGGTGGGGGCGGCGAGAGGCTGAGCGTGGAGGGGACGGAGGAGGGCGACTCTGGGCGTGAGCGCCGGGAGCGGGACGCTGGTCGGAGAGCGTGGGTGGCGTTGCGCGCTCCGGCCGCCGGCCCCGCCGGTACCGAGAGGCAGGGCTCGGGCTTGAGTTTAGGGGCTGCTGCTTTCGGGGTTGGGAGTCCGGAGGCCTCTCCCCAGGGATGGAGGCGATCCCTTCATCCCTCCTATCCAGGGCAGAGTAATGCCGTGCCCCGCCCCTTTCCTGTCATCTCGGGGCTAACCCAGAGACATCCTGTGGAGGGCGCATCACAATAGGGGATGAGGCGGTGGGTGGGTGGTCCTCCTTGGGCGGAGGGGAGACTAGTAACGCGCCGCGTGGTTTTAGGCTAGGACAGTTGTCACCTGTGGTAAAGCCTTGTCTCGCCAAAACTTGCCCGGAAAGGGTTCCGAATCCTCGAGAATGGGGTGGAGAGAGGGAGCCCCCCTCACTGTGTACTTTGATGGCTGTGGGCCGGCGTGAGCCCCCCTGGGGCTCAAGATTGCCTTCTGTTTTGTCCTCAGTGTTGTCAGTGTGTGTGGTGTGAGAAGTCACCAGTCCAGACATGCCGAGGCTAGGGCTTCACTTGCCTGGAAACGATTTCACAATTTTTACCTTTGAGTCTCCGTGGTTTTAATTTTAATAATTTGAAAAAAAGCGCAGTATATTGGTTTTACTTGGATTAATACTGGCTAAAAGAGAGTATATGAGAGTTACTTTTGAAAGTGTCAGTGGCATCTTATGAATTTTGGTAACATTTCTCAGACTTGGTGAGCTAACTGATGCTCTTCTAGGTGGATAGGCAGCCTGGGGAAGGGAGGCTCTGAGTGTGGAGTGTGTGTGGTAAGGAGCCACGCGCTAACACAGGGTTCCATCAGGAAAGCTTTTTGTGTCTCCACACTGTTTTTTGAGTACTTGCAGCTTTTTTTTTTCTCACTCTCAGAAAAGCTTCCAGATGGATTTTTTTTTTTGTCTTCTGTATTTTATCCTTGTACAAGTCTGAATTTTGTTCTTCACCCTTCTAAGCCTGGTGGATTTATTATTATTAACTGAATTGCAAACCACTGTGGTTTACTTTGTGGCTTTTTACATTTAGGTGACTTGGTGTCAAGTATAGCAGTGATCTGGAAAATATGCAACTTTCAGAGGGATACATTTGTAATAAATTCATTTGCCTTTGTGAGCTAATCAGATAATGAGAATGAAATGTATTAGTTTATGCTTTCTCTAAAAAGCAACATCCGGTATTCATGTCTACCTGACGAGTGTCATAACAGGAATATGGGCTCAGTCTTCTCAGGAGTGAACAGGAAAATTAGATTTTTGTGTTCTGAAGTTTCTTTATTTTTAAAGAAATCTTAATTAGCTGACTTAAAATGATTTCATGTGGCCCAATTAAACTCACTTGTAATCTGTCCTCCAATTTATGGGCTCTGTTATAGGTCAGAATTAATGAATTTTACAACTAAAAGAAAAAGTAGGTTTATAGCACGCTTGAATTTCAAGAGGACTTGGAGGACATGCCGTCTAATTGAACTGGGAGATAGGATTAATAGCCTCTAAATATAGTAGGACAAATTGAACTGGTACTTCTACAGTGATCCCTTTTTGTGATTTTGTTTTCCATGGCTTCAGTTACCCATTTTCAACTGTTTCTGGAATTTTCCACATAATGTTTTTGAAACAGTTTTGTCATCATCTCAGATTGTGTGTAGTTCTGGATAGAGTGTTGAAATTCAGCATTTGACTGGTTCCTTGGTTGAGCATGTCTACACTCTGTGTGGTACTACACCTGTTAGTCACTTGCTTATCACACTGTGTGTATGGCAGTGCTTATATTCAAGTATCCTTTAACAATCGTTCCAAAGCATATAAGTAGTGATGCTGACTGGGTGTCCCAAGGAGAAGATTTTAAGTGTTTCATGTAAGTGAAGGAGTAAAAGTCCTCAGTAAAGGAATAAGTATACAGAGTTTGCAAAGACCTAAACTCAATAATGTGAAGATGATATTATGATCATTCTATTTCATTGTTAATTTCTTGCTGTGCCTACTTTATATTATTTACACTTTTTCAGTGTACATGTTGAAAAAAACATTTGTTCTAGACTCTGAAGCTTCTAGCACCCAGCGCATATCTTGGAGTATATTTATTTTTAATATTTTTAAAAGATTTGTTTATTTGAAAGGCGGATTTACACACAAAGAGAAAAGAGAATTTTCCTCCACTGGTTCACTTCCTAAATGGCCGCAAAGGTCAAACCTGAGCCAGTCTGAAGCCTAGAGCCTGGAGCTTTTTCTGGGGCTCTCATGTGGTGCAGAGGCCCATGGATTTGAGCCATAAGCAGGGAACTGGATCAGAAGTGGAGCAGATGAGACTAGACCTGGCACCCATATGGGATGGCGCCACTGCAGGCGGAGGATTAGTCATATGCCGCTGCACCAGTCTTGTAGCTTATTTTTGATACCCTATTTATATTTCATAATTCTTAAGGAAATAGATTTCTAAGAGGATTCAGAAAACAATTTGTGTGTCATTTGTTAGGTATTTGAGTTAGCATGGTTTTAGTTTCTTTTTTCTATTTTTTTTTATTCATGTATATACTTTCATATTTATTAAAGTATTATACGTTCTTCAATTATGTTTTGAAAGGTGTTGAGAAATTAAATTTTATAGATTTAGTATTTTTAAAAGATTATTTTTAAAGGAAAGACAGATTTTACAGAGAGAAGGATAGAGAGACATCTTCCATCTGCTGATTCACTCCACAAGTGGCTGCAAAGGCATGAGCTATGCTAGTCAGGAGCCAAGAGATTCCGCAGGTCCCAAAGTACAGGGTCCCACGGCTTTGGGCCATCCTCTGCTACAAACTCTTATTAACACACATTGTATTTCATTCTTTTTTTTTTTTTTTTTTGAAGATTTATTTATTTTCAATACAAAGTCAGATATACAGAGAGGAGGAGAGACAGAGAGGAAGATCTTCCATCTGATGATTTACTCCCCAAGTGAGCTGCAACGGCCAGTGCTGCGCCGATCCGAAGCCAGGAACTAGGAACTTCTTCCAGGTCTCCCACACCAGTGCAGGGTTCCAAGGCCTCGGGCCGTCCTCAACTGCTTTCCCAGGCCACAAACAGGGAACTGGATGGGAAGTGGAGCTGCCGGGATTAGAACCGGCGCCCATATGGGATCCCGGGGCGTTCAAGGTGAGGACTTCAGCCGCTAGGCCACTGCGCTGGGCCCATTGTATTTCATTCTTAAGTTATTATTGTTATTATTTAAAGATTTATTTTTATTGGAAAGTCAGATTTACATAGAGAAGCAAACAAAGAGAGAAAGATCTCCCATCTGCTGGTTCACTCCCCAAGTGGCCTCAATAGTTGGAGCTGAGCCAATCAAAAGCCAGGAGCCAGGAGCTTCTTCAGGGTCTCCCCTACATGAGTGCAGGGTTCCAAGGCTTTGGGCCGTCCTCGACTGCTTTGCCAGGTGATAAGCAGGGAGCTGGATGGGAAGTGGAGCAGCTGGGACATGAACCAATGCTCATATGTGATAACGGTGCTTGGGGTGGACAGTTAGGCAGTTGAGTTAATGTGCTGAGCCAAGAGAGAGTAAAATTTATAAAATAGCAAATAGTTTATATAAGTTGGAAATGTTTTTTGTACTGATTTTGATTCAGAATTTTAATGTGTTTATCTTTGGCATTCTTTGTGAAATTGTACTTAATGCCATATAAAATTGAACAAAGTATAGTATTTCCGGTTTTGGAATTCCCTACCCCTTTTCACCCCAAGATATGGGAGTATATCTTCTATGCATAAATAGGGATTACTGTAGTATCATTTTAGCCATGGATATAACTGAAGAAGAAAAAAACCTTCTGGATGCTTATAATTGAATTATCTGATCAAAGGTGATGTTTAGATTTCTTCCCAGGAAATTAATTTGTTTAGACACTATTTTATCCTAATCTAATATGTAAAATTACATTAAAAAGACCATATAAGCTATCTTAGGATTTGAAAATTTTTAGTGTAATTTGCTATACCATCCCACATTGTTTTCCAAGACATTGATGACTAGAAAAAATGATTGATCCGTTGGATTTCATTCACTGACAGATTGGGGATGGGAATGTTAGCAAGGGAATGCGATGGGCCAAGTGTGGTACAATGCGGAACTCTTGTGCCTTTTCCTAACATTGCCCATGGAAACACTGATTTAGGTTAGGTCTTTCTTGTAAGAGGCACTTTTCATTTGTTAAAATTGGAATATCTTAAAAATAGATTTTTTACATAGTAGAACTTACACATAGTATAAGTATACTTATTATACATAGTGTATCTTATACATATAAGAACTTAATGACAGTTGTGGAAATCAGCTTTGTGGAATTCATTTACCTATTAGTATGAAGTTCTTTTATCGCATAGTCTGACTGGTACATCTGATTGTAGGGAATGGAACTTCAGAGATCAGGCTTTAGTGAGGTAGATCTCAGGTATACAGAACGCAAGGTTAATGTCCTCCCTGAGGGGAAGGGTGAAGTAGTAGGCTAGAAGTATTTGCCTTTTATTTCTAAATTTATCTTGATTCATGCACAGACTGGACAACATACTTGCTTTGAGGGTTTACACAATAGGTTTTCTTCATTTTAGCTCTGACTACTTAGTTCAGGTTAGGTTAGTATTAACTTTCTTGCTTTTGAAAGAGATGTGAAGAATGAGCTGTATGTTAATTTTGTTAAGGAGTTCCTGTTAGGGAGGTTTTTTTTTTTCTTTTTAAAGATTTTTAAATTTATTTTTATTGGAAAGGTGGATATACAGAGAGGAGGAAAGACAGAAAGATCTTTCATCCGCTGGTTCATTCCCAAGT